>NC_063232.1:10358735-10977470 GCF_020740725.1 Corvus hawaiiensis | reverse complement strand
CCAGCCCTGGAATACCAGCTGGAGTGGCTGTACATCATGTCTTTCAGACAGAAATCAAGAAGCTGCTCAATTTGAAGTCTGATTCAATTCAAATAAAATGAGATTTGGTAAAACACAGTCTGAAATGCTCAGCACAGTTTATCAGAGTCCTGGACTGGTTTGGGTTGGAAGGGACCTCAGAGCTCATCTCATTCCACCCCCTGCCATGGGCAGGGACACCTTCCACTGTCCCAGGCTGCTTCAAGCCCCAGTGTCCAACCTGGCCTTGGACACTTCCAGGGATCCAGAGGCAGCCACAGCTGCTCTGGACACCCTGTGCCAGGGCCTCCGCACCCTCACAGGAAAGAATTTCTTCTCATATCCCATCTAACCCTGCCCTCTGGCCGTGGGAAGCCATTCCCCCTTGTCCCGTCACTCCAGGCCCTTGTAAATTGTCTCTCGCCGATTCTCTGGGGATATCCTGGATGGTGCTTTAGGAGTCTTCTAGTGAAAAATTAGCTGGACTGGGAGAGCAGTTCCTCTTGGCTGAGTTTTGCTGTGTTTTGGGGAGTCCCACACTCCTTCAGGATCTTTCTTTTGGAGGCTGCACAACAGAGAGAACAGACCAGTGAGACAAGCTCAGTCACAGCTTTGCCATGTCCCAGGAAGGAGAAGGGTGATGGGTCTCACTGGGTCCTGCAGTGCACTGACACCCTGGAGGTATCACATGGAGATTGTGACCTTACATCCGCTCCATGGGGAGGGGGTTTATGGAGCCTGAGGAGATAAGGAAGAACATGACCTTTGATGCCTTGACAAAGGGCTGAAAACAGAGGCAGTTGGTGGGGGGAGTGGTGAGGACAGCCACGGAAACCTTTTGTGGAGGGAAGGAACCAGGGTAAATGTCACTGAACCAGGGGTGGTAGGAGGTGATGGAATAGAAACTGTCCAGAGCAACCTGACCCTAGCAGGTGACAGACAAGTGGCACTTGTTGCAGTGCTGGGGGGGTAAAGGGTTTCCAGAAGAAGCAGAAGGAAGTGCAACAATTCAGAGACCTTGCAAATCGGGGAAGAAATGAATGAGCAGAAAGGATGTGAACTCACCCCAGTGCAGGATCTGAAGTGTTTCTAGAAGTCATGAATCTGCCTTTCCTGGGAAGGACAGTGGAGGTCAAAAGTATGAGATAGCTCTGAGTAGGCTCCCAGATTTTCCATCTGGTGGACTCTGCATCACCTGCTACTGCTTGGGGCAAATACCAGTCTGCCCTCTGATGCCCAGACTGGTTGGCAGTGGGCAGCTAGAGAGCAGCTGGGAGCACTGGGACCTGGCTTTGGGAGCTCCCTGCTACCTTGAAACTGATCCTGCGGTGTTTTGCATCAGGATTTCTGTCTAAGTCATGGCAAGTGGAGTTTGTCACTGTCCTCAGTGGCAATGCTCTGGCCTCCACGCAGACCCTGTCCTGCAAGGACCAGATCCTGCTCAGCCTCATCCAGAGGAATGGCTGCACAGCACAGCAGAGAATCATAGAATCATGGAATTGTTCAGGTTGGAAAACACCTCTAAGGTCATCGAATCCAACTATTACCCCAGCCAAAGACTGTTCTGTTCAAGGCGTGTGGTTTGGCTGAAGGAAGAAATCCCTTGGGATTCCACATCTGGCAGAGTGACCATGGATTGGGTGTTACTGTTTTTCTGAGCAATCAGTAGATTAAAGTAACATTTTTGGGCTCCTGAAGCAGTTTGGCCACTCCGAGGCACTGGCAGTGTCCCCTGTTAAGATTCAGCACAGTTAACAGAGCTGCAGATTTAGAAATGTGCTTTCTCAGAAATGTTGCATCTTTCCCTTCTAGAAGAAAATGCTTCGTCATCTCAGGGGGATATGAGTCACTGTCTGTGTCTTTCTAAGAACTCAGCAGAACTCCTTTGGGTCCTTGTGGCCACTTCTGCCTTTTGTTGGCTGTCAAAGGGAAGGTGACAGCCAGGCACAATTTCTTCTGTAATACTTCTGTGTCTTCCTTAGCCCTGGAAGTCTGGGATATCTCACCACTTTAGGAAAACACTACTTTTGTATGCAGCACACAAACCCATCCCCTTTTACACTATATTTTTGGGTTCTGGTCCCTCAGAAGTGACACACCCCCTGCTCGTGGTGTCTCTGGGAAGAGCCGTTCTGGATGCGGGACTGAGCCTCCCCTCCCTGTGGCAAACCAGGGCCCTGGGATGGGGAGGAAGGCATGGAATTGGCACTTCTGGGTGCACAAACATATCTAATTCCTCTCTGAAAAGTGGAGATGTAAAAGCTCAGACCATGAACCTTGACTGGCTTCAATCCACATCCTCATCAGCACAGTCCAGCTGCTCCTTCTGTGAGGTGCTGGACTCCAGCCTCCAACTCCTCTGACATTTGTTGTGCCTCAAAATGCCTACAGACACACTAGAGTGATGTAAACAGCGAATATAGAGAGATGTGCACATATATTATAATAATGATATTCTTATCATAATAATGATTGAATTTTTGTTCACAGCTAAGCTTGCCCAGGACTTTTGTCAAAATAAATAAGAAACCAAAAAAACAAAAAAAAAAACCAACCCCCAAAAACCAAAAAAAGCATTATTTTTATATACCTTGTACAAAACATTCAGTAAATATCACACTCTGGTTTCAGGATGACTAGTCTACAAATTCTGAAACCCTTGACAGCATTGTTCTTGTTTTGATCTGAATCCAGAGAAAACTCCCCAGAAAACCACCCTCCTCTTGGTCCCAGCCCCACTTTCCTCTTCATCTGCTGCCTTGGGCTTTAGGGTCCTTTCCAGCTCAGCATATTCTGTGATTCTGGTGTCCACCTGCTTGAGCACCCAATGAGGTTGTTTCTGGGAGGGATGAGCACCATAATTAGCCCTGAGCCCTGGGCATGAGCTTCCTAGGGAAAAAAAATTCTTTACTGTGAGAGTGGGCAGGCCCTGGCACAGGGTGCCCAGAGCAGCTGGGGCTGCCCCTGGATCCCTGGCAGTGCCCAAGGCCAGGCTGGACATTGGGGCTTGGAGCAGCCTGGGACAGTGAGAGGTGTCCCTGCCCATGGCAGGGGGTGGAACAGGATGAGCTTTGAGGTCCCTTCCAACCCAAACCATTCCATGATTTTATGATTCTATGATTCTGTGGCCCAAGGGTTGCACAGTGTGAGGATTTCCTTGCATCACTCAGCCCTAGCAGCAAAATCAGCCTCAAACAGCTGCAGCAACAGCAAATACACCCAGCAGGGTGATGCCTGTGTGAGGATTTGAGCTGATGGCGCCATGGGTACTGCAGCCCCTGCCTGCCCTGGGCCACTCCTCATCCTCTGCAGAACGTGCTCAGTTCTCGCCTCTCTGCCGGGGGTGTGGAGTTACAGCTCCTCGCCTGCTCCTCGCTGGCTCCTCTGAGCTGCCGCACGTAGGTGGGTGCAAGATCAAGAAAGACATGAGCAATTCAGGGCTGCTGCAGGCTCCCGGAATAGCGGAGTTCGCTGAGGTACCCCGGGGCGGGGGCAGGCGCTGCTGGGGGAGGCGGGGGTGCGCCCCGGCTGCCCAAGGACGCTGCACAAGGGGGGGTTTGCCGCGGGCTGCAGCAGCGCCCGGGCTGGGTGATGCTCCCTGGATGAGCCCGTGCCCTTCCACAAGATACCCCAAGGCTGTGGGACTGCTCCCGGTACCACGGGGGGAGCTGGGGCTTGTACCCAAGAGGCACTGTGGGGGCTCAAGTGATTTTGGGATAGCTCCATCACAGGTCTTCCCCCTTCTGTCTCCTGTCTCCTGCTCCTGCTGTTCGCTGGAGTGAGGGCAGCTCTGGGCACTCGGCTTTGTGCCAGTCCCAGTCCTCAGGGTGAATCTATCCAGCAGCACCCAGGGTGGCTGGTACCCAGTGGCCAAGATGTTTTCCTGGCCCTGATGATTCCTCCTTCTGGAGCTGGTCCTGGGGTGTGCAGGGTCTGGTGAGTGCAGGCTTTCACCAAGCCACCACATTCACATGCGGGTGGTGATGTCCATCTGAACCTCCCAGCCGTGGGCTCCTTCCCCTCCCAGCAGCATCTCAGGGAAGGGGGCTCCTGTCTTGCTCTCTACCTCACTCCCCTCCTCCCAGGGTGCTATTTTAAGCTGGATGCAGTCAGCACTGGGGTGGGATGACTGATGGGATCCACACAGCCCCGTGGGCTGAGGAGCCGGGGGCTGCAGTTCCCCAAGTGAGGAGCGATGCATTCCTTCCTCCCCCAGACACACCCACGGCCCCCTGATCCCTCCCAGCCCCACCCGAGCCTCCTCTACCTGCACATCTCCCACCCGCCCTGTGTGTCTGCCCAAGGTCACCTCTCCCCAGGGCCACCTCCTGCTCTGCTCCCCTGTGTCCCACTGATGTTCGTGTTTGAAACCCCAAATCCAGTATGGAAATGCAGTGGGGTGAGCTGAGTCTTTTTCCTTGGACTGCACCAGAGATCCAGGCAGGAGGAACCCAAATCCTCCATGCTGATCCAACAGAGCCTGTCCAGAGCTGATCAGAGCATCCCAAATACCATCGGTGGTGTGGGAAATGCCATCAAGGATGTGAGAAACACCTTCACTGAGGTGAGCTCCATCTCCTTCAGCTCCAGGGGGGACCAGTGGAGACGTTTCCTTGCAGGGACAGGTCCTGCCCTGGGCTGCGTCTGGCATGGTCATCTCTGGACAGGCATCTCCAGAGATGAGCAGGTTTTGGAGTCAAGGTATTACTGAGAGGGGAATATCTGCTAAGCTTCATGTCCCAGCTAAATGAAAGCTTTTTGAAATAATTCTAAAATTCTTGCAGTGAAACATATCTTTTCCACCCTCAGCTCTGGAAATAGATGATCCATTTTTCCTGCAGCTCTCAGAAAGCTTTCCCTAAAACAGCCAATGTGTTAAATTTCAGCCCCTAAAGGTAATATTTTGATTGACTATAATGGGGCCAGCAGTGGAATTTAATGAGCTTCCAGTTGTCATAATTAATGGAGATTAAATACCTTATAAAAAGCTTGAGACAAGTTACCTGAAGGCAATCCCTGCCCTTCTCACACCTCCTCCTTCATGGCTTTTCTCATTATTATTTTGCAAAACAGTATGTTCAGACACAGAAAGTTGTGGGAGTTTTGACAGTGTGGAAAAGGAAATAAAGAACTTGCTGTCACTATTATAATTTCAGCTATTGTCATCCCAAAGGATTGTAACAGAAGCAAACGCAGAAGGTTCTTACAAAAATATTCATTTATTGACATCTGAATTGAATTTTATGTCAAAAATACATGTACTTAAATACAGAAAATACGACCTGAGTCTACATTAAAAAAAATACATATATTAAATAAAGTTATTTTTTATCTCAGAGTTATTGCACCTGATCCCTCCCCTATAAAAAATTAAATAGCACAACATTAAGTTGGATTTTGGAATGTTTTCAGTTTCTCAGCTAGCTCTAAATGACATTGAAGCATTTCCAATGGACCCCAGCTGGTCATGCTCGCCCATCCCGGCAGCTGGGGACATGGAGCAGCTGGATTTGTCCAGGACCTCAGTCCAGCTCCAGCTCATTCACGTACTGCTGGACCCAGTCCTCCACGGGGTTGGCGCAGACTTCCCGGCCCTTCCTGGTGATAAACCTGTGGGGTGAGAGGAGGTCAGTTTTTGGTGGGAGAGCACTGAATGGAGAATCACAGAATCATGGAATTATGGAATGGTTTGGGTCGGAAGGCACCTTAAGGCTCATCCAGTTCCACCCCCTGCCATGGGCAGGGACACCCTCCACCAGACCAGGTTGCTCCAAGCCCCATCCAACCTGGCCTGGAGCACTTCCATAGCTGGGACAAGAGCCCTGCCCAAGCCCAGCCTCTCCCAAGGATGAGCAGCTCCATGCCTTGCCCATCCTATCCAGCAGCCACCAGTTTTATCTGCAAAGGCGTAGAGCAGGACCAGCATGAGGCTTCTGTGCTCCAAGCATCACCTTGTATTTCTTGTCTACCCCAGCCTTCATTCCCTGTCTTTGGAAAAGGGGCCTTCTCCTCCCTGGCTTCTCATCCCAAACCCTGCCCCAGAGGAGGGACTTACACGACAGCAGGCTGGGAGCACTGGCTGTTGGTTTCATAGTAATCCGTCACGAAGCTGCGGGGCAGCTGCCGGGAGATGTAGGAGAAGCAGCAGGAGGTTGGTGGATCAGAGCCAACTGTGAAGGGTAAAGACAGTCATGAGCAAGGGATGGGGAACAGGGCCAGGAGCTGGGATCACCCATCCCTGGGTCTAGGGAGCAGGGAGGATGTGGAGGAGGAAGAGAAAAGATGGGGTCTTTTTTCTTCTTCCTTCAGTTGTTTCCCTGTTGGGTTCACCCCGAGCTGGCATTGACACAGCCCATGTCACCAGACAACATCTCCCAGCCCAAAGCTGGCCACCCCTAGCCCTCCTCAGGGTGCCCACATTTGACCTCTGTAGCAGGGGTGGGGAGCATGGTTGTGGTTTTACCCTAAAAAGGGTAAAAAATACTTTAGGTTTTATGCTAATGGTCTTTGAGCTGTGCCTGTCCCACAGCCCCAGAGCACCTGCCAGAAGATGGTGGGACAGAGGGAGGGACCTGGAGTGGAAGTGCTGGCAGAAGGGACGGTTCCAGCAGCGACATCTCTCCTGTCCCCATTTAGGGAAGGTGGGGAGAGCCCGGACTTACGTGGAGCAGCAGAGGTCTGGTAGCAGAAGGCAGCGATGAGGATGGCCAGGGCAACCACAGACACCTTCATATCGGTGAAGAAGTGGTGGCTGGAGCTGGAGCAGGCAAGGGAAGCTTGGAAGGCTCTTTGCTGTCTGATGCTGAGACCATCAGCAGCCCCTCAATTTATGGGGCGAGAGGTCCATGCGGTGACTTGCGTAGGCATGGTGGAATTTCCACCAGAGTCCACTCATGGTGCAGTCTCGTGATGGAACCGAGCAGCCCCAGCCCCGGAAGAGTGAAGCTCCCTGCTCGATTCAGTGCCTCCCCAGTGACACAGGATATGAAACAGTCACTGTGGCTATTTCTGCTTCTCTCATGCCTGTCCCTTAGTAAGAAGTTCCTCTGTGGAGGTTCCTGCATTTGTTAAGTCCCCTGTTACCCAACCTTCCCAGGCAGCTCAGAGGGGAGAGAGTATCAGTGCAAGAGCAGCGCTGGAGGGCCCAGGAGCATTCGTGGGATGAGGCTGGTTAGGGAAAAAGAGACTGAAGACTCCTTTACCGTGGAATTCTCCCCTCCCATATCTGCAAAGCCCTTGCTGCCCAGGAGCAGGAGGTGGGAGCTGTCACCAGTGTCCTGCATGTGCTCCCCATGGTTGGAGGTGGCTCAGGGCAGGCACTGGCACAGGTAGTGGTAGGCATGAAAGAGGAGTCTCAGAAGCTGAAACACTCAAGTTTCCCCATCAATTTAAGGGAAAGGAGAGCTGAGATGGGCTATTTGTTATCTCTTGGAACTGCCTGATGCACTCCAGGTCCTATAAGGAGACATTAAATTACAATTTAGATTATACAGTTAAAATTCAAGCACTACTGCTTGTCTGGGCATGGGGATGCAGAGAGCTGAAAGAAGTGTAGAGACTTGTAACTCTGAAGATGAGGCAGAGAGAATTTCTCTGAAGTGCAGGGTGAGGAAGGAAACAGTGCTTCTGAAAATGAGGAGCAGATGAACTGTGGGGTGAGAGCATGGGCAGAAACTGGGAGGTTGGGAAGAAAAGAGTATCCTGTCTCAGCTGATGAGAGCAAATGACCACAGACTGGAGAAGCAGTACAATATATGGGAGAGAGTAAGAGCACTGTGAAGGCTGGGCAAAGGGTGAGACAGAGATGGTTCACTGGGAAGAAGCCACCACCCTCCACACAGAGAGCCATGAAGGTGTAACAGACTCCCTGAGGAGGAGAGGGAAGGCCAGGCAGGGAGGTGATGAGTGCTCTGGGAAGAGCTGAGGGCTGTCCAGCTGGACCAAGATGTTCCTAGAAGGATATCTGTTCTCTACAGGAAAGCATACATTCCCAGGGAATGTCTCCATTTTGTTATTTTCAAGACATCATGGAGTGGTGATGTCTTGATAGACACTTCCTGAAAGCCAGTGGAAGGTTTATAATGTGAAGTGGAGCAACCCAACCTCACCCCGGCACCTCTGCACTCCCCCCAGCAGCACTGGGCATTGACTCATCCTGGTTCTATTAAAGGTTTCCAGCCACTGCCCCAGGAACCTTCTGTAAATAACCGGGTATTTTCCCAGTATCCTCCACCCTCCACCAGCCGTGCCAGGTTAGCTCCATGCAGGGGACCTGCCCTGCTCCAGGTAGACGGCGAGGGGTCCAGAGGACAAGGCACAGGAGAAGCCACAGATTTGTCCCACCCTCAGGGAGGCTCCTGCTGGGAGATGTGGTGGTGGCTTTCACCCAGGCTGGGGAGGGCACATCTACCCCACGGAGCAAATATGGCTCTTGCCAAGCTGAGCATCCCCTTTCAGAGCTGATCTGGCCCGTTTCCATCTTTCCCTCTGCAGAGAGGCACCTTGCAGGCTCACTCATCAGTCCAGATCCCATTCCCTCACTCTGTTTGTCATCTTGCTTGTCCCCAAATATCCTGGGAAGATGAGGAGAGAGCCTGCCTCCACATGCAGGGCACTCAGCCAGGCAGGAGGTGGGAACCTGGCGTTCTGACGACGCCAGCTGGGGTGGGAGGGAGTGAGCGTCAGCTCCCTTGGATCCTGTCTGGCTGCTCAGGAAATATAACTTGTACATGGATGGAGGAGCATGGTTTGTCTCTGAGCTGCTCCTCTGATTGTGCCCTCAAGCATCCGCGGGTTATGCCTGGAGATCCAGCCCCTGCAGCCGAGTGCTCCTGTCCTGCTCCCGAGGCTCACGGTGCCAAAATGTGGAGAGATGTTCTGCTAAATGACGAGTTTCATGAAAACAGAAGAATTAGTTTGGGATCTGCTTTGATTATTCAAATGTTTTCAATGAGGGATTTTCCCTTTCAGGCTGGACACCTCTGCGCCTTAATCTCTTTGTCAGCAAATTATTTTGACCTCTTGGGGACTATTTTGAAATTAATAAAAGCAAAAATTTCCTTAGTTTAGCTGAATCAGTTTAGGATCAGTTTAGAATCAGTTTAGTTGAGGTAATGTGTGTTACAGGGGACTTGTAAGGGCTGAAACTTTTCCACTGCTGAGAGCCAAAAATAACCCCAAAGCCAAGTTGCTTGGTTTCTAGCAATCAAATTCTTCCTTAGAAATCTGACAAAGGCTCCTGCTGTGCCAGCTTGTGGCCAGCTGGATGGAGGTGGGAGGCTACAGTCATGCCGGTGATGCCCTGGGATGTTGCAACATGCTCCTAAAAAATGTTTCCTTACCCACTTCCCACATTCCAGTGATGATGAAAAGAGAAAGTCATCTCTTCCAGCTCTTCGCCCTTTTAGGAAGGATGGTTGAGTGTGTCTCAGATGAGGAACCATTTTCCCTGGGAGGTGCCTTGAGACATGAAAATGGCCATGGAAGAGTGGGAAAAGTGGGCTGGAACATCTCTGGGGGAATTAATTTAATTACACAGCAAAGTGGTGGTGTAAAAAGGAAGTTTTCCCATCAGGTGGCTTCAGAATTCCTGATCCAGCAGGCAGTGCTTGGAGTCAGTGGGATTTGCCATCTGAAGGATGTTGCCCTGTTTTACACAGAGGGATATGATTGAGGTTTTCTACAAGTCCCCCAAAAAATCCCAGAAGAAAGTGCTAAGTAAAGCAAATGCCTAAAATAAATTCAGTGACAGCAGAAATAGGGAAATTCTCTGTCTTAATTAATGGGGAACCTGGAAAAAACTGGTGACATAGGCTGATGTAAGCTGCTATTTATAGCAGGGTTTAATGCTGAGGAACTGGGATTCACTCAGAAAAGGAAGTAATTAAAGATGTCTTGAGTTCAGAAATTGCCCCTAAGCCAAGGTCCACCGACCTCTCCAACTCCATCCTGCCCTGCTCCAGCTCCAGCTCCAGCACCAGTGACATTACATCAGTGTCCAGAAATTTCACCCCCACCATTCTTGACATTTCTGGAGAAATGTTGGAATTTTTTAGATGATGTCACATCCTGGAACTGACTCCAGTAAGAACCTGTGCCTGTGGGAGTGACTGGGGACCATCTGTCTCCAGTGTGGTGGGTCCAAGGGAGAGCATGGCCAACTTGGCCGGTCACCTCTGGCTGGTTCCACAGGAAACACTTTGTGTTTCCCCAAAGTCATGTCAGGACAGGAAGCTGGTCATAGCTGATAAGAAATGTGTATCTTGATAAAGGTCCCATCCTTCTCCAGCAAAGGCATTTTACAAAATAAAATATTCTGGGAAGTGCTCTTCTTTCTAATGGCTGATGCCTCAGATTTTTCCTGGCCTTTCTTTTGAAGCAGAGCAAACCAAAGAGGATGGAGGGTACAGTATTTCAAAGCAAATTAAAGTGAAATAAAAAAGCCTCTTTGCTCCACACCCCTCTCCATTCTTGGCATGCAAAGAAAGAAACAGGGGAAACCTGAGTTTTTGCAATTTTTGAGCCTTAGGGAGGTGACTGTGGGGCTGTGCCCCTGGTTCACCCTGACTGCTGGCTCCAGGGGCTGGGACATACCCAACCCAGCCCCTTCAGCATCCCTCAAACCCCAAAAGTCTGGGAGGACCAGACAAAGTGTCTCTCCTGGGACTGCATCCTCTGCCCACCTCCCGCAGATTGTTGGTGAGTGCCCCAGGAAGAGCAAGGAGGACCAGGCTGAAAATTCAGAGCTCTGCTGTGATGGAAACTAAAAGAGGGTAGAGTTAGAATAGATATGAGGAAGAAATCCTTCCCTGGGAGGGTGGGCAGGCCCTGGCACAGGGTGCCCAGAGCAGCTGTGGCTGCCCCTGGATCCCTGGAACTGTCCAAGGCCAGGCTGGACATTGGGGCTTGGAGCAGCTGGGACAGCAGAATGTGTCCCTGCCCATGGCAGGGGGTGAATAAAGTGGTCTTTAAGGTCCCTTCCAACTTTTTGATTCTATGATACTATGAAAACCAAACCCACTTTTAGTGAATCCAGTGGGCCTTGCCTGCCCATTATAATCGAGGAAAAATAAAAATACATAAGATACAAATAGTTTTCATTTTCACTGGTGCTCCTGGTGTGCAGATTTCTAGGCTTTTTGGGATGGGGTGGGTGGAGGTCCCCCCAGGGAGCGTGGGATGTCTGGCTGATCCCCACAGGTTAGAACCACAACCTCCCCTGAGAGCAGGGATAACCTTTAAACTTGTGTCAGGGCCATTGCCACAGCTGGAGGACTTCCCCAATCATGGAATCATGGAATCATTTAGGCTGGAAAAGCCCTCTGAGATCATCGAGTCCAACCATCTTCCAGGCATTACCAGGGCCACCACTAACCCAGGTCCCCAAGTGCCACATCCACACATCTGTTAAACCCCTCCAGGGGTGGGGACTGATGGCCCCCAGACTCCCTTGCCCAGCGCTGGCCCCTCTCTGCAGGGTCCTGGCAGGGCTGTGTCACTGCGGGGAGCTCGGAGCCCCACGGGAGGTGCGAGCCCCAGTCCCACAGCGGGGTGTGAGCTCTGCAGCTGCCAGTGAACAGCCGTGGTCATGCACTGGTGTTTACTGGCCTCATGATGTATTCAAAACTGTAAAACCACTTCCCATGTGTGCGGCTGGTTGGAGGTTGGAGTGTTCGGCAGCGTTTCTCTGAAGTGCAGGTCCTGTCCCACGTGATGTGGAGGGTTTTGCCACCCCAGATGGGTTTGTGCCCTTCAAAGGGGATATTGTCTGGCTGCCCCAGCTAGCACGGGCTGTGCCTGGCACCCGCATCCCCTGGGGGAGAGGGGAGGGCTCGGAGAGCTTTGGCACTGCTCACTGATATGCCACAGCTCCACAGCCTCTCCTCCATCACTTCATGGCCCTGCAGCCTCCCCCTGTGGGCTCTTGCACCCTTCCACTGCCCCACGGCCTCTCCTGCATCTCCCCACAGCCTCCACAGCCACAGCATCCCCTGGCCTCCCCAGCCCCAGGGTTCCTGCATCCCTTGGGGACCATGCAGGAATGCGCAGCCACATGCTGGGACTTGCTGGGCTCGGTTTGTGAGTGGGAGTAGAGGGAGCTGGGCTCGATCAGGGGTCACCTGAGGGACAGTGCTGTGCTGTGACCCCCAGAGCACCTCACCTCTGCCCCAGGTGAAGCCACCAACATCTCCCAAATGGATCATCCCGCTCCCCAGAGCCTGCATCCACTTGTGGACTTACAGAAGGAGGAGAAAAGGCTACAGGAAGTAACGGGGATAATAATACTCCTTTCTGTGCTCCAAGGTCCTTCAGTGCCAGGGCTGGGATAGTGCAGCCCCCACGGGTGAGCTGTGCCCCTGGGGGGGGCTGACAAAGTCCCCCACAATCCTGGGGAGAACCCTCACCATCACCCACGGGCAAAGTAGCCCCATGCCCCTGCCCTGGGTTCTTGGCTTTGTGACCTGTGGCTATAGGCGAGGGCACGATTTCAGGGGAGCTTGAAGGAGTTTGAAAGCTTCTGGGCTAATCCTTGTCACTGTTTATATCCCATGGGATGCAGGCTCAGCACCCCCATAACATCCTTCCCTACACTCTTCTCCTTTGAATAATTTTAGCTTTCTATTTCTATCCTGCCTGCACCAAAACAAACCTCATACCCCAGTCGGGTGAGGCTGAAGTGGTAAAGAATGGCTTGTTTCCAGGAATAATAAAGGAACCTTGAGAGGCGTCAGCTCATAAACACTTAAACTACAGGAACTGCAGTAGCAGAGGGCTCTGGGATTTGCCAGAGAAGCGAAAACCAGTGGCCAGAAGCAGAAAACCGAAACCAGAAAACGGCCCCGGAGGTCGGCAAGGGCGACTCGCTCGGCATCATCCTGGCAGGAGCTCCAGGGCTGGCAGCCGGTGACTCAAAGCTGGAGCCCTGGGGGCGGGGGGGTGTCTGTGATGGGAAGGAGGTGCCCCCCCTTTCCAGCAGGCTTCCCAGCATTCTGGGGGAAACAACAACCCCGCTGACAAAGCAGCTCTGTGGGCATCCACTGGTGACACAACCGAGGGGCTGCAGCTGCAGGAGCTCTTTGCAGCACCTCCTCCTCCACCGCCTCCTCCTCCTTCTTCAGCTCCTCACATTCAGTTATACTTTCTTTCCTCACACTGACCATCTCAGAGTTTCCAGGTCAAAGACAGAGCTGCAGGTCCCATCACAGCCACCACGCCTCCCCACATCCCCCTGTGCCCCGTGCACATAATCAGCCTCATGGTTTGTGCCTTGCAGGCAGCAGCTGGTGAGCAGAAGGTGCGAAGTTCCCATGAGCAAAGCTGTCACTGGCTGGTGCCAGCCGCAGGGTGCCTTTCTGCAGCCTCTGTCACCGCTCCACGCAGCGCTGGCGTTTGTCACTTCCCCGAGCACGCACTCACATGTGAGTTGCAAGAACAGAGGAACATAAAACCCCCACTGTTGGTTTCTGAATGAATTATTTCCGTGGCAAAAAGCCACAATTTGGTTTTTTTCAGCAGCAATTCAGCCAAAAGCTGGAGTCGCTTCTTGTTCTGTGCTGAGCTGATCAGACTTACCAAGGGAACAAAGAGCTGATCCTGCCAGAGCTTGCTTCTGGCAAAAACCACCACCTTCTCTGATATCCATTCAGGACTTACAGAGCCTTTGTCCCCTCTAAAAGCACACCCTTGGCCACTCCGGTGAGGTCGCTGCCCAGATGAGGATGAGTCACAGCCGGCAGCATCAGGAATGTAATGCAGGACAAGACCATGAGGGAAAGGAGGAATGCAAAACAAATCCTCCCCATGGGATAAGCATGGGAAGGAACAGACCATCACCAGTCTCAGGAACCTCCAACCTTCTTCTTTCAGTCCCGGCCAGGGACAAGCCAGCTGGTGAAGGACAGTACCTCCCTTGCTCTCATGTGCAGATCCAGGGTAGCCAAGCAGGGGGTTTAGACTCCTGGGAGAGAAAATCCAGGCTCAGGAATACAACCAGAGGCCTGAGCATCCTCTCTGCAGTGGTGGGTCTTTGACTGTGTGCCCAGAATGTGACAGGACATCAGGAAGCCTAGGTCATCCCTCTCCCTTCTCCCCAAGGAGCTGCCCTGAGTTGTTGGCCTGCTGAGACTTGCAAGTCTCTCCCATGTCAGGCAGGTTGTCCGCCGCTTTCTTCTCACCTCTTTAGCCAGAAAATCCATCTTCTACCCAAGCCATCTTTTGGAGGGAGTGGCTGAGGCTGGAAAAATATCTCAGGTGCGGCAAACCCCTTTTGCCAGTGAACTCCCTGCTCCCAGGTGGGATCCTGCCCTTTGGGATGCCTGTGACTGCTAAGGGCAAACTGATGAAGGGTGGGTTAGTTAAACAGCAGTGAGAGAGGCAAGAATGGGCTGGATACTGTGCTTGGAGGGTTGTGATCTATGGCACAAAGTCCAGCTGGATGCCAAGGCAACAGCGGGGAAACCCAGGGATCGATACTTAATATCTTCATGTCCTGGCTGATGGGACAAAGGGCGCCCTTAGCAAGCTGGCAGGTGACACAAAGCTGGGAGGAGGGGTTGTCACACCCTTCCCCTCTACTCAGCACTTTTGAGGCTGTTCCTCGAGTGCTGGGTCCAGTTCCGGGCTCCCCAGGGTTAGAGACCTATGGACATGCTGGAGGGAGTCCAGCAAAGGGCCACAGAGATGATGAAGAGACAGGAGCATCTCTCCAGGGAGGAGATGCTGGTACAGTTCAGGCTGGAGAAGGCTCAGGGGATTCTTACCAACGTGTGTGGAGCAAAGCAGATGCAGCCCAACTCTCCTCAGTGGTAGCCACTGACAGGACAAGAGGCAATGAGAAATTCTATTTAAACACCAGATAAAACTTTATTGCACTCTGAAACAGGCTGTCCAGAGAGGCTGTGGGGTCTCACAGCCCACCTGGAGATGGGTCCTGGGCAGCCTTCCCACAGACTGGGCTGGATGAATTCAAGCCTCAGCTCCTCACCAGCCCTGTGGGTGTGGGTAGGGCAGGCAGAGTGTTTGGGGTGGCACAGAGCCCTCAGTGCAGCCACCCCTGAGCTCTAGGGCAGCAGCTCAGTAGTCTCTGGCAAACACCCAGCACACACGGCACGAGAGCACTTCTGTGCTGCCTGGTGGGGTTTTTTCCAGAGCTGCATAATCTTACACAAACATTGTCTTTCCCTAAACAGCTTCACTGGGAAACTCCCCCTGGAGTCCAGAGGGACCGTTCTCCTCTTTGTGTCCAGGCCACTTGGCATATTTTAGTTTCCTTTTGTTTTGAATAAAGCAAAAATGAGTGCTGAGTCACTTGGCATTGTGAACCATATTCCATTCTGCCTTACTTTTTTCTGTTCCATCTAATTCCTTTCAGCTATTTTCACTTTCATGTCATCCTTTTTCATCATGTTGGAATTTCCATTTCGGCTTCTCCCAGCTGCCTCCAGGACTCCTTTTTAAAAGGGGGCTGAATCCAGCTGCTGCACACTGAGCTGCATCTTCCGGAGCTTCTGGTCCTGCTCCGACAGCCCTCGCCTGACGGAAAGATGAAGGTGTCTGCAGCTGCATTGGCTCTTCTCCTCATTTCAGCCTCCTTCTCCCAGACTTTCTCTGGTCCAGGTGAGTCCTGCTTTTTCATTTGTGAAGGGAGAACAGATCTGGGCCTTCAGTGTTATTTCTCCATTGAGCTCCCATGGAGATAACCGGGAATTTACCAGCATTTGTGCCACTCTCCACTCTGCCCAGAGATCAGCTGCATGTAGGAACCCTGGAATTAGAAAATCATCCATCCATCCATCCATCCATCTGTCCATCCATCCACCCTGGGCTCAGAGCACTTTTTCCTGGTTAGAGTTGAAGGATTTCAGCCTCTGCCCTGGGGCTGGAGGAGTTGGGGAAGTGAAGCTCTGATCAATGGCAGGTTGAGAATCTCCCACAGTACCTTGATACTGCTCGTGGCATTGGACCAGATGATCCCCCCATGTCCATTTCAACCTTAATTATTCTCTAATTCCTCACTACCTTCCCTGACAGCACAGCTCCCACTGCTCACATTGTCTTCCTTTGCCTCTTCTAGCTGGATCTGACCTCCCAATCTGCTGTGTCAAATATACACAGCACAAGCTCCCATGGAAGCGCATCCAGCGTCATTATATCACCAGCAGCAGTTGTCCCCTGACGGCTGTCGTGTGAGTGCCAGCACGGGGGACAGGGTGGGGACAGCCGCTGGGGGGGGATGGGGGGCTGACCAGCTCTGCACAGCAAGGGGGGGGCAGGAACACAGCAGGGAGAGGGGAATACCAAGGAGAAAAGGCTCACACAGGGATTGCTGGGGATACCCAGGGGTGCTCTTGCAGGAGTGGAGGAGGCAGTGTGGGACAAGGGATGGGAGTGGGGAGTGTAGGGGTAAACCTCTTGTGATGCTCAAAGCTGGGACCCAGGCTCTCCTGGGAAGCAGGTGTGAGCAGAGATCTAACATGTCCCATCCCTGTTCCACAGGTTTGTCACAAAGGAAGGCCGCCAGGTCTGTGCCAATCCCGAAAACACCTGGGTCCAAAGACACCTGCAAATCTTGGAGCAGAACTGAGCCAAGCAGGAGAGCATGTGCAGCTGCTATCATGGACAAGTCATGTTATCCCGAGCTCCAGCCATGGAGCAGGACCCTGGGACAACAGGAGCTGCAGGAGCATCTGCAGGTGTCCCCAAGGGAGTGCTGGAAGGACACCTTGTGTTCGGAGCTGCTGCTTATCCTTGGCTTGCACGGACCAGGCCAACAGCCTCATCCCTCTGCCCCGACCCCAGGCCCATGGGACTGCGCCTCGGCTGCTGTATTATTTGAAGTTATTTAAGAAATTATCATATGGGGCAGTCAGTCCTTTTTTCCCTGTGGATAATGATATTATTTATAGGGGGGTGACAGGGAGGGCTATTTATAGGAGGGTGACCCAGTGTTGGATGACAGGGGACCCTGGTTTATACACATGAACTCATGATTCTGGAGAATAAAGAATTTGGAGAAAACCTTTGCTTTTTCCCTCTTATGTGCCTCCGTGTGGTGTTCACCAGCTCACACACAGAACATCCCTCTGAGCCATCTGAGCCTCTGTAGGACACATGAAGATGGAAAATGGTTTGAGGCAAACCCATAAAGTTTCCACTCTGCAGACTCAGGAACATCCTCCAAAACCTCATTCCCCCACTGCACACACCCCCACTCCCCACATCCTCTACAGAATTAGATGTGTTCGTATCCACATGTGGGACTTTTACACACATGAATCTGCTCTCCACACTCCCCAGGCACATCCCACACACTTGCTGCTCCCAGCCCCACATACCCCACCTCAGACTGGTCCATGGGTGTGCAGTAAGTCATGCTGAGACCAGCAGTGCTGCTTGGAGAGGAACAGGGGACCCATCTTTCATTCTGACCATCCCAATGGGGTTTGTTCCTCACTTTCCCACCTGTAAAACAAAGAAGAAGGTCCAGCTCTTGCTGCAGGGGTAAAACAAGCAGCAGAAAACCTGCTGCAGTTGTTCTCAGGATGCAGCTTTCCATGGGAACACGAATGGGAAGGAGCAGGTCCCAAGGGTAAAAGCACAGTGCTGGGCACAGCTTGTCCATGGAGGTCATGCTCAGGGCTCCTTGACATCTGCACTCTGGGAAGAAATCCCAGAAGGATTTTGGTTGTAAAGGACTTAAAGCCCATCTCATTCCATCCCTGCCATGGGCAGGGACACCTTCTGCTGGACCAGTGTGCTCTAAGTCCCATCCAACCTGGCCTGGAACACTTGCAGGGCTGGGGCAGCCACAGCTTCTCTGGGCAACCTGTGCCAGGGCCTCCCCACCCTCACAGAGAAGAATTTCTTCCCAATGTCCATTCTAAATTGACCTTCTTCAGTGTAATACCATTCCCCTTTGTCCTACAGCAACAGGCCCTGCTAAAAGTTTTGTCAGCATTTTTCTTACAGACCACCTTCAAGTGCCCTCACAGCATAGTCCAGAGCTGTCCTGGCCTTGCCCACATCCCATTCTTCTTTCTAAAGCAAAAAAGCGCTTTCTCTTAGTGTTTATTTTTTTCCTGCTGCAGCTATAGGTCAGATTTGGCAACTCTTGAGGCTGGGAAAGCACCTCTGTGTTGTCTTGTGGTTTCTCTCTAGTCTTGTGTTTTCCAGGCAGGAAAGCTGGCTGGAGGCAAGAGGGTCATGGACATCCAAGGAGCAGCATCCCAGCAAAGGGCAGCCCAGCCCAGCATCATTCTGTGTTCCAGGAAATGGTGCTGGTGCTGGGGAAATATGTGGAGAGATGAAAGTCTGCAAGGGGTGTATCCTGAGTGGGGCTACCTCACTGCACTGTGAAACCCTGGAGCACAGTGGCCAGTGGATGGACAGGAGTGGGTGAAGAGCCCGGGAACGGGGTGCTGGGTGTCTCCCATACCCATGAGGACATCCCAACCCCGCTTTTGGTGCTGCAGAGGAACTGCAGGAGCCCCAAATTGTCCCTGGTCTGGGACCCTGAGTGCTGAGAGGGGATGGAAGATGGATGTTTTGGAGAAAGGGAAGTTGAGGGGAGTACTGGGGTTTATCCCATGCCCGGGATTCAGGGACAGGCTGGAGAGGCTGGATCATCCAGTGCTGCAGCTGCCTCCCCTCCAGGCAGTCCCTGGCTGTGTGCCCAGGCACTTGTGGGAATTTCCCTCTCAAGCCTTTCTGGTTTCGGTTTCCAGTTGCTGAACTTAGGGAATGTTTCCTTCACTGCCTGCAGTGGCAGAGAACATCAGGAGATCAGAAGACCTTCATGGTTCCATGGGCAAAACACTGGATAGCCTGCTTTTCTCTGGCCTTTTTGAGAGCATGAACCCTGTGGCTGTTCCCTCTGTCCCAGCTTCACTTGAAGAGGCCCTGGGAAGAGAGAGGAGCCATGGCTACCCTCAGTCCCAATGTCCACATTGTCTCCCTGCTGGTCCCTGCTCCAATCCCATCATGAACATCCTGGCACAGCCTCTCACTGCCACTCCTGGAGAACTGATGGTTTGAACTTGGCCTCACACCTCAGCCACTTCAATTTCTCTCTTTTCAATCTGCACTGGCCACTTCATCCAAGAATCCTTTCTCCTAAACCCACCCATTTACACGTCCCATCACTGGTGCTACCCCATGGAAAGTGGGGGCTGGATGGATCAGTGCTAAGCACAAACATGGTCTGTGTGATGGGAACTTGAAGGTCTCTCTGCTTGAGCCTTGTTCCTCTCCTTGTTGCTGCTTTTCTTTCTCAATCCTGCTCTGCTCCAGGTGAGTCCACCCACCCAGAACCACAGAATCACTAAGGTTGGAAAAGACCTCTAGGATGGTTGCCCCAGCCACTACCCCAGCTCTGCCAGGGCCACCACTGACCGACATCCCTATGTGCCACTTAAACGCCTTCAGGGATGGGGAAGGTGATGCCCTGGGCAGAGGTGATGATGAGCAAGGGGAGGTCAGGAGACAACATGAACATCTGCAGACCACCGTGGCACCAACGGGGCTTGGGGGTGTTTTACAGGATTTTATCTCACACTGGTTTTCTTGGCCCTAATTATTGGAGGTCATTTGTTGCTGGACATGAGGGGGGCCTGAAGAAATTGCTCCTGGGGTGATGGAGTGGAAAATGCTGGAAAATGTCCTTGGAAGTGAAGACTTGACCTGCCAAGCTGCCAGGTGGGGATACTCTTGTCCAAGGGGTGATACAAAAGCTTCTGAACTTTTGCTTCAGCCGGCTCTGATGGATACAGCCCGAATTGTTCCCATCCCCTGTAGAGCTTCAGCACAGGGAGGTGGGACCAGCAGTTTCGTTTTCTACCCACAAAGCAATCAGCCAGTTTTAAATGTCAACCGCAGGCTGATAAAGTGCTTTTGTTGGTTTTACTTTGTGCTTTATTAAACAAAATTCTTGTTTCCTTCCCCAGGAAGATTCAGAACAGCAGTGAATTGGTGCCTGTCTTGCAATGAACACTAACTGAGCATCCCAAGGGCTAAGCCTGTCTCAGGCTGCATTCCCAGAGCAGTCTGTGCCAGTGATGTGGTCCCAGCCACCCCCCTTCCGTCTCACCATAGGGACACCCCTGAATCCCCACCCTGAGATTTCCAGGCATTCCTTTGCCAGATCTGCAGTGGCAAAGCCCCACCAGCTCCCAGCCTATGATATGATGAGGGGAAAGGGCTGGGAGGAAGTTCTGGCTCTGCATCAGCATGGGGGCTGGGAGGTGCTAGCAGGTGCTGAGGCTGCTGCTGCTGAGGTGCTGGGATCAGGGAGGCCAAGCAGAAGGAAAGGCTTTCAGAGCTAAGGAGACTGGGGCATTTCCAGCTGAGAAGTTGGGGTTTTTCCCCTATGTCTCCCAAAATAGTTGTAGTGGGGTCCCTGTTTTCCAAACAGGAGGGAAACGACACAGATGACACAGAGGGAAAACAACTTTATTCTTTGGCACCAGCACAAAACAGTGGTTTGAGAATAAGCCCGAACACTGCGGTTCCACAACGAGCATCCTGTAAGAAACCAGGGTACCACTTCCTTCTCTAGGCGCAGATGTTACCCACAGCATCTACTGCACCGCTACAAAATTCAGCAGGCAAAACTCAGCCTGGGCTTACAGGACAGCACTCAGGCCTAATTCCAACCTAGCTCTGGGATGAAATCCCCCTCCCATTCTAGCAGTGGAGGCACAAGGTGGAGCTCAGTTTAGCCACATCACACAGAAGGGCCTAAGATGGGTCTGCAAGGCCAGGAGGTCTTCAGCCTCACGGCTGCCCTAAGTGTGGCTGAATTATTGCATATAAATGACACCTTTGGAATGGACTTCAGGAGTCCCAAGGTGGCTCAGCAGGTCCTGGTGCGTGGCAGTAGCATTTCTAGGTCTGTGCCAAGCTCTGACGGATGGTCTGACAGGACTTCTCAGCTTCCAGTGCTCACTGCAGCTCCAGGCTGTTCACATATTCCTTCACCCACCTGGCATCAGGGTCAGCACAGACCTCCCGCTTCTTCCTGGTCACAAACCTGGCAAGTCAGAGGTTCAGGGGTTACAGTCCCGAAGGGGAAAAGGGACATGAGGGACTTGGGTCATGTCATTGGATCATCTCCCACAAACCCGCAAGCATCCGGGAGCTGCAGAGCCTGCTAAAACCCAGGGGGAGATCAGGGTCCCTTGGGAGAACCTGCCACGCTCAGATATTCATCTCCTTGTCCAATGCAGAGGTGAGCCTGGATGCAGCGTGGAATGTTGTGTGGATTGGGCTCATCAGCTCTGGAAGGTCCTGCTGGCTCCTGACCTCCTTCCCATGCCTTATTCCCAGCACCGGGACAGTCCAAGGAGACCAAGGACCACTTATTTCTCAGCTGAGGAGGGTGAGGGCTCACACGCTGCACAGGGACCTGGGTGGCTGCTCCCTTCCCCCGGGGATGATAGCTCACAGCACCCTCCTCCTGGCCCTGTTGAATGTGAAGCCAGGAGCCCTAAGGCTGGCAAAGCCTCCCCTCACAGCCCAAAGCCGGTACTTACACAACTGCTGGCTGGGAGCACTTGCTGCTGGTGTAGAAATACTCCTGCACATGACTCTGGGGCAGCTTTCGTGAGGTGTAGCTGAAGCAGCACGGAGTTGTGTCAGATCCCACTGGAAGAGATCAGGAGATCCAGCCTGAGATCATCACTCAATAACTTGCACATTCCTGGCTGAGAGCACAGGCAACCACCCCTTAATCAGCTGGAAAGCCCCTTCTCCTCCTGTTTTCCCTGAAAATCAGCAAGAAATTGCTGTGAACATTAAAGCTTGATAAACAACATTGCTAGGATTGCTTGTTAGAAGTTTTACACTCACATCCCAGGGTAAAAAACCCTTTGGTTACCCTGCGTCCACTCCTAAAGGCCAGAAACAAAATCAGGGGAAAGGAAACCTGAAAACCTTGATACCAGTAAAATTCATCCCTAAGATGAAAGGATGTTAGAAAGAAAGACCAGTCCAAATAAATCAGGAGAAGTCATTCAAGCAGGTTTCCAACCTTTGCAGCTGACTTTTGCCAGTTCTGCTCCAAATTACAGGCAGTCAGAGCAAAAGTCCACCCCAGGAGAGCAGAGGGATGCTATACTCACATGGAGCAGGAAAGGCCTGAGAAAAGAGGGCAGCAACCAGGATGACAGAGAGGCAGAGTGTGGAGGTGTTCATCCTGGACAGGGATAAGCTGCAAGAGCAGAAGCAGGACCAGAGCAGGTTCCTCCTGTGCCTTTTGCGAGGTGCTGGCTCAGTCCTTGCTTTTTATAGGGACAGGGGCCAGTCAGTCAGATTAGAAGGCAAGTGTGGAATTTCCAAAAAATAATAGAGCTGATGTCATGGCGCCTTTGCCTCACAAATACTGGAAAAAAAAGAGGAAACAGCTGGTTGAGGAAGCAACAGAATAGTGTTTGTGTGAAGGGAGGTAAGTGTGAGCAAATCAGCCCCCACTGACCAAGACAGGATACGAAACCACCCTTCAGCAGCAGCTTCACATTTGCATCATCCGAAACAACTCTGCTTACCAAACTCACCTCAGCATCCTCCCCAAAGCACCAGGAGGACCCAGCTCGGTATCCTCTTCAAGGAACCCATTTTGGGGGTCAGGGGTGCTCAGACCCTCAAATGGAAGGTGCATGTCCAGCCGTGGGGTCCCTTCTCCAGTCGTGGGTCTGGGAAATGTCCAGGGTGGATACAGGGGGTCAGTGAGGGCAGGCAGCAGGAACACTCAGTCTTCAGGCTGCCTGTAGATCCAGGCTGGCAGCCTTGGCACCGTCAAGCACAAAATTCTCAGTGCTGTGCTTCCTGTGTGGGGCTTGTGCCCCCAAACCCCTCCCAACACCCCCCAGTAATGGCAGGGCTTGACTGGGAATCCTGCTTGGATGGCCTGACTCTACAAAGAGCATCTTCTCCAAGTGCCAGGGGGTTTGGTACAAGGCGGGATGCAGAGGGCAGAGCAGGAGGTTCCCCAGCCCAGGGAGTGGAGAGGGACCAAGAGACCCCAGTCCCTGGTGCTTGCCCACAGTCAGGGGATCATGGTATGGTCTGCCCAGAGGCCTTGGCACTGCCCTTGCCATGGCACGATGGGTTCTCCAGGATGTCCCAGGGAGCATTTCCCCTTTTTCCACCTCTCTCTTCTTTGTGACAGGGCCCCATTTTGCCAGCTCGCAGCCTGTGGTTCCTCTGGGTGTTTTCCAGCCCAGCTGCTGATCACGAGGCACCACAAGCTCATGTTCCTGGGATTTCCTCACTGACCCTCGGCCCCAGTGTTGCGGCAGGGCTGCAGACAAGGGCTGTTCTGCTGCCCCTCTTCTTCTCCCCCACTGATCTCATGGGTCTGTGGGGCACTCAGAGCCTCCCCAGTGTCCCTTCACCATGATGTCCCCATGGGTGGGCACCAGTGCTGCAGGAGGGTCTCCAGGGCTGTGCCAGGGACCCTGCTGGGGTGGGCAGGAGCCCATGGCTTTTCCAACTCATCCTCCCAGGAGCAATCCAGGTGGTGTCCTGAGGACCCTGAGGACTCTTCATGAGCAGGAGCTGGAGCTGAACCGAGTGCCTGACATCATGGGGTTGTCACAGACACATGGTGGTGGCATTTTGGGGCAGCACAGCAACGTGCTGCGGGTACTCAGGCTTTGCAAGGGACAAAACCTCAGCTGGAATTTGCCAAGGGACTTCCCCCTGTCAGAGGTGGGGAGCTGGATTATTTATTGCTACTGCCATGTTGCATTCAAGAATTGTGATTAGACTGTTGGTCTGGCTAATTGATGTGTGGGGGCACTGCTGATGCCCCAGACCCACGCAGGTGCAAAGGAAGGCAGTGGATCTCACCTTCACCTCCTCAGCACAACACTAATTGCATTTTGTGCTGAGCCTCATCCCCACTGCCCCAAGGCTGATCCTGGGGCTGGGATTTCTCTTTCCAAGGAGCAGTGCCTGTAGAAAAAGTCTGGTTTTTATGCCCTCCACCTGCCCTGCCACACGGCCTGACAAAGGGCTCCAAAAGGCAGCTCCTGTGCCATGACACCTCCCAGTTGCACGTGGTGGGTGGCAGCCACTCACCTTCGATCAGAGACAGAGACTGTCCTGCCCTGGGACATGCGAATGAACCTGTTTGGTGTTCCCAGACATGCTGGCAGACGAAGGAACTGTTACTGCCTGTGACATAATAGGTGACAGGGCCAGATCGAGATCTAAGAAACCACAGAAAGGTACTGATGCTCCCCCAACCGCAAGGCAGCTGGAGCTCACACTCTGTCACAGCTGGTAAAGGCAACTGAAACCGTGACATCTGATTTTTGCTTTGACAGTGCAGGGTGACTCTGCCTCAGCCCTGCACAGCCTCCCCCTTCCCTGCTCCTGACATGCCCAAGGGCTGGCACAATCCTGTAGCATCCTCACACAGCCCAGCCTTGCCCCTCACGGGGAGGCTTTGCTCTGTGCAGGGCTTTTTGAAAGTGCATTCTGCAGCCCTGGCCCTCACAGCAGAGATGCCAGAAGGTTGGAAATATGCCAGGTCATTTGTCGTGGCTCCATCCTTCCTCCAGGCCTACTCTGCATTCCCCAAAGCTGCCTCCCTTTGCCTTCTCCTTCTTGCAGCGCACCTCCCCAAGGAAACATGTTAGCAAAGGCGGCATCTGGGATCCACCAGGCACTGCAGAGAAACCTGGGATGAGATCGTGGCACCACAGGGATGGGGGGCGGGATGCCCGAAGTCCCACTGGGACCCCAGACCAGGTCATGGAATGGCTGCAGGGGGGAACTGTGGTGGGGTTTGGCCTCAGATGGAGACGGGAGCTGCACTGGCCATTTTTTGGGAGCTGCATGGGACAAGGCAAGACACACGGAGGTTTCCCCAGTCTGTGTGCATCGATCCCTGAAAACCAGAGAGGTTTTTTCTCTCTGTCCATTTACTTCCCCTCCCAACCACACGCGAGCATCCAAGGATCACCAGGCCCTTTGCTGTCCTCCACGGGAAGCGTTCCTGGAGCCCTTCCACTCACCTCCACCTCAGCCGCGGTTCACCCATCTGCTGAGGGGCCCTGGGGACACGCCCGTGCTCCCCTCTCGGGGTCTCCTCCCTGCACACAGCTCAGGAGGTCCATCCTCTGTGTCAGCGCTCCTTCGCCTGGGATCGGAGCCCTGCCGTGCTGGGAGCTGCAGGCACAGGTGACACTTTTACTGTCCCCTTGAGCCCTGGGCTCTCCCTTGTGCTTTTTGTCCTGGGCAGGGATCCGGGGCTCTGCAATGCCCTGTCTTGCTGCCCATGCTGGCAGCAAATCTCTGGGGAGTGAGGGGGAAGTGGGGGGTATTTCCAGCTGCTCTCCATCTCCCTGTTCATCAGGAAGCCGCTTTTTGTTCCCCTTCTGTGGGGCAAAGGAAGACAGAAGTCTCTACTCCCCCTACGGACTCTCTGCAAACAAGAATCACCTACCTGCTCTTCACAGCTTCAGATTAGGTTCTAAAAGACGGCCCCAACCAGCTGTTTCCTCATAGAAAAACAAGATGGCAAGGTAAAACTATCAGGAATGGGGGCTCCAGACACACTCCCTGCCCAGTGCTGGGGCTCACACCCGTTTCCCTCGCCCAGGAAAGGCTCTGCTGATAGTCAGCCTGTACCTGCACTTTTGTTCTTCTCCCCAGGTGACTCTGGGGAAGCTCTGACTGTGCCCTGGGGGTCAGTATTGTTGTGTCCATGACACTGTGCCCAGTGTGGTGTGTGGCACACGAGCCTGGCAATGTCCAGCAGCCCCAAGGGGGCCATGATCCAGCAGCAGCAGGAAAACCTCCCTGGTGAACCCCCAGAGGATGCTACACCTTTTCCCGGACCATTTGCCGTCACTGCCTTCCCCAAACCTGCCTTCAGTAGTGGTCAGAGTCACGGCATAACCACGTCCTGCTTCCCTGGCCTGCAGAGGTGGGGTCCTCTTGCACAGAGGGGCTTCCCAACGCCACAGGCATCGCTGCCAATTCCCCCAGAAAGGCTGTGACATCCATCCCCTCTGGTCCTCTCCTTGAACCGTGGGGAGCAAGTGTCCCTGTCCCTTCAGGGCTTGGTTGATGCCAGCAGCAGGTCATCCTGGTGGTGGCCACTCTACACTGGTGGTCACCACTCCTCCCTGGTGGTCACTACTCATCCCTGGTGGTCTAGTGGTCAGGATTCGGCACTCTCACTGCCGCGGTCTGGGTTCGATTCCCAGCCAGGGAAGGGGCTCCTGCAGCCACCACAGGTCCCAATCTTTTCCTGGGTGGCTGTGCTGTCCTGGAGCAGCTCCTGGGGTTCAGTTCAGGGTTCAGAAGCTCCCAGTGTATGGGACTGGGTCAGGGCGGGATGAATTTTGGGGGGTGGCAGCAGCTTCCTGTCCTCCCACTGCCGTCAGGCTGCACCTGCCAGTGGGGTGATACCCCTGTGGTGGGGTGTAGGAGCAGGGCGGGACAGGGATGTAGGGAGCTCATGAGGCAGTGCCCCGATACCTCCCTGGGGAGGGGTTTTACACTGATGCAACACTGGGGGCTGTGATGGTTTATGTCCCCTTCCAATGCCATGACCAGGGTCAGGCCCCCATTTCTCCTGAATGCTTTATTGTGCCAGTCAGGAGTTGTTGGAAGGAAGGGAATTGGCATGATAAAAAACATTACCTCACCTCCACAGGATCTGCTTCTTATCAGCCTTTGCCCTTACCTCTTGAACACACTCAAGACATTAATCTCTGACTATCAGGGACATAATAAATCACAGGGCTCAAGCAGCTTGTTCAAACAAAGCTCAGTCTATCACTGCAGAGTGACATGGCTGCAGGGAGCAGGGTATGGGCTGTGGGAAGAGGGTGACACAGCTGCAGGGAGCAGGGTGACACAGCTGTAGGGAGCAGGGTGACCCGGATTTTGGGAGCAGGGTGACATGGCTGCAAGGAGCAGGGTGACACGGCTGCAGGGAGCAGGATGACACGGCTGCAAGGAGCAGGGTGACATGGCTGCAGGGAGCAGGATGACACGGCTGCAAGGAGCAGGGTGACACGGCTGCAGGGAGCAGGGTGACACGGCTGCAGTGAGCAGGGTGACATGCCTTATGGGATCAGGGTGACACAGCTGCAGGGAGCAGGGTGACATGCCTTATGGGAGCAGGGTGACATGGCTTTTGGGATGATGGGCTGCAGGGAGTAGGGTGACACATTTATAGAAAGCAGGGTGACACAATTCTAGGGAGCAGTGTGACACCTCTGTAAGGGAGCAGGACGACAGGAGGTAGAAAGCAGGGTGACACATCGATAGGGAGCAGTGTCACACAGCTGTAGGGAGCAGTGTCACACAGCTGTAGGGAACAGGGTGACACAGCTGTAGGGAACAGGGTGACACAGCTGTAGGGAGCAGTGTCACACAGCTGTAGGGAACAGGGTGACATGGCTGTATTGGGGGAGAGGGGGGGACATGCTATTGCAGGATTTCTTCCTGTGGTAAGAAGAGGTGCAGGGCTGCCCCCCTGAACACCCTCCTGACCATCTCCTAAAGGTAAAGAGTCCCTGGAGATCAGGGCCAGGACAGGAACACAGGGGTCCCTTGAGGGGGTGTGACCGCCCTGTGTCCATCTGTCCCTCCTGGGGCCAGGGAGACAGGGACTGACAGTAAAACTCCCGCTGTGAGCAGGACTTGAACCTGCGCAGGGAAACCCCATTGGATTTCAAGTCCAACGCCTTCACCACTCGGCCATCACAGCAGCTTGTCTGGCGTGTGTCTGCAGGAGCCCCTGGCTGTAACCCTGCCCAGGGACACAGCAGGACCTGGTCCCACCCTGGAGGTGGATTCTGCCGTCCCTGCTGCACGTCCAGCTTGGGGACTGCTGCTCCTGCTGCCACCTGCCCTGCACAGAGCATCCCAGGAGTGCAGGGAACCAGAACTGGCCACTGGCTACAATGTCAGTGGTGATGACATGGGGGATGGACATGGTGGGAGATCTGTGTCCTGTCTCCTCTCCTTGTATCCAACAGGAAACTTGTCCCAGGACAACTGTCCCCAGTCTCCTTTTCTGGCCTGGGGACATCCCAGCCTTCTCCATCCCCTCTTCCTACAATATCCCTATTTTTGCCTCTGTGACAGCATGTCCAGACACGGCTCTCAGAGGCAGCCTGAGCCATGGATCTGGCAGGTTCTCTCCTGCAGCTGGGAGAAGATGTTTCAGGCTTGTGTGGTTCTCACCAGGTTGCTGCCTGCATTTGGGCTTTTAGAGCAGGGGATTTGGAGAAAGGATGAAAAGGTGGCTGTTGAGAGGAAATCCTTGCTGAGCAAGGTCTGGTAGTGACTTGGCCTCTCCTTTGGAGCAAAAATCCAATTTGGAGGGCACTCCTAGAAGCACTATCCTTGGAGCTGGCTTTGGGACTCATCCGGAGACATCCAAAGCCCTCCCTGGGTTCCTGGAATTGTGTCCAAGAGCTGTGCAAGAGCTTCTCTATGTTGCTGGCACTCCATGCCCCTCCCATGGGGATTTATTAGCAGGGACGTGCACATTACCAGACCCCAAAATGGGGTCTGGAGTGGTCCACCATGATATCAAAAGGATGGGAGGGTCTAGACCCCAATGGAGGGACCTGGAGAGAATCAGAGTGGGAGCAGAGTGACCTGGAGAGGAGGGGCACCATAACAGAGGAGGTTGGAGGAGACCAGACCTGAAAAGAGAGGTCTGAGGGGGTTAAGGAGGTTGAAAGGTGTGGTCTGGAGAGCTCCAACAGCAGGGTCTGGAGGAGACTGGAGGACACCATATCCCCCAACTGTTTTTGCAACCCAGCTGGACTCACACTTTCATTGCACTGGTCGGAATTGCCCCAATATTCCTCTGAATCTTTCATCTTGTTGACTTTTTTCCTTATCTAATCTTGTGTCGTTGGCAGTGAACACCTATTTTCATCCACAATTCTTGTCATATTTACAGACAAAACAGTCTTGCCTGATAAAAAGAACGGGATGTGTTTACAAAAAAGTCTGAGTTCAACAGAGAGCTGACAGCTCTTCTCTTGTAACAAATAGCACTTTACAGTGTTACGCAATAGGGAAAACCACGAGGTGTGTCATGAGGCAGAGCTTCTAAATCAAGGAAATGTTCAAACTCTCATTTTCACCCTTTTTGATCTTCCAAGTTTCAGTGATCTTCCAAAACAGTGACAGCCCTGCCCGAGCACCGGCTTTGCTGGACCCAGCACACAGCGCTCACCATTCCTGAGGAGAGGGAATGGTCTCAAGTTGTGCCAGGGGAGGTTTAAGTTGGATATTAGGAAAAATTCCTGCACTGCAAGGGTGGTCAGGCACGAGAACAAGTTGCCCAGGGCAGTGGTGGAATCACCATCCCCGGAATTGCTCAAAAAACATGGAGATGTGGCACTTGAGGACATGGGTTAGTGGTGGCCTTGGCAGTACTGGGGGAATAGTTGGATTCAATTGTCTGAAAGGGTTTTTCCAACCGAAATGATTTTGTGATTCCTTGATTCACTGTTCCCTCCCATCGCTTGCTGCAGTGTTAAAGACACTGCTCTCACCATAAACCAGGTTGCAATGTGAGGGCATAGGATGATCCAGAGGGGCCTTGGAACACCAGGGAACCCCTGCAAGCTCTGTCCATACAGACATTCCTTCATAGGGTTAAGCATTGCATCAAGCCACAAAATCTGTGATCCTTTCTTGCTTCTATTCACATATTCAGCCTCTTAAGAATTTAAGCTGCAGTCCAGGAGGAAGCGTCTGTGGCAGTGGATGGCTCCCATATCTCCCAGCTGTGGGACACAATGAAAACTGCAGTGGGATCTAAAGCTTCTTCCACTCTCTTTGCTTAAATAAATCTCTGGAGTATTTGAAGCCGTGTGTTCTTGCAGTGGCTTTCCAGGGGCCTGCCAATTTCTGCTGTGTCCCATATTTCCAGATAAGATGGGAACTGATTCCAGAGCAGGAAGATACAAGGAAAATGGAGAAACCATCCTCCTGTGTTCTGCCTTCTAGTCCTGCGAGCCCCATCTCCAGAGAAGCCATCTCCCACTTTCCAGCCTGAGCATGGGTTCACAGTCTGGAAGAGAAGTGGAAGGGGTGGAAGAAAGGTTTACTAAAAGATGGGGCAGGAAGAAGTTTGAGAAGTTTGTTGAGTCTTTAAAGGAGGGCTTCCAAAAGAGGTGATAATGTCACTCCTGAGCATCACACAGCTGGAAACACCCCTGAACACCTCAGTGATGCTGTGGTGCCACCTCCTGAGCATCCCTTGCTGTTGCTGTCACTTATCCATAAAGGGTTAAAGTTCTCTTTTAGTGTGGCAGCCTTTCTGTTTTTAAAGCTGGACAATCTGGTTTTGTTAAATGTCACCCTTGTGCTCCTGGGAAGTTTTCGTCCTCTACTTGCCCTACAATTTCTGTGCTGTAACTTATCACTTCTCACTTTTATCTGTTTCATTCTGCTCACTCCATCCCTTTATAAGCTCTGCCTTTCATCTATTGGAGCAGAAGATGCACTGGAGACAGTTCTGTAAACCTGTGCCCTGGACAAGGACAGCTTGGCTTGTACAGGCTATTGGCTCTCAATTTGTAAATAAATCCACAGTTTGAAATATAGGAAAAATACACCACTGGCAGGTGAAGAGGAAACTTTGTACATTTGAAGTTGTACCTAAGTTAAGTCCTTAATCATTATTAAACTTGAGGCATCATGGTTCACACCTGGGATTTAAATGTGTCTCTGTCATCCAAGGCCAGGTTAAATGGGGCTTGGAGCAATCTGGTCTAGTGGAAAGTGTCCCTGCCCACGGGATGGGGTGGAATGAAATGAGCTTTACGGTCCCTTCCAAACCAAACCAGTCTGGGATTCTGTGATTCTATGATTTCTATGGAAACAAAGCTGAAAGAGCTTGCAGGAATATCAGAGGTGTCAAATGAGGAAGAGGAGGATGCTGCCTTTTGCCATTAGGATGGTAAATAGGAATGCAATAATGAGCTCTTTCTTTTGTTTGTGTTGCTGGAGTTTAATGACCTTGTTCCTATGCCTACTGCTTAGTCACATTTTTAGCAAACACCATCAGTGTTTTACACAGCTCTGGGTTTATACTGGGATTTACTGGTGAAGATATGCAGCCTGAACAGGACCGAGAAGTAATGTTAACAATACCAAGAACCTGAGAGAAAAGAAATCTGCATCTTCTCAAGATAGGGGAGATCTGCTGCTTGGTCAGATAACTCATGGATAATTATTGCCCCGGTTGCCTGGAAGCCTTGTACATTGCTGAGTGTACATCGGCCTTGGTGAGCAGGATACCCTGGGTTCTCTGGAGGCTCCAAAGATTGCACTGGAACACCACAAATCCCAGCTGGAGGTGACATGGTACTGCTTGCCTGACATGTGAAAGCCTTGGGAACGGCACTTACACCCCAGTAACAGACAGGACATGTAAAGTGAAGGCAACCTTTGCCTCGCAGGGGACTGGAGCCATGGGAGCAGTGTGGGGCCACCTGCCCACAAGGACGTGTGTCCTCGAGGGTGAACAGAGTCCCTGTCCAAGGGCAGTGGGGGTCACCAGCCTGCCAGTGAGGTGTAAAGGACAAATCCTTGTCTGACCGTCCAGGAGCCACCCTGCCAGTCCCACTGGCACCGCCTGAGCTGGGACTGAGGTCCCTTCTCAGCCGTGGCTCCAGTGACCCCACTTGAGTGCTCACACCCCTCACACTTGCCCAGTCAGACCAGGTTTCCTCAGCAGCTCAACCCCAGGTTTCCCACAGGAGAGTCACAGATGTCTGGATGCTCAAAATATTTTAATCTTGGTGTAACAACAGAATAACAGCTCAAGTTGGTGCCTCTGAGCACGGATCCAAACAAAGGAAACCCTGGGCTGTTATACCCCTGCAGTCCAAGCACAGGAAAGTCTGGAGCCATCGGCTCCTGCCATGTCTCGGAGTGCCCCTCACCTGGCTGTGCACAGGTCCCTGTTCCCCTCTGCTGGGAAGGGGCCCCAGCTCAGGTGGTGCCGCTGGGACTGCCAGGGTGGCTCCTGGCTGGTCAGACAGGGAAGTTTCCTTAAGAGTCACTAATGGCAAAGATACTTGTCACAAACACAAAAAAAGTAGCAAAGCCACCCAGCAGGCACCTGGACTTCTGCCCACACACGTTTTGCAAGGAAAGCTGGATAGATAAGGTGGAGCACCTGGCAGGGTGGTCAGAGTCCCTCTGGTGCTGGGGGCCACCTTCTGCTTTGGCTTCAAACTTCTCTTTAGGGGAGAAATATTGACTTTGCATTTTCAGTTTCTGAAAACCTGGCCTTCGTGCATCTTTCTTTTTCTTTCCTTTTTTCCCCCCACAGATTTAAAACGGCATCTTTTTGGTAGCAGTTTCCTTTATCATACATGCTTTTCTTTTATTTATTTTGGTTTAATAAGAGCTGTGAAAATATTTAAACAGTAGGAAGGATTGACTCCATAATCCTGGGAGGTTTACAAGGCTGATTGATGGCAAGAAAAATCAGCATTGTCTTTTGTTATCAGCGTCACCAATGTTCAAAGGATTAAATTATTTCTACTACCTTCTCATTAGTCCACTGAAGTACTGTCCTTTTCCCTCTTGCATATCATGGAATCATAGAAGAATTTGGGTTGGAAGGGACCCTGAAGTTCATCCCGTTTCACCCCCTGCCATGGGCAGGGACACCTCCCACTGTCCCAGGCTGCTCCCAGCCCCAATGTCCAGCCTGGCCTTGGGCACTGCCAGGGATCCAGGGGCAGCCCCAGCTGCTCTGGGCACCCTGTGCCAGGGCCTGCCCACCCTCACAGAAGAATTTGCTCCTAACCATCTGTCATAATTCACATTGAAATGAATGACATCATTTGGCCCAAGACTTTGCTCCTTTCTAAGAATTTGCACAGATACAACTTTGGGATTGTCCATATTCCTGTCCATGTGATTTTGCTGGAGACAGCTTGACCCTGCTACGTGCTACTGCCTCATTCCTTGTCCAGTCTGTGTCATCCCCAATAATCAGCAATTATTTTTTAGGAATTTCCAAATCCCTAATGGGACACAACTTTGTTTTCCTGGACACAGATAGTGGCAGGCCCACCATTCACACATGCTCTGTGTGGATGCTGGGATGTTCCACAAATGCATGCTGGCAAAATGATCCATTTCTGGCTTCCCAAACCTTCAGAGCTGTCAACCAACAAGGAAAAAGAAGCCAAATTCCACCATGATCTTTTACCATCATAAAGTAAAGCTAATCTGTTTCACTTGCAGGTAAGAAATGCATGTCTTCATTCCTTTTTTTACTGGTTTTTCGAGAAGGAAGTCGGAAGGAATGGAGATGTGTGCACTTTCTAGATCATTCCAGGAAAGCAAACCAGCAGATATTTCCTCTTGGCTCAGTCTGGTCCCATTTTTTTGGCCACGCCCATCTTAGACCCGACTAATTTCTGCCCCAGTGCAGGTGTATAAAGGACTGACTTATTTCCCAGCCCTGCCAGTGCTGCAGAGATGGCAGGTAAGATCAATGCATTTTCATTTTATAGCTGTATTTGATATTTCTGGTGTGGATATTGGTGCATTCCATGGGTGAACCCAAGGAGATGGGAGGCATAGTGCAGTGTTGGGAGCTGGTGGTACTTCATTCCTCCTTCTCCCCTGATATGTATTTAATTTATTGTGAAAAGTGAGCAAAGACAGTCTGATTTATGCCTCATGCAGAAATATCCTGCAATATAAGGTTGCAAGGAATAAGCAGCTTTCAATCCCCAAGAAGATGGTCCAGGAATTTTCATGGAATTTAAAGTTAAGATAACCTCTCCCACTGTGAGAAATCTGTTAGTTCTTCCAAATTTTGTCTCTGTCTGGTTCTAAATAGCTAAAATGTTGGCTAAATTACTTAAAATAGATCTAGCTGCAACCTTTGGGTGAAAAATCTCCATTCAGGGAAGGTACTGTGCCACAGGGGGAGACACTGGTGGAACAGATCATGCACATTTCTGCTGTTAATGTGAAACAGGAATAGAGACGAATTTCAGGGAGCAGCAGGAGGACTGGCAGGGGTGGTTGAAAGACTGATGATAGATGTGGCAGCTTGTTTTGTTCAACATCAGGACAGAGAGGGCAGAGAGGGATGTGTGGGGTCAGGCTCCTTTCCATCAGCTGCTTGTGGACATTGCCAAAGACAGGACACCAGGACACCGCCCTCTTCCAACTCACTTTCCCAATATTCTCCATCACTGAGGCTGGACTGTACCTGTCTGCCTGTTCCTTGGCAGCTACTCAGCCCGGTTTGCTGAGGGTCCCACCACTCAGAGATGTCCTGGTGTCCTGCCAACACCTACAGCCACAGCCACAGCCCGAGTCCCACCGACAGATTCCTGAATCCTGAAAGAGATATTGAAACCAAACATGTCAATCTGTTCTGACCCCTCAGTGAAGCCCTGTCCATTGAGGATTTTATGTTGCATTTCTCTCTAGGCACAAACCCAAGGATGACTCTCCTGGGATCCATCATCACCCTCTGTGCAGCTGGAGCAATGGGCTTCTCAGGGAATGGTAGGTTCCTGTTTGTCCTTTGGCTGCTGCTCTACTGGAAAGGATGTGAATCAAAACTCAGTCTGAGCTCCCAGTTAGACACTGCTTCAATAAAGAACTGAAATGTCCTGTAGATTGATCCTCTAACAATGAAGTTGATACCTGAGAGGTTTGCCTAAGGAAACTCCCTATTTAACCTACAGCCAACCCTTCCATGCATAAATCAACCTTTTATGACAGGGAACCTGGGGCACAGATTGTGTCTTTGGCTTCTTCTGTGCACTTTCCCTGGGGAAATGTCTGGAGCCCCGGGAGTGGCTGAGGGAGCTGGAAAGGGGCTCAGGCCCCTATTGGAGCAAAGGAGGCTCAGGGGGGACCTTGTGGCTCTGCACAAGTCCCTGACAGGAGGGGGCAGCTGGAGGGGTCGGGCTCTGCTGCCAGGGAACAGGGACAGGAGGAGAGGAAATGGCCTCAAATTGTACCAGAGGTTTAGATTGGATATTGGGGGAAATTTCTCCATGGGAAAGATTAGGAAGCCTTGAAACAGGCTTCCCAGGGCAGTGGTGGAGTCACCATCCCTGGAAATGTTCAAAAAACCTGTGTATGTAGCTGCTGGGGACATGGTTTAGTGGAGAACAAAGCTCCTGGTGTATGTTATAATTGAGTATCCTCAATTTCTGCTTTTTCTTCTTTCATTCTTTTGAGCAGAAGTCTCAGAGGTGCTTTCAGATTCGTCTCTCCTGAGCATCATTACTGAGGCCAGGCAGTTGGTAGACACAGCATATTTACAGGCCCGGAAAAGGTGAGTTCTTCCTGCATGATGGCCCCAATATTTTAAGGCAATAAGATTAAATATATGTGTGTTTTCTCTCTTTTCCAATGCATATTTATAATGGAGAAGCCTTAGTGCCAGGGCTCTCCTTGTCATAGCTAGAGGGATCCTTTTGCCCAGTTTGGCTGGATTCTGGTCCCAGAGCCACCAATCACGACCCCCAGTACTGTTTCCTCACCTACCGTGCCACGGGCACCTCTCGCTGGTCCATAGTGGTTCAGACATGCTGAACACGTGTGAGTCCTCTCCTGGCAGCCAGAGTTCTGCCCGTCTCTGGAAGGACTGGAACTGTGCAGATGGACACCCTGTCCCAGATAAGTGTCAGTGGAAGTCAAACCCCAGCTATCCTCTGTGATTGTCCCAAAAGGCTGGTTCCAGGCAGTGGGAGGATTTGGGAAGGAGTCGCTCTCCACCCATCCTGCAGAAGTAGCAAGACACAGCCATGGGACCAGAAAGAGATGGAACAGGAGCAAGGTTTGTCCCTCTGTTCACAGAATACACCTTGCAACATAATACAGGTAAAATCCTATCCAGTCACAGTTCATTGATCTGGATTTCCTCATGATAGAACAAAATTTATTGTGACAAGGAAGTGTGACTGCAAAGTTGAAGTAGGGGATTACAATGATTTGTTTGCCAAAACCATCTGAGCTGATGTGCTGATGTGCAGACAGCTCGTCCTACTGGGCAGGGCTGCCTGCCACCCTGCAGGGTTGTCACAGCTGATTACACCCAGTCCAGCATGACAGAGGAGCTCTGAATTCAGAGAAGGTGCTTCATGGAACTCTTCTATGTTCAGCTTAAAGAGAAAACTGGAGGAAAAGATTGTCAACCCAATGGATTTCCTGAAGCACCTAAAGGACCCAATAGGAAAAACCAGATCTGCAGTCCGTGCTGCTGATTACTTGGAAACTACTTTGAAACTCCTCAAAATGAAGCTGCATCTCTCTGGGGAACAGAGCTTCAATGTCACAGGTAATGTGATTTAGACCAAAATGTCTTACAAAGAGCTAAGAGCAGGAAATGTGCCACAGCAGGTGGCAGAGAGCAGCTCTGCCAAGACCCAAAAAACCAGGGATAAAACTGTTCCCCAACAGGGGAATAGATTTTAAGGATGCTCAGAGACAGACCAGACCCCCCAGGTGTTTTATTCATCATCTTTGAGAGTCCATCTCTCCTATCCTTGTGAAAACAGCCTAACAATACCTGTGACAAACCTGGGACAAAACCCACTGGAGGCTCTAACCACTGAAAACCCTCCATCTTCCGCTTGTGCTCCTCACACCTGGGTTGTACTGCTCTGCAAACTCATCGTTTTGTTCCCAGCTGGGGTAACACCTTCCTGGTGATGATGCTCCCCACATTCCCCTGGAATGTTGCTGCATGCCCACCCAGTTTCCCTAGTCCAGAGGGGACGGCTGAATCACAAAAGGGTTTAGGCACCAAATTAACAATTCCAATCCAGATGTGTTAAATCCACAGCTCCGATTCAGCTGGCTCAAATGTTGACCTAGAACACTTAGAAGCTGAAACAACAAAAGAAGAGTAGGATCAGATGTTACTTTTCAGGGTTTCTCTTGCAGACCTGCTAAGCAGGAGACAGAAGGAGATGATTTCCAAGGGCACTGGCTGTGACTACCAGACTCGTTCCATTAAATGCCCGGAGAGGGACTTTTACCGGGCCATTACTGGGGAGTGCAACAACAGGTAGGATTTATGTGTGGACAGGGAGAGTCTCAAATCCGTATTCTGACCCAGGGTAGATGATTTGTGAGAGTGCCTTTTGACTGAGCAAGAAGAGTGACATGCTCAGTTTAATGAGCCTGTAACAGAGGATTCATTTCTACCTTTGCCCGGCAGGAAAAAGATGTAATTTCTTGAAAATCTCAGATTTGCCCCCACTGTCCTTTATGTGCTGCTTTGGATGAAAGAAAGGACTTCTCGGGGTGGGGGCAGGTAAGAAGCTGAGGAAATTTTGAGGCTAAGGCTCAACCTCTCATTTTGCTGGAGGCTACAGGAAATCACCCCTGCACTCTTCCATAGGGATAATACTCATTTCCCCAGCTGAGTCAGATGATAATATTCAGCTATTGATGTATCTGTGTGATGAGTAAGGATGGGAATTAAAAAAGACTTTAATTCTTGGCTCTTCCAACTTTATGTATTGTACATCTTTCATCTGAGAAAATTAGTTCTTCAGCTTTTTGCACATAGTTTCCCTCCAGGTTCAAAGCTGGGATCAAACTTTTTTTTTTTTGACCAGAAAATGACCAAATTCCTACTCTGACAATGGCGGTCAAGGCTCTCTGTCCTGCCGTGCCAGCACCAGCCCCCAAATCTGAGAGGGATTTGCATCCAATGTGCATCTGGCATGAAACAGATGTACCAGATGTGATGACACAGCACAGCTCTGCATCAGTGTGCGGGGAGCTCACGCTCACTGGGGTTTTCCAGTCTGTTCCCATGGAGTCCAGGGCCTCCAGCCCCACAAGGACAGCAGTGTCTGTCTGCCCAGGGGGGGTGTGGCATCTCTCTCACTGGGGATATTCCAGAACTATCTGGACACAATCCTCTGCCTCATGGTCTGAGATGACCCTGCCTGAGCAGGGACATGGGACCACGTGACCCCAGTGGGGTCTCTTCCAGCCTGACCCATTCTGGGATTGTGTTCATGCTGATTTGAGGCTCAAGGTAGGGTTGTCCTTGGCCTTGTTGGGCTGTGGGAGAGATGAGGGGCCACTGGGCTTGAGGGATCCCTGTGGTGTCAATATTTTCCCAAGGATCTTGCTCAGTTTGAGGCACACACCAGGAAGAATATTTTGCCTGCAAGGACAGTAATAAAAATCAGAACAAGAACCTGGTGGTTCTGAGTCCTTAATATTCGATGGAATTGCTTCGGCTCTGGCAGGGTCATTTTCCTAGGACACGCTCTTATTTCACAGCACACTGCTGTAAACACTGGGTACTCCTCTCCTTTTCCAGTGCAGAATCACAGAATCATTTCTGTTGGAAAAGACCTCCAAGACCATCAAGTCCAACCTTTGACTCATCCCCACCTTGTCAACCAGACCAGAACCCTGAGTGCCACATCCAGTCATATAGACAGGCATTGCCTGGGTTTTGTGTCTGCAGGGCCACAGATCATTGGCTCAATCAGAATTATTGGTCTTCTGAACACAAAATGCTGACTTTAGTGATTCTGACTTTTCAGAGCAGTGTAAGGCAACACAACAATGGCCACAACTGCAGGTTGAGAGAGTCTGTGTAAAAACTTCCCCAAGGGGCAGCCTTGGCACAGATCCCCACAGAGGTGGAGAATCTTTATCCTTGGAAGCTTCCAGCCCCCAGCTGGACAAGACATGGCCACCCTGACCATGATGATGGCCCTGCTGTGAGTCTGATTTTGAGAGGCCAATGAAGACAGAGGTGGTACAGAGATTTAAATGCCAAATAAAATTAATGTAGGTTTAAATGACAAATAAAATTGATAGAGTGACACAAGGCACCTTTTAAAAAAAAGTTGGTTTTTCTCCACATCAATAGCCTTGGTATAATTTGCTTCTTGGTGTTTTCCCAATCTCACCCCTGTTACCAGAGTGCTCATACGTGGAATAAAGGACTGTGAAATGTTGGTCTGTGCAAGGCTGCTGATGTTTGAAAAAATAACAGAAGTTGTTTTTCTGCTGATGCTGCAGAAATCACTCCCACCTGGGGTCCTCTAACCGCGCCTTCGCACGCTGGCTCCCGGCCCTGTACGAAGATGGAGTGTCTGTTCCCAGAGGAGCAAGTGAAGGAAAGCGCTACAATGGATTCCCACTCCCACTGGTGAGAGTTGTTATCCTGATCCAGCCATGAGCATGGGCACTGCCCTCCCTGCACCTGTCAGGAGGGAAGCAGTGACAACATCTAAATTGCTTGACCTTTGATCTCAGGAGCTGAATTGAGGCTGCTTTTCCGCACCTGAGTTATGGCTCAGGTTAATATTTTTTGTTGGAGACAGACATGAGCAAAAAGGTTGTGGATGCTTCCCTAAGCAGCTTCTAAAGTGTGCGTCCCAAGGATTGCTGCAGTCAGTGTGCTCAAGGACACCAGGAGGTTTGTACAAACCACAAGGCTTGGGAGCTCCTCAGCCACGTTCTTGACTTTCTGGATGTGCACGAACAAGTTTCAGCTGCAATGGGCTTTCCATGAAGCCAGGTTTGGCTGAAGGGCTGTGGAGTCTACTTTTACTCCTGATTGGATAGAGCTGGGGAATGACATGGAACTGTTTAATGTCATAATTAATTCTTAGTAGCTTATCTAAGATCATCTTGTGCATGATCTACAACCACCTGAAAGGACTAGGTTGGCCTCTTCTCCAAGGGAACAAGTGACAGGACAAGAGGAAATAGCTTCAAATTGTACTAGGGGAGGTTCAGGATATTAGGAAAAATGTCTTCCCTGAAATAGGGGTTAAGCATTGGAGCAGGATCTTCAGGGCAGTGGAGGAGTCAATCCCTGGAGGTGTCCAAAAATCAGGTAGATGTGGTACTTCTCGAGATGGTTTAGTGGTCCCGGAAGGGTGCTAAGGGGTGCTTACAGTTTCCTCTGGGAACTGACAGAACCTATCAGCTGGCCAGTTTGAATATGGACAATTCTCTAAGCCACTTAAAGTTGTGATCACCTCTGTTATCCACATTTAAGAATAGGCAAACTCCCCCCCCAAGCTCTCTCTCGTTTCCGGTGCTGGCACAGGTGGCTGCAGGGCCCGAGCAGGGCCCAGTGGGCCCGGCCAGGCCCTGCCTGGGCCAGGCCGGGCCGGGCCACGGACATCCTGGAGCCGATGGACCTGTTCCAGCCGTGGAACCCCCCCCACTGCCTTGCCGTGGGCAGCCGGAGCGGCTCGGCTCTCCCCCCTCTCCCCTGCAATAAGAAAAATTCAACATTCCAGCTGCAAAGCTGCAAGGCTGAGGTGAGATTAACCCTTTTATTGCTGTGAAGAGCTGAAAACCTGAGGGAAGAGAGAGAAGAGATGCTTAAAGCTGAAATTCTGTTGTGAAGCTATAATATGTCAGAGTATCCCGTTGTCATTTCATGAAGATATGGGGGGTGGAGTGTTCAACTCGTGAGCAAAAGCACCTGCGCTGAGATAGGCAGATGCTGACGCAGCTGTAATTTCATGAGAAGTTTGGACAGGGAGAGATGGACCAGATGAGGACTTTTGCTCCAAACGGGAAAGGAGAAAACCTCAGTCCCTAGAGATGCTCCCAGAGATAGTCCTAACGATGAAGATGATGAAGACCCTTTGCTCCCAGGGAAGGAGAAGGGCCTCTGGTTTTGTTTCTGAACGGCTCAACCTTAAAATTGTACCCCAAAAAACTTCAAGAGTGGACCCTCGAAAGCAGTTGCGGGAAAAGCTGCAAGTGGGGGGAAAGGACTCACACGCAGGCAGAGAGACTCCTCTTCCTAAATGGACTGAACAATATTTGGAAGTGGGCGGCTGTCTCGTTGTGATAATGTTTTCATAGCATGAGCAAGAAGAGACTTCTCTTTCTAAATGGACTGAACAAGGTTATTATGGAAGTGGTAACAGACTGAACATCTCAAGGGTTGTCTTTGAACATTGTCAGTGGGAGAAGGGAGGAAGGTGGGGGGAGGAGGAGAGTTCTGAAGGTGGTATAATTTTTTTTTCCTTCTTTTAGGTCTGTTAATAAACTTCTTTATATTCTTTCAAGTTTGGTGCCTGTTTTGCATTTCTCCTAATTCTTATCTCACAGCAGATAAACAGTAATGAGTATTTTGGACCAAACCACTACACTAAATTGGTGTTTCTGCCCGGTTACAAACCAAACCCGCGACAAGTGGGAATGAGGATACTTGGTTGAAAGCTGATGATCTTGGAGGTCTTTTCCGACTTTCGTGATTCTGTGATTCCAAGATCTCACAGGGGGAGTTTGAGCGAGATGCAAATCCACCATGGCAGAGACAGTCACATACATTTTCATTTCGGTTTTCTGCAGGTTCGAAAAGTATCCAATGAAATTGCTCACACGGCCAACGAGAACGTCACCGCAGACCAGCAGCTCTCGCTGGTCTTCATGCACTGGGGCCAGTGGGTCAACCACGACATAGACCTGGCCCCTGCCAGCGGGGAAGGAGCCAGCCTGGAGCTCCAGTGCCACACCAGCTGTGCCTTCAAGCCCCCCTGCTTCCCCATTAAGGTACCCTGACTCTCACCCATCCCACACTCTCACAGCAGCAAAAATAAAACCGCGGGACTTTCTGAGGCATCACTTCACTCCTTTGCTTTAGTTCCCCCCTGACGATCCCCGGATGCTGAGCTCCGACACCTGCATGCCGTTCGTCCAGTCCGCCTCCGTGTGCAATCCCGGCACGTTCAGCCGGGAGCAGCTCAACGCCGCCACATCGTTCATCGACGCCAGCACGGTGTACGGCAGCGACGACTCCCTGGCCAGGAGCCTGAGAAATCTCACCAACCAGCTGGGCCTGATGGCCGTGAACCAGGATTTCGTGGATGAGGGGCTGGAACTGCTGCCCTTCGAGAACACAACGCACAGTGTTTGTGCTCTCACCAACAGGAGCGCCAACATCCCCTGTTTTAAAGCAGGTAAGGTGCAGCTGGGGGGTTGTTTTCAGTGGGCCATAAAATCAAAAAGGGTCAAATATCTCCATATAGGATCCTTGTGGGTCCCTTCCAACAGAGAATATTCTGTGATTCCGTGATATTTGAATGAGGCTCTTCAAGACATGACTACATAAGGTGAAAGACAATGGATCCTCCCCACAGTTAGGGAAAAAAAAAAAATCAAGCAATAATTGATTAATTAACATCAAAATTATTTTAATTTCCCAGAAGAATTACAGCAAATTGTTCTTCCTTTATAAAGTCTTCTCAAAAGCAGGAGAAATTTTCAATAGAATAACCAACAGTGCTTAAAACTTCTCAGGGACTTTTTTACTGCTACCTAGAATTCACCATTCATGAACTGAATGCCAGTTGTCAGCTTGTCAGCACTGACAGGCTGAGAAAGTTGGGGCTGTGCAGCCTGGAGAAGAGGAGGTTGTGTGGAGACCTCACAGCACCTTCCAGGATCTGAAGGGACTACAGGGAATCTGGAGAGGGACTGGATCAGTGACTGTAGTGGGAGGACAAGGGGGAACGGCTTCACACTGAAAGAGAGTAGATTAAATTAGATATACGGAAGAAATTGCTCCCTGTGAGAACGGGGAGGCCCTGGCACAAGGTGCCCAGAGAAGCTGTGGCTGCCCCAGCCCTGGGAGTGTCCAGTGCCAGGCTGGATGGGGTTTGGAGCAGCCTGGGATGGTGGAAGGTTGAAATGGGATAGGCTTTAAAGTCCCTTTCATTCTGTGATTCTATGATTCAGTTTTCAACCCAATCAATACTAACAATTAAACACTCTTAAGTAATCTAGTTGATTGATTAACTAACCCACCCTACATCAGAAGAAAAGTCTAGAAGTTTGTCTGAAATTTAAACAAACCGAGGACAAACACAGAACTTACTTAAATTTGAAGTGATCCATCATAGGCATAATGTTAAAAAAAACCATTATAAATGTGAAGCTTGCAAAATCAATCATAGGAATACAGAGTGTTCCCATTTCCTCATTCTCTGCATGCTGAGAATGAGGAAATGGGAAACCTTGCTGAGTGAGGAAATGCTCAGTGCTTCTTCCATCATCTTACAGAGGAGTGAGATCTCTCCCTGGGTCCCCTCCAGCCTTCATAGAATCACAGAATGGTTTGGGTTGGAAGGGAGCTTAAAGCCCATCCTATTCCACCCCGTGTCATGGGCAGAGACACCTTCCACTATCCCAGGGTGCTCCAAGCCCCGTCCAGCCTGGCCCTGGACACTTGTAGGGGTGGGGCAGCCATAGCATTATCACCAGGAACATCACCACTTGTTACTTGTCTGTCCTAACACAAAAACCTGCTTCTGAAATTGAAAGCAATGTACAAAATCCCCAAAATATTTTCATTTTAGGTGACAAACGCGTGACAGAAAACCTGGGACTGTCTGCAATGCACACTCTCTTTGTCCGAGAGCACAATCGCTTGGCTATGGAGCTGAGGAATTTAAATCCCCACTGGGATGGGGAAAAGCTTTACCAGGAGAGTCGAAAGATTGTGATTGCCATAAACCAGGTACTGATCACTGTTTGCTGTTTATCATCCACACACTTAGGAGTGGTTTTTCCTCCAGGCAAAAGGAGGAAAACCATGCTTTGTAAAATCAGTGCAGTTATTTGTGGGAGATGGAAATTGTGAATGAGGATAGTCCATCTGAGACAGCATGGATATCCAGAGCTTTTTTATGCATCATATTACTGATTTATCAATTATTTATTATATTTAATGTATAAATTATTTATTAGATAAAATAATTTCACATTTAAAAATGATTTAAATCCATTATGCCAAACTTTTTCCATTGCTACAGCTCTTTTTTCTAAAGATGTTAATGAGTTCTGCTGCAGAGTTCATTCTCTGCACTTGGCTTTGATGGCATGTCTGCTGCAGCTGCTGATAACATGCTGTGCTCTTGTGCTTTTTCAGATCATAACCTACAGAGATTACCTCCCACTCCTGCTGGCTGAGGAGACCAGCAAGTGGATCCCTTCGTACAGTGGTTACAATGAGAAGGTGGATCCGAGGGCCTCAAATGTTTTCTCCCTGGCTTTTCGATTCGGCCATACGTCGGTGCAGCCTTTTGTGTCCCGTTTGAACGAGAGCTTCCAGCCTTTGGGTTCCTTCTCCCATGTCCCTCTGCATTTGACCTTTTGTGCTCCGTGGAGAATTATAATGGAAGGTAAGAACATGGAGCAGTGGTCCTGGTCTGGTCCTGAGGTGGACGTCAGCTGGTCAGGCACATGGAATTACAGAATCCCAGAATCATTTAGGTTGGAAAAGATCCCCAAGACCATCAAGTCCAACCTGTGACTGATCCCCACCTTGTCACCCAGCCCAGAGAACTGAGCACCATGTCCAGTCATTCCTTGGACACCTCCCAGCTCAGCAAGGTCTGACAGTGGGAGTGCTCCACATCCACTCAGATGGTGCAGCTCCTCCTGCTGCTCCAGGAGGCAGGAGACTCCCTGTGCCCAATGCCAATCCACCAAAGTCTGTGTCAATCAAAGCTCTTATATCCCCCTGCAATCAGGAGACATGGACAGAGGGTGATGCATCCAGTTTAATTGAGCTAAAGCAGCATTGTTCCTTCCTAGAGGTGCCCATCCCTCTTCCTGGCTCTAACTGGAGTTATGGGGTCCTGCTATTGCACAGCTGAGATCTCCAGATATGAGTCTTTCCAAGGAAGACAAATGTCTCTTCCAAAATAGGTTATTTAACTAATTATGAGAAATATAATTACACGTGTGCAGCCAATTTTCCTGTGTTTTGCTCATACCGTCTCCTGCTATGAAAAAGACACGGACAATCACACATGAATTAATTCTATCATTACATTTAATGTTTTTTAAAGATCTGTCATCTAATAGTGAATTATAAACTAAATCCATTGCAAATCCTAAAACCTTGGACAGAGCCCCCAGGCACCAGGACATGCTGCAGCCTGGCAGGCTGAGGAGCAGACTTGGAAAGGGACTGGTGGGCAGCAAGTGGTTTTAGGGCTGTGGAAGGAAAAGCTGAGGGATGGGGGGGGATAAGGAACTCAGTTACTATGAGAGGCTTTGTTTACTGGCATCTGCAGACATGTACAGATTCATACAGGTACCACTGTGAGGGTGGGCAGGCCCTGGCACAGGGTGCCCAGAGCAGCTGGGGCTGCCCCTGGATCCCTTGGAAGTGTCCAAGGCCAGGCTGGACAGGGCTTGGAGCAGCCTGGGACAGTGGGAGGTGTCCCTGCCCATGGCAGGGGGTGGAACAGGATGAGCTTTAAAGTCCCTTCCAACCCAAACCATTCCACGGTTCTGTGATTCTGTGATTCTGTGATTCTATATACACATGGTGAAATGAAAATATGGAGATGAAAACCCCACCCAGCCCATAACAGACTGTTTCAGCTGCATGAAAGGGACCACCAAAGCTGCAGATTGGCACAAAAAATATTTCCTTGATTTGCAATGACTGCAGGAGGCATCGACCCCCTGATCCGGGGCATGCTTGTGGATCATGCAAAACTCATGAAACAGAACCAGCTGCTCGTTGAGGAGCTCCAGAACCACCTCTTTGAACAGACAGAGGTGATGGGTCTGGATCTAGGAGCCATGAACATGCAACGGGGAAGAGACCATGGCCTTCCAGGTAAGGAGACACAAGTCCACACCTCCTATGAATAAGACTTTTTTCCTTCTGCTGCTTATGAATGAACTGAGCTTTTTCTATACTAATGGGAAGAAACCTTGATTTGAGGGTGAAGGATGGACAGACAGTCAAGCTCAGGGGAAAAAAAGGTCTCTGTATTATAAGAATCTTTTTCTGAGACATTTAAAACAAGGGCAAAAGGCTTAGAAATCAAAGATGATATTTGGGATAATGTAAGAAAGCAGGTGAGAGACAGTGGTGTATTGCAAAGAGAGAGCATGTGTGGTTCAGAAGGTACAGGCACAAGTGACCAAATTCAGCTTTCACATGGGCTTGGGCAGGTCCCCTGGGCTTTGTTCTTTGCTCATCAATCTTGTCTCGTGTCCCAGACAAGCCAGAGTTCTGAGCAGAAGTGCCTTGCACCCACAGGTGGGACTGCCCCAGGTGCTAGAGAAGAACAGGTGCTCTTGGGTTAAACACAGCTAGACTTCCTCTTTTCTAAGAATTTTATCTGAGAAATTTGGCCTTCCAAGGCTGCAAGGACTGATGCATTCACCCTCAGCAGTAGAAAGATGTAACCACCAGGATGAGCTGCAGTCATAAAGACAACCCAAACTGTTAGTTTAGTGTACATACAAGAAGGACCTTTGAAAATGTGATGATTGTTGGGACTGCCTGGACAACAGTGCCTTCCAGATCCTTTAATGCCATGAGAAGAAGCAGGGAATGCCTATGGGCCAAGAAAGGTGTTGTAGAGACGTGGTGGTGGGTCCTGGTCATCTGCTGCTCCTGCTCTTGCAGGTTACAATGCCTGGAGGGGCTTCTGTGGGCTCTCCCAACCCCAAACTGTGGAAGAATTGTCTGAGGTGCTCGGCAATCCCAAACTGGCCAAGAAGTTCATGAATGTGTATGAGACACCATACAATATCGACCTCTGGATTGGGGCAGTTGCAGAGCCCGTGGTTCCCCAGGGCAGAGTTGGGCCCCTCCTGTCCTGCATTATTGGCACCCAGTTCAGGAACCTGCGTGATGGGGACAGGTGAGAGATACGTTCCCTGTGGCATTTTTTACGGGGGAAATGCTGACCTTTCCTGTGACATATTAATCCAACCCATCTACAGCACTCCAGTGAGTGCTCCCAGCAAGGTTCACTCCTTGATTTTAGCCCAGTTACCAAAGGACTGTTTTTTGCAGCCTGTTTCTCCAGATTCACATGGCTGAGGAGCACCAGCTCCAGACCATGGGGGTCTCTGCTGTGGTCTCTGCCTGAGGTGGCTTTTGCTCTCAGGGCATAAAGGGGAGGATAAATCACTGCATCCCAGCAGGCTGCTGATGCTGTGTGGAAGAGGCAGGCTCTCTGCACTGGCAGAATCCAGGTCTGGCCACACTGGAGACACCTCTTTCTAAAAGGGTGTTCCTGGAGAATCAAGGTGGATCTAAGCACCGTTCAGACTCACCTTGGTCAGGTTCCCATCTCAGCAAGTAACCAAAGATTATAAACTGCTTCTGAAAATATCATTGCAGATTCTGGTGGGAGAACCCCGGAGTTTTCACTCCACAACAGTTGCAAGCTTTGAGAAAAATTTCAGTGTCGAGGGTGATCTGTGACAATACTCACATCAAAAAGATACCCAGGGATGTGTTCAAGATCAACACTTATCCTGAGGACTTCACTGATTGCCAAGAGATCGACGTGCTTGACCTCTCACCCTGGAAAGATGAGCCGGAGAGTGCCACAAAAGGTACCAGTGGTCTGAGATTGGTCAAAAATAATAAATGCACTATGAGGTTGCTTCCATGCCTAAAAAATGAAAGAATTAAGGTTTCCACAGTGACTCTGCCCCCAAAAGACAATGACTGTCCATTTAGCCACACTCAGACAGCACTGGTGGCAGACAATCCATCACTTTCATCATCCCTTATTCCCTGCCCCTTCCTTTCAAGAGGATGGGAAATCCCTCAAAATCCAGTCTGTTCTGGACTTTGTGAATGTTTCCTGTGATGACCTTATTCCAGGACAACCACAGTCTTTCCTGACAGGAAAGGTGTTGATGAAAAAATCAACTAGAATTAGCCAACCTGCTCCAAGGTCTTACTCTGCTGCTCCAAGTTCCTGCTTTCCCCTCATCTTCCCCAAAGCTTTAAATCAGTTTAAGGTGTATCTGGAGTAGTTTTGATACTGTATGGCCTCACACACCAGTAGCTGAACACACATGGTCAAAGGTTGTGATGTGCCACACTAAAACAGTGTCTTTTTCTGTGAGATGTGGACACTCAGTGTCCTACTGAAACACTTTTGATGAGGGCTCTCCCAGCTGAAATGATGTGGGAGAACGGATACTTGAAGAATGGACTGGCTTGGATTCTTTTTCTTTCTGACAACCCATTTACAGATGATCACAAAACCTGGGGATCACCTACACTGTCCTTCTGCAAGGCACAGATCACAAAGCATCTCCATGCAGTTCCTGTATTGAGTTTGAGTAACCATTTGAGGGAAACACTGTTGTTTAAGACAGATACTTGCACTTAAAGGCTAAATTATGGTGGCTTCACCCCATTCTTTAGCTGAGTCCAGCTAAACAACAGAGTTTTTTTCATTTATTTTTTTATCGTAGTCTTACGGTTACTAAAATGTGCTGAGCTGCTTCCTGTGGCTCCTTTCTCACCAGGCTTGGAGGAAGCCAACGTGTTTGTGTAACCCAGAGAGAGTGAAATTCCAGGGCTAAAAGCAGTTGCTAGAAGTTTAACCTTTTCCAATGGAAAGAAATTGCCCCCAAACCACTCATTCTAAGGCTGGAAGCACCACCGTGTCTCAGAGGTGCAAGGATACAGGGACGACAAAAAGGTGGAGGAAAATGGTGTGTCCAGGGAAGACTTTCTGCCTCTCAGCAGCTTTTTCTGCTTCATTGACAGTGTCTAATCCTGCTCATCAGACCAGCGTTGGAAACCCCTAATGGTGGCACCGAACTGCTCCTGGGAAATTCCTGCCTGGACATCAGGCTCCGCTGGCTGCTGTTGACTGAACATCAGCACATGGTTTCCCAGAGGGGAGCTCAAGACTATGTCATCTGTTTTATTTCCTGTAATGTGATTTTTTAATATAATTTCTTTCTAAAAACTTCCAGTAATGTAAGTCTTCAGATGGAAGGACAAGGATATTTTATTTTCTGTTGCCCTAAAAAATTGATCAGAGGTGTTACGACTCTCTAAATTGTAATTATGACAAGTTTTTTTACTTCCCATACTGAATGGGTGTCAAACCTGCAGGCTAGCATGCTTGCATTGCAGAATCAAATTCCTTATCCTTTGTACCTGCTCAGAAATCAGCACATGCATGTAATCTTCATCAAAACTTTCCCAGTCTCCGGGTTTTGCACAAGAGAAGAAGCTGTTTTGGCTGCTTCTAATCAGCAGTGAGATTTTCAGCCATTGAAGACACTGCAGCAGGGCAGCTGTGCCTTGAAGCCTTGAGACAAGTTTTACTGAAATCCTACAGTGAACCTGTGTGGTTTGGGTGTTCTGGGCAGTAATAAAACACATCCTGGGCACTCACCTCCAGCTGGCATCCATGACAGGCTGGGGGCAGAGGGGTTGGAAATCATTCCATCAGAAAAGAGCCTGGGGGTGCTGGTTGACAGTGGCTGAACAAGAGCCCAAGGGAGCCCGGGTGGGCAAGAGGCCAATGGCACCCGGGCTGTGCCAACCACAGTGACCAGCAGGACAAGGGCAGTGACTGTCCCCCTGTGCTGGCACTGCTGAGACCCCACCTCAAATCCTGTGTTGTTTTGCACCTCTCACTCCAAGGAAGACAATGAGAGGCTGGAGCATGTCCAGGGCAGGGAACGGAGCTGGGAAGGGGCTGGAGCCCCAGGAGCGGCTGAGGGAGCTGGGAAAGGGGCTCAGGCTGGAGCAAAGGAGGCTCAGGGGGGACCTTGTGGCTCTGCACAAGTCCCTGACAGGAGGGGGCAGCCGGGGGGGTCGGGCTCTGCTGCCAGGGAACAGGGCCAGGAGGAGAGGGAACGGCCTCAGGCTGGGCCAGGGGAGGCTCAGGGTGGACAGCAGCAGGAATTTCCGCATGGAAAGGGTGCTCAGGCCTTGGCAGGGGCTGCCCAGGGAGGTTTGGAGTCCCCGTGCCTGGAGGTGCCCAAAGAAGGCCTGGAGGTGGCACTGAGTGCTCTGAGCTGGGGACAAGGTGGGGATTGTGCACAGGTTGGACTCGGTGATCCTGGAGGGCTTTTCCAACCTAAATGATTCTGTGAATCTGTGTGTGATTCTGTGTAAGTCAGACCAGTGTCCAAAACATTCTTTGTCTCTGGTTCATAGCTAAACATATCAGCACAAAAAAGCAAATCACGTCGTGGCTGGTGGGCATCCTCTGACAGAGAAGGCAGGGCAGAACCAGGCTGGACTCAGAAATCAGGAGGTGCAGCTCCCAGAGTGTGTTTGAGTTGAAAGATATATAGGTTGTGTTAAAAATAATGAGGTTATCAAAGAATCATCGTAGAATTGCAGAATCAGTAAGGCTGGAAAAAGCACTCCAAGATCATTGAGTCCATTAACCCAGCACTGCCAGGTCCACCACTAAACCATGTCCCTAAGCACCAGATATACACATCTTCTGAACACTTCCAGGGATGGTGAGTCCATCTGGGTGTGGCAAGGATATTAGGCAGCATATTCCTGCTGTTTGCCTCTGGTTTCTGAGTCCCCAGACAGACATGTCCCTCTTGCACTTTGAAGATGTGCCCAACCACTGAAAGCAAAATCTTCCTCAGCTTAAAAGGAAGACTAAATATCCCAAAGAAGCCACCAAGCCCTGTAGACACATGTAAGGTCTTTAATTCCCCTCTCCCAAGGCTGCCTTGGTTTCTGTCTCTTGTGGCAGAAGTACTTCCCAAATCCTCCCCATGGAAGAGGAAGAAAACAGCACCTTCTCCTGAGTGTGTTCCACGGGAATGTGGCAGCCCTCAAATCCCAAGGCAGCCATTTCCCAGGCAGGATGGTCACAGGCTTGGGATCCATGCCTCCCCCTTGTTGTTTCTGAACAGGGAAAGGTGATTATGAGCAGGTAGCGATGATCACAGGAAGGGCCCAGCTCTGCCTGGGGTCCAGCTGGAGGGACATTCTCAGGGTTATGATTACACAGAAATGTCCAGCTGTCCACTGTGTGCCTGTCCTCCTGGGTGGCACAGTTCTCTGGGAGGGACATAGCAACATTCCCCTTGGAAGCTTCTCTCCTTCCTGGATGTTTTGCCTGTCTCTGGTATGTCAGCATTGCAATCCACAGTTATCTCTGATGCCAGACCTCCCTGTGGTTGCCATGGCCCCCCCTCAGCTGTAGCACACACAGCTGGAGCTGGAAGATGGGATTGCTAATGGGAAGCTCCGTTCGTCATTCCTGATATCCCCTGGTAGGCAGAGAGCATGGAGTCACGGACCTGCTCTGTCAGCTTGGGAACATTGTCTGGGCCCAGGCCAAGCGTCTCCACTTCTGGCAGGATCTGGATGATCATCTTTCCTGGAAGAAGGTGAGAGAGGGGGGAAAAAAAATACATGAGTGGTGTAGAAGAGCAGGAGAAGGTACAGCAGGAGGGTTGGTGCCAACCAAGGAAATGCCCTCGTTCCCACACCAGTGTGGGAGCCCAGCCACATCCCAAATGCACACAGCAAAAACCCAGCCCGGGCTTTTCCCATCCACAGAGAGCACAAGAATCATAAATATGGAAACAGGTGAACATCTCCTCCAACACAATATAGTGTTTCATATAGGATGAGTTTTCACAGCAGAAAGATCTCAGGGTCTGTCTAGATCACAGGCAAAGAGAAGATGTTTAATACAACACTTCCAAACTGGCTGTGCTCTGTCTGTGTACACCAGATTTAGCAGGGTCCCTCCTTCCAGAAACACACTTTGGGATGATGGAAATTGTGGCCAGGATTCCCTGGTCACACAGAAGCACCTAAGCAATGGACTGGTGTAAACTGGAAGAACATAGTGGGGAGCTGCCATCACGCTCTTCTGTTCTGGCACCAGGAGTCCCCTGGTTTGGCCAGTGGAGACAAGACAGCGCCTGCACAGACAGGAACCTGGGGATCCGGGGAGTGTCTGTGATGTGTTGTAATGTTCTTGCATGACTTTACACGTGTGCCTGGAATGAGATCCAGCAGTGCCAGCAGCAGAGCCGTGGGAAGAAGGCAAAACAAGCGTAGAGAAAAACTTCACAAAAGGAAAGGTTTTGTCAGGTTGGATAGGGCTTGGAGCAATCTGCTCTTGTGGAAGGTGTCCTTCCCCATGGTAAGGAGTGGAATGAAATGAGCTTCAAGTCCCTTCCAACCCAAATCCTTCTGCGATTCCATGATTCTGTGTTCCCTGCCTTCACATCTTACACCCAAAGCCAGGCTGGTACCTCACTTCACTTGCTCCTACTGGAAGAGCAGAGTGATGACGAGGCTGTGCTGGAAATACAGGTCACTAGGGAGCAGACTTCCAGCAAGCACCAGATGTGTTCCATGAATGACAGTGTCCAACACCAAGCACAGAGCCACAGGCTTTCCAGAGGCTTCTCAGCACACCCAGCGCCACTGTGGACACAGGGAGCTGTCCTGACCCACAGACCTGCTCAGCATGCAGGAATCTTGACCACCATCTTCAGAATCAGCCCTGGCAAAACTTCCAGGTGAGGAAAGTGGGAAAGTACAAAAAAAGCTAACTAGGGTTCTTTCTTCAGCAGTGCAGGCCCCACCTGTTTAACAGCCATTTAGAAAAGGGCTCAGAGATCAGCTGAGCATGGAATTAGCTAACCATGAATTCCCAGGGTGACTGAAGTTGAATATAAGCAAATGTACATGCAACTGCAAAAGTCTTTCCTAAAAAACTCAGGGAATTCTTGTAATCTCCATCCTTGGAGTTAATACAACCTCTTCTGGACTGGTCACAAAGCCAACTCGTCTGTCTTTAGAGCTGGCCTTGCTTAAAGCAAAATGTTCAGCTGCTTCAGAGATCCCTCCCCAGGATGTTATTCTCTGATTTCCCAGAGAAGGGAAGGGAAGGGAAGGGAAGGGAAGGGAAGGGAAGGGAAGGGAAGGGAAGGGAAGGGAAGGGAAGGGAAGGGAAGGGAAGGGAAGGGAAGGGAAGGGAAGGGAAGGGAAGGGAAGGGAAGGGAGCGGGCTGCTGAAATCCCTGCTCCTGGTCCTATTGACCCTCAGGTGGGGGAACACTTCCAGATCCAAAAGACTTTTGTGTGTGAACAGGGAGAGGATAAACCCAGCAGGTGAAAGATGACTGGAAACTGGCAATTCCATGTTTATAATTTGCACCACTCTCTCTTCCAGGTGTCTCCCTGTAAGAGAATGACTGCAACCGAGCACAACAATGGGAGGAATGAGAAGCAGATCCTCTCCTTAGGGAACACCAGGGCTGGCCTGGGAAAGAGTGGCAGAAGTCCATTTTAAGGTGGGCAGCAGCTAAGGGAGCGAAGGAACAGGATGGGTTACTTTTCTTTGTTGGAATTTGTACCATTTTTTCCTGCATTTTCCTTCTGAAGCCCAAGACTTGTGTCATTTTTTCCCAGAAAATTTTATCGTTGGCCAGTAGAAATTTTTGTAACCATAAATGTTTCCCAGCTCTCCATGCACCTGCAGATCCAAGGGCAGCATGAGGGGTCAGGGGCAGGACCTACCCCAGGACTCTGCTGCTTCTCCAAGTTCTCTTGGACAGGTATTGGACAAGCAGTGAGAAATCCAAGGGGAGAAGAAAAAGTGATGCCTGAAATGTCTCATTTCTTCCTGAGAAGATAGAAACTGCTGTTTTCTGGGTGCCATCTCCATATTACACGTGGTCCTCTTCCCACCTTTGTCATGGCTCCAAGGACTGAGCTTGCACCACCACCCAGACCATTCTTTGCCCCAGGTCATCCTCACCTGGTGTAAACCTCTTCTCCTTCTGGTTGTAGAAGCTGTTGTAGGAAGACAACACTACAGGAATAATGGGGACCTGGAGGGAAGGCAGTCTACAGTGAATATACACATCTCCTTATCCTTCCCCCAAAATTCAAGTCATGTTTTCAGGTGAATCTTGCACCTTGCTGATAATTATCACTGTCAGTGCCACAGCAGACACTCAGAGGATTATTTGAATATTTAGATCATTTAACTCTATCACTCCATGTCCCCACTTCTCGGCTTTGTAATTTCATCTCTGTATTTAGGCCAACAACTGTGGATTGTCAGATTACTGCCTACAGAGGCCAAGTCAGCAGAAACTTCCCTGTGCAGGTCCAGAGCTCTTGTCAAGGTCCCCCCACTTTTTTTTTTTCCAAGCTGTAACAAAGGTTTTCCACTTGCCACAGAAACAGCCCCCTCCTGTGCCACCTGCAAACCCCTGAGGGCTCCTGGATGTGTGCTCAATCCATAGGGAAGCCAGGGACCAGGACCCACGTTTGCTGGTGGACCACAGTAAGCAAATCACACTCCAAGGGCAGGAGGCAGGTGGGTCTCACCTGGGCTTTCACAGCCAGCTGGAAGGCTCCACGTTTGAAGGGCAACATGGAGCCACCATGGTTGCGAGTTCCTTCAGGGAAGATCAAGACACGCAACTGCAGGAGGGAGAAGACATTAAGGCAGAGGAATCTCCAGGTACAGTTCTAAGCCACTGCACAGGGATGGTGCCCTGGGGCTCATCTCTGTACTCCTCACCTCCATTCATGGACACAGAACACACTGATGCTCTCACTCTGTTCTGCTCAGTGCCCAGCTCAGAGACAAAGATCTCTTCCCACCCACATCCAGATTCCTGTTTTCCAGCAGCTCCTCATTGGACTCCTCCCCACTCACGTTGTCCTTGTGCAGGGAGTGTGCCACCTCTGTCAGGGTGCCAATGGACTCTTCCCTCCTCTTGCGGTCGATGAAGATGACCCCTGAGAGCCAGCAGGCCAGGCCGAATGTGCCCATGTACAGGATCTCCTTCTTGGCAATGGGCACACAGCGCCTCGGCAGTATCTCCATCATCACTGCAAAGGGACAGCAAGGACAGAACAAGTTGTCATCCGCACTCAGAGTCCCTCTAGATTCTGGGTGACAGCCCTCTGCTCTAGGAGATGCCATGCCTGAAGCTTCATAGAATCCCTGGGGAATTTTGGGGGTCTCTAGACCATCCACCCTGGCACTGAAGGAGAGCAGCTATGAGAAGGCTGTGGTCAGCTGGCAGTCTTGTCCCCATTCCCTCGGAGAGGGTGAAGCTGATGTAGCTTGAAAATGCCTCTGACACCCTGGAGAGCAGCCCTGGCCTGGGGCTGGCTGGTGAAGGACTCTGTAGCAGCCACGCCTGCCCTGCTGCCTGTGGCACCTGGGATTCCATACGACCCACCCCTACAAACACCTGGGGCCAGGAGCAGGAGGCAGGATCACCACATACCCAGGATGTCAAGGGAGGTCTGGTGATTCAACACCAGGACGAAAGGTTTCTTAGTCCTGAGGTTCTCCTTGCCCTTCACCACTATCTGAATGCCAAAGATGTATTTGAGTGGCAGGGCCAGTGTGCGCAAAATCCTGGAAAAAGGAGCAGAAATTAGCCAAAGAGATGCTGAAATTCGGGACAAAACACTGCATCCGAACCAGCCCACCTCATACACTGCTTCTGCCAGTTTCCCACAGACACAGATTTGACCATGACTTGGAGAAGAACAATTAGTGTCCCTCTGCAGCTAATTATTTAATTACAGAAGACAAATACACCTCACAGATTTCCCTCGAGCCATACATGACCATTGACACAGCAACTCCAGTCCCAGAAGTTCCACAGATCAACCAAATATTAGATAATATCCATATTCACAGCACACCTTTGTACTCTGCTTCCCTGCCCACTTTGCTGGGTTGGGAATACAGGCTGCAATAAACCTGTGCCTAACTCTGCTGGCTTTGAAAGAGAGGGGTTTGCCTCTAGGTGACATTAGGCTGCAGTGCTGGGAGCCCTATTTGATGAGATCCTGGTAAAATAAAATAAAAAAAAAGTCAGGCACCAATGTCAAGAGGTGAAGAAAATTTCTCAAAGCAAAAAACTGATGCTCAGTTAGGAGATGTGAATTCTCACTGGAGCATAAAATGGAATGGTAAATTCTGCTTCTGCAGCACTTCAGGAGGGTTCAAGCACTGTGGTGCCGTGTACAAGAGTCATCTTCGCGTCCCCCCTCAGCCCAGGTTCCTGATTGCCACCACCACTGATCACTCCTGGACACCCCACGCAGCCTCCAGGCGAGTCCTCAGCCCAGAGAGTCTGAACGGAATCTGGAGAGACAGGATGGGCAGCAACGGGATGGGCTGGGGGACTGCCAGACCTGGGACACCAGGCTGTCACTGAGCTGATGGGGACACCAGTGCCCATGCAGGGGCCAGCACTGCACCGTGGTGATGTCTCAGGTGTGCACTGGCTCAGAGTAGAGATTAGGAAGAGCACCTGGGATGGCTTTCTCAGCACAACTTAGAAATGGAATGGTCAGCCATGGGGAGGAGGGAAATACAGCTCCAAAGACCAGATAAAAGAGCTTTAATAAAAATAGCAATATGCATTACATCCAGGTTGTTGGCATTACCTGCTTTGGCAAATCTATGTCACTTTTTACATCCTTTCTTGCCATAATTTGTTATTCTTTTATCGACCCCAAACTGTAGGTACAAAAATGCTGTTAGCGAGGATTTTCTTGTTATTTTTCTAAGTCTGTGAGAGACTTTTCTCTCTCACAGAAGAGGTAGCAGGGAATGTAAACAACCAAGCCACCTGCAACCTTGGAAAGTCTTGTTTATGGTATAGTAGAAAATATTTTGATAATGGATGTTTTAGGATTTTGGCCAATCACCCCCAAGGGGTGGCTGGTCCTTTGTCCAATTAGACTATGAAGAAAAAAGTCTATAAAAGGTTTGTAAAATAATTAAATAAATCAATCTTTCTGCACAATTCCTGCCTGCTGGATCTTCTCCTCCTCCTCCTCCCTATGGCTGCGGGACACGGTGATGTACCGTAGGAACCAGGCCTGCGGTAATACCAAACCAGTATTAAAACCCACACCCCTTCTCTGAATTACAGTCTGTCATCTCCCCACACCAATATACAACTGATCCCTCCACACCACAGCACACCCCCAGGACCCTCCACATCAAAGCACTGGACAGAGTGGACTCTATCAGTGCTCAGAGCAGAAAGGAGCCACAGACAACTTACATCATGTTCTCTGCGTTACGTCCACGAGGAATACTGAGGATCATAACCCCAGTGCTTATGGTGAAGAGCCACAACTTATAGAAGGTCATCTTGCAGAAGAATCTGAATGCAGGTTTCACCTGGTAGAGGACTAGAAAGGCAATGAGCAGACAGGTAAAGGGGTAGTGAAGGAGGAAAAGCTCCATCCTTCCAGCCCGGAGCAGGTTGAGCAGAGCAGTGAACGAGTCACGAGCAGCTGGCGATGTAGGGCAGAGGTGAGACTCCCTCCATCAGCTACGTGTGGGTGGTGCAAAGCTGGAATGAGGTTTGGGAGTGAGGCTTCAGCCAGGCTGTGCTCTCTGCTGGGAGCTGCACTCACCGTGGGAAGCCGGTTTAGCAACGGCACTGCGAGAGCTCCAGGAGGGCTGGATGGCAACACAGCAAACACAGCAGCAAAGCTGTGCGTGTGCAGGGGCTGTGGGGCTGGCAGTGCCTGGAGGGCCCCTTCAGGGGGCTCTGGGAATAGGAACCCTGAGGAATTGTAAGAAAACCTCTAGTGGGGAGGAGCAGGATGTACCGGACAGCACAAACCCTGTGCAGAGAAGCTGTGGCTGCCCCATCTCTGGAAGCGTCCAAGACCAGGTTGGGGCTTGGAGCAAGCTGGGGTAGTGGAAGGTGTCCCTGACCATGGCAGCGGTGGAACTAGATGATGTTTATGTCCCTTCCAACCCAAACCATTCCATGATTCCATGATTCTATGACCCCAGGATATCTCACTGTGTGCAAACATTAACCTTCACCAAGCGAACTGGCTGCAAGATGTCCAGGAAATCAGAAATCAGTATTTTGGAGGGGAGAAAAAGAAAAGCAGTGATCTGAGCAGCCAGACCCTGCCCTACACATCCAAGAACTGGAGGGACCAAGCTGAGCAGCTGGACATTCCACATGTAGAGTGGGAAAAGTGCCACAAGTCTAGAGAAAAAGATAAACAAAGCAGGAGCAGCTAGTCCCAATGTGTTCCTGGCCAGAGGCAGGCACATGTTCAGACAGCATCTGCATAAGCAAGGAGTAAATCAGGAAAATGCAGGTATAACCTGGGACTGCTCCAAGTGCGTTTCATCTCCTAAAACAACTACGTGAAAAGGAACTTTGCAATAGCCAGAATGACTGGGCTGAAAAAAAATGTTTCATGATTCATTGTCTGCCCACCACGCCTTGCTCTAGAGCCAGCACTTCAAAGGAGCAATGACTCTAAATTCCAGCCAGGACTGAGAGCTGCAGATTCTCAAAAGGGAATAGCCAGAGGACCCATAAAACCACAATGACCATCACCTGCAACCTAAAGAACAAAGTCAAATCCTCGAGGACAGTAAAATGGGCAAGACTCAGTGATATTTCCTGAAGAAACTGAGGAAAGACAGAATAATATAGAAAGGCACTGCCTGTGCTCCCTGCTCCTCTGGCTTAGCCAGGGACCCTTCTTATCCCGATTTTCAATGGAAAACTGGAGAGAGGTGACTGCAGCCTCACCTCTCAGCTCTCCCAAGGCTTCCCTGCAGCCACAGGAGAGGCAGCCAAATCAAAGAGCTTCTCCACAGCCTCTGAACTGTCCCTGCACCAGCCCATGGAAATGACAAGAGCCCCGTGTGTGCACACTGGGACCCTCTGAACTGGTGCTTGCAGAGAGCAGGTCCCTGTGGGAGCCAGTGCTTAGAGAAACCGTGGCCTCTTTCTGATTCTCCAAAGTTTGATCCAGCAAACAGTTGCCTTTCTAACGCCTGTCAGCCTTTCCTGTATCTCATCTGTACAAAGTTACGGCCCTTTGCAACTGGGGGAAGGTTGATTTGATGCACAACTGGTTCATCCTGACCTACCAGACAGAGGTTCCTAAAATGTAATGCCAGTGAATGAGTGGAATGGTTGTCCTGCAAGGATGGCCGTGGCTTCCAAACCAGGGTGCTGCTGTCAGGCTCCTACTGTAGAAGAAACCTTTGACACAACTCTGCACATAGAAACCCACCCAGAATGTCAGGGGCAAGGAAATCTGCAAGTTCACAACAGTTCACAAACCACTGAAAAGGTTTATTTTAAGTCACTGTCAGCAATTTTCAAAGACTTCACAGAAACATTGACGTTGGAAAAGACCTCCAGGATCATCAAGTCCAACCTGTGACTCATCCCCACCTTGTCACCAGCTCAGAGCACTGAGTGTCATATCCAGTCCTTCCTTGGGCACCTCCAGGGATGGGCACTCCAAACCTCCCCAGGCAGCCCCTTCCAGTGCCCGACCACCTTTTCCATGTGGAAATTGCTCCTGATGTCCAACCTGAACCTCCCCTGGTGCAATTTGAGGCTGTTCCCTCTCCTCCTGTCCTTTTTCCCTGGGAGCAGAGCCCAAATTCCCCCCAGTTGCCCCCTCCTGTCAGGGAGTTGTGGAGAGTAAGGAGGTCTTTGGTTCCAAAAGCTGTCTCTGATGAGAATGGAGAAAGCCAAGGACATTCCCAGTTCCCCATGGACTGAGAGTCAGCTCAGATCTGATACAACATTCGGGCTCCAAACCCACAGATACCAAAATCTGCAGCTATAATTTTCACCTGTTGCAAGGATCCCCAGCACCTGGGTCCATCCTGCTCCCGTTTCAAAGCAGTTGGCTCTTGCCTAACCTGCAAGGTGTTTTCAGAAACTGCAGCTCTAATGAAGATCCCAGTCTCCAGACTAAGTGTATCCATGCCCAGCTGACTCCCTTTTGCCCCTGGCTCTTTGCACCCTTTCCAGAACCTGGCTCAATTCAAGTGAATCTGAGACAGGGAGAGGAGGGACTTGTTCACACTGTGAACTTTTGTCACACAGCTTTAATGACTCTCCTGCTCCCCAGATCTGCTCAGCCACATATTGGCCAGAAGAGAGAGGGGAGGCAGGGAAAGTGATCCAATGTGGTGGGAAAAGGCCAAGGAAATTGTCTTGTTCACCATATGAAGGCTCAGAAGAGGATGGACTGTTGTCAGCACAGCAACATGTGAGAGAGAGGAGTTGATGAAGCCGAACACCACAACTGACTTCCAAATACAAAGCAATGACTCCAGCACAAAATATGAGGACTGGATTTTGAAATGGGAGTGATTCCCACTGAAAATTGCTGGCATAAATATTTCCTCTGGTACAGACTGCAACAAGCAGAGGGGCAGACACCAATCTCTTCTCTCTGGTAACCAGGGAGAGGGAACAGCTGAAGCTGTGTTAGGGGGTTTAGCTGGAGGTCAGGGAAAGGTTCTTCCCCCAGAGGGTGCTGGGCACTGCCCAGGCTCCCCAGGGAATGGGCACGGCCCCGAGGCTGCCAGAGCTCCAGGAGTGTTGGGACAGCGCTGCCAGGGATGCCCAGGGTGGGGTTGTTGGGGTGTCTGTGCAGGGACAGGAGCTGGACTGGATGATCCTTGTGGGTCCCTTCCAGCTCAGGATAGTCCATGTCTCTATGATAAGTTATCAAAGGGCAAAGTGTTGGGTCTGGCCAAGGACCACACTGGTCACCAGCCACCAAAGGGTGAACGGGCCAAAAGGGAATTCATCACTTACTACTCACTTAGAGGCATTAACATTGATACTAAAACCTTCAGAGGGATTCCAGGGTAAATATATTAGAGAAAGATCATCAAGACTGAGGAAAGTGTTTATGATGCTCTGACTGCAGCTCCATGATGAATCCATGTAACCCTCAGTTTTACAAGGCACAAATTAGCTTCGGAGACCAATTTATGAGCAAAGATATGGCTGGAAGTGCTTGTAATTACAGGAGAAGAGGTTTTACAAGAAAAGGTCTTCTGGCTCATGAAGACTTCTGTGGTATCCAGACAGCCCTGACAGAAAAGAGCGCAACAGACTGGAACCGCCTGGGCTGCAGGGCTTGCATCCAAGGGTTAGTTTAGAGTCCAGCCAGTGAACTCTGGCTAGGAAGTAAAACAGTTTATCACTGTAAATCATAGGAAAACTGAAGGGGGAAAGGGCACCAAGAGATCTGCAAGGCCAACCAGCTACTCGGAGCAGGGTTAACAGCAAACCCAGAGAGCTTGCTCAAGGCCTACACAGTCTGGGAGAATACCCAAGGCTGGAGATCCCAAGATCTCTCTCATCCCTGTGTCTGCACCACACCCTATCTCAGGGAATAACGTTTGTCTTTGTCTAAAGGTTATTTCCCTTTTTGTAACCTGCATCTTCTTGTCCTGTGGGCCTCTGGGAAGTGTTCACCTTCACAGCTATTCCTTAGAGAGACTGAAATCACCATGTGCTGCAGCCCACTGGCCACCTTGGTGGGCATCCACCGAGGAAAAATTGAGTTGGCACTGGGAGAAGGACCTGACAGGATGAACTTGGGTCGGACATCCAGGTCTGAGCAGAAACAGCTGGGTGAGGCTGCAGGTGGGAAACAAAGTGAATGAGAAGATTCAACAGAGATGAGAGAGAGAGCTGCGCTTCTGAAATCAGCAGCAGAGGTTGATCAAGGTAAACCATCCCATCCCAGCTCCTGCAGGATGCATCCTCCGCCTCAGGAGCTCCACTGGCCAAGGCAGGCACATGCCAGGCACCCTATGGACAGTCCCTATGCTGCTGTGCCAGCATTGCAAGTGTTTGATCAAGTTGATAAAGTCAATCAAATTGTCCAAATTTCATCTTGGCTAAAATACAAAAAATCAGGTGTCTGTGCTTAGTGCACACAGAGGGGTTGTGGGTGATTTGAGCCAGTCACGTCCTCCCCCAGAGGGGAATTGCTGAAGACAACAGGTAATGAAGGATGCTCTGTCCCCGAGGGGCTGGGCAGACACGGGGCTGTGTCACCGTTAGACAACCAGGAGTGGAAAACCAGAGCTGCAGAGACTGGGGCAGCCCAGTCAACACCTCCCACCCATCAGTGCTGACTTTCATAGTTCTGCATCACACTGGAGTTACGGTCAGAGGCTGCAGCAAGAAATACCTTCTTTCTTTAATGACACACCGCTTCAGGAACTGCCTTTTCCCAATATTCTCAGAGAAAACCTACCTGTGGTTGCTGCACCTTTTACAAAGCGCAAAGAACATCTTGGCCTCAGCCCAAAATTGCAATTTATTAAGCAATAAACAGGAATATAGCAGGCTACAGAGGGAGGAGAAAGTGGGTTTGATCCCTTTCAGAAAAAGGGAAAAAACTGGATTGAAACCAGAATAGTTGTTACTTTCTTGTATGTTCAGACTGTTCTTATCTTTACCAGGCCACATCCCACAGCTCTACAGTCCAGTAGTGAGCCATGCTGGCTCGTGCCAGGCTTCAGGAATAACTTGTCACGGGTTTCTGTCACATCAGAGGAAGTTTTGGGCATTCTGGAATATGGGAAATAGTGGTGAGAAAACTCTCTTCCATGTGGCAAATTTTTCCTTCCATGCTGGAGCAAAACCTGGCACAGAGCATTTTAGGACAGTGTGTTTGGGTGCAGGACAACTATTTCTGCTTCTCTCTGAGGCATCTTGCCCTTAGTAAATTTTCTCTGGAAATTGAAGGATTTGTTTCTTTCAAACAAAAAAATCTGAGAACAAAAATCAGCTGTCATTGCAATGTCCTGGAGCATTCTGTGGGGGCTGAAAATTTTAAAAGTAAGGTCCAAAACGTGTTTGACAGTAAATCTTGGTGAAGCATTGTGTGGTTCTATGGCCTAAGCCAGCAGCTGGTGTGATTTGGGATCAGCCTCTGGATAACTCATTTCACTTGGCTTTGTGATACTGAGTGATTGCACAGATCTGGGGCATCTCTTCATGAAGTTCTTTCATTCCTGGGCTCCATCCCACTGTAAAGGCTTCATGCAAATCAAGCTGAGCAAATGACAGAACCATGCTCAAACATTGCAGGCAGTAAAAGCATAAACACAGTAAAAATTAATAATCCACCTCAGCAGCTTCCCGAGTCTGGACATCTGGGAAATCCTCAATGTTCAGCATTTAAAGTCACCAGAATCTTTTTCTAGAGGAGATAAAAAGCTTTGTGTTAACAGAAAAGAACCTGCCTTAGCTCCCTTATACCTTGTGTGATTTGTTTCCACAGGTTAAGCTGGAAAAGAGGGATCAAAAACTGGTATTATGAGAGTGTGGCAGGACCTGACTGTCAGGAAAGGAAGGATGTTCTGTTAGGAAAAGGCACTGGAACAGCCTGCCCTTCCCGGGGAGAGCCACTCTTCCCTGCATCTACTTCCCACGGATTTCAGGGAGTATTTTGGAAGGAATTAGACCTCAAGAATTTTACAAATCCTGAAGGCATCTGAGAGAAATAGTGTAAATATAGGCAACAACTCTACAAGCAGAGATCAAAACCAGAAACCCTTCAGTAGACTGGGAATTCCTTTTCAAATGCTGAGTTGCTTTTGGCCTTACAAGGATGTGCTGACAAACAGCATCTCAACAGACAGAGCAGCCTCCTCAGTCTGGGCATTGTTTCCCAGGCAGGAAACCCTGGCATCAACAGTGAAGGGCTAAATGGAAAGGCTATTAATCAGAAAAAAATCCCAGGCTGGGCCAGGCTGGAGGGGACCCCAGAGGGTCCCTGGTGCCACCTCCCTGCTCAGGCAGGGCCATCCCAGAGCACAGGGCACAGGATTGTGCCCAGAGGGCTCTGCAATATCCCCGCTGAGGGAGACTCCAGTCCCTCCCTGGGCAGCCTGTTCAGGGCTGGGCCCTGCCCAGGGCAGCAGTTCTGCCTCCTGTGCAGGGCAATTGCTGGGCTCAGGCCCTGCCCGGTGCTCTGGTGCCACTGCCGGGCCCCGGAGCAGAGCCTGGGCCCTGCCCTGAGCCCTCCCTGCAGCCAGGGACAGCCAGGGCTGAGGGCCCCTCTCAGCTGGGGCTCCTCTCGAGGCTGAGCAGCCCCGGCTCCCTCAGCCTGTCCTTGTTAAAAAAATTCCCAGAATAGGGCACTTGGCTTGGTCTGCCAAAAAATCTGCATTTTGCAGGAGCTACTCTGAGTACACCTGGTGAAGTGGAGCATCTAAAGCTGTACCTGGCACACAGGTCCAGCCCCATGTCAGGCAGCTCAGTTTTAAACCACAGGGTCTGGCTTTCTCAGGGGTGTGCAGGCAGGATCTGCTGCTGTTTGCAGATCATACCTTGCTCCTCAGTGCTCGTTGACTTCCAGGGTCTGAGGTCCAGCTTTGGGATCTGACTGCAGCTCACAAAGTCACGGGGGTATCTGTTAGCCCGAAAGATATTCCTTGATACTTTAGTGATGCCGGTGTTGTCACATATTATTCTTGACAAGGAGATTCTGGCCAGTGAACAGCGCTGGCGAGGAGTGAAAACCCCAGGGTTCTGCCACCAGAACCTGCAGGAGAAAGAAAAAGACACAACAGATTTTTGCCTTCTGCCTTCTTCACATTCATGACTCCCACAATATTATTTCCCATTAACACTAACTTCTTCTGCCAATAACAAATTTGAATTTCTGTTATTTAAATTGAGAGCCCTGACTCACCAGTTGGATAATTGCCTTGCTTTTCTTTTGGCCATGGACATGTAACAAAGCTGCAATTGAATGAATTGCCCTCAGATGAGGCACAGGCACCCTCTTTCAAATGGGAAAGGCTGCATAGACTGTGCACAGGCTGGGGTTACAGCCACATGATTGCCATGTTGGAACAAGACCTATAATTACTCAATTTTTTAGAAAAGGGTTCATTTCCTGCCATAAAGACAGGATTTCTAGACATGCAGCAGACTGTTTGCCTCTAAGCCCCCCATCCTGGTGTCTCTCTCAGCACAATCGTTTCCCAGAAACATGGGTTGTGATCCCATTTTCAGGCAATATTGCTGGCAGGTACAGGGATCTTGCTTCATAAATTCAGCTTTAGATGGGGAACGTAATTCACTGCTGCACCTGAAGCCCCTGAGCAACCTCAAGGAGAAGAAGGAGGAATTCAGGTGTGTTGAAACCTCAGCATTGCTGAAGTGATTTTGGCTGACAAGAAAACCCCAACCCACCACATCCACCACAAGCAAAGACCAAGCCCTGCCACGTGTCAGAGCAGAGGGTTCCAGTTCAGAACTGGGCTGGGAAGAAGAAATAGTGAGACATCACTTCACTGGGAAGGGATCTTAGCGCAGGATCTCAACCATCAGATGAGGAATAAGCACATCACTACAAAGAGAAAGAAACTTTTGAAGGAGTACTGAAAAAAAGGCAACAAACAACTGGAGTGGTTTTCAGATCTGTGTGAAGAAATCTGCATAAACTCCAGCCTCCCTGTACTTTGAGGTTGGTGTACCCAGCTCCCCTCTTACCTGTCCCCATCACGAATGTTCCTGAACTGGGTACCAATGAGACAAGCCATGAGGGGCCCAACTCGGCCTCCATTCACAAAGGGCTCTGCAAGGGCCCCAATCCAGATGTCAATGTTCTTCGGTGTCCCATAGAGCTGCAGGAACTTCTTTGCCAGCTTCTGATTCCGCAACACTCGACCAAGTGACTTCACTCCAGTGGGCTGTGAGAGCCCACAGAATCGTCTCCAGGAGTTGTAACCTGCAAGTAGTTGGATGTCAGAGCAGATAGAGCACTAATGTGCCACCCCCTCCTGGAAAGATTTTTCCTTCTCTTTTGCAAAGAGACCTACAGGGTCCCAAAATGTTTAAAACATTTTTCTGTATTTCTGTTAACGCTACTGACTTCCCGCTCCTCAGAGCCAGTTCCTCCTGCCTGGCCTTTCTCCTGTTTAGGGAGAGCCGTGTCTTTGCAGGTGGGAGTTGTTCCACCACCTTCCAGCAATGTTCTGCTCCACTCAGCAGGGATGCAACTGACGTTGCCTTCACTGAAAATGAACCTGGACAAGATGTTGATGACCCCTCTCTCCATAACAGGAGGATGACCAAGTGCTTCCCCACAGCTGGTCCCTGTCCAGCCGTGGGGACAAGCCACCCACTCCACACAGCCCAAGTTACTTTAGCCACCAGACTTTGCCAGCTGGACTAATTTTTCTGGACTGCAAACAGCCAAAAATCCACTGGGCCACAAATGGTGCATAATTCTGCATCTTGGTGGAGGAGATGAGATGATGCTGCAGCAAACCCCTCTGCTGTGAGCAGGATGTCAGGGAATCATGGAATGATTTGAGTTGGAAGGGATAATAAAGCTCATCTCATTCCAACCCCCTTCCATGGGCAGGGACACCTCTCACTGTCCCAGGCTGCTCCAAGCCCCAGTGTCCAGCCTGGCCTTGGGCACTGCCAGGGATCCAGGGGCAGCCACAGCTGCTCTGGGCACCCTGTGCCAGGGCCTGCCCACCCTCACAGGAAAGAATTTTTTCCTGATATCCAATCCAAACCTACTGTCTTCTGTCTAAAGACCAGGGAGAATTAGGAGAAAAAGACACACCATATGGTGCCTGGATGACACCACTGTCAAACAATTCCAGGACACAGAGAATTTTCTTAATCAGAAAATTAATTAGGGAGGGTTTTTGACCTTGCTATGCCATCACCACCTTAATGGATGTCTAATATAAAGGAGTACAGCAGCACTCATTGGTGGGTTGAGACCTAAAGCTAAACCCAAATTCACTAGAAATACATGTCACTCCCACCATGTTAGGTCTGGAAACTCAGGATTTGTGGTTCCCATCAGGTTTTGCATGATGGTGTTCCTCAACAAAGCATGGAAAAAATCACAACCTTCTGTTGTGACCAAGGCAGAGAAATTCTGTGAGCTGATGATGCACCTGGATGTACCACAAAGCCTTTGACTGGGCTTAAAACCCGTGGATCCAGCTCAGTTTTCATCCCAGTTTCAAACAGGAGCCCTGTTGCATCCCTCACGATGTTGCTGACACAGCAGCTCCGGGCACTTACATCAGCCTAATGACACTGTTGGGCAAGGACCCACCCAGGAGTCAGCTCTGAAGTCCCATCAACAATCTATTTCTCAAGACCATCTTGCAATGCCATTACACTGGTTTTGCAGAGCCCTGAGAGTGGTTCTGACATGCTTGGTTGTTTGTTGTTTTTTTTTTTTTTCTGGGACACAGATTTAATAGAGACATTATAATGAGATTTTCTTTACATATTGGAATCTGCTCTTCCAGTCATGTGTGGACTACAGATGGTTGCAGAGAAGTCACAGGGGACTTACAGCCCTAATTCCACTCCTGCAAACTTGTTGCTGAGCTATTTTACCAATAAAATAGAAATGAGTCAGTCACTGAACACCAGACTCTGGTCTGTGCAATGCCCCGTGTTCTCCTGCCTCCACGTGTCTCCTGCAGCTTCAGCCAGGCTGTGCCTTCAGTGCTCAGCCTCCACCCACTTACCTGTGGTTGTTCAGAAACAAGGAAAAGGTTTGGGAAAGAGCATCATAGAATCACCGAAGGTCCTGCGCTGGAAGAGACTTATAAGGATCACTGAATCCAACTCCTGAGTAATTTCAGCCAAGCATGGGCTGGAGAAGTTTCTCAATGTTTAATCACAAAAACGCCTGATTTCCACTTGTTTTCCTTTGTAAGCTCTGCTCCTACAGCTGACTTACCTGGAAGGCCGTGATCTCGGCTGCGCTGCATGTTGAGGGCAGCTAAATCAAACCCAATCCTTTCAACCTGCTCAAACAGCCGATCCCGGAGCTCGCTCACCACCATCTGCTGCTGTGTCATCAGCTTGGCCTGGTTGGCCATGAGGCTCCGGAGATATGGATCAATCCCTCCTGCAGAGAAATCCCATCCACAGGGAAACTGGGATCAATTCCACCTGAAGCAGGGACGTGTGAGCAGTGCAGGGAGGCTGGTGTGTGTGTAAGAGGCCCCAGAGAGGTGAGCACAGCTTATATTTAATGATAAGCTTCTACTACCTGAGAATCAATTTTCCTGCGCTTAAAGAATTAAGAAGAAAATACTTTGAATAATGTTCTTGGAGGCCACAGCAATTAAGCAATCAGACCATTTTGTAACATGATGGGCTGCCCTTGACTACAGGGAACAGTTCTGTTGGGAAAGCTCTGGCTGGTAGTAAAGGCCATTTAATACATTTAATGCAAAATGCTTTTAAATTTGGCTGAAGCAGGAGCTCATCCAGAGAGGGCAAAAAAGGAGGAATGAAATAAATCCATACTGCAGAGCTGCAAGAAAGGATTTACCTTCTTGAATGATCCTCCAGACAGCAAAGAAGGAGGTTCTGAGTTGAATTTCAGGAGTTATGGGTCTGTAATTTTCATCTAAGCGACCAACAGTTGGGGGGACTGCAGCATGAGCAAAGCGAAAAGCCAAGGTGAAGACGTTGGATATCCGAGGATCCACAGACTCCTTGTAGCCCCGGTAGTGAGGAATGAACCTCCGGAACCTGCATCCCAACAGGAGAGGCAGGTAGTCCCTGTAGGTTATGATCTAGGGGGGAACAAGGAAAGGATGCACTGTTAATGTCTTCATCAGTTTCTGTGCCATCAGTTTCTGTGGAAGCAAAGTTGTTGTTCACGTTCTCTCTGCCACCACGCTCTGGCAGGTGAGAGCAACATAATAATGGGTTGGACTCAATGATCTTAGAGGTCTTCTCCAGCCTAATTGGTTCTGTGATTCTGTGAAGATAAAAGGCTGCCAAATCCTCCCAAATGTTGCCTCCTTGTCACCATTCCCAGCAGGCAGGCAGAACTGCACCTTGTGTGCCTCAGATGGCACAGATAACATTGGCAGATAACAGGGGTAACACCACCCACGGGCAGCTCCTGAGTCCTCCCACAGCAGAAATTTCCAGTCCTGCTCTCATGTCTCTCTGGGATATTGAGAAGGCAGCACAATATAATTGAAAAAAAAAAAAAATCAAATTCTGTGTCCGTAGGAGAAAATGGATTGTCTGAAAACTGCATGAAGATGAAACCATTGATGTAAACACAATGATGGGATGATACTTTTAAGGACAATCCTTCGAGTGTTTGCCTTGCCCAGCATGGTTTTTCAGCAATACAATAATATTTAAATTGACAGCATAAAAACATAAACATTTTGATATTCCTGCTTTTTATTTTTTGTTAAACCAGCTCAGAAGACAGGTTTCAAAGGAGGTGCAGTGCCTTTGGAAACCCCATGTCCCTTTCTCTCATAGGATCCAGCCTTTCCTGCCAGCTGTAAAACCTCATCTGGCTTTGAGGCCATTCCTGCTCCAAACTGGAGGCTGGACAAGAGACCTCGGGAGGTGCTTCCCAAGCACAGAGGTGTTTGTGTGACCCCAGGATCCCATTCAGGGTCAAGTCTGGGGTGCAGCCCAGTCCCAAGGAGACACCATGACTGGCTGCACCCACCAGCACATGGGGCTTCTTCACAGAATCCCAGAATGGTTTGGGTTGGAAGGGACCTTCAAGATCTCATTCCAACCCCCTGCCATAGGCAGGGAATCATTGAGAGGAAGAGATTCACAACCCAGAGGAGTTTTAATCCAGATTTCCAGTACCATCTTTATCAGGTGCAAAACACTGGTTAAAAAACTTCTCCTCTGATTTTTTTGCCTGTTCCTCAAACAAAAATGTGCCATTAAAAATTTCATCAAGCACTTTGTAAATTTAACAGTAGAGGGACATCAAAGTTTCAGGAGGACCCCTCTGTGTTTGTCATTTCAGGTATCTCTGTGATTTTGCTTTGGTCGAAAGGGGCTGGTAGAAAGAATTTGGTCCTTTCACCCCAAAATCCTGCACCCTTTCACCACCCCACACTAGCACAGCCTAACCCGTGAACCTTGTGAGACTGCAGGCAGAGCCAGGGCAGGTGGGATGGTGGCTGGTACCTGGATCATGGCTCCCAGGATCTTTCGTGCCTCCTGGTAGAGCCTCTCATCATTCCAGTGGGGATTGAGGCTCTTCAGCTTTCCAGCCAGGCGGTTGTGCTCCCGCACGAAGAGTGTGTGCATGCAGGCCAGCTCCAGCATCTCACTCGCACGGGTGTCACCTGGGAGGGGCACATACGGCACTGGAGTGGGAATGTCATACTGGGAAGCGAGCACAGGGGAATTTTTAGATGTCTCAATATTTGTGTTGTGAAGGAAATGGGTAAGAAACACAGAGGAGGAGAAGGAAACCAAGGATTGGGCAGCACCGGGTTGGACAGGTCACAGCTGTGCTGAGAATCGCAGAGAGGTGGGGAAGGTTTCAGTGAAGGCCTGGGAGCATCAACTTAAAAAGTTAAATACAAGGAGGTGTTCTCCAGGATTCCATATCAGAGACATTTGGTCTCAGAGCTTGAAATGCAAACGGGAAGAGGGAAGTCAAGATGGCCCAAGGAGCTCTGAAAGTCAGAAGGCCTCCTTCAAACCAGCTGAAACTGTGGCCAAAGCAAGGTGACAGTCACAGTCTCTCTGGGGAGTAAAAGGAAAAGCAAAATGAGTCAACTTGCAGGAATAAATTACAAACAGCATCACAATGAAATATCAAATCCTTCTTCAAACATCTGGGGCAGGAAACCCAAGAGCAAGCAGGTGATGAGAGTATAGACAAGCACTCAGAGAAAAGTAAACATGTTGTATTCAGCCCCTTTGTCCCACAGTAAATAGAGGCATTTGCTCCTGCACTTGGCACGGAGCCCTTTTCATCCACTCTCAAAGGCTGCCTGTGAGGGACTGCGGAAGGAGGAACAAAAGCAGCACTGTGAGGTTTCCATGAGCAGAATGCATCCAGCCAGAGCTTCCAGCAGAGCTCTGGGAGGAAACGCTGAGCCCTGTGAGGCAACTGCACGTGTAAAACTCCCCCAATTCTCAGGGACCGGAAAAGTCACAAATAAGGCACTGGATTTTCAAAGACGCTGCCAAAACAGCCTGAACTGATGACTGTAAAAGAATTGATGGGTCTGTTCCAGCTATGGAACAGGAACTGCTCCTCACTGAGAGCCCATGGGGCCAGAAGCCCCTCCTGGGAAGCACCTGATACTCCTGGCTGCTCTGCTTCTCACTGGGCACATGCCTTTGGCCACAGGTCCTGCATGGTCCTCACCAAGGAGAGACCTTCACGGGACTGGGGGAGCAGGTGAACACACGGAATGACCCATGGGCAGGTGGAAGGCTGTGGGAGCCTGGAGGGAGCATGAAACACCATGAGCTTCAGAGGAGGGAGCTGATGGGTTGCAAGGAGCATGGGGATGTTCAGAGGAACTCCAGCCAGATGTGAAGGGGGCCAAGGGAGTAGAAAGCAGCTCCACAGCTGATGAGATCTGTTGTGCCCTCAAGCTTTCTCCAGCAGTGCCACAAGCAGCCTGGCGTGTTCAGAGCCAGCAGGAGCCAGCCGGGAAGTCCTGCTCTCCAAAAGAAATAGGCCAGGAAGTGAGACACTAATTCATGAGTTGTATCAGAAACATCCCTCTCTGGGGTCCCACAGGCTCGTGGCAACATCCTGGTCCTCAGTAGCAGGACCAGGAGAAGGGAATAGTGCTAAGGATCCGTGAGGTCAGCTCTGTCTCTGTGACAGAACGTGGCAAAGGACAGCAGTGGGGAAGAGGGAGGTGGCTGTGCAGGGATTTGGCTGGAGGGAAGGCTTGGCTTTGGGAGCCTGTCTGGCTTTGGGAGCCCGTGCCCAGGACCAGAGGAATTATTTTGAGTTGAAGAAGGGGTCAAGGGGATACCAAAAGCATGACAAAGGGTAAACGTAGCAGGAGGGTGTCCTGATGGCTGGAGTGCTCCCAGTGCTCCCTCAGCCTTCACAGTGGTGGGAACACACCCTAAAAGGCCACCTTGGTCTGGTATTGGCCTCATGCTCATTCCAGCTGGGATCCAAGCTCCTCTCACAGTGCAGCAGGGACATACAAATGTTTCCTGCTGTGCCCCAGCACAGTAGTTACACAGCTGTTCCCTTCCTGCTGGGATAGAGGCACCCATGGAATGACAAGTACGGACCAGCCATGGCCTCCAGGCCAGGCTGCCATTGCTGTGCCTGCTCAGCTCCATCATGGCACTGGTCCCTAGGTCACTTCGGGCCCTGCACCAGAGCTGCTGAGCGTGGATGGGACACCTTCACTCCAGGTTTATCCTGACAAAGAAGACTTGGAGATGGTGAATACCTTCCTCCTACCTAGCACAGCCTCAGTCTCTCATGTTTTGCTCCATTCTATTTTCTACTTAAATAAGAAAAGCAAACAACTAAAGAAGTGAACTGGAGCTGGTGGAATTGTCTGCCTCAGATTCCAGGTTTGGGGTGTCAGCACCCAACTCACCCGCAAAAAAACAAGGGATTCGAGCTGCCCCGCTGGCCTTGAGGCAGGGCTCCTTCCTCATGGGGCCGAAAGGCATGTAGGCCCTGCCCCTGTCTGTGAAGTTCTGGTTCACAGCCAGGAGGCCCCGCTGGCTGCTCCGGTCCCGCAGCCGCTTGGCCACGGCCGCCTCGCTGCCGTACACGACGCTGCCGTCCAGGAAGGAGGTCAGCGCGTTGATCTGCTCCCGGATCGCCCTGCCCCGCGTGCAGGTGGGAGCTGAGCGGAAGAAAGGGAGGCAATCCCTCCTGTTGGTGATTCGGGGGTCGTTGGGTGGGATCTGCAGATAGAGAAAAGGAAAATTCATCAGCGGCTCAGGAGATGGAGACAGGCAGGAGCCCTCTCACAGGGCATAAATCTTGAGAAGAAGGGTCAGATTGACAGCAGAGATGCTGCTTTAGGAGCCCAAGTCCCAAACAGCCTGGAGACACCTAGGTTTTCCTAAAGTCCTATGGATTCCTAAAGTTTTTCCCCTGAAAACAAATACATTGGATTGAATCTTTAAGGCTCAGTTTTCTTATCTCCATGTCTACCCCACAGACAGTTGTCATCCAAAACTTGTGACCCTGCCTGCATTCTCAAATGCATATCAGGCAAATACTCAATGATGCTCCATCCCATCATACTTTTCCTTGAGAGGAATTAGGGGAACACATGGGAGCCAGAGCTGCAGCAGAACTTCAAAGGCAGGAGAGCAGGGCTGCAGGAGGGACATGGACATGATCTGGAGCAAAGGAGGCTCAGGGGGGACCTTGTGGCTCTGCACAAGTCCCTGACAGGAGGGGGCAGCCGGGGGGGTCGGGCTCTGCTGCCAGGGAACAGGGCCAGGAGGAGAAGGAACGGCCTCAGGCTGGGCCAGGGGAGGCTCAGGGTGGACAGCAGCAGGAATTTCCCCATGGAAAGGGTGCTCAGGCCTTGGCAGGGGCTGCCCAGGGAGGTTTGGAGTCCCCGTGCCTGGAGGTGCGCAAAGAAGGCCTGGAGGTGGCACTGAGTGCTCTGAGCTGGGGACAAGGTGGGGATTGGGCACAGGGTGGACTCGATGGTCCTGGAGGGCTTTTCCAACCTAAATGATTCTGTGATCTACTGGAGCAGGGACCACGATGTGGCTCCTGCTAACGCCGCAGGCACTGCTGGGAGATCTCGGCACTCCCTTGTCCCGTGCACAGAGCACTTAAGTCCCATGGATTTTCTGGGTTGTTGACACTCCCCAGTGTCTGTCTGTGACATTTCCTGTTCTCCAGGCATCACCCGTGCTGCCTTTGCACTACAGCTCCAAACAAAAACCTTTGCTGAGGGAGATGGGTAAATGCCTGGAAACCTGGAAAAGGCTGTGTCTGTGCCTAAACCCAGGGACAGCCTTGGCAGTGCTGTCACTGCCACCACACAGAGTGCTCTGACCTCCTTGGCCTGTTCTGGGAGGATGCTCCTCCATGGCCAAGGGCCGGGAGAGCCACCAGCGTCTCCTGGTTGGAAGGCAGATGCCCTGTCCCTTCCTCCTCTGGAAGAAGGAGGCTGCCCGTACCTGGATGGGAAAGCAGGGAGGCTCCTTGGCACAGCTGGTGTCACAGTCTGTCCCACCACTGAAGGGGAATCTGGCTGGGGTTTCCGGGCTGAAATCCAGATCGTGGTCAATAAACTGGCCCCACTGCATGAACATGAGGGATCTCTGCTGGTCCATCCGGAGCTGCTCCGGGGGGAAGCGGACGATCTCGTTGGACACTTGTCGGACCTGCAGGGATGGAGGCAGAACACCTTGCTGGGAAATGACCTGTATGAACAGGTGCACCCAGTTGCGGGGTCATCAGCAAAAATTCCCAAGGCACTTCTGGTGCTTTGCAGACAAAAAACCCCAAATCTATCTGCACAGGAAGGTGTCACCATCATCGAGTGCCCTTCGCTGAGCACTGCCCTGCTCTGGCTCTAGGCAGGGATCTGAGCCCCCAGGCCAAGACTGTCCCTTGATGGACTTAGGGAAACAGCTAAGCAAGCCTGGGAAACAGATACAAAACAGATTTTAAAATACTTTTTTTGAATAGAAGTGTGGAAAAAAGAGTCCCTGGGAATTTCTGGAAGTTATCTCAAAGTTCTCCTCCCTTCTCATCCCTTCCCCAGCCATCACAGTTCCCCCATGTTCATGTATTACTACAGAAAAAGTGGACACTGTGCTGTGCAGGAGGGCTAGGAAGTACAACAAATCCATGAACACAACCCCAGCTCCTCATCAGAGCTGTTGTTGCACCAAGCTCAAGCGACCAGAAGCCACATCAAGTGTCCATGCTCACATCCAGGTGCCACAAGAGCCACAACCCCTGCAGTTCACCCACCCAGGGACCCCCACACAGCATTTCTGGCCGTGTATTTTTTGTTCTGGGGATTCCCTGGCTCACTTTATCCTCTCCATAATTGCTTTTCAGGAAACAAAAACTGCCAAAAACCAAATCAAAAAAGGTGAGTAAAATAATTTGGCTTAAACGCACTCAATTTAAAAGAACATATTGTGTAATTCTGCATTCCTCCTGTGATTCTGCAGCAATCAGATTAATTTTTCTTTGCTTTTCCTGAAGGCATGGGACTTAGGAAGCTTTCCTAATAGATCTCCCTGGATATTCTCAGACCATCACCCTGAAGCTGGTGAATTTAAGCTCCTCCAACCTGATCAACAACTTCAGCTGTTGGAGGAGCCCTTCGGTGCCTGTGGCCTGTCCAAGAACTTGACAATCCCTAGGCCCTGACACTGCATTCTGAGACTGTTACAAACTTTACCAGTGGAAGGGGGAATCCAGAGAAACGCCTTCCTTCCGTCCACCCACGGGGCACGGACACGCCATCCTCATATTCTGCCGGCAGCCACCTGGCCAGGGCTCTGTTGGAGGCTCCTAGGGATGGGTTCCTCCTGTCAGGGGCAATGGGAAAACAGCAAACAGAGCCAAGAGCTTGTGGATGTGGAGAGACATGGACCTTGGAATGGGAGCACGCCGTGGTTTGGGAACTGCTGCAGCTCTATGGGTTTGGTGCTATCAGTAAACCTCAGCATTAATAACAACAATAATCAGAATTGTTTAGGTTGGAAAAGACCTTTCATAATCCACCCCAAGCCTCAGCTTCTCCCAGGCAAGAACTCCAGCCTGATCCAGCCTGAAGAAGGGTCCTCAACCTCAAACTGTGGCTGGAAAACAAAGCTGGAAGCTGAACACCAAAGAAAGGGGAAGAGCCTTGGACTGGAATTACCTACAGTGTCGAACAGAAATTGGGGGATTTGGACTGTGAGGTTACCGCGCTGTTGGTTCTTTTGAAGGTCGTTACTGAAGATGTCCCTGCCCATGGCAGGGGGTTGGACTGGATGACCTTTAAACCTTTCCAAAATTGCTTCCAACACAAACCAGCTTGTGACTCTATGACTGTAGTTTGATTAGACCATTAAAACCTTATCAGAGTACTAATACTCTACGTTGGAGTGCATGTCCAAAGGGTGTTCTGTGGTGGCCTCTCACCCACAGGGGTGCAGCACTGCCCAGGGCAGTGGAGAGACAGAGCACAGCTGAGCCCCCCTTCCCCAGGGCCTCAAGTCTGGATCAGGTATAATGGACCTGTCCTTATTGCAGAACCCACATCCCCCTGAAGTGGAAGGAGGCAGGAAGGTCTCTCCTTAGTTCTTACACAGCCCCCTGAAGGATAAAGCACCTCGGGGCAGGGAGAGCTGGCTGAGCTCCTTCCTCTGCCTGAGCTGCTCCCAGGAGCTTTCCAGCTCTGTTCGTACAGGGGATGTTTCTGAGCTGTCCCTTTCAAACACTCCGTGCTCAGCAGCTTCCCATGTCTCCCACATTCTCCATTCCAGCTGTGGGAGGTGCAGGAGGTGCTCTCCCAGCCCATGTGCCCAGATTCCTCCCACACACAGTGTGGGGCAAGGGGATGGCTACATCATGCCCAGTATGGATTTAGGTCAGAAACCCTTGGAGACCTTGCCAAGGGACAGGGCCAGACAAAGTCTGTCCCCAGCAGAGAGCTCCTCCTGCTTTGGCAAAGAGCTGGTTCAGGTACATCACCAGGAACCTTCCAAACAGGACTGGAATTAACAGCTCCACACATTACTAGGAAATACTGAGGGGTGTGAAATCCTATACCAAGGTGCCTGCGTGGGTCATCCCTGGGGAAGTGGGTCCAGTTCCACTTACAGAGGATGCATCCATCCATAGAGTCATTTACATTAACCTTATCACCAGCCCGGAGCACTGAGTGCCATGTGCACTCCTTCCTTGGACACCTCCAGGGATGGGGACTCCACCAGCCCCCTGGGCAGTTCCAATGTCCAACCACCCCTTCCAGGAAGAAATTCCTCCTGATGTCCAACCTGAACTTCTCCTGGTACAACTTGAGGCCATTTCCTCTCATCCTGTTCCATCCATCCATCCATCCATCCATCCATCCATCCTCTTGCTGACATAGCCCCTCACCTGTTGTTGCACTCGCCAGTGATGGTTCTGTAGCCAGAAGCAGCACAACTTATTTTCTTATCCTGCTGGTCACATCCAGTGGCCTTGAAAATCATCTCCATCTGAGCAGGAGTCAACAAGTCTGGCGGGGAACAAGGGAGAAAAAACACCCAGGATCACACTGGCCCTGCTGGGTTTGCTCGGGAGAAGGTTTTCCTTCCTGTCCCCTGTACTGAACCTCATCATCTGCACAACCACAGTGTGCTGTCATTTAAATTGTCCTGCTCGAAGATGTGCCGAGGATGCTCTTTGAGCAGCAAATGCTTTTTCTGGTTTGGAAAGCATCAAACCCAGCAAAGCTGTGGTCAAATCTTATTTATAATCACACATTAGGCTCATGCAGCAGCAGAACGGTTTTCTAGTACTGGCACTTCCTCTCCTCTCCCTTTTTATCTCCCCCATAAAATGCAAACAGCCACAGCCATCCTAGGGGGTGTCACAAGTTTTTCCCCCTGGAAGCAGCTCCCAGTGTGTGTCACCCCTGCTCGGAGCTGCCTGGAAAAGAACCATCCTGTGGCTGGGCTCCCCAGGGGCACTGTGTTCTGCTGTGCACTCCCCTTGCAGGGGAGCTAAGTGGCAGAGCTCAACAAGAAAAGTCTTACAGAGTCCCAGAATCATGGAATGGTTTGGGTTGGAGAGACCTTAAAGACCATCTTGTTCCAACCCCTGCCATGGGCAGGGACAGCTTCCACTATCCCAGGTTTCTCCAACCCAGCCTTGGACACTTCCAGGGCTGGGGCAGCCACAGCTGCTCTGGGCACCCTGTGCCAGGGCCTCAGCACCCTCACAGCCAGGAATTTCTTCCAAACATATAATCCAAAGCTCTCCTCTTTTAGTTTAAAACCATTCCCTCTTTTCCTGTCACTATCTATCCATGCAAAAACCCTCTCCCTCTTTTTTATAAGCACTTTTAGTCACTGGAAGGGGCTCTAAGGTCTCCCCAGAGCTTTCTCTTCTCCAGGCTGACCCCCAGCTCTCCCAGTCTGTCTCTCCATAGGGAAGATGCTCCCTCTTGGCTCTTGCTGCTCTCACTGCACGTCCCATCCCTCAGAGGTTTCCTGGTCACTGCTGCCACCAACAGTCCGGGCCACAGCACAGTTTGAAAAGCCCCTGGGCAGGCGAGTGAGAGGTGGCAGCCAGGTGGCCCTCGCAGAGCTCTGGAGTGTTACTGGAGCATCAGTCCTGGATGGAGAGGCTGGAGCTGAGCACAGCCAGTTCTGTCATCACCTTCCAGGTCATCCTGTGCTGGAGCAAAGCCAGAGCACCCCATGATGGGTCTTGTCCTGCCAGTGTTTTACTGTAATGTTGGGAAAGTGTTTGAAGCCAGGCTGGAGAGGGCTTGGAGCAACCTGGGATAGTGGAAGGTGTGGGAGGTGTCCCTGCCCATAGCAGGGATGGGACTGGATGGCCTTTAAGGTCCCTTCCCACCCAAACCATTCCATGATCCCCATGAGTTCATATTTATACAGCAGGAGTCCTTCCTGTGTGTCCCTGAGCTGTTCCTCTCACTGGCCCTGATTTGCCACCTTCTCTCAGCAGCCTGGCCTGGCCTGACTCCATCTCAGAGAGGATGTTGCTCCTCCAGACAGACACCGAATGTCCTTTCACACCTCCCCATTCTCTGTTTGGACGGTGTCGTGTCGGTGACGTGACTTTGGTGCTGTCTGAGGTCTGGCTGAAGAGCTGCCTTCCTTGGGGTCAGGCTACTGGGGGTCAGCTCTGGGTTAGCTCATTCCCTGCTCAAGCACAGGAACATCTGGCAAAGCCTTCCACACCTTGACCCGTTGGAACCTGAACCTCAATACAGCAGAAAGAGCCAGGGAAGTGCACAAAACACTTTCACTAACTGAAAAACCCCCAAGTAGTATTTAAGATGGAAAAAGAGCACAGAAGAATAATTCAGCTTTGCCTCCCAGCAGTCACATGGGAGAGATTTGTCACAGCCCATCCCAACACCTTTTCCTTCCCTCCTCCCAAGCCCCAGTGACCAAACCCTGTGTCTTCCTCCTCTGCCTTCCTCCCAGCAAGGGGGATCCCTACCTGTGACGTTGAAGTCCCCCCTCACAGCCCATCGCAGCCTCTCTTTGAGCAGACTCAGGGTGGTCTGCAGATAATCCGCTGCCCGGACGGCCGCTCGTGTCCCCTCCACTGGCTGCTTGAAATACCTCAGGAGCTCTGCTGGGGTCAAGGCATTGTTCTGCAGGTTCTTCTTTATGCTACAGGGGACAAGAAACCAAAATCTGAAATGGGGCAGGGCCAGGAATGCTGCAGTTGCACACCTGAGCATCAAGCACGGCCCATCCCAAGTCTGAACTGCTGGAGAATCACTGGGAGAGGCCAGGGCTGCTCCCAGCACCCTCCACAGAGCAGCAGGGGGACTCGAGGAAAGGAGTCTGTGAAACTGCCCAGCTCCACCTGCCAGAAGGCAAATCTTAGGGCTTCACATCCATGAGGCACCAAATCTCACTCAGCTGTTATCCAGATATCATCAATATCTGTCACTGTCCAGAGGCCTCAGATGTCTCCTAAAGCTGCTGGAGCCTCCTCTCAGCTGGAGGGGTCCCCAAGCCAGGGAGAGGATTCAGAGTGTGGCTGCTGGCAGAGGACAGGTACGGGCTGGTAGGAACCTGGACACTCCCAAAGCATGGCTGGGAGTCCCACAAAATATCCTCACTGCAGCATCCAGCTGTCTGCTGCATCCAAGGGAGGGAACCACTGGAAATAAGCAGAAGCCTGTGCTGGTCTCAACTCAGAGCTCCTGCTCAGACCACTCTGAGGGGTGGAACAGAGCCCAGCAATAGCATCAGGTGCTGCTGTGAGGGTGGGCAGGCCCTGGCACAGGGTGCCCAGAGCAGCTGGGGCTGCCCCTGGATCCCTGGCAGTGCCCAAGGCCAGGCTGGACATTGGGGCTGGGAGCAGCCTGGGACAGTGGGAGGTGTCCCTGCCCATGGCAGGGGGTGGAGCAGGATGAGCTTTAAAGTCCCTTCCAACCCAAACCATTCCACGGTTCTGTGATTCTGTGAAAACCGAGCTGGGAGGGGCAGCCCAGAGGAGGTCGCAGATCTTGGTGACCCAAGAGACTGGTGTAAAATCAGGGTGAGCAGACAAAATCCTGCAGGTCAGCGCGCTGTGCTCCCGGAGCTCCCCACCGGGCTGTCCCCGTGCTGCGGGGAGGAGAGGCGGGGGAAGCTGCGGTGCAGGAGGGGACGGGGACACGGACGGGGACACGGACGGGGACAGGGACGGGGACAGGGACGGGGACAGGGACGGGGATAGGGACGGGGATAGGGACGGGGACACAGACGGGGACAGGGACGGGGATAGGGACGGGGATAGGGACGGGGACACGGACGGGGACAGGGACGGGGACAGGGACGGGGACACGGACGGGGACACGGACGGGGACAGGGACGGGGACAGGGACGGGGACACGGACGGGGACACGGACGGGGACACAGACGGGGACACAGACGGGGACACGGAGGTGCCACAGCCAGCCCGGCTCTCACCGGTCCCGCGTGCTCCTGTAAGCAGCATCCACCCGCTGCCGGGCCTCGGCCACGCTGCTCAGCAGGGACGCGTCCGGCAGCTCCAGCGGCACATCTGAGCAGCGAAAGGGAAGAGCAGAGGTGAGGGTGCTGGCAGGGAGCCTCCTGCGCCTCCAGCACCCGGGGGTTGGGCACGACAGCGCTGGAGGCAAGTGCTGCTCACTCTCTGGCGATCTGTGTAAAAATATATTCCTCAGGGGAGTCTGAGAGCCCCTCCATCAGTGGAGGCTTCAAACAGCCCCCGGGAGAGGTGCAGGGACCATCCCTCCTGCCCTTTCACAGCAGAGCACTTGCCCAGAGCAGCTGTGGCTGTCCCTGGATCCCTAGCAGTGGCCAAAGCCAGGCTGGACATTGGGGCTTGGAGCAGCCTGGGACAGTGGGAGGTGTCCCTGCCATGGCAGGGGTGGAATGGGATGAACTTTAAGGTCCCTTCCAACCCAAACCATTCTGTGATTCTCTGACTCTATAAACAGCCCAATTTCCCCACGGCTTTCCCCAGTGCCTCCTGCAACCTCCTGCCATTTTAACTGCTCCCCTTCCTGCCCTCGGGGGAGCTCCCAGAATGAATTTCATCTCCATCATATGCTGGCTGTAGGTCACAGAAAGGGAAGGGACAGGACCTGAGGGCTTCTCTGAGTGACAGCACTTTCCTACAGCTTCTGGGGAAGAAGAAAACTTCAGAAAATAGCACAAAAGAGATAAATATCTCCCAAATCCCCCCAGTTTCTTTTAAATATCTTCCCAGATCAGCCAAGAGTTCAGCTCTTGGACAATCCGGATGAGAAAAACTATTGCCTGGATCACAATTTGAGACAAATGAAAATCCAGGCATGTGCTTTTCATAAGGATTTGACATTGTCAATTAACAGGTGGAGGTCTCTATATGTTTTGGAGCAGTGATTCAGGGCTGGAAGAGGGGGAGTGACTGCCCCATCCCCACACTCCACAGGCCCTTGTAGCTCTCCCAGGTGCTGGCACAGGGAGGGAGACCCGCGTTCCATGGGGATGGACCAGTGCTGAGAACTGATCTCCTTTTGCCTGATTTTAAGGGATCAGGTGGGATGTGAACTGGTAAAAACCTGAAAGAGCCAAGATTGGTGCCACGGGCAGTACTAACTGTGCTCCTTCTGGCACCTCTTCAGGGCTGTACTGCTGGGTGACTCAGGCTCTTCCAGACTTAGCTTTGTCTTTCCCACTCAGAAAATCCCGACCTGCAAAGCCTGAGGAATGGACAATACCGTAGGAAGAGGATACAGATGCCTGGAACAGGCTGAGGATCACCAGAGACCCCAGGAAGCTTTCTGCCTTCATCCCTGCAAAGAAACACAAGTGAAGAAGACCAAGAACATGTGGATGCACCAGGAAGGTCCGTGCCCAGGTTGAGGATGGCATGTGTCAAGGGAGCTCATGGAGCATCCCCTTCCAAGGCAACGCTTCCAGGAGGGAGTGCACTGCCTGGGAGGTCCTGTCAGTGCCATGTGGAAAGGGAGCAGCCTCCCGGCCCAGGGACTCCCAGCACTGGTGGGAATGTGCTGGCTGGGGCTTCGGGGGCAGCAAAAAGGGAGCAGAATCTGCTGCTGGGGCAGCACACAGAGTGTGCAAGGGAGAGCTGGTGGGGAAGAGGGAAGAGCCAGGACAGCACAGCAGGTCCTCTACACCTCCATTTCTCTGCCTTTAAATTCCAATAATCCTTGCAAGTAGTCATGTCACATAGGATGTCACATAAAAACATATAAGGATTGTAGTCTCTTTACTCCTGATGAGCCTGGGATTGAGTATATTCAGATTAAAAGTTACACCAAAAGTTTGGAGGAAATAATACTTCAATATTTAGAATGTTGCTATGAAAATCACTGAGGGAGCTGTTTGTGTTCCCCAGTAGAGCCAGAGTGAAGCCAGCCATGAGCTGGGTATCACTCTATCCCCCTAATTATAAAACACGGCATTTATATTTCTGTTGTAATGGGAATTTATTCCGTTGTTACCTAGCTGTTCCGTTAACTGGGCTGCAGAAGGAGCGGGAAGTATTTAATAGCTGTTTGACAGATGTTCGGGATGCTTCTCCCAAAGCTGACCCACTCGCCTCCCAAGGCTGCTCCCGAGCAATCAGCTCCCAGAACGAGCCCAGAACGAGCTGTGGGCAGACGCACCTCAAAGGCACCCGGAGCTGCCGAGCTGGCCCCGTCCGTGCGGAGGAGCCCCCGGCCACAGCAGCACCGCGCTCCAGCCGAGGGTGGAAGCAGCGGGAACCGCAGAGCTCAGCCCAGCTCCCCAGTCCCACCCCCGGCACAGAACCGAACCCTCCACGAGAGCAAAGCCCGGGCCGGGCTCTCACCTGCGATCCGCCGCCTCCCCCCGCCCCGCGGCCCTTCCGCGCCCGCTTTTATCTGCCCGGCCTTATCAGCAGCGGCTGCTCCGGGAACTGCCCTGCGCTGGGCGGCCAGGCCAGCACAGCGCTCACCCCCCGCCCCAGTGCCCGCCGGGGAGGCTCCTTTGCTCGCGGCTGGATGCACGGCCTGATGCTTCACCGGAGCTTTCCCGGGATTTCTGAAGGTGGAGATGTGACCACTTTGTGGTGGTTTGAGAGTCTTGAGCCCTTCTGGGGGTGTCTTCCAGGGACAAGGTTCCTCCCCCCATGGTGCTCTTCATCCTTTGCCGCTTTTAAAGGTCGAAACAACGCCTTCATCTCTATACCCTCGGAGACACTGCAGCGCCCAGCACTCCCCATCCCACTCCTGACGTGCTCTGCCCCGTGTCCCCTGGGGGTCCACGAGAGCTGCTCCTTCTTCCTGTGCAGGAGGAGGCATTGGGATGATGGATGAACAGGCAAACAGGCATCAGCCTCCAGCTGCTGGTCTGGAGCACGGGCAGCACAAAGTGCTGTTGCTCCTGGAGCTCAGCTGGCAAAGCATCTCCTCTCCCTGCCCCAGAGCAAAAGCATCTGATGGACAAATCCTTGCCATGCTGACAGGGCAGAGGGATACTGCTGGTTCAGTGGGGGATGTGTTTGAGCACAGAGCTGTACAGGGAGGCAAAGGAGCTGCTCCTCATCTCCTCCTCACTGCACATTGCAATTGTGTTTGCCCTCATGGATCAAAACTCCTTGGATCAGCAGCACAGACTGGGGGCAATCGAGTTCCTGCCAGGGCTCCCAGGCCTGGGTGGATGAAGGACTTTACCTGGCCTCTGCCCTGCATGGACACCCCAGGACCCACAGGTGGTGCAGTGCCTCTGGCAGTGACTTGGCAGCTGTGCCCACCCCCAGAGCTGGGATCCACCATCCCCATCCCCAAAGCTGCCTCCTTGCAAGTGGAGCTGTGCACTGACACTGGTCCTGGTCCTTCAATGTTTTAAAGAAAATCAGCAAGGCAAATTACAAATCTTGCAGTGAGGCCCAGGTGAGGCTGGTCCTGTTTGCAGACTGGTTTTGACAACCTGGAGGGAATCCACCTGGAGCCCAGGAGAAAGCTGGGTTTGGTCAGCCTGGAGGGAAGAAGGCTCTGGAAGCCTTACTGTTGACTTTGACTGTCTCATGGAAGGGCTGCAGAGCAGACAGAGCTGTTCAGAGTGCCCAGGGATGGGACAAGGGGCAATGGCACGTGGTGCTGCCAAGAAAATTCCCAATAATGTAAGAAAACACCCAGGATAGTGGTGAAGTGCTGGGACAGGGCCCAGAACAGAGGTGGGGTCTGCATCCCTGGGGATAACGCTCCCTTGGATGAGACCCTGGGCAACCTCCCCTGGCCTTCAAGGTGACCCTGACCTCAGAGACTCAGGAGGTGCCTCCAGCCCACCCCTTTCTTTGTGTGAGACGGAAGCAGAGAGTCTGCCTGAGGTCCCAGCACCAGCTCCAGCGCCAGCACCAGCACCAGCTCCAGCTCCAGCACCAAAACCAGCACCAGCTCCAGCACCAGCACCAGCACCAGCTCCACCTCCAGCACCAAAACCAGCACCAGCACCAGCTCCAGCACCAGCACCAGCACCAGCTCCAGCTCCAGCACCAAAACCAGCACCAGCACCAGCTCCAGCACCAGCACCAGAACCAGCACCAGCACCAGCACCAGCTCCAGCTCCAGCACCAGAACCAGCACCAGCTCCAGCACCAAAACCAGCAGCTTGCACAACAGAGACTACGGCACGCCTTGTCCACACTCTTGTGCAAAGGGGCAGAGCTGGTGGGTTTGCAAAGCCACGCTCTGAGTCCTTCCCCTGCTGTGTCAGCACCAGATAGAGGAGAAGGATGAGGATTTTCGAAGGCTCCGGACAGTTAGTGCGTGTCACTGCTGATAACTGTGTTTCACAACTAGGAACTTAATTCAGAGAATCACAGAATGGTTTGGCTTGGGACAGACCTTACAGACCAAGTTCCACCCCCTGCCGTGGGCAGGGACGCCTTTCACTATCCCAGGCTGCTCCAAGCCCCGTCCAACCTGGCCTTGGACACTTCCAGGGCTGGGGCAGCCACTGGAACCTGCGCCAGGGAAGCCCTTTCTTCATCCCAAGGAACAATTCCTTCCCAATATCCCATCCAGCCCTGCCCTCTGGCACTGGGAAGCCATTCCCTGGGTCCTCTCCAGCTCTCCTGGAGCCCCTTTAGGCACTGGAAGGGGCTCTGAGCTCTCCCTGGAGCCTTCTCTCCAGGTGAGCACCCCCAGCTCTCCCAGCCCGGCTCCAGAGCAGAGGGGCTCCAGCTCTCAGGGCAGCTCCATGGCCTCCTGCTGTTGGCCCCAGGGCTGGAGCAGCTCTGCAGGTGGGGTCTCACCTGAGCAGGGCAGAGGGGCAGATTCCCCCCTCCCCTTTTGCCCACGCTGGGGATCAGCCCAGGGCACGGGGGGTTTCTGACACCCGTGGCTACAGCACATCCATGGCAGGGGTTTGGAACCAGATGACCTTAATGTCCCTCCCAGCCCAGGCCATTCTGTGACTCTGTGTTGAGCTTCTCATCCACCAGCACCTCAAAGTCCTTCTCCTCAAGGCAGCTTTCCATCCATCCATCCATCCATCCATCCATCCATCCATCCATCCATCCATCCTCTTCCCAGCCTGTGTTTGTGTTTGGGATTGCCCCAACTCCCATGCAGGACCTTCTACTTGGCCTTGTTGAGTGTCATGAGTTTTGCACAGCTCCACCTCTCCAGCCTGTCCAGGTCCTTTTCCTGGATGCCCATCTCTGCCCTCCAGTGTGTGACCCCAGCACACAGCTTCGTGTCACCAGGACACTGCCTAGAGTGCCCATGAGCCACTTTGTCACCGGGAAAGATGTTAAACACACCAACCCCTATACCAGCCCCTGAGAAACACCACCAAACTGCTCTCAAAAAAAAAAAAAAAAAAAAGAATTGTTCTCCAACTGCCTCAGAAACCGTGGAAGTGGGGGTTGTGAGATGCTTTGTCTCTTGAACATTTACTTTCCTGGGAGACTGTGACCCTGCTCCCAGCTCATGGTGACTGGGAAAGGCCACAGGTCTGGCTGAGCCTTCTGGTGAGCACCAACACAAGCACCAAACCCTCGTACTCAGAGAGCACATGCTGCTCCTCTGAGAATGCAAACAGGAGTACGTTGATGCCACCAGCAGCTCCCCTGAGCAGAGAGGTGCCATCCACACCTGGGCTGTAGCACAGCGATTAGAAGCAGAGGATGCAAAGCAGAACATCTGGATTATATATTTATTTTGCCTTTTTTTTTTTTTTTTGCTCCTTGTAGCCTTTCGTGTTTAGCTATAACAGCTTGAAGCTGTTAATCTTAAATCTTTCTTGTGGAGACTTCTCTGAGCTTTGCTGCACAGCCTGCCTGGTGTTGGGGAACCAACCCAACTAGGGAGACTTTGCTGAATGATGGGCCTGGGTCTATCACAGCAAAATTTAAAGGAGGCACACACAGCACACACCTTGTGGCCCCAGGGGCTCAGCTGGGCAGCGAGGATGGAAGCACCAGTAGTGAGGGAGCCAGGCAGGCACTGGCTGCATGGGGCCTCTGGCTCTGGGCACACCCCAGAACATTCTAGAGGCTGCTTTTCTTCCTAAAGGTTTTGTTCTTCAATTAATGCCCCGAGGAACTGATAAAAGCAGTGACAGTTTCTTTCAAAAGACCTTCAACAACTCACTTAGGAAACTCCAGTTGGTAAATTCAGTTAGAACAGCAACGACTTCCTCCGTGGGAGGACGGGCTGCAGATAAAAGCTCTGGGCTGCTGCTGAGTTTCATCACCGAGGCTGCTCCAGAAGCCATGGAAACTCCAGCAGAGCTGCAGCACTTCATCATTTCAAAGCCTTTGGTCTGTCCTTGCCCTGACTCCCATCCACCACAGGACACGGTGCCTCACTGCGGTATCAGGATCCTTATGGAATATTCTCTCTACAAGCAGCAGCTTCCCAAACAAGTCCTTCCTGTCAGGGGAATTCTGCAGAATCCCCACAAAATCCCAGAGTGACTTCTGGCACCTTGGCTGGATTCCCAGAGGCTCCAGGTGCAGGACCAACGCTCACACACCAGGGGAGTTGGGAGTGCAGGGTCCAGCCCAGGCACCCTGGGCAGCCTCGTGCCCACAGCCCTCCCTGGTGCCCTGCAGCCCCAGGGCTGCCCCCCTCACCTCACACCCAGGGCACCCACAGCCACATCTGTCCCTCCGAGAAGGGGACACAGAAGGTGGAGAACATCCTCAAGGTGCAGGTGATTGGTATAATCTCCCCACCCCCGTGAAGAAGCATCACTGAATCTTCGGCTTTTTTAAGGAAAATGTGTTTTTGTGAAAATAGACTTTATTATAATAAAATTTGATATTAAATAAAAACATACCATACCACCACCACTCGTGGCCGCTGTGCTGGCACCACTCACGGAGCTCACGGAACTGCCCTGCTCAGAACAAGGACCCACTGGAACATGCAGAGAAAGAAACATGGGAGGGACAGAAACCATGGCATACAGAACCCTCCGTGCTTGGGCAGGGCTGTGTCTCAGCTGCAGGAACACATCACCTCCTACGAAAACAGAGCAAACTCCCCAGCCCTGCTCTCCCAGTGCTCTGCTCGGGAGCAGCTCACGGACACAGCCCAACGGAACCGTGGAGAGAGGCAGACGGACAAATAAATAAATAAATAAATAGGTAGATAAATAAATCAATCGATAAATAAATCGGTAAAATAAATAATAAGGCGGAGTCCCCAGCCAGTGCATGGTCAAGGTGAACCAGGCAAGAGCAGCTGACAGCAGCCCACCCCCAGGCTGAAGAACCGACCCCCGCCGGGGCATCGCTCCTTCCTCCCCGGGGATCCTCGTGCTGGAAGCTGACTGAGGCAGTGTGGGATGCTCCGAGGCACAGCTGCAGATTTACAGGGTTACAGTACAAGTAAGAACTCACTCATCAGCCCAGAGACAGCGAAGGGGAGTCACAGAACAGAAAAGTGCAAACTTTCTTTGCAGGAAGTGAAGGAGTTGACACGACCTCCTTTGGAGCAGAGAAATACCAGGGTGTGGAGTACAGGGGATCTCTCCTAAGGGGCCGGGGCTTTGCTGGGAAAAGCCAGTTAGCTAACTTACAGCCAGAATATAATCCTTAAATTAAAATATTTACAGGGAACCGCTGCACCGAGGGCTGCATGGAGCAGGACACGCTGGATCCCGGAGCTGAGCCCTCACACCCCAGAGCCACTTCTTCCCCAGGGGGTCTCAGCTCCCACACCCTCCAGAGTTTTCTCTATTCAACACATACTTCTTCCCTATGAAAATAATCAGCTTATTGCAGAGGGCTTCTCCTGCACTCTCAGTCTCTGGGGCTGTGTGGGCAGCCCGGACGGAATAAACCCTTTGTTAGTTTTTCTTATTGGACCCAAGCTTTTTGAAGAGGTTTTTCCCTTTGAAGAAGAAGCCTCTCTTCTTTTTACTCTGCCCAGGTGCGTCACTGCAGGTGAGGAGGGCCAGCGATGCCTGCTCTGGACACTGCTCGCCCGGGACAAGGCAGGAAGGTGCTGGCGGAGGAGGAGATGGAGAGGAGTCACTCTGATCAACAGATCCATCTGGATTTAGCTGGGTGGGAAAGAGAAAAAACAAAAGACAAAAGCACAAGTTAGAACTGCTGGAGATCACACCAACATAGACCTCAGCCAGAGAACCTGGCCTTCTCCCCTCTATGCAGGTGCAGTTCCACTTAGGAAGTTTCCAGTGGATTTAAACTTTGTACCTACAACCCAGACCCTTCCTGAGCTAAGAACTCCTGAAATTCCTGAACTTTGGGCTAAGAACAGGACAGCACAAAAGACCCACTAAGGACATAGTGAAAGATGCTGCTCCACAGCTAAGTGAAGCAGCTCCTGAGAGCATGGATGGAGATAGGTACTGATGAATCCATGGATGCCTCAGCCACGGAGCCTGCTGGGCTCCCAGCATGTCTGGGACAGAAGCCAGGACATGAACAAAACCAAACTTCATAAGAACAAAGGGCTCTGCAAAGACCTCCAGAAGATTGAGGAGACTGGCTAAGCCCTGAGGCTTCGCCACAGTGACTGCCATGGTAGGAGGAGGAACTGGGGGTCCTGCAAGGCTGCTCAGCATCCAGCAGATCCAGAGGCAGGAGGGGCAGGAGGCCAAGCCTGGTGCTCTGCAGTGGCACCAATGGAGCAGGACATGGAGAAGCCCTGGATCAAGCAGCACGTGGGAATGTTCCTGAGCCCCTGAGTGTCTGAGAAAGTTCACTGGGATCCACCAGCCTCAAATGGTGCTGTTCCCTTTGGAACGGGCTTTTGGAAATCAGGATGTGCCCTAGTCCTGGGCTCAGTTTCCTCTTCCTAACACACTGACAGGTCAGTTCCCAGCAGCAGCCTTCCTTCCACGATCTCCTCTCACTAGGCTGAGGTGTCCAGACAGTGACAATTACCAATCTGGCAGGTCAAGCTTTCCCAAGAGGCTGCAAAGTTCCTCAGGGAAGAGGCTCTGGGTTTCTGAGGCCCAGGAGAGCCTTAGTCTCATTGCCTTCTCTTCCACACAGCTTTCACAAACCAGCAGCTTCCAAGCTCCAGCTGTACATCCTGTCTTGGCATTACCCAAAACACAGGGTGAGAGTGGCTGGAGCTGTGCCAGGAAAAGAGCCCTCTGGACGCTGGAACATCACACCCTCAGCATCTCTCTGCCTGGGCTCCAGTGAGTCCCTCACAGGTCTGCAGCAGCCACAGCCCCCAGAGGGAACGTGAGACGGTGACAGTGGCAGCAGGACCCTCTGCCTGAGGTGGAAGCACTCCTGAAGATCAGACACCAGCCAGGAACTGTGTGAGCATCCCAGCAGCCACCCCTGGGCAGGGCTGGATGTGCCTGGTCCTGGTCCCGCTCTGTGTCCAGGGCAAGCAGCTGAACAAGGCAGAGGCACAGCCAGAGCACAGCTGCCTCCCTCCAGCCCAGCCACGCTCACGTGCTGTGGGGACTTTATAAATAAAGCCTCCTGGGTGGAAAGTCAAAGCACGCCTGCTCTGTCACCCTGCTGCTGGGTCAGCACCCCCCTCCTGCGGGACCAGGAGCACCCAGCGGCTGTGGCCTGTCCTCCCCTCACGGGTGGAAGCTGTGCTGGTCCGGACTGCTGCAGGAGTGAAGCACTTCTGGCCCAGGGTGAGCAGAAACCTCTGCTCTGGGTCAGACTCAGCACCTGCAATACCCATGGAGTCAGTCCTGAGCGTGCAGGAGCACAGGGAGCTCCGTCTTGGAGAGAATTTGTGACCCCTCCCAACTCCACAAAGCTGAGAGTCAACTTCTGCCTCACAGCAGTGACTGAACTGTGCCAGAGGCATCAGACTCTCCCTTACCTGAACTACAGGACAGAGCTGGAACTCCTCTGTGCCTTTTTCCACGACAGTAACCAGTCCCACGATTGACTTGTCCTGAGCTCACAGTCTCTGTTCACCTGAAAATGTTCCTTTCCAGGTACTCCTGCAACACTCCAGGTGTGCAGCACGGTGCCCAAAGGCCAGCAGGACACGCTGCAGGATGTCACACATGCTGAGGGATGGCCCAGGCTGGCCCTTGGGAAAGCTGCACTCTGCCTGCAAGGTCCACTCCAAGCAATGCTGCAGCAGCAACTGCAACCTCTGGCTGTCCTGGCAGCTCCCTTGTGCACGAACAGCACTTGATGCTGACAACCCGAGCGTCAGCCAGGTCTGAGGAGTCTGGGAATACACCTGAATGAATCCAGATGAACCTTCTGCAGCCAGAAATGCAAGATTCATGGAGGCAAAGAGAAAAAGAAAGCCAGGTAAAGGCTAACTTGGAGCTCACTGTCTTAGCTGGGAGCAAGAGAAAGAATCCCCAGGTTCTGCTCCAGAAACTATTTATGATTTGTGCAACAAAGAATCCTTGGATGAAATGCCCAAGAGCACTGGGCTAACGTCAGAAGGGGCTCACCAATACTCAGGGGGTGATGTGGGAGGGATGTAAAGGCCCCTGTGCAGCCAGGGCAGTGGAGGCTCTGTCCATGCACCACTGGAAAACACTTTTTGGGTAAAGGTAGAACAGTTTCAGGGCAGACCTGAAGTGGCCCCGCAAACAATTTCTCCTGCAGAGTCGTGCACGAAAAGCCCTGTGCAAACAGAGGCAGGTACCCGAACCTACTTGCAAAGTCACAATTATTTACTGGAGTAAGAACACTGCAGCACCAATGGCACTGCCAAATATCAAACAGCTGGAAGGAAGTGACAGTTTCCTGTCTGGCTGGAAGTCCTGCTGTGGATTCCCAGCCGTGGAATATGATGCCCAGGCGGCAGAGTTCCACACACAGAGGCACATGTACAGATATCACACACACAAACATGTACAGATAGCCTCAGAGTCTCTATGTGGCAGAAAAGCAACAGAACCAGTTCACAGATTCACCTGGTAACAGAAAAATCATACTAAAATTGGGGGTTCTTCTCTAAGAGAAACAAAGGAAAAACTGCCCTGTCAAGATCCTCATACAAGTTATTAGAGTGATAAAGAAGAGTGATGTCAGTTTTCAGGAGTGGTTTTAGTGCTCTCTCAGGTGTTACTGATTAACACCATTTCTGGAAAACATTTGAAACTAAGGAAAACAAAGACTGTTCCCACTGCCTCCCAAAACCAGGGGTCTCACCCACCCAGCCCCAGAACAATTATCCACACAACGTTGGTTTTAGGGACTAAATGTTACTGTTTTCTTAAATTGATGGCGGGCAGGGGTTTTTCAGGACTATTCTCAGGAAGGAGTAAAATCCAGAAGGAAAAAACCCCAGGCTGACCATGAAGTGTGCTCAGACTGAGGAGGATCTTGCAAAGGCCAAACGAAGCTTTGGCTGTTGATGTGAACAGAAGGGCCAAGCTGAATTATAAAGCAGGTCCTTCCCAAACCTGAATATGCAACACAGTCCCATCCTGGTCCCCAAAACCACCAGATAATTGTTCCAACCAACTGCACCCTATGTGCTGAATGGTTTATCTTTAACACAACCCGCGTGGCAGTGAAAGGTCTGACATCAGACCTGAAGGTGGATTTGCCACCACAGCCCCACACCAGCCCCAAACCAGCCTGTCAAACTACAAGCAAGAAAAGGAGCCAACTCCAGGCACAGGAGCCTTTGCGGTGCTGGGCTGGGTGGGAGGTTGAAGGTCTCACACACTTACATGGTTGCTCTCTCTATGTATCATTCATATCTATCATTGGACTCTTCTCTTCCTCATTCTCTGAAGAAAAGAACCGTCCCGGGTGCGTAACACAGGCAGAAATAAATACATGAAATCAATTAGAATCAAACACTTTCTGCAGGTGCTTTACAATCAGTCTTTGACAGAAACTGCATGTTACTGATGGAAAAATATTCCATCAGCAGGAACAGCGTTAAAGCAGCTGCTCTGAGCTGGTAAGCATGAGTGTTTTGGGCCCTGGTTGTGACCAGAACTTCTTGGATCCTCTTCTTTGTGCTGTTTTTGTTTGCCTGTTTAATCCCCAAATATTGTCAGTTTGTAAGTTCAATTGCTTCACCTTTTCAGTTGCCAGCATTTTAAGATTTACTCAGGAATAATTCAAAATGATCCACCTTCCCCAGTTCAATTTGGAAATAAATTGTCCTTATTCTCAGGCCTTTGGTAGGGCAGCAGGGAGAAGGGAAGTGAGAAGAACAGACAAGGTGAGAACATCACATCCAAGAAGTTACAAGTGATTTAAAAATCACTCATGGAGAAGCTTCTGTTGCAACTGGAATGAACTGTAACGGAGTCCAAAGCTCTGCCATGGTGCACACACATCCCCCCCTGAGGTGCCAGGGCTCAAGCTGGGACTGGGAATTTGCAGGGAGTCTGCTCTGCCAACAGCAAATTGAACAAACCAGTTTTCCTTAACTCTGTGGGGTGAAAGTGCCACAGGAATTTGTAAAGCCTCAGGCATGGCTGTATCACAGGGAGAGTTCATTCCAGCTCAGAGATGGATATGGAATATGTCTGTTTTACAGGAGGTTTTTCCTTCTGCCTTCCCCATGAGGTTTTCTGCCCACATGCTGGGATGCTGTGATTGCTGTGACAGCCAAAACCACCGTGGGGTTGGGTCCTGTCTCCTCAGGAATCACTAAACACACTTAAATGCAGTTAATTAATACCCATTTGGCTCTGAGCAGGGTAAATACACCACTTTTAACAGGGGGAAAACATGCCCTTCCTGTTTGGAAGCTGTTTAGACAGGTCTGGATTGCAAAGCACAAGTGGGAGGAGTGCTGGAGTGCTGAGCCAGAATCCCCTGGGACAGGGATCCAGGGGAAGCAGGGAGGCAGCAGGACAGGAGCCAGGCTGGCATGATGCAGAAGCAGCCAAAGCACAGTCATGCCTAGAGAGTTCAAGCTAATTCCCACTGAAATAAAATTGGTTTAATCATCATCATCTGAATTCTCCAAGCCCCCAGACTACAGAGACCAGCAGTTCATGGATCAGGAGAGTACCAAAAGTACCAAATCCAACAGGTTCCTGCTCTGTGCACCCAAAAGTCAGAGCCAGTGCAAGGGGAAGCTCCCTTGGATCTCAGGCACAGAGGACTGGAGACAAATGGAAAGGTCTGAAGGGCAGGCAAGCCTGAAATGTGTCTATTTTATATGGGTTGTTTTTTACACACCTGAAAGGTGCTTCTGGGTAAAAAATGTCATGGAACATAGGAAAAGAGCTTCCAAGCTTCAGCATGCAGGGATATGTGGGCCAAAGTGCTGCCCAGGGGTTCAGTCACCCACTGAACTCAGCAGCAGTGGACAGCAGAGAGGAAAGTGGGTTTGGCTTTGCAAACCCTTCACACCTGCAAGTGGCAGACAAGGTTACCTGAACCCCCTCGCTTCCTGGGAGGACCTGGGCTGGAATAACGACCCCTGGAATCTGAAACAGGCCCTGTGGCTGCTGGTTGATGCCAGAGGGAAGGGGAAGATCTGCAATAAATTACACTTGGAATTCCACCGTTCATTTTACTGGTTGAGGTCTCCTTTGGCACCCTCTATTTCAACAGATGAGTAAATTGGTAAGAGTAAATGATTTTGAGAGGGAAACTGAAGAAAGAACCCCACTCTGCATCCTTGTTAACCCCCAGGGAGGCTGGACTTGGGTGACCTCAGGGCTCTTAAACCCTGGCAGTAAGAACTGATTAGCCTATGATTCCCCAGCAAGGATCAGTACCCTCAACAGGGAAGTACAAGGATCCCAGAGAGCTGCTGAGGTCAGAAGATGATCCAACAAACAGCCCACAAACCTCATTTCCTGAGCCAGGCTGCTCTGCCCGAGAAGGCATCAAGGCTGGAGTGCAAATCCTATACCCACAAAGCCTGGAATGCCTGGAAGCAAGGGATGGGGCTGAGGTGAAGGGAGACCAAGCAGCATTTGAAGATAGAAAGGAGAGATGGATACAGAGAAAAGGAAGAGCTGAGCATGAAAAAAGGCCAAGGAATGCTGCAGAGAGCTGGAAAGCTGGGATGGCACCAGTGGGGAGTTCAACAGAGCAGGATTCAAGGATTCAGGGCCACCTACTCCTCTAAGGATGGCTCAAAGCCAACCTGCTCCCACTCATGTGGGTCTGGCACCACATGACAGTGCCAACAACCTCCCAAGAACGACTGAAGGTTGAGCCCATGCGAGCTGGACCAAGCTGGGTCCCTCCTGCCTCCACTCCAGAGTGGGACAGCACAGGAGGTCCATGAATGACAAAGGAGCTGCTACACTTTTGGCCTCAGCTGCTGACATGACCCCAATCTCCCACTTAAGCCTTTATTCCAAAAGTCTCAGCAACATATGCAAGGGATTAATTTAACCTTTGAATTCCCTGCCTCTGGGGCATGCTTTTGAAACCGTAGGATCCATCCCACAGATCTGTTTGGGAAACTCCTCAGGGTGTTTTGAATTTATCCAGAAGCACCTCAGCCTGGATTAACATGTCTCTAGCTTGGGGTGGATGGAAGAACATTGGTATTAGGGTGTTGCTAATTCCAGAACTCTCTGGCATGGATATAACCATATTTGTGGAATTTCACGTGCCTGGGGAGCTAGCTGAACTTTGCATCCAATCGGATTTCCCCACGGACCTTTCAGTGGATCTAAACAATTTGCTGGTGGGATTTGAATGCTCTGTGCCCAGCTGAGCACACGGAGGCCCCAGCAGGTGGAGTTGTTTTGTGCCTCGTTCTGCACTACAGCAAATCTTTGGGAAGAGCTCCCAGCACTCCGTCAGGCATCTCCCGTGGGATGAACGGGCAGCATGCAGTAAGTTCAGTGATCCCATGGGTGCTGCATGCCATGCAATGCCCAGGCTCCAGACACATCCCAGCCTGGATGGCAGTGCCATGCAGTCACATCTCACCTGGCTCTCAGCACTCAGCGGAGAAGCTTCTTTATCTTTGGAGTGGAATTCCTCGGCCGTGTCTCCATCCAAAGGGACAGCTTCCAAGAAGTTGGATGGGACAAGCCCTCTCTGTTGGTTCAGCTCTCCCTGCAAGATCAACATTCAGTTCTCACATCAGCTTTCCTGGAGAAATGAATAACAACTCGAGGTGCAGTGCCCTACAGAGAAGGTGGGGCTGTGGGCTGAGACAAGTCCAGAACACATCCACGTTGGGAGGATCCTCAGCAAATTCCATAACTCGCCTCCTTGCTTAGTTGTGGAACAATTCAGAGCACAGAAACACAGAAGAGAGTAAAGCAAGAAGAGATGGCAGCAAGCTGTGACAAAGGTATTCCAGCAACATGGTGATTTCTACAAACTCAGAATCTCCACTACCATACTGGAATATGACTGTGCCACAGGCGCCCCAGAGGCCTTTGATTTGCCCTGGTATTTACTGATGTCTTTAAAGAACGAGGCAGTGCTGATACCGTGTCCTGTAGGCACTGCATCCATGATCACAGAGGCCCAGAGCTGCATTACTGTATTCCTACAAACATGTCTCCAGTTCAACAGGAGGTGGTTTGGCTGAGACAAAACCCACCCCAGCAATGCTGTCTGTCCAACACTATAAAAGGATCAAACAAAACATTCCCAGTGATGCCCTCAGACCTAACCTGGAGCTCAACCTCAAGTCTGATGTGTGAAGGCACACCGTTTCCCATGCAGGAAGAGAGAGGTGGATGATCCAAGGGCCAAGGCTCACGTAGGCACACAGCTGGAGGGCAGGCACAGCCCCAGGAACGTGTTTGCCTACTCGGATCACCATCCCAGCCTCTGACCCAAGTGTCCGAGTGCTGGTGAAATGCCAGCTCTGAGCAGGTGCTGGTTCAGCTGGTGTGTGCATGGAAAAATGCAGGCCAGGCTTTGGGAAACCTGCAGGCAACTGGTGCCAAAACATAAACTCAGAACTACTGGGATATTTAAAGGCCACGGAGCTGCTCCGAGGGCTGGAGCCCCTCTGCTCTGGAGCCAGGCTGGGATACCTTGGGGTGCTCACCTGGAGAAGAGAAGGCTCCAGGGAGACCTCAGAGCCCCTTCCAGTGCCTGAAGGGTTCCAAGAGAGCTGGAGAGGGACTGGGGACAGGGGACAGAGAGACGGGACCAGGGGGAATGGCTTCCCAGTGCCAGAGGGCAGGGCTGGATGGGATCTTGGGAAGGAATTGTTCCCTGGGAGGGTGGGCAGGCCCTGGCACAGGGTGCCCAGAGCAGCTGGGGCTGCCCCTGGATCCCTGGCAGCGCCCAAGGCCAGGCTGGACACTGGGGCTTGGAGCAGCCTGGGACAGTGGGAGGTGTCCCTGCCCATGGAAGGGGGTGGAAAAGGATGACCTTTAAGGTCCTTTCCAACCCAAACCATTCCAGGATTCTGTAATATTGGACTTACAGCAGGAGCAATGAGTGCCAGAAACAGGCTGCCCAGCACTAAGGAAAGAGGAGTTTATTTTTTTTCCCAAAAGCAGAATACTTTGTTCCCTGATTTCTGCTTCCCTGCCACTCGATGAACTCCAACAATTTCCAGTGTAACCACAGGATCTTCCCAAGCCCTGCACTTACATAGTAGAATCCATCATCGTCCATGGACCCAAAGACAGTGATAATGTCCCCGGCACTGAAGCTCAGTTCAGCCTGCAAAGAGCCAGAGAACAGAGGTCACAGGAAAAGCACTGCCTGGAAATTCTCACCAGGAACTTGGCTCCCCCAGGCTTCTTGCCCAATCTCACTCCAAGGGAGGGAGACCACTGTATTTAGTCTTGCAGTACCAGGATGCACGAGAGAAACTGAAATGGATAACTCTGGAATTCACTGCTAAGGAAGCATTTCATAAATTAAGACAAGAGCAAAGCCTATTTTTAAACCAATTTTAATAAGGGTTCAAAATATTCCCTACCACCTGCTCTGGAAAGCACTGAGGACAAGCTCAGCAAACACCAGAAATACCTTTAATTTCTTTAAATATAATTACAAATCTGTCCTGTATAAATATAATTACAAATCTGAGCCTGTTCTGTATGCAGCACTCAGGGATTGGTCACTAGCAGGAATGCATACAACAGAGAGATTTAACATGGACACAGAACAGCAGCACAGCAAACAGTGACTCTCTGTCCTGTCAGGCACCCCAGCACATGCTCCATGGGGCACAAGGACAAAGGTGTCACCAGTCTCTTTTAATGGAAAAAGCTGCCCAGTGGAGGCTCCAAACAGGCTGAGTCCCACTCAAGACACTGGCACTTCACAAGTGTCAGCTGGAAGGGATCTACTTCCAATATATTTACCATCTTTTATCCCTAGCCCTCAATTTATGTCTGGAGGCTGCAGGTCGCTCCTGTGGAGCATCTCCCACAGAACTGCACCAGCTTGTTTCAATAATTTGAGCTCTTGTCCAAAAGGAAGGTTCTAGAAGAACGAATCACTGCAAAAAGTACAGTTCCCTCCTTGGTGACAAGGGTTCAAGAGTGTTGAGTGGCTGGATATGTGCTCACATTGTGTCTCTCCCAAGATATTCCACCATCCCTAAAACGCTCTGGCCTCGGCCGTGTCTGTCCGGGCAGGAGACACAAGCACTCCCTGAACTGTGCCCTCTGTTGGCCAGACACTCCTCTGTGGATGAAGGGAAAGGCTCTGGCTCCAAACTCCACGTTTGTGTTTGCTCAGAGCGCTAACACAGCTCACACAGCTCGGAGGAACAGAGGACAGAGCATGTGCTCATCTCTTTTTGCAAAAAGGATTCTGCATCGCCACCTTTCCACCTGGAACAGACTGATCCACAAAAATACTGTTTGCATTATATCCTTCCCTGTTTAGATTATATCCCTTCCTGTCCCTGGAAGTGTCCAAGGCCAGGCTGGAAGGGGCTTGGAGCAACCTGGACTAGTGGAAGGTGTCCCTGCCCATGGCAGGGCGTTGGAATGAGATGGGCTTTAAGATCCCTTCCAACCCAACCCATTCCATGATTCTGTGATTCTATATATAGGAATTGCTTGGAAACAAGAAATTTGCAGACTGGTCCATTACACTGGAGCTAAATCTTTTTGCTTGAACCAAGACCTACACAGGTACTTAACACAAAAGTCACGCTCGAATTAAGTGCCAGAAGTGCTTTCAAACCCTTAAGCAGGTTTTTCCTTTTCCCAGAGTGTTTCTGGGATCAGCTGCTACCAGTAGGAGCTGCTTCCTCCTGCCCCAGATCTGCTCAGGCCTGTCTAACCACTAAAGGATGCCATGAATACTCACACAGTTCCACTGAGACTCTGGTTGGATCAAAGGGCTGAGTGTCTTGAGAGAGAAAGAAAAAAGAGACAGGAAGAAGAAACCTCTAAAAAGAGAGGAGCAGCTGGTGGTTACCTCCACATCTGTGTTTGGAGAGCTCTCCTTAGGGTTGTAGTCAAAGGCAGCCACCATCCTGCGAGGAGTCAGCAGCTCTGCTTCAATGTCTTTATGTTTCTGCCCTGCAGGACAAAAATAAAATATTCTCAGATGGAAATTTTGTCTTAGGACAAAATCCCAAATCACAGCAACTCCTTCACCATTCTTGTAGTGGAGTGAACAAAAAGAATACTGGGGGAAACTGAGTGGAGAGAGACTTTCGAGGCATTTGGTAAAGCAGTTTTCCAATCTTCTTCTTCACCTCATAAGCACAAAAGTGGGGATATCCCCCCATCCCAGCATCCTGGTGCTCTGTCTGTATGTACAGGAATGTTTTATTTTACGTCTCCTACTTACACACACACACACACATATATACACACACAGAGGACAGCTGTCTCTTTACAGTGTCTTGAAAGGACATTTCTCCTCCCACTACACAATGTTCTGCTACTGAGCTACAAAATTTATCCTCCAAGGGCCAGGGAACAGCACACAGGGAGGTGCGGCCTTGCCATCGACAACCTCCTGCCTGCTCAGCCCCATTTACCTACAGACCTGCCCTGAGCCTACAAAAGCCAAGTCTGCTGCTGCAGAAAACACACATTCATGGATTTAAACCCTGCCTCGGGTCAGCACTGGATGGGCTGGCAAAGGGTTTGCAGACCAGGCCTCTCTGGATATCAACAGATGATGCACCTCAGCAGGGGGAGCAGCCTCTCAGCAGCCCTTGGATCTTAAGGACCACAGCATGCAATGAGTGAGAGACTGGCCTGCTCCTCCCACAGCACAGCAATATGTGTGCTCCCCCTGCAAGCACCCTCTGCTCAGTCAAAGCACTCTGCACCCACTGCTGAACTGAAAGAACTAAAACCTTTTGTTACAGTGCTCTGAAGCAGCACCACAGGGTGTCTCACTGGCCCCTGACCACAAAACACATCTGTACTTTGATCATGCATTACCTACTCTCCAGTAAAAGCAATTCTCACCTGGCTGAGACTTGTACTCCTGTTTGTCCAGCCCTGCTGGGGGAAGAGAATGCCTCATCAGTAAGAGCTCATCTCCAACAGTGACCACGCGACAAAACTGACAAACAGTAAAGAGAACACCAAGACAGCAAACAACAGAAGCAAACTGTTCATGCAACTGAAAGTCTACACCAGTAACCAGGACTCAGGAACGTAACAAGAAGCAGAGGTCAAGCTCCAAAACTATAAAAGACATCACTGTTGTTAAAAACTTAACACCAGCACAGGGATGGGCTCTCTTTCCACTTCCTAGCAGTCGTACAGAGACAAACGTCTGAGGGTCCTGAAAGCAAGTAGTAAAAATTCAATGCAGTCTGTAATCCTATAGCAAAAACCAAAGAGGAAGCAGTGGGTGACACAGACCTTTCTTGGAGCGTCTGGGTTTTGGAGGAGGGACGGTTTGGCGGCGTGGAGGTGGAGAAAATGTGCCATTTCCTTAATAAAAACACCAAAAAAGCAAATAAATAGACAAGAGAAACAGACAGTGAATGGAAAGTGAGAAGCATCTTGAATAGTGAACAGGGAACAGAGGAGATGACATGCCTCCCCTGGGAGGCTGACACCGGGATTTCTGTGGGCAAAGCCCTCCAAGCCTTGCCTGTGGACTCAGATGAGGCATGATCCACATCCCAAATACACAGAGAAATCCACACTGTGCTTATGCCTTTTAGCCACTCCACAGCTCACAACAGACAGACTTTGCTGCTCTTATCTTTCAGAAGCAGCACCATAAGGACAAAATAAAACCTTGTACCATTAACACCTGAAAAATCCCAGCCCTCTAGCTAAAGTTTCTGCACTGAGCAGGGTCAGGACTGGATGAAATCCCAAATGAACCTGCAGAGTGCCCAGACCAACCCCTCCAAGGCATTTCCTTAGTTACAAGGCTGTCATAGGGGTTTATGGCAGCAGGAAAACAGCAGAGGTACAGCCAGCCCCACTGCCAAGGAATCAGAGGACCACTACGGTTCGAAGAAGACCTTTAAGATCATCAGGTCCAACCCTCACCTGGCTGCCCCCTCCTGTCAGGGACTTGTGCAGAGCCACAAGGTCCCCCCTGAGCCTCCTTTGCTCCAGCCTGAGCCCCTTTCCAGCTCCCTCAGCCGCTCCTGGGGCTCCAGCCCCTTCCCAGCTCCGTTCCCTGCCCCGGACACGCTCCAGCCCCTCAGTGTCCCTGACAAGAGGGGCCCAAAACTGCCCCAAGGATTTGAGGTGTGGCCCCACCAGTGCCAAAACTACAGTCCCTCCCTGCACACACACACAAGGTACATCTTACTGACTACCACCACCTTCCTCAAAACTTTCAAACCCTTCATGTTTAATGAAGTCTCAGAGCTATTAAAATCCTTTACTCTTTCAAGAGTATGCAGTGGGGCAGGGTAGAGAGAGCCCTGTGTATCCACAGAGGGACACAGGCCACCACAGGCATCCAGCCATCTCTGGCATACACACAGGAGAAAGAGTATGGATGTGGGAAACACCTTATTCAAATCTCCTCAGACACGAGAGAGGCCAAAGGAAAAACATACTCAAGAAATCACAAGTGAAAGCATCAGGCTCCTTCAATCCCTGTGCTCCTCAGGATCAACTTTCCAGGGACCAATATTTAGGAGCTGGGCACTGTCAGCCCCTCAGAATCATAGAATGGTTTGGGTGGGAAGGGACCTTAAAGGTATGTTAGGGCTGGATACTGGGTCTCCCTCCACGGAAATAGGAATGAGTTGGATTGCTCCTTTTTTTCTGCTGAGTTTTCTTACTTTTTGGTTGATTTGTGTTTCTTCCCCAGCTCAGGCAATGTCAGGGCTTACCTTTGCCATGTGCTGTTTTTCACTGCTGAACTGGCAGGGAAACAGGGATCAGGCAAACCAGGAATATCCTGGTGTTTTAACAAGTGGAGCAGATCCAACAAGTGGCACTGGCAGTAGAGGGTGCACAGAAGAGTGCAGGTTGAGGGGTGGAGGCATGAGGGACAGGCACTGGGACCAGTATTCACAGCAGGGGCAGCTCACAGCCACTGAGCCTGACTCTGCCTGAGCTGTGCTGGCTGCACATGGCAGGGATGCTCCCTTTCCTCCCCGAGTATGTGAGTGGGACGAACAGGAAAAGTCTGCAGTGCACAAAGCACTGACCATGCACTTCAGGGAGTAAGGAAGGAGGAACCCAACGACCAGGTCTGCTCCTTGTACACTCCTGTCTGCCTGCCTTGCTGTCTCACACCTTTCCTCCCTCTTCCCCATCGCCATTCCCAAGTCACAGATCCTCTCACCCAGGAGCAGGGTCATCCTAAGAGTTCAGTCACAGGCTTTCAAAACAAAGGCGAGAACAGAGTGAGAACTCTTGTTCACATCCTCCAGCTGCTCTCCAAACGCTTCTGTTTCCCCTCCCCTAGCAAGGCTCAGCCTCTGTGCTCAATTCCCACACCTCAAGCCCAGGAGCAGCTGCAGCAGCTGCAAACACTGCAGTGGAGTCAGGGATGAACCGAGAGCTTGGAACACCCCCATCCAGCCAGACCCCCCCTGCCGCGGAGCAGCCGCTAAATCAGGCTGCAGATCCAGGACAGCCCTCCAGATGGCTTTGGTGGCTGCAGTGCCCACACACGACAGCAGGGCTGAGCTTCCCACATTCCAGCAAAGAGCCACAGAGCAGGGCGCACACACACACACACACACACACACACAGTACCTGGGCTCTCCGTGTCTGCAGGCAGGAACCCCTGCTTTAGGAGCTGCTGCTTGAGCTCACTGCTCTCCACAGGGACTTCTGACACCATGTTGCATGGAATGTATCCCTCCCTTCCAGCACATTCCCCCCTGTAAAAGCCATCAGCATCCTTGTCTCCACAAACCTGCAAGGGGAAATAGACAGTTTACGCTGCAGGGACTGAGCTGCACAGAGAAAGAATCATGAAATATCCTGAGTTGGAAGGGACCCACAAGGATCATCCAGTCCAGCCCCTGGCCCTGCACAGACACCCCAACAACCCCACCCTGGGCATCCCTGGCAGCGCTGTCCCAACGCTCCTGGAGCTCTGGCAGCCTCGGGGCCGTGCCCATTCCCTGGGGAGCCTGGGCAGTGCCCAGCACCCTCTGGGGGAAGAACCTTTCCTGATATCCAACCTGACCCTCCTTGACACAGCTCCAGCCATTCCCTCAGGTCACCAGAGAGAAGATATATAAGATACATATAAGATATATATACATATATATATATATATAAATATATATGTAAGATATATAAATAAGATATATAAATAAGATACATATATATAAGATATATAAGAGGGGCATCTGCCCCTCTACTTCCCTCATGAGGAAGCTGCAGACCTCCCAAGGTTTATGCTGCCCCAGGAACACCAGATGGATCCACAGAGTAGGAGATGTTCACTAAGCTCTTACTTTCAGGATCTGCCCCTCCTTAAATGGGAGCTCCTCTTCTGCTGCATCAGGGTTAGGGGACATGGAGACAGGATCGTAGTCAAAGAGAGCCACAAAGATCCGAATGCCATCATCTTTGCCAGAGCTCTCGGGAGCGGTGCTCCTTGGAGGGCCTGTGCACAGAGGGGACACAGCAGAGAGAACATCAGCACCCTGCCCCTGCCCTAGCCCTGCAGGGCCCAGGCACTGCCTGCCAGCCTCTCCCCAGCCACTTCCAGGCTTCCCTCTCTCCTGCTGCCCTCATCTCTCCCCGCTGCTGCTCACCTGGACTAGAGAGCAAAGGTTTCTGCATTTGGCTTCTTCTTACACTCTTGCTCCGCCTCCTGCTAGGAGCCTGCCACGCGGCCGTGCACGGCGGCTCTAGGCCCCTGGAATCTTTATGACTGGATGCCTGCAATTGGAACCACCAGAGAATTAGTAGCAGCCTCTGCCTTCCAACTCCCTGAACAGTGCTCAGCCCAAACGCACTTCACAAAGAGCAGTGCATCCAAATGCAACATTCCTCTTCAGGGACACTCTAGAGCTGGAAAGACCAAGAGAGTTGGAAAACAGAACTGAGGACAGGCAGGCGCCCTGCCAGGCACCAGTGACGATCCCCTTGGTGAGGGTGAAGATGGAGGAAAGGGCATTTCGAGGGGAGGCAATGACATTACAGTCAGCATCTACACAAAGCTTTCACCAATCAGCTTATTGCACCAGGGATTTTCGTTTGGGTCCCACAGCCTCCTGTCGTGGGGAGGAAGACCCAGCGTGAAAAGGAATACTGCATCGGTGACACTTGGTCAGGGAGCAGGAAAAGCAGAAGCAGCTACTACAAGAAAAGCCACGGAGCAGCACAGAACTACAGAATCTCTCAGGTATTCTTCCAGACAATCCTAGAGGAGGGTCCTTTCCCTGGACAACACGGAACAAAGCAAGATACAGGCAGGCCAGGGAAGCAGAGGGAAGCCAGTGCCACTGCAAGCTGCTTCAAAGCCAGAATAGGAAAAGTCACCCAACCCTTTTGTGCAAGGAGGTGCTACGTATCCCCTTCGAAGAATGTTCGAGCCTCCTTCTCCAGCCAGGTGACTTACAGTCCAGCTCCCAGCCCTGCTCCTCAGAGCTGCTCTCACACCTCAGGGCTTCCTTCTCCCGGCAGAAGAATCTCAGGTGCTGGCTAGGAGACCCAGCCCACTCCATACCCTGCTCTTCCATCATCTCCAGCCTGGTCAGCTCCCTTCTGCCACCTGGGTGGGCAACCTCAGACTGACTGGAGCAATCACTCCAGTCCCCCTGGCAGCTCTGGGACCTCTCTGGCCACAGCCTGCTCTCCGGGGAGGATGCACAGGTTGAATCCTGATCATCTTCAGAGTCATACTCGATGTCTATTTCCAGGCTCCTGGGGCTGGGGCAGTGCATTGCCATCACAGCAGGTTCTGCCCCCCCTGCTCTTGGGGCTTTTTTCCGTAAGGTGCCTTGTCTGGCCCGGCTGTACAAATCCAACCCCTCCTTCCCACCGGCACTGCTGACAACATTCAGCTCCTCCCTGAGACTGGGAGCTCTGTATAACCCGCTCCCCATCTGGCTGCAGTTGCCCAGCAGACGACTGCAGTGCTCTGCTGGATCACTCTGTCTCTTCCTACTTATCTCAGGCCGACTCCGGGTCTTCTCTCGATAATTATTTCCCTTCTTCTTGCTCCAAGAAGGACTTGTGCCACTCCCAGACTTTGGGTCGTTTTCCTGATAGCCCCAGTTCCAGTGTGCCTTCTTTTGACTCCAGGCCAGCTGGCCAAAGGCAGGATTTGCACGGTCAGCATCTGCTCTGCTCTCCTTAGCACCGTGCTCCTCCTGCGGAGTCTGAGCAGACACATCCATGGAGGTGTTATTCCCATCTTCCTTTAGAAATGGCTCCTTGCTGTTGGGTGGTTTCTCTGTTCTTCCTGAATGGTAGGTTTGTGTTTCCAGCGAGTCTTGAGGGTCTGTCTTTTCTTCTGTAACATCCTCGTCTTCATCCTCATCCTCAGTCACTTCAGGGATGCTGAACAACTTCTTGCTGTGGTTCTTCTGAAGCGGGAGCTCCAGGATCCTCTCCAGAATCTCCTCATCACTGTCAGTATCACAAAGATCCATCTGTACCCAGACCCCGAGAAAAGCCACAGCCAGGACAAGCAAAGGAAAAAAGAGAGGAAATACACATTAAAACAAGAGGCAAAGTGACCCTGATTCCCTCCCAGCAGAGCAGGATGGAGCTGTGGCTGCAGCAAAGCAAGGGGAGGGGGCAGAGGGAGCGATGGATCTTCTGGCAAAAGCAATCGGATGGACCAGCAATGCAGCGGGAAGCGAGGAAGGCAAATGCATGGAAGAGCTCCCTCCCAGCCTCTCCTGTACACACACAGCTGCCTGCAGCACCTCTCATCCTGCCACGGGAAGGATTCCCCACGGCTTGGCACCCTCGGGGCGGGACGGGGGCAGGAGAGGCGCAGTCCCTCCACGGCAGAGCTGAGTGGGCTCCTCTGTCCACAGGACTGAGCCTCAGCCTGCGCTCACCCACGGAGCCACGGGTCCCCCTTACCTCTGTCCTCCCCCTGGAGCACGGGGAATGGCCCCCTGCTGTAGGACACCCCTTGGAGACGTTGCTGCCTGGGCCCTTCCCATCTCCTAGCAAAGCGCAGCCCTACTGCAGGTTCCTGTCTGCAAATCCAGGAGCAGAGCTCCCACAAGCACAAAGAAAAACCCCTTTACCTCAAAGGGTCACACAGACCTGAGTTTCACTTGCAGGTGGGGGAAAGCCTACTAGTTAAAAGAAAATTTTGGGGACAACACTGCTGAATTTTAAAATTTGCTGTGGACCAACTGCAGAATTTATGGGTTTGCTCCTTATTACATTAGCACCAACACAAAAGGTAAAATCCCAGGTGCATAGTGTCATTTTGGTAGGAAGATATGTCTGGAGGTCTCTTGTTCAACTTCCCTGACAAGTTACATCATTATGTGCTCTAAAGACACTTACAAATAGCTTAACAAGCATGTGTAGCTATTGAAGTTTTAAGCTACAGCCATGAGCAGGTCTGTTCAGAGATAATTAAAAACCGAACCACAGTGGGGGCGAAACAAAGGCAGTCGCAGGCTCTCTACTGATAGTTCCAACCTCGATGGCTTTTTCCAAGCAAAAGTTGGTCTTGAATTACATTTAGAACTGGTTGAAGGGGCCTCCAGAGGTCTCCAGTTCAGTCTCCTAATTGCAGCAGGACTGTTGCCAACAATGAATCAGTGTCTTTGCTTAGATGAGGCTTGAAAACACCAAAGAATGGAGATCCTGAACCCTCTGGGGACCTGTCCCAAGGCTGCACCACCCTCCTGGGAAAGAGGTCTGAACTCATCTCCAGCATGAACCTCTCCAACAGCACCTCATGATTTCTGCCTCTTTTTATATATCATCTCCCAGAAACAAGAAGACTTTGGCTCTTGTCCTTTTAACCATCATGCAAATAGTTATAGGCAGTCACAAAATCTCCCACTCAACTCCTCTAGGCCAAAAACCCCTCAATTTTCTCAAACTCTCCTTACAGGACACATGCTCAAGGCTTCTGCCTTGTCAGCACCCATTAGGAATATGCCAAATTCATAAATACAACCATAAAGTAAGTTCAGTAAGACTTCTTTTAGCTGCTCGCAGAGTTGTGGCTTCTGCTTTTGAGTTTTAATACAATAAATGGTTTCAGCAATTAAACAACTTATTTGAGGATAAACATTTTAAAAGCAGCACCCCTGTGTGTTTTCATCCTTTGGATCCTGAAAGAGTTGGCTGAGGAGTCTTGAGGTAACAGAAAATTTAATTAAATATGCAGAATCCTAGAAAACAGCCCTACTCCAGTCACATCCCCTTCAATCCATAAGGCAGTCACTGGAGCTCTTTGCCCTAAAGCTTCCTACCCTCATGTCCTCTCCCCATTCAGCATCTTGTCACTCTCACTCTGTCACTGCCAGAGCAGAAAACAATTACTTCATCCAGTCAAGAAGCACCAGTTTGTTCAGCTCAACAGGACGTAAGCAGGGTTTTGGTGTTTCCTTTCAGAAAAAAACCCAACCAAAATAAAACACCCAGAAAAAACCCACAAAGAATAGTGCTCTTGATTGCTCTTATTTCCTTTTTTCTCCTTCCAGGAAACTTGTTTTTCGTCCACTTTTTCCCAGTCCAATCCCAACAACTGGAAGCCCTTCCAAAACCTTCAGAGGTAGCCCCAGCCCCTCCAGCCACCAGGCTCTCCTGGGGCTCCTGATGTGCTGTGCTGCAGGTCCAATCCCACACCTGGGAAGCAGAAGCCCCTTCAGAGGGAGAAAAGGAAATTTACTCCCAAGTCATTACATTGTCCGCTACCACTGAGTGCTCACCAGCCCCATCCCTGCAGACCAGCAGCCACACAGGGCACCAGCAACCACAGATGTTCTTTGGTCACATGAAAAATCAAAGAGAGGCTGCTTTCTTGCCATCCAGGCGTATCACATTTCCTGCAAAGCTTTTTAACTTCCCAGTCTCTCACTCTCAGTCCTTTCCCTCATGGACGTTCATCCCAGCTGCTGTAATCTGTATGGTTACACACCGGCTCCAGTTGGAATCACATTCCCACAGGTGCATTCAGGCCAGGTTTAACTCTTTGAGCACGAATTAACCTGGTCACTTACAGCTCAGCTCAGGCAGAATTTCACCCCTTGCAGCATCTGAACTGCAAAGCCACAGCTCTGCTCCTACATGCCAACCCTGGCTACAGAGAGCACCAAGGCCTAAGCCAAATAATCATAGGATCATGGAATATCTTCAGCTGGAAGGGACCCAGAAGGATCAAGTCTAACTCCTGGCCCTGCACAAGACACCCCAACAACCCCACCCTGTGCCTGAGAGCATTGACTGCTCCCTGTTTACAATCGGTGTTAAGAACTCAATCAATAGCATTGACTTTAACCCTGGATTTTAAACATCACATCACCCTGTGTGTTTTTCCATCTAATTAAACCCTGGCTCCATTCATTACAAACAAACACCCTTCCCTCTCCCAAAGACCTTGTGTTTCTACTACCTTGAGCCAACACTGGGAGTAAAAGCAGAGCAGCAGGACCTTGGGAAAGACTCAGCCCAGCCCCTCCTCCTGTGAGCTGATGGCATGGGATGGCTGCGCCGGTGCTCCCCGCAAGCAGCACTCGGGACAAGTTACCTTTTCCCCGTTCTCCTGGGAACACGGCTCTCTCTGGTCCCATTTCTTCTCTTCCAGAGCTTCTGAAGACAGCTCCTCTTCTTCCTCCTCTTCCAAAATATCTGAAAGGTCAGAACTCCGGTTGTGCTCAGAGAAAAGGGTCAACTGTCTGCGGCCCATTTCCGACAGTTTTTCTTCTTGCTGTTGAAAAGCAAAACACATTTTCTCAGTTCTCCCAGACTCTATTTCAGCAACAAAGGAGCATTTTTCTTTTCTCTGAGCACATACACAGCTCAAGTGTGGTAGGAAAGAAAGTGGGCAGCAGCCAGGGAGTGACTGGCATGTGTGGACACACACAGCCATCAGCCTCTCTTTACAGCCTACAGAACAGTTGCTGCCTAAGGTTGGAAAACTCAAAGTGTCAAGTAGAGTTCACATCCCTCCACAAGCACACACATTCAACCAAGGTGAAACAAACCTCTCTTTTCACTCTGGACATTTCTTTCATCACCTCCTTGCCAGGAGACAACCTCAGGAACTCCTGGCAGCTGGTCCCACTCGTGTTTCCATCTTGGAAGGGGTCCTGTGTCCCCTCAGCCTGGCTGGGGGAGGACGGAGGCTCTGGGCTCAGGTGCTTCTCTGCCTCTCTCTCCCTGTCAGCACTGGGACCTTTGGGTGCCTCCTCCACAGAGCACATATGGCAGGTTTCTGTTTGGAGCTTCCCCCTGCTGTCGGTTGGGCTTCCCAGCTCCGGCGCTTTGGTTGCGGATTGCTCCAGCTGGGAAACAAACCAGCAGTGAAACCAAGGGCAGGTATCTCAGAGTACTAATACACCAAAACAGAGTCTTACCACCCCAAACTCTTTGACCCTCTGGTGTGTTCTGTGCTGTAGGCATATGAATATTTTGGCAGGCAACTTGCAGCTGGAAATGTTGGCCAGCCCTGAAGCAAATCCCTCCCTGTCCTCAGCTCCCAGGGGACACATGGAGCTCCCAGTGCTGCAGCTCAGGAAAGGCCCACAAAGGTATTGACAGGAACAGGTTTCAGAGCAGCAAGAAGAGCCCAAGCTATACAAGGTAATTTTCTCACTGTCATCTGCCAGAGGCATGTCCTAGACACCATCTGGCATGGTGGGATGAGCTGGAGATGAGGACACTACTCCAGGACTTCCAGGGGTGCAAGGGGTGTGAAGAAAAGGGGAATTAATGAAGGATAATATACACAGAGAGTACACCAAGCTCCTGATTATGTCACCTAGTGAGAATTAAAGAAGGTCTTCATCTGTATTCCAACCAGTTCAAGAAAACCTCTGGGAGATGGAGGAATGGAGCTCCAGAAACAAGAAAGGTAAGGCAGGTGGGCCCTCAGCAGCTGCCTCTTTCTCACTCTAACCAAGGCAGCCTCCCTGCATTTTGCAATGGAGCACAACCTTGTCCTTATGGACCAGGCGCACTTTGGAAACACTGAAGGATCAGACCCCAGGGGCAGTGAGACATTGCAGTGTTGAGCTTCTCAATGTCCCCTGGGCTCACACAAAAGCCAGCCAGATCCTGATCTCATGCCTAATCTCACAGCTCATTCTCCCACCCAGTTTCCCTCTGCTGACAGCCAAGAGAGGAGACACATCTCAAGTGAGAAGGATGATTTGCATCCTGGGAGCACCTGTTTCACTCCTCTCCACAAAGGAGGCAAAGCAACCACCACAAGTGCAGCCATCTACACCAGACATCTGCATGTCTGGAGGCAACAATGCTGGAAACAGGTGAAGTGCAGCAAGAGGCTCACAGCAAACCAAGGAAATCTAGGCTGGAACTGAATCCACCAGCTGAGACATCATTCTCACAGAAACCTCCTGGCACACCTCGAACATCTGAAGCTGGGGCAAATCCACCAGGACACTCCTCATCCCTGGAATTGCTCAAGGCCAGGTTGGATGGGGCTTGGAGCAGCCTGGCCTAGTGGAAGGTGTCCCTGTCATGCACTAGATGATCTTTAATGTCCCTTCCAACCCCAACCATTCCATGATTCTATGAAATGTGGGTAAATGAATCCAGCAGTTGACCCAAGGTACTGTGAGCTGCAAATGACCAGGAGTTGATCACTGAAATTTTGGACTCAACATCTCATTTCTTCTGGGTATTTAGCTGGCCTTTGGGCTTGGGCCCACCAAGCTGCTGTTGCTTCAGCAATTCTCAGACGTCTCAGCCTAACTCTGAGCCTTTGCAAGATCGCACTGCCATGATTAATAAAGTTATGCTGAATTTAACAGTTTGGAGCACTCCCCTGAGTTCTGATGTCAAAGGTCAGAATGGGAAATAGATTATTCTCCCTGATGTAATACATCCCACACCAGGAGGGCCCACTTCCCTCTGGTCACAGAGCAATCATTCACCTGTCTTTATATGGCTCTCAGACATCCTCACCACTGTCCTGAAAGAGCTCTGAAAGCACTCACCCACCCTACTGGGGATTCCACTGGGAATGTCACTCACCCACTGGGAACTGCAAATAGCCAGTGTCAGGACAGTTTGCCAGTTCTGCAGCCTCACTCTGCCATCCACTAAGGTGCTCTACCACTGCCTAGTGCAAACCCACCAGACTGGAGAAGGTCCCTTCAAGTCAGAGAGCACAGCAATGCCAGACTAACATGGGAACATCCTTTTAACTCTGCAAATTGTTCCTTTCCTCACTCTGCTCCTCAGCTGCTAGCAAACAGAATCAAGACGTGAGCAGCATCTTCCAGGTACACAACAGCAGCCAACACTCCCTGTTTGCCACCACTGGATGATGGCCCAGAGGCAACAGTGTGTCACAGAAAGATGCTGTGGCATCTTGCTCCACTCCCCAAAAAGGATCCATTGCCCTTCCCTGCACACCTGGCACTGGGCAGGAGACGTAAGCACTTACCTGCACCTCTGTCCCTTCACCCGGCTGTTGCAATCCCGGTTCCTTGGAAGGGCCAGGCTCCGTGCCCTGCCCTGGGAGCACTGTGCCAACCTGCTGGGGAGGCACACTCAGGCATTTCTTGTCTCCCCCAGTGTCCGAGCCCTGTGGGGAAGTGCCTGGAGCCTGCACCAAGGAAGCACTGGGGGAGGGGAGGTGTGGTGGGGAAGAGGCTTTCTCTGGCAGGGGCCATGCTGAGCCGACGGGACTGGAGGAGGGATCGATCCGTTTGGCATCTGAGCTCTCAGCAGGAATTTTCTGTTGGAGCGGGAGCGCAGGTGTGTGCTGCGGGCTGCGGGCAGGCAGCGAGGCCCTGGGGCCCCCCCGGGCCAGTCTGGAGGGGACAGTGGTGCAGACAGGGGAAATGCAGTGGGAGGATCGCAGCAGGACCGAGGAAATCTGGGCTGGAACGGAATCCACGGACTCCCCGTACTGAGACATCGTCCTCACAGAAACCTCGCGGCACACCTGGAACATCTGAAGCTGGGACAAGTCCACCAGGACACTCCCAGCTGTTGGAGAGGTAACTTCTATCACCTGTAAGCAAAGGAACAGGAAGGCATTATTTATTTGCACAGCTCAGCCCTCCTGAGAAGAACAATTCCCAACCCAAAGAGAGACCCCAAAGCTCTGGAGGGCAGCTGTACAGAATTCCCACCCTTCTGGCACAGTATCTGAGAAGAATGATCAGTTAAAGAGAAATTTGAGAAACTGAATAGTCTACAAAATATGAATACATTCACTCTCACTCCAGATTTTAACTCTCCTTGTTTCCTAAGTGCTTTTTAGTGCTTTTAGTGCTTTTCCCTTTTTTTGGCCATTCTTTCGACTACCTTCCTAGACTCGTCCTTTTTTTGACCATTTTGTGAAGAGGAAAAAGCATTTCCACGACAGAAGAGCAATTATCCAACACAGCATCATTCTGTTTTGCACTGTGCTCCTTCAAACTACATCATGTGTGCACAAGACCACAGGACAATTTTAATACAGAATGTCCTTGGATGGTCTGTACCTGTAATAGTACTGAACCCTGGGGTGTTTGTATGTTGGAATCACGGAATGGTTTGGGTTGGAAGGGACCTTAAAAACCCATCTCATTCCAGCCCCTGCCATGGGCAGGGACACCTTCCACTTGGAGCACCCCAGGCTGCTCCCAGCCCCAATGTCCAGCCTGGCCTTGGACACTGCCAGGGATCCAGGGGCAGCCCCAGCTGCTCTGGGCACCCTGTGCCAGGGCCTGCCCACCCTCCCAGGGAACAATTCCTTCCCAAGATCCCATCCAGCCCTGCCCTCTGGCAATGGGAAGCCATTCCCTGGGTCCTGTCCCTCCATTCCTTGTCCCCAGTCCCTCTCCAGCTCTCCTGGAGCCCCTTTAGGCCCTGCAAGGGGCTCTGAGCTCTCCCTGGAGCCTTCTCCTCTCCAGGTGAACACCCCCAGCTCTCCCAGCCTGGCTCCAGCGCAGAGGGTCTCCTGTCCTGGGAGCATCTGCACAGCTTCCCCTGGACTTGCTTCAGCAGCTCCACATCCCTCTGATGTTGGGGGCCCCAGAACTGGAGGCAGCTCTGCAGGTGGGGTCTCACCTAAGCAGGGCAGAGGGGCAGATTCATCCCTGACCCTTCTGCCCATGCTGTGGGGATGCCAACTTTATGATGGATCACTACACCTCACTCCTCACATTTGAGAGAAAGCCCCAGGTAGTGGCTGTGTACCTGTCCTTGTGCTCTGTCCATGCCCTGGGGACTCACTGTTTCCCAAAGGATCAGGCCAGTGCCTGCGCTGAGCAGAGGAGGCTGACTGTCCTGTTTTGCTGCTGAAGGGTCCTGTTCCAGGAGCACCTCCAAAATCTGGACAGAAGTCTTTTGTGGTGTGCATCACACATCCCAAGCAATGCCCCTTCTCTGATGTCACTCCTTTCCAGGCCAAGGACTGTCACTGCCTCCTCAGGACACCTTCCTGGATCGAGTTTTCCATGTCTTAAGGTCCAACACTTCGTGCTACCCCTGCAGCAGCCCCAGCCCCCCCCACACCCCGCACCTTCTGTCCATCTGCGTACACGGCATATCCAGTGACCCGGACCCCGTTGGAAGAGCCCTCGGCGTCAATGGTGACAGGTAACCAGCTGATAACCAGGATACCTGGAGAGGGACCAGCTTCTACCTGGACATCCAAAGGAGCATCAGGTGTGCCTGTGAGAGACCAAACACAATTTCCTCTTGCTTGTCTGGCTACAGCATAAAGCTCAACCCTGGTTAGAATCAAAGAGCAAACTCCCAAACCAGACCTGCCCCTGCAGAACTGAACTACAACAGCCAGGCCAGTCCTGGGAAATGACAGACAGAACCAGAGGAAATAAGGTGCTCTTGTTCTGTGAGAGCTTTAATGCACAGAGAACAGAACTTTGCAAAAGTAGCTGAGGCCATGATGCAGCAACCCTTGGAGCAAGGTCACGGCAAACCATCTCTTCCCTGCCCAACCAGCTGCTCCAACCAGCACAGAGGATGTCTTCCCAGAGCAAATGAAAGCAAAAGAGATAATCAAATTTTAAAATAAAGGAAGAAAAACATTAAGAAAAAACAGTGCAGCACCTCAGGCTTTGGGGACCTAATCAACCTTGCTTCCCTTTGCCCCACGGCTTCCCCAGCAAAGGGCCAGCTGAGCACAGCCTCTCCACACGCAGAGGCCGCCGGTACCTGCTAGAGGGGTAGTGAAGTGTATCACAGCTGAGTCCTGCTCCTGCCCCTGGGGCACCTCCTCCCAAGGAGTTTTCATGGGCCGGGCCTCCAGCTTGGCCACATACTGGGTGCTGGGCTGCAGGTTGCGGAAGGTGTACCAGTACACGCCCGGCTTGGTCACATCGCACTCCTGCCCGTTGAGGTACACCCCATGGCTGTAGTTGCTGTTGCAGGGAAGCCACGTGACCTCTGCTGACGTGGCCGTGACACTTCTGACTTTCAGCATCGTCGGTGCCACGCCAAAAGCCTGCCCCACAAAGAAAGTGCAGCGCAGTTTATCAGAGCTGCCGTGCTCCGTCACCGTCTGCACGGACACGCGGTAAGCCCTGCTGTGTAAATCCAGCTTTTCTATCACTGCTTTGGTCTGAAGGCCACTCTTCACGTTCTGACGTAGCTCTTCATCCACATAGATGTTGTAGCTTTGTATGTCTGGGCAGCCAGCTGGCAAAAGAGGTGGTTCCCAGCCTACAACTATGCTTCTGGCAAGCTGCTTGATCAGAGTCAGTTTTCTTGGGTAAGGCACTGCTGTGTGACTAACGGGTTCCTCCCGGTCTCCTTCTGCTCTACTGGCCAACGGACTGACGCTACTCTCTTCAATGGAGAACTCGCTCTTTTCTCCACTGCTGGTGCTTGCACTGACCAAACTTTTCTCCTGGTATGAGCTATGGGTGAGATCACTCAGCTCCGGAGGCAGAAACGTCATGAGGTCATCATCTGAAACTCGCTCAACAAAATTGGAGGGGACCAGCCCTCGCCGGCCATCCATCAGCTCCCCTAAACAAAAAACAGGACACCTGTTACCACTGCTCCTGCCTTTGAGCCTTCCAACTCAGCTGTGAGGACTACGGGACAACATCTATGCCAGGGTACAACTGCTCTGCAGTCAGGAGTGGAAAAAACCTCAGGGAGGTTATTCCTGGCAATGTTTCCTGATTTCCTAGGGCTTCCCTTGTTAGGTCCCAATGGACACAGTGAGGAGACTCACTGCTCCACACATTCCAGAGCCAACTAGGTAAAAAGCTGGGTTATGTAATTAGCTAAAGGGTTTCTCCTTCTTCATTATCCCATTCTTCCTCATCACAGCTCCTTCACTAACTTTTTCAGCCTTCCCGAACTATGCAGATGGATGATTTTATGTCTTCTCCCAGCCATACAGATTGGGGGTTTGCAGTACTTCCTCAAGAAAGTCCATCTTTCCAGCTCTGTATTTAGCTCTGGCCTTCCTTTTAGCTCCCTCCTTTCTCAACTCCTGTACTAAAGGTGTCCCAAAAAGACTTGTGGGGACAACAGATACACAGCACTTGGTCTGTGCAGACCCATCATACCACAAAGGAGCAGCACATGGGGACTGCACTGCCTTCCCCCTTCCAAACTCTAATACAGCAAATCAATTGAAAGCAGGGAAAGCAGAAAAGGTTAGTAAAGAATAACCTTTTTATTCTTTAAACAATAAACAAACAAATAAATGATAAGCTTGGGAATAGAAAGAAAGAAAAATGAGGCAGAGCAGTCACAGAACAAGCAGTGCAACACACATGCATTTGCCTCAGCTCTTGCAAAGCACCTCAGGAAATCGGGAACCATCACCCTTTAAGCAAGTGGCTCCACAAAGAAACTTCAGCACAAATTTACAGCCCACAAATCTTGGTTTTGATTCCATCTACCTCTTAAATCAACCAGGATCATGTTTGCAAAGGGGCCAGAACAGAAAAACTGTGTGACAGCAGCGAGGGTCACAACTGTAATTTGGGTTGGGTGCCAAAAGAGCACGAGGCAATGGAGCCCATCACCTGCTGCAGTTCCTGGCTCACTACAGTCACTGGAAAGAGGGAAACAGCCCATCTGCAGAAGGGGCTGAACATGTTCCTCTCCATGATGAGGGAGGAACCATATGGGAGTTGAAACCATAGGGCATGAAAACCAGAACTTGCTGAAAGTAGTAGCAAAATTTCCACTGAAATCACTAGACCAGGATTTCATGACTGAGACTTAATTAAATCATAACATAAATAAAAGCCTTTTCCAACAGAATCTGCTCTTCCTTCTAACAAACTAACTTTGGGCAGAAAACCTTTACCTTGAGGTTTCAAGATTCACTAAATTCCTCTCTCATTTTCTGGAGAGAGATCAACTCTCCCACAGCAGGTCAGTCACATTTCATTTTCCTAGAACACACCTTCAAAGAAGCCATCTTCATCCATGTCTCCATAGATGTAAATATATTCTCCAGCAGTCAGTGGAAGCTCTGCCTCTGGATTTTCATTAGGTCCATCAAAAGGATTGTAGCTGAAATATTTACAATTGAAAGACTTAATTAGCATAGGAACCTTCCCAGCAACACATTCCAGCTGTGAAGCTGATAAGCTTTCAATTCACTGGGAATGCATCCACTTTGGCAAGCAGCAAATTCCAGAGACAAAGGACGAGACTTTAGTTTACATATAAAAATATTTAATAACAGGTAATTTCTGAGGAGCAGAACAGATGACTTGTGACATCCAAAGAACAGGGATATGAAGATGCTGAGGGGACTGGAGCATCTCTGAGGGAGCTGGGCCTATTCAGCCCAGAGGAAAGTCAACAGAAAGGGGCTTTTATCAATGCCCAGGTGTATTTAGGGTGGGTGTCAAGAGGAGTGGGCCAGACGCTTTCCACTGGTGCCTAGCAACAGGACAAAGGGCAATGGGCACAAACAGGAAATTCCACCTGAATCTGAGGAAAAACTTCTTTTCTTTGAGGTTGAGCAAGCACTGGAAGAGGCTGCACAGAGAGGTTGTGGTGTCTCCTCCTGCTCTACCCCACATTTTACACAGCACTCCAAAAACTTTGCTAGCAAGAGAGTTAGAAATACACTGGTGATATGGCTTGGACTCGAGGCAGTTCTAACCTGCCTACCCAGGGATCCTCAAACTAATCAGAGGGTGTCATTTCACAGCAAAATGCCTCAAGAAAAACCTTTATCTTTACAAACACCTACTGCCAATTCCTATTCTTTACCCCTTAAAAGGGTTTTATTCATGCCAAAACAATGTTTACCTCTGTGATCTGATTGAGACCTCATGGGCCCAAGACTGACCTGAAGACACAAAGCACATCTGATGTGCTCCTCACAAGCATGGAATCTTCCCAGTGCTCTTCCTCCCAATTCCCAATATAAAAGCTGAAGGATTGGTAATAACTGAACTGTAGTGATTTGGGCTTGACCATGGTGGCTCAGTGAACAGCAACAGTCATCAAAAAATCTGTGTTTATTCTGTGCATTTTTTTTTTGTCCTTTAAAAATCAGAGCCAGAAAAATTTTGGCCAAAAATTTCAGGAATTCCAAGCTGAAATTTTCTTAATTGTTGGAATAAGATTTATTGGAGAAAATTTCTTGCACTGTTCTGAAAAAACCAGACAATTCAACAAATACGTCAAGTCCAACTAATTTTCAACAGAGAACAATACTGAAATTTTCACACAGTGCTGCTCACTGAACAGCTACTGAGCTTCATGTGCTTTTGTTGAGCTAAGCCTGGACTGTGCAGGAAGTAACAAGTCTCAAATCATGGAATGGTTTGGGTTGGAAGGGACCATAAGGATTTCAGCCCCTGCCATGGGCAGGGACACCTCCCACTGTCCCAGGCTGCTCCCAGCCCCAATGTCCAGCCTGGCCTTGGGCACTGCCAGGGATCCAGGGGCAGCCCCAGCTGCTCTGGGCACCCTGTGCCAGGGCCTGCCCACCCTCCCAGGGAACAATTCCTTCCCACTATCCCATCCAGCCCTGCCCTCTGGCACTGGGAAGCCATTCCCTGGGTCCTGTCCCTCCATGCCTTGTCCCCAGTCCCTCTCCAGCTCTCCTGGAGTCCTTTAGGCACTGGAAGGAGCTCTAAGGTCTCGCCAGAGCCTTCTCTTCTTCAGGCTAGACACCCCCAGCTCTCCCAGGGTGAAAATTCCATGGAGAAATAAGATGAAAGCTCTAACCTATTATTATCCAGTCCTAACAGTGGGGAATCCTAGATAAGAATGTGAAGTAGGGAACTATGGAGAACCCGTGTAACTTGACAGAGCACAAGCAATGACCACTCGGTACCTGTATCGAGCTAAGAACACCTGGAGCTTTGCAGGGCCTTGGCTGCCTGGCTCTGGCATGAGGGAGATGCTGTCAATATCCAGTTCTTCCATTTCACTTGCAGTGTCCACCTAGAAATGTTGAAGATAAGGATCTGAGTAAAGGAACACTCCAAGTGTTTGTACATGGTGAACACATCCTCTAAACTCGTGGCTGGTGTCAGTCTGGCCCCTGGGCTAAGGACCATCCATAAGAATGACTTTTTAGGTGAGCTAATAATAGTAGTAAGAGGCAACAGCCCCAAGTTGGAGCTTCAGTCAGACATTATGAAAAACTCCTTGCCAGGTGGGTGATGCAGCCTTGGGAACAGTTCCCAGAGCTGGGGGATTTCCATTCTTTAAGAATCCGTAGCCTCAGCTCAGCAAAGCCATGGCCACACTGAGCTGGTGACAGTCCCACTGGAGCAGGAGATTGGACTAGAGGCTCTGGAGACCTCCTCCAGCCCACACATCCGTAATTCAGTATGTTGATTCCCTGCTGCCTCTAAATGGTAGCTGTGCCTGTGTGCAACACAAATGTCAACCTGAACGAAGGAGCTCTGTTGGATGTTGAGGTCTTTAACTGCTTCTGTCCTCTCCAACACCTGCAAATTTTCTGTATGGTGTCTGTGTACTTTAGACAGAACTTTGATTGGAACTCCTGGTTTTAGCTGGCTCTGCTAACAGCACATGCTGAATGAAAAAGTACAGGAGTCAGGGCAGGAAGCCCCCCTTCCTGCCACAGCCTCTCCCTTTCTAGCCAGCAGCTCCTTCTGCACTTCCCAAGCTGGAGGCTGCACCCTCAAGGCATTTGGTGCCTACTGGCAAAGCACCTTTGAGAAATTTCTCTCAGCTTTTTTGATCCCAGTAAAATTTGGGGATTTTACATCCAGTGGCAATGGGTTGTATAATGCACCCCTTCTTCTTGAGGCAATGCACTCCCTGGGGTTTGTCTGAAATTGTGCCAATGAACCAATTCAAGCTGCCTTTTTAAAGCAGACCTCGAGGCAAATGCGTTTGTGATGAAGACCCATTGCAGGCACCAGAACACAAAGTATTTTCCCTAATACATGAAGTGCCAGACTTAATCTCAGAAAGAGTTCAGAGCATCTTTTCAAGGTAGTGTACTCCTTGTAATGCAATCCTGCCCGTGTCCTTGGAGAACAAACACCCCTAACACCCAAATGGAGGCCTGGAATGTTCCCACAACTATGTGCTGGCTCTTTTCCAAGGATCCCACACTGATCTCTGCAGGCATCTATCTCTCCAGGGAGGCATGGTGGCTTCCAAGCTTTCTCTTGAACTAGAAAGCAGGCATTTTTCCTGCAATAGACTTGCTAACAGTTCCATACCTGTTCCTCCCCAGGTGTGACCTTCACTTTGTCTCTGAACGCGGCACTTCCCTGAGCTCTTACACAGTGGGAGGCTCAGCCTGGCACTGCAGCAGCCCTTTGTTGTGGGTGTCCTGACCTGGGCACCTCCGCACTTCAGTGGCTTTAGTGCTCAGGAAACCCCAGAAGAGCAAAAGGTGCCCCTCAGGCCACCACACCCAGCCCTGCTCACAGCACTGCTCTGCCCTAAACTGTCCCCTCAAGTGATGCACAGGAGAGAGCATCAAGCCTAGCTCAAGTGAACCCCACATCACCACGAAAGGGCTCCTGGGGAGGAGAAGCAACAACCATCAAGGAGATCTTGGTGACACAAACATACAAAGCCTGTTAGTTCCATCCCCCTTAGCACAAACTCGGCATCTTCTCATGGTTTCTTTCACCAAGTAAAATCTTAGTAACTAAAAACGCCAAACAAGAAGTTTGAGTTCCTCATCCACAGCTCAAGGCCAAAAATAGTCTGGATACGGTTTCTCCCCATGCTAAAAATTCCAGTTTGTAGCCTTTACGTGTTTTAGTGGCAGCTGAGATGCCACAAGGAAGCTTAGCAAGAGCCATCTCACACTTCTCATCCCACTCCTTCTCCAAGCTCCCAGGCACTGTCTAACCAGTTGTTTCCTTCGTGGAGCACAGCAATATATTCAAATGAGCATTACAGACATAGCATCCAAGGTAATTTCAGTATTTTCCTACAGCTTTTCTCTTGTTTTTCCCATTTTCTTCAGGCAGCCAGAAGGGAATGAATGCAACCTTACTGGTGAATGCATGTGACCTTACTGGGGAGTGAATGCAACTTTACTGGTGCTCTCAGCAGTGCATTTATTCCCTTCTGGCTGGAAAGCACAGGTGGCAGAGGGGACTCCCATACTGACCTCTGGAGTTGGGCAGGATTTTGGGCTGTTCTGCATGGATTCTGATTTTGAAGAGCTGGACTGAGATTCCCCTTTCTTGGATTGTTTCTGAGTACTGGTGGGAGCAGCTGGGGAGCCCGTGGTGGTGTCTGGCCCCCGCTGCGACGGCTGCAGCTCATCACTCCCTTCATTGTGAATCTTCTTTGTGCTCTGATGGGGGAGCAGCCCAGGAACAGCTGATTCTGCAATAAAATCAGCTGGCCATTAGTTACAGCCACAGGCAGGATACAGGACCAGCAACGAGCATCCCAGGGAGCAGCCCAAGTCTCTACAAACGCGTCTCGTTCGACAGACTGGACACCTGTGCTCTCCCTGGCCGCAGAAATGCCAAGTTCTCTTTACAAAATGAACCAAAAGTATTTGCAATAGGGACAGAGATGCCAAAATTACACTAAACATTTGCATTATCTCCTTTAGCCCTTTTCATTTATATCAATATCAACCCATTTGTCAAAGCCCTCTCAGGCACATCCAGCAATTACCCTTGTCCCAGCGGGGCTGCGGGGCGGAGCTGCACAGAGCAAGGGGCAGCTCCGAAGTCACCAGAGTGGAGGTGAGAAGGTCGATTTTTCCTGTTTGAAGCCGGAATTGTTGGAGTTCCTGCGACAGGAGGCTGAACTGCTCTGTTTGACTGCGACACTGGTCTTCCAGATCCTTCACCCGGGCCTGCCAGGAGAGAACAAGGTGAGGAACAAACCCCTGTTGAAACACTGAGGTTCCAAACAGGATTTGCCTTTGCTGCATCTTTTCCCAGACTCCAAGGAGCTAAAGGATGCTTTTAAATGCCCTGCCGAGGAACAGTCATTGGAAACTGGCAGCTTCACACCTCTACTTATCTTAGAAAAGCTGAGGCTTATCATCCCTGAGGAAGCTGACTGCAAACTCCATTAGGACTTATCCCTAAAATGCTGGGTTTGAACTCCAGTATCCTCTCCCAGCCCTGCACAAGACCAGATGAGGTAAGTCAGAGATAAATAAGCCTTAAAAAGATTCAAAAGGCTTTGCATGGTTTTTGGACCCTTAAAATCATGTCTCCAAAAGGAATTGCTCTCCCAATCCTGCCCATCACTCCAGAGGCTCCAACAAGCTCCCAAAACCTTAACCTGACCTCGCCACCATTCCAGGCATGACTACCAACTGTCCCTCCAGACCTTGGCTCCTCCAGGCACTAGGAAGGGCAGAGCTCACGGGCTCGTGCTGCAGAACTCTCCTTTGAAGTGTGAGGCCCATACACTTCCCCCCTGGTCCTACAGGGATGATTTGCTCCAAATCCATGCTGAGGACAAGAAAGCCACACCTCAGCAAGATGAGGTGCCAAGGAACCTTGGGAAATATTATGGAGAGGGAAGGACACATTCCTGCTAGAGAACCATTTGTATTTTCCCATATTCTCTTCTTACCACCTCTAGAACTTCCCCTTACAAAATATTGCTGATTCCTGGCTGTCTTTACACATCCCCACATTCCCCCAGGTTGTAGGTAGATCAATTCCCAAGTGATTGCAACTGCTCCTTTCCCTCCTCTCACTGCTTTTTGTAGGTAAGATGCCCCAAAACAGATGACTGCACTGCACTCTTCAAAATTTTCCATTCTACAAAATGTATTTGAAGTGTTTTTTCTCCTTCCAACTCAAAAAATAAATTATGCCTTGAAATATTACATGAAGACAGAAAGTCTGGATTTTTAAGCAGGTCTAAAAATAACATTTCTGACCTGGAAAAAGCTCTCTCTGTGGTCTCAGAGTAACAGAAAACCTTTGTAGCCGCTCCCTAAGGATTTAGGAGAGTCATGCATTTTTATTTCACTGTGTCATATCTGTTTTAGGTGTTTCAGTTTATTACTTGCTCCCTTCACAAGTCCAAAGGGGCTCTCATGCTCTAAGGAAAGCTTGGATAAATCTCTCAAGTTTGGCAAGAACGGTCTCTGAACTGAAATCAGATGCCAGGAGGAGCTTCCAGAAGTGTCTGTGCTATCCACTTGCTCAGAGTCAACTCCTTGTTTACTAAGTCACATTGCACAGGATTCCTCTGCCATTAAGAGTGTTTGAATTTACTTACAGTTTGGGTTTTTCACATAAATACTTCTCCCCTACACGTTACATCTTATTAGAGAAAAGAAACAGTAAGAACAGCTGCACTGGATCAAAGGAGGGCTTCCTCAAGTCCAGCATGCATCCCTGATCCCACCTTGGGACACAGCCTACAACAACAGACAGGTACAGAATGACTGCAGGACCGGAGGGGGATTTGCTGTCTTCTCTGGAGACATGAGCCAGCAGATGCATCAGGATACTGTGTTTAACAGCATCATAATAGTACCTTGTCCTGCGAATTCATAAACCACAGTTTAAATCCATTTACACTGGTGGCCAAGCCAATAGTCCAGATAAATCACAGTTTAATTCTAAGACACCTAATTAGTCAGGTGTCTTTTAATCTGTTGTTCCAAACAACATACAAACATCCCTTAAGTACTACTGCCACATCATACACAACGTGTACTTCTAGCAGCTACTTGCAGGGGATCGCAGACAGCTGGGAAGCAGCAGGTTTCCAGGGCAGTGCTGGGAGGCAGGAGGATAAGGAAGAGGAGGCCCAAGGATGTGGCTAGGAGGTTCAGGGAACCAGCAGGAATCAAGCTCCAGACACAGAGAAGACTTCTGTGTCTATGCCCAACCCAAAATGGGGAGAAAGAAGCCTCCCACAACTGGGACTGCATTTCCAGAAAGAGGCTGCAAGAGCAGGAGCAGAACTTGCTGGGGTCAGTTTAACCCCCAATTCAGGAACTGATTCTCCACACCCAACCACCAGCAGGTCAGCCCCATCCTCTAAGACACTCTCCTCAGCTGGTCTGTCCACCTCTCCAGCTCATGCTCTCCTTTCAGATGTCCCTTGTTCCCCTTCTCCATATCTTCTGCTATGTCCCTTTGAGATCAGAGAATTCCCATTTTGCTCCAGATGTGCAGTCCAAGATCTTGCTAAAAACATGGCTGATGCCAAAGGAACTAAAGGAACATCCATAACTCTACATCAGTGTGGGTGCCACTTCTACGAGATGTGGGCATATCCCAATAAAGTCCTTTCCTAAGAGTTCCCAACACCTTACTGCTTTTTTGACCAGACTTGAGGCTGGCATTTTTTTAAAAACTCCCTTACCTTCCACCTTGCACCTCCTGCACCAGCAGGGAATTCTGAGCCCACCACTGGGCATGTTTAGCCCCTGCTCTCTTCCTTCCATGTGCCTTTGCACAGTCAGTGTTACCTGCATTACCCATTCCTCCTGAGATCTCTGCCAGACTGGAAGATTTCAAAGCAGTTTTCTATCAGCTACAAATCCCAGCACTTCTATACCGGCCTTCTTTCCAAACCACCTGTGAACAGGCCAGCTAGCACAGCTCCCAGGCTGGAACTTCATTGCCTACTACCTCTTCTGGGAAAACTATTATCTGCAAGCTCTGCTTCCCATCTTCCACCCAGTTACAAAGTCAGCAGGACCCGTCTTCTTCTCCACAACACTCATTTGCAACAGTGTCACCACTGCCTTTGGGGTTTGAAGGAAACACTTCACTCTTGGACTGCAAGTACTTCCCAAAAGACACTTAAATGTGGAGAAGGAGCACAGTTGGGCAATTCTAAAAATCTGGAAGTGCCCAAAAAAGTAAACTCCTAATTCTAATTGGTCAAGAAAGCAAGGCACTTAGAGAGAAAAGCAGCTGCTCCATCAAACTCACAGTGGGAGTTCCTTTAATTACATTTATTTCTTGGCAGTAACACTCTTGCAATCTTTTCCAGAGTATAGTTAAAACAAGAATATCAAGCAACTGTCAAAGTCAGAACAGAGGGGAAAATGTCCTGTTTGACAGGATTAGAGCAGTACCTGCATACAATCCAAAGTACTCTGGGAGCAAGAAGAAAAGCAAAAAGAGATATCAAACCACATCAGCAGTTACACTACAACACTCTGCCAAAGACAACCCCACCCTCAGCCTGAATGAAACTGTTTTCTCACCAACTTACAGCGTCTGCCTTGCTCCATACTGAGATTCCCATCTCATTCCCAGAAGCATCTGCTTGCCAAACAACAGCCAAATCCCACACACCAAATGCACGAATAAGATAACCAGGCACTTTTCGAGGGCCTCCAAATCACAGTGTGCTTTGAGATGAACGACAACATGCTTAGAGTGGCTGCTGAATTTCAAGCCCCCTTTCCCAGCACATTGCACTCACCCAAAAGTCAACGGAATGGATATTTTGTGCCCAGACCTTTCCCCAGGTCTGAGACCATGGGAGTGCTGGGAATCAAAGCGCAGCTCAGAACCTGGCTGTGACAGGATCTGAAGCAGCTGACAGCCTGCTCAGTCCTGCATCCTGCTCCTAGGTCAGGGAAAACAAGCAAAGTTGAGCTCTGGTCACCTCATTTCCCACCAAAACTGGATTCCTGGAAGGAGGCTGTCTCCTTTTGCTTCTATGCAGTGCCAAAGGCAGTTGAAATCTTGTCTCATGTACTTTGGAACCACTGAACTACCTCGTTCCCATGATCATAACCCTCAAGCTTTTCCTCCTAAGCTGAGACAGTGCTTCTCTCCATGGCATTCCTGCACACACCCCATTCCATACTCTCCTCACCCCTGTCACTGCCTTGTCTGGAACTACAGAACACCTGAGGCTGAAGGAGATCACCCGGAACACTGGGATCACCTGATCCAAGCCCTCAGCTCAGAGCACGGATGGCTGCCGAGAGCTCTGTCCAGTTCTGAACATCTCCAAGGAGGGAGACTCCACTTATGACAATCATGGGACAGAACTCTTCCAACAGGAAAATGGACTACACTCATTCTTCATTAATCTCACATCAAAAAGCAATTCGAGCACATGTAAAAATGATAATACATAGCCCAGGCATCTCAAACCCCCTAAATTATGCCATACACTGATGTTCTGGAATGACTATGATTATAGTTAAGTAATTTAAATGACTGTTGCTCTGCATTAATCTGGCTTTTAATGACAATTCCTCTTTTTTTGGTCTATTTTGTAAAATTCAGGGTTGAATGGGGCTCTAAGAAACCTGGTCTAATGGAAGGTGTCCCTGCCTATAGCAGGAGGTGGAACTGGATTAACTTTAAAGTCCCTTTGAACCCAAACCATTCCATGATTCTGTGATCTCTGTACCAGTAACATGAAAGCAAAAATATTTAACTGATAAGGCCCTTGCTGAAGAACACAACCAGCCCCTCGAACACGGAACAAGAGGACTGTCTGTTTCTTCCTTTGCACAGGGAGATGTCTGCTGTAAGCCTAAGGAGCTTCTCCAACCTTTCACTGAGTTAGTTCAGAAAATGTTTGGCAAACATCATAGAATCATCAAATCCCAGAATGGTTTGGACTGCAAGGGACTTTAAAGCTCATCTTGTTTCACAGGCAGAAACACCTTTCACTAGACCAGATTGCTCCAATGGCCTTGAAACAGAATACAGCAACCCTCCCTCTCCCTAAACGCTGCTCAGAACCCAGCTAAACACCAGCTGATGTAGAGCAGCACCTGTATCAGCTGATCCCATCTCTGCAGCCAAAGCAGAGGTCCCCAAAGGGATGTGGCAAGAGGACAAGATATGATGTCACATCCCCCAGTACTCACCCAGCCTGCAACACTTCAATCCTGTTTAGCAGGAGCCCAGCACTCTTGGGCTCTACAGCTCAGACAGTGGCCCAGCCCCCTCCAAAGCTGGTGCTATTTGCAGTCAGGGAGCAATTTCCTCCATCAAGGACACTTCCCATCTGCATCAACAATCCTGGGCCCCCAAGAGCCACAGAGCTGCACAGCAGTGGGCACAGGGAGCTCACTCTGACATCCCTGCCTGTTTGTCACCGCTGGAGACAGGAGCATGGCCCCCGGAGATCTCACTGTCTGGGTGCACAGTAAGACCTTCTGCTCACCTCAGGTGTTTCAGTGCTCAGAAAAGCTCTGAGAGAGCAGAAGATGCTCCCCTTGCCACCACACCCAACCCAACCCTCTGGCAGTCACTAAATTGCCACATCAAGTTCCAGGGTTTGGTGCTGTGCCTTTGCAGCTCCAGGAATCCAAGGTTTTCTCCAAAGTCATCCTGACAGACACTGAGCTGATGCCAATCAACCCCAAAGCAGTGCTCAGCACATCTGGCAGGCTGCACCAGTACCCTGTCAGCCACCAGGCAAAGCACATTCCCTGTGCATGTCAGAGCAAATGGGACAAGGGAGCTGCCTCAAGCTTCACCACTCCTTATGCTCAGGTTTTCCTATTTTTCCCTAATAAAACAAAGAGCACGCATACACAAGGGAAATTTTAAATCCCATGGGCACAAGTATTCTCCTTTCACATGATGCTGGAAAATGGAGCAGGCAGATCTGAGTTTGATTACTTAATGCATCCCTAAAAGAGTTTTTGGGCACGATCTGAATGAAGTAACCTATCTAAGGACTGAACAGGCCAGGATTTAATTCCCTGAACTTTGACCCAAACGTTACTTTCACTGCAGCAACATGTTGCATCCGATCAAGACACTACAGCATTTTGCACAAGAACCAACAAGACCCAAGGCATCCAAACTGATACTATAAACAAAAGATACCAAATCTGGAACCACTAATTCCTCTTGTGTCTTTCTGTCTTACCTCTAGAAGCTGTACCGCTCCCTCATGTTCCCTTCTTGCCTCTGCCTGCGCCTAAAGAAAAATAAGGAAGGGAGTAAACCAGAAAGCAGCCAACCTGAGTTCACTTCTACTGTCATCCTACCTTGGTAGTCCATTGTAGACCAGAGCACAGGTCTGGTGAGGAGCAGCTGAGGGAGTTGGGAAAGTGGCTCAGCCTGGAGAAAAGGAGGCTCAGGGGGGCTTCTGGCTCTCCACAACTCCCTGACAGGAGGGTGCAGCCAGACGCAGGGTGTCAGGCTCTGCTCCCAGGGAACAAGGGATGGGACAAGGGGAAACAGCCTCAAGTTGTGCAAGGGGAGGGTCAGGTTGAATACTGGGAAAATTTCTTCACAGTCCCTGGCGCAGACTGCCCAGCGCAGCGGTGGAGTCAGCACCCCTGGGGTGGTTTAACAGCTGTGTGGATGTGGCACTTGGGGACACGGGTTAGCGGTTGTCTTGCAGCGCTGGGGGAACAGAGGGACTCGATGATCTTAGAGGGCTTTTCCAACCTTTATGATTCCATGATTTAATTATTTAAACCACTGTATAGTCTGGAAACATCTCTGGGCTCCGGACACACAGCAGAGTGAAAGGCCAGAACTAACATTCACAAGCAAAGCCCTTCACTTTGCTCAGGTACCAGAGTTCACCTGGACTCAGACACTCTTACCCTGTAAACACTCATCTACCTCCTCCATGCACACCTCCAAAGGAAACAGAGTGCAGGAGGCCATTCAGAGAGGAAAAGGCCCTGTCACACCCCACATACCTGCTGCAACCGCCGGACCTCCTCCTGCTTCTCCTGCAGGACTAGCAGTGCTTCCTTGTGCTCCACTTCCAGCTGCTGCCTCCGCTCAGCCACATTTCTCATGTGCTGCAAGACATGGCACACACACTGAAACCCTGTCCTGTGTCCTACCAACAGCCACAAAGCCAAACCAGGGCCTGTATTTCATGTCATTATTGCACAAAGTAAGAAATGCCCATCGCAAGGCAGAGCAACACAGTCACAGAAAACCCTCAAATCAGTGATGGCCATCTTATCTCCCACACAAATCCCTGAAGCAGCCTTTCCAAAGCACCTCTGCCCACTTTGGAAAGCCATGTTCCAGGATCCTGCAGAAGCAGAATTCCCAGTGGAATTCCCAGCACAGAGACAAAAGAATGGTCAAAAAAGGCAAAGAGACAAGTGCCATCCAAAGACAGCAGTAAGTGTTTGGACAGTCCTTCCAGCCATGTGGATCCTACTGACCTTCAGCACCTGCTCTAGATTCTCCAGCTTGGTTTGGAGTCCTTGATTCGTCTGAATTACTGAATCCCGTTCCTTAGTCACCAAAACCACCTGCAGTTTCAGGTCAGCATTCTCAGATTCAACCTGAAGAGAAAGGATTCTCAGTAAGCACAAGCAGCCATAGGTGCTCCTTGTATAAGTAACAGAGACCGGTTTATTTCTGTGCTTTCTGCTAGCAATGATACCAAAACCAGGAACCTCCTCTCCTTCTGGTTTTCATTTAAAACAAATAAATGAGCATTTGTATCAGGCCTCAACATGTAACACTTTATTTGCACACTGCTTCCCTCCCTAGATTCATCTCCCTCCCTGTTTCCACGGAGGAAGAGACTGGGATAGGAACAGGCTATATAATGAAGAAAAAAAAAAAAAAAGCATGAAGGTCTGTAAGCATTTTTAATGTCTAATGGTAGGATTAAACACAGAGAATGGGACAGAAAATTCAGTAGCCTGCTGAAATCATCTTTGCCTTCTCCACTTATCACAAGGAATTTTTGGTTCCAGGGTGCACTATAGCCTGACGACTACCAGCAATGCAAGCAAAGGCAAACGTTTCCACTTACAGCAGTTATTAAACACATAGGAAGCCTTATGCAGGGTGGCAAATTGACACATGGGACTGACAAATGACTTTCTAACTCTTGTGCATTACATTTGTCCAGAGAAGAAGCTGGGAACAGAAGCCCAGATCAGCACATGACCATTACTGAAGCTGGAAATGTGAGAACAGCATGTTCTTCTCAGGAACTCTGCAGAAGCCAATGCTGCCAACCTGACAAAGACGCTGCTTTTACCTGTCCTGCCCACCCAGCCTTCTCATTCAGCTGCAAGTTCTCTTCGGCCAGTCGTGCATTTTCACTCTGCACCTCCTGCAGCTGGATCTCCTGTCCAGAAAGAGCAGGAATTACTACACCAAGGCCCTCCATCTAACTCCCCCAGATTATCCTGCAGAGCAGCTCCACTGCTCCTGTTTCCTGATGGTGCAGGATGCTGGTGCAATGCTGCTTGAGGGGTGGGAGGCAACAGTGAGCACCACTGCTCAAACAGAACCCAGCCCTGGGCCTGGGGTTGGACCTGGATGACCTCTAAGGTCCCTTTCAACCCAAACCAGTCTGTGATCTCTTAAGGAAAGCAAAGCAGAAACAGAAGGGAGAAATCCAGATGCTCTGCTATCACTTGCAAAAACTCCCTGGAATTAAACAGGATTTCAGCCAACAAGTAAGAAGCACAAGAAAATGACGGTGGGATGGTGGTATTACCATCTCCATACCTGTCTGGAGTGCCTATGAAAATGGTATCTCCCCAAATTAGCAAAAGGTCATGGAATTTCATCCAGTAATTTATGTAGCTGTATTCAGCCCACAGGTAGCTGAAAGGCTAAATAAACAATCCCAGCCTTAATGGCTGGAGCCCCACATTTGTGACACTGTTCAAATAAACAGAAACACTGGTGATTCCTTATTAAGATGAAGACGATCCAAGAGAGGCACAAAACAACTCAGCTCCTCTTCTCCCATTATGCTCATAACAGTAGGCAACAAGAACACTTACTAGTTCTTTGCATCTTTTATGCTTTTTCCTCACTTCATGCTCAAGGTTTTCACATTTTTTGCGCTTTTTCTTGAGTTCAACTTCCTGCACAAAACAAGCAGAAGTAGATCAGCAAGTCCACACTCTTACAATGCCTATGAAATTCAAGTCCAGCCTCTCAGACTCAGGGCTGTATTAGGTATTTTTATTTTCTTATGAAAATCTCTTTGTGACAAGCTTAAACAATGTAGAAACCAAGGGAGACTTTTCTGAAAGTTAGGAAAATCAAAAAATAAAACAACTATTCCCCTCTTCCCCAAGCCTTCAGTCTGGAAACAGTTCTGCTCCCATGTGTGTGGACTGTTCCTATTTACACAGGATAGCAGAGAGGACATGGTGTGGGAGACAAAACAACAGAGTTGTTTAAAATCTTCATCTTTAAACACCAGCTGTGCTACTTTAGCTCCTATTCTAATTCCAGTGACACCTAACAGAGCACAGACATCCTCTTTATCTGCAGCTATTCGTACCCCTCAGACAGACAGGAGCTGCTAAACCTCCCTGTGAACTGTCTTAATTTGCTGGAATAATTCACAAGGGATACATTCCTCATCCACATCTGTCCCCAGTTCAAATATGTCTAAACCAAACACAGCCCAGAACCTACTGGCATGTTCCCCTCTTCTTTGAGTGTGACATATTCCCCTGCCAGCCCAGCAGCTGCCACCCAGCAACACTCTGCATGCAGATGGCCTGTGTTTTCCTACCGATTCCCCGAGCTTCCCGCTTTTGCAGAGCAGCTGCACCTAAAGAGACGTCAGTCCCCAAAATCTCTACCTGGATTGCACATGTGAACCCCACAACAAAAATAAAAAAGTAGAGCACTCCTTCCCCCAAACCAGGTTCACAACTCACCAGCTGCTGTATCTGTTTGCTGCTCTCCTGGTTTGTCACTGCATTTTTGGGAGGGGAATTTTCATGTCCTTCAGAGGCAGGTCCCAGTGGTTGCACACCTGGTTCCACCTGAAAGCACAGGAGATGCCAGAGAGCTCAGGGACATCCAGGACAACAGTGCACAACGAGGGAGAAAGGACTTTCCTGGCAGTACCCCCCAGGAGAGCAACGCTCCACAGGGAACTCCTGATCTCTGAGCCGCACCACTTGACATGGAGAAAGCTGGACACCATGCCAGGGATCTCTGTGCTGGGAATCTCCTGGAGCCCAGTGCCAACCAGCCCAGCTTGACTGAAGTGTCCCCGAGGCACAGCGGGCTCCTGGAAGCCCTCAGATCCAAGCTCCCATATTTGTGCCTCACCTAACGACTCAATGACAGGCAGCAGCAACACCTTTCATGGCCCTCCCCAAAGCGACACAGAGAGGAGAAGAGAGAACACAGCCCACAAACGACAGAAACAAGTGAAGATGTCAGAATCTAAGGGCAGGGAAGAGCAGACAAACACTACCAAGAAATGCAGCATCCCACCTCTGCTGGTAGCTGGGAAGGGCTGATAGGGCAGCAGTGCCATGGCTTCTGTGCCACCACCAAACCAGATGAAAGGAGACACTTTTTATACACATTTGTACACAAGTTTCTAACAAAATACCTTTTCATTTGGGTCACAGACAAACACACCTTAATCCTCTAAATTTTTGCTCTCAGCTGATACTTGACTTGACATTGTCTGCCCAGAATAATCCCTGACTACAGGGCAAAGACTGAGACACACAGAAGAAAAAGGGCCTTGATAAGGCTTTAAACATTAACTGTAAAGTTACTTCTGATAAACAGATTTTAGGGACAGATCTTTAAGGTCATCAAAGCCAACCTACAGAATGAGGAAGAAGCAGGACTTTATGAATCCATCTCAGCCTTAGCCTTCAGCTGACCTCTATTACTGGGTCCCCAACGGTTCTGTGGCTCACGTGCATGAGCACACAGGCGCAGGGATGGTTTCAGTAATATTAAGCCGACGGCAAGGAGCTGAGAAGGGTCCTTGCTGTGGAGTTCCACAGAAAGCAGTTTATTGCTGCAACTTGTGAAGGGTTCCAGAGGCAAATGACCCCGACCATGTGACAGCTGGAGCTTGAGTACAGGGCTGTGGCTAACACCAGGAGCCAGCTGGGGAATCAGAACTGGGGTCCATTACCATAACCAAACACCCTGGGAGAGGCTCCTTCCCCTCACCATAACCGTAACTCTTTGGCACCAGAGACTGTCTTACCAAGAACTCTCTGTCTTTTGTACCACAGGTCAATCAGCCATCACAGACCTCTACTCAGACACAGAGTTCCTCATTTCACTCTGAACACCTTCAGTGCTGAGGAAGCAATGGGATGAGATCTGAGCTCCCTTTACAGCCAGTCATTAGGGCAGTGTCTAAGCACTACACCTAGGATGTGATTTTTAACCTATTTTTGGCTTGAAAGATCTAAGTTTTATCTATGTCTATATTAATGGCTCTTCTGCTGAAAGCCTGAGAGCTCCAAGAGCTCACACTCAAGCCCAGGCTACCAAGGACTTCTCCTTTTTTGCTACAAAGAAAATTCTGAAATCACCTCCCATGTGAACCCCGTTCCCTACCACCCATGGAATAAGGTTCACTGCAGAGTCTGACAGTCTGAGCACCAACCAGCACATGGAAATTGGGATCCTCCACCAACCCATGGTACCTCCATGAGTCCCAGCCCTTGGAAGCTTTCAGGTCTGCTGTGAAACCCGTATTTAACTGTGGAATATCGATGTGGAAATGTTTCTGAAACTTTTTTGTTCTTTTTCAATCACCTTGCTCATATTAAGTTTCAAACTGGTATTCAGAGAATCCCAGAATCACTGAGTTTGGAGAAGTCCTCCAGGAACGAGTCCACCCTGTGCCCAATCCCCACCTTGTCCCCAGCTCAGAGCTCTGAGTGCCACCTCCAGGCCTTCCTTGGGCACCTCCAGGCACGGGGACTCCAAACCTCCCTGGGCAGCCCCTGCCAAGGCCTGAGCACCCTTTCCATGGGGAAATTCCTGCTGATGCCCACCCTGAGCCTCCCCTGGCCCAGCCTGAGGCCGTTCCCTCTCCTCCTGGCCCTGTTCCCTGGCAGCAGAGCCCGACCCTCCCGGCTGCCCCCTCCTGTCAGGGACTTGTGCAGAGCCACAAGGTCCCCCCTGAGCCTCCTTTGCTCCAGCCTGAGCCCCTTTCCCAGCTCCCTCAGCCGCTCCTGGGGCTCCAGGCCGGGGTGCTCCACAGTACAGGGTTCAGCCAAGGGACTGGCAACAGCCTCCTCCCTTCACCAGTGCTGTCAGACTTAGCCTCGCTGACTTACTCATCAGCCAGAAAATCTTCTGGCAGTGAGGACAGACTCTCCTGAGTCAGAGAAATGAAGCACATGCATGAGAAAAGTAGTCTTGTCTGACAGAACCTGCAGGATCAGGTGAAAATCAAGGTATGGAAAGGTCATTCAAGGAAGGTAAGGGCAGGGTAGAGTGAAAAAACATCCATGCATCTCTCTTCACCACAGCAGAATTTGGGGGGCCACTTGGGACAGAAATCTCAAACTATGAAGAACAAAGCTGAGAACCTCTCTGAAACGGAACTGTCCATAAGAACTGTGGAAGCCAACAAAATAAACAGTAACAAACCACCAACATTATGTAATATTCACCCCAGGGCTCAAAAACCCCTTTGGCATAAACTGTGTCCTTCACTTCAGCCGTAACTGAATCAATACGTGCAGCAAGTCACTTCTGCAACACTGCCTTAACACAAAATAACTGGGAAGATGGCAAATACCATGTTTTAAGAGTATTTAAGCATATTTCAGCAGACATTTTGACACCAGTTCTGGGCAAACTGATAGAAATTGAGACAAAGGCAAATACTTAAAAAACCCCCAGACAAACTTATATTGGGGGGGGGGTGGGGGGGAGGGGGAAGGCAACATTTTCACAGATCCATGAAGAGTTTTTTAAGATGTCAGCAAGCAAGTGGGTGAGAGAGATCCAGTAGGAACCTGCTTGGGTGCACAGAGGACATTCAGCTGCAGTCCTTTAACGGGTGTCTGCAGACACTGAGCCACCACAGGGCGAGGGGAGGGTTTTTTCTCTTGGGTAAATACTCATAGAACATGAAAGGGCTGAAAAAGAGGGAGCAGGAACTGTGCTTTGCAAGTACTGATGTAGCAGAGACAAACAGTGACAAGGGCCTCGTGACACTGAGAAATTACAGAGACGAATGATGGTTTAATAAAGAGTGCTTAGACAAAAAAAGTGAAGAGATCTTTTGGGAAAGGGAGAGACAACTTCATTATGCTATCATATAAATCAATGCCACAGCGGCCGGGATGCTGCTGCATGCTGCTTCCCCAACACAAAACCGACAGAAAAAACACACAAAGGAGAGAGACAAAGATGATGAACACTGAATAACAGAAGAGGCTGGAAAGAAACAAAAAAAACCGGCTGAAAGACAGGGGTTTACAAATCCAGGAGTGACTTGGAATAGACGGACAAGGAATGAATATTCAATGCATTTGCTGTAAGAGCCGGGGGCAATAAACGAGAGCAGCTGGCGGGAAGGTGGGGGGAAGACGCGCAGCCCGTCCTCCCACCGGGGAATGTGGGATCCTACCACACTGAAAACACGGGAAGAAACCGGGAGAACCCCCAGGAGCCGAATCCCCCGGAGCCCGCGGCTCGGAGACCCCTGACCCGCCGGCCCGGGGACTGCAGGGCACAGCGGCACCCGCGGCCCGGCCCCGCGGAGGCCCCGGCCCGACTCGACTGCGCTGAGCGAAGCCGCTCCCCGGCGGGGCCTCGGGGCCGCCCGGCCCAGCCCGGCCTTACCTGGCGGCGGCGCGGCCCCGCCCGAGGCCCCGCGGCACCCCCAGCCCAGCCCCCGGCCCAGCGCAGCCCCCGCCGGCCCGGCCCGGCCTTACCTGGCGGCTGCGCGGCCGCGGCGGGGGCGGCGCCCTGAGGCGGCCCCGGATCTGCCGGGCTGAACCACTGCGGGCGGAGGGGCCGCGCGGGGCTGGGCCGGACCCGGCGGCACCGGGGAGGGCGGGGTTGTGCCCCTCTGCTCTGGTGAGACCCCCTGGAGCTGCCGCCGGCTCGGGGCCCCGAACCTGGAGCGAGGCCAGAGGAGGCCCCGGAGCTGCTCCCAGGGCTGGGGCACCTCTGCTCTGGAGCCGGGCGGGGAGAGCCGGGGGTGCTCAGCTGGAGAAGAGAAGGCTCTGGGGAGAGCTCAGAGCCCCTTGCAGGGCCTAAAGGGGCTCCAGGAGAGCTGGAGAGGGACTGGGGACAAGGGCTGGAGGGACAGGACACAGGGAATGGCTTCCCAGTGCCAGAGGGCAGGGCTGGATGGGATTTTGGGAAGGAATTGTTCCCTGGGAGGGTGGGGAGGCCCTGGCACAGGGTGCCCAGAGATCCCCGGCAGTGCCCGAGGCGAGGTTGGACAGGGCTTGGAGCAGCCTGGGACAGTGGAAGGTGTCCCTGCCCATGGCAGGGGGTGGAATGAGATGCACTTTTAAGATCTTTCCAATCCAAACCGTTCCATGATTTTATGGAAAAGAAACATTGCCGGCTTTCCTAGGTGGAAAAGCACAGCACGGGAGTCCTGTGCTAGGGGACCGGGACTGAGCTCCTGGCACAGCTCAGTATCCCTGTGCTGGTGTGGGCTGCCAGCAGCATCCATGTCCCTCCTCACCCTGTGAGACCTAGGGCTGGGATCGGTCCCTTTGGAAACCAGCACTGCACCTGTTTCCAGCGGATGTGAACCACAGCCCTCACCTTAGTGAAGTTCCCTAAGAACAGCAATTAACTGAGTAATTAAATAGCCAAACTTGCCGATCGCTGACCCACTTGTCTCACCTCCCTGTGAGCTCTCCCTCCCAGCGTTGGGTCTCCCAAGGCCCCCCTTGGTCGAGGTGCACCTTTGAGGCAGGAATTTGTCGGTCCCAGATGTGCGGCAGCACTGGGCATGGCACTGCCTGAGCTCATTTTGGAGGAACGCAGACACTCCTTGAAATTCTTGAGCGCAATCTGCCTCTGGAGCCGCAGCACCTCGCGCTGCGATTCCCGCAGCAGGCGGTCGAACTCGATGACGTTCAGGCAGCGAGGGTCATCCTGTGGGAAACCAAACATGGCACCATGGCCCTGACAAGCTCCAAAAGGTGGGACAGGTCACATTTAACATGCTAGCACCAAAAGAGGGGAGGCCGGGAAAACCCAGGTAGTGTGGCACACATGCATGGCTGACTTCTAGGTCTCCAAAGCCTCAAAACTCACTTTATATCCTTTATGCAAATACATTATCCCTCGTGAAGATAAAACCCAGCCTGTAATGCTCCTGCAGCTCTCCCAGCATGATGCCCAGGGCTTTTCCAATCATGGGCCATCTCAGAATATGCCAGCAGGGAGCGTGGCAGGATAATGTCATTTCATGGCCCGGCCAAGTTAGAGCTCTCGCTGCTTTCTTTACTCCTTGTTGTGGGTGCTGGCAAGCGCTGGGCTTTGAGAGGTTGCAGGAATGAAGAACATCTAGGATTTGGTCAGTTCTTCCTCAGGATAATATTTGGTTTCCTATCATTCTTGATTTCTCTCCTCTCAAGACAGTATGTGTGATGGACACCTATCTTTAGCACAAGGGGTCACTCCCATCCGTTCATGACCCAAACACAGGAGCTTTTGAAGGAAACCAGCACAATCTGACTCTCACAAAACCGGGAAGAATATGTCACCAGCTGGTGTGATTCTTCAAAGGTTTCCAGATTTCAGGAAGCTGAAGAAACATGTACCTGCATGCCCATATGTACAAAATTGGTTTATGAAAACCTGTCTTTTCAAATCTGCTGCTGGAGGAGACATTGTTCATTCCCCTGGAAAGCTCCTAAGCCAGAGAATTCAAGACATAATTGGTATCCAGGACAAATGCAATCTGCTTCCCTGTTCGCTTCTTATTTGCCCTAAAAATAGTGTGTGCCTTATAAATACAGTTTGTGGAGAGAACCATGGTTACTCTCACACTGCAAGGGGGAAACTGAGGCAGCATTAATGGGAACTGATTATAGATTCAAGAAGTGAGCAGCTGGGCCTCCTCTGTGCCAGGCCCATGTTCAGGCTACCAGGGTAGTAGTTCTTTAAACAAAATTGGCTGTGGCTATGTATAAAGTCTCCCTTCCCCCACCAAAAAAGGCAGCTATTCCCAACAGACAACCTCCAAAGCCTGGGGGAACAAGGGAGTAGAAAAAAAGCTCAGTTCTCCCCTCAGTTTCTATTATATCCATCCCCTGCAGCTGTTCCCCCAGTCCTCCACTTCCAAGGATCCATGCTGCAAGAAATTGCAGCCTGGATTTAGCTGGAGCCGGGGTTTGGTTGGAAGCAGATCACTGGAGTATGATCTCAGGAAATTATTTTATTCCATCCTAAGAGCCCTGGCTTTGCAAAACAAGGCCAATGCCTTTGCAGCCCAGGGTGCAGGGTGTGAGTCCTGCTACTGCCAGGGAAGTGAGTGGATCCATTTCATAGGCACTGAAAAATTTCTACTGATTTAAATACCCAAGATTAAAATTGATTTGGTTACAAACTCTGAACGTGCACATCATATCTCTGCATAAAACCCCCTTCATTGGCATAATGCATTTTGCATGCTGCAGACAGATTAGGGGAATTTGGAATTTTAAGTAGCTGGAAATTAAAATTTAATGAGCGGTTTGCTTGGAAGAGAAATGGGAAAAACAAGATCAGACAGAATGATCTGTATTGCTCTCTTTTCTGTGGATTCCCTGCTCAGGCATCGATGTCCCGGTTGCTGGTGCCACAGACAGGGTCACCTTCCAGGACAGGGTGGTCACCCAGGTCACCCGTGCCCTAGGAAGGCAGTGACTGAATTTGTCAGCCCTGACGGTTGCACCCGTGTGCTTTTCCTTGGCCAGGAATGAATCTTGCTCACCCCCTTCTGTCACATTCCTTTGCAATCTGTCACTCTCCTGTCCCTAGCAGGTTCAGGTTGCCCAGCACACTCTGTTATGAAAATCAGAATGCTTTGGAAAGGGTCTCTTCCCCTTTCTGTGGGGACCTGAGGTGAGAAATCAAAGGAATGGGAAGGAAACTTCTTGCTGACACTGTAGAGCACACACAGACCTGGATAAGTTTGTCCTGTGGTTCAATGCCAGGAAGGATCAATGGGGCAGCTCTGTACGAACACCAAATACGCCCCATTGTTCTTATCCTGACTAGATCTACATTAGGGAAAGACTGAGACTCCACCTTCAAACCTGCAGTTAAAAATGAACATATGGGAGCACAGGGAAAAAAATAACGCTGTTTTCAATGAGGAAGTATTTGTCACCTAAATACCACGTAAGTAGGGCAGGTAGAAGTGCAAGTGTTCAGCTCAGCTGGGGACAGGGAGGTACGGTGGCACTTGACTATATTTGCATTAGCAAACCAGGGGGAAACCAGCATGGGCCCAAGTGTTACTGAGCTTCTCTGGAGATTTGAACTGACCTGAACTGAAAACATCCAGTTTCAGAATAAGAGATGCAACTGAGATGCCCAGAACAGGTTGCTTTAGTCACTTTGAGTGAGAACCATCTCACCCAGCTCCAGCCGCCTGCAGAGGCTCCTTTCAGAGCTCTCACAGAGAAAAACTTTGCAGGAGCAAAGTCAGACACATCTGACCAGTCCTAGATCTCGGGATGAGCTGAATTACCACTTTATCCCACCATTTATATTGGCATGGCCTGTGCTGGTGCTGAGGGGAATGCAGGTCACCAGCCCAGGAGCAGACACTAGCACTGGAGATGGTTTCATGAACACCCAGCCCTGCCTGGGGGCTTGTAGCCTTGGTCATAAACATGTCAGGAGGCACTGAATTATCACCAGTCTCGTGGTGGCTGTGAGTCCTCAGAAAGCTGCAGCTCGAGGCTTGGGATCTAGACTGGTTTTTGGGAACGTGCTGGTTGGCTTCTCAAAGAAACGCTTTAAAAGGAGGCCCTGCTTATCTTGCTTGCAGCTCAGCCCTTTGAAAAGTCATGCTGTCTGTGGCTTCTTGGGGGTTTCCAGGGAAGGAGTTTTAGTCACTGCTGGAAATGGCAGCTCAGATCCATGAACTGATGGAGGGACAAGCAGGGTGTCCCTCAAACACACGCTACTGGAGAGATCTGGACACTGTCTCTGCCACACACTCCCCCAGTGTCCCCATTCAGCTCACACATCAAATCCCCTGCCCTGTTTTCAGCCTCCAGTTGAGACTAATTCCCCTCAAACCACTTCCTGGAGCCTGGTTTCCATCACTGCTGTTGCACCACTTGTCCCCAGCCCCGGAGTGATGTCCCACAAAGTGTCTCACCTTCCCTGCCAAGAGTTTAGCCTGCAGTTCCCGGCATTCCTGCTGCAGAGCTTCAATCTGCTTGTCTTTTGCCAGGAGAGCACTGGCTTGCTCTGTTAGGTCCTTGGCACGCTGGCGGGCAAATGCTTTTTTGCACAGTTCCAGGCTGGAGCCCTTCAGAGGCACCGGAGCAGTTACCTATGCCAGAGAGCAGTGAGGTGTGTTTGTGTGTGACCATCACCCCTTGGTGTTCACCAACCACCACCCCATCACCCTTTTGTGTTCCTTAACCACCACCCCATCACTCAGCACAGGGAGCACTGTCAAAAATTGCAGCCTGGCCCCAAAGGACAGACAAACAGACAGAGGAGCACGACAGACCTACAGAAAAGTAGAAGAGGAAAGGCTAGATGGAAAAGTGGCTCAAAGAAGAGGTGGGGAAGGACACAGTACTCAATAGGTACAGCCAGCACGGGGGCTGCAGGCAGGGCAGAAGTGGGGAGGGGAAAGAGAGAAAAACAGTATGAGGTAAAAAAGACAAGAGAAGGCAGCAGAGAGGAGGGGAGAATGGCAGGAAAGATGAGCATGGGCTCAAGTATAGCATGGAATCAAGGATAGAGGTGGCCAAACCAGGAAGAGAATTGGAGCTTCCGTGGGTTTCAAGGCAACAGGAAAGAGCTTCAGCATGGATGGGTGGAAGATAGAGGGAAAGGCAGAGGCTAAGGAGAGCCCAGCAAGGGCCAGTGCAGCCAGGGAGGATTGGGACAAATAAAGCAGTATTTGTATAGGTGCTGGGGGTCTGCACAGTATGTCAAATGGTTTCTCTTAACATAGTATCTGACGAGTCCGTCTGCTGCCCTGCAAGTACCAATATCCCATGACAGACGGGCGGCACAGTGCCTGGGCACAGAGAGGGCAGCAGCGCCAGGAAATCCCCCTACCTTCTCTCCAGCACAGTTTTCACTTCCTCGTTTCTACCCTAAACAGCTTGAATTCCCCATCACAATCCCCGCTTTCCTTCAGGAAGGTGTGCCCAAGATCCCACACCCTACAGCCACCTCCCACTACTGCTGCACCATGTCAGACACTCCAGGGTTCACAACAAGCTGCTGTTGGGTTGGAGAAGGCAGAAGCCCTGTGGCTTGCACAGCATTTCGAGTGAGGTGAGGATGGGACAGAGATGCCTCTCACCCCTTCCTGTTTTGCTTCACCGCACTCCTTTTCTTATTCAAATCCTTCCTGTTTCTTTTTGGTGAAGTCAGATGAATTATTTTCATGACTTGCCCAAGGAAAGCTGAGTTAATGACTTTAGACTACGACCTTACAGTAAGAAACCAAGCAGGAAGAAATTCCACAAACCAGCCCCCAAGAGGAGTAGAGAAGCTGGCGATGGCTGGGGTTGGTGATTCTTGCTCTGCCGTGATGTGCAAAGCATGCTTGCTGTAGGTTTAAGAAAAAGGGAAAGGAAAGGCCTTTCTAGCTCAATGGAAGCAGAAAACCAAAGTTCCTGGTGGTGGGGTGCTCTCCCAGCCCAGCTCCCCAGCCGCAGCAGGTCCCGGCACCCACCACTTTGAGGTTTGCCTCCTGGAGCTTCCGGGCTCTCTCCTCCAGGCGCTTGGCGATCACCGCCAGCTCTGCGTTCTTCCTCTTCAGGTGCTTCACCTTCTCCTCCGTCTGGGGGAAGCAGCTCCTGCGCTGGAGAGCAGAAGGAGAAGTTGGAGGTGAAGCCCTTGCTCAGGAGCCAACATTCCTGGCTGAACCTGACCTACGTAAGGCACACAGGCCATTTCCCAGCCAGGGCTTAGTTCTCCTAGAACTATCCCAACCATTGAACACCAACCTCTGCTGCCCCTCCAGTCCCTGAAACCTGTGTTTTCCTGGTATTTTTGTTAATGTGACCTCTCAGTCCCCATGAGATGCCCCTCACCCCACCCTGGACCATCCCACATGGTCCCTCTCCATCCACAACATCCCTGTTGCAGGCTCTGCTAGGACTCAACATGTCTCCAGCATCAGGGTATCCTGGCCACCCACCCTCTGGGCTTTCTCTTCCAAAGAAGTCTTCCCAGTTTATTTTCCTGGGATTACAGGACTCGACACACCCCTGAGGATTTGTACTTGCACAGCGAGCTTATCTGTGTCCTTTCTCTCCTGACACCAAAGCATGAGTGGGAGAAGGCAACAAAGGACTTTATGATATTTGCAAAGCAAATTTCCTTTTTCTTCCTATTGATTCTGTTCGCTCTTAATCCCCTTTTATTTGTTATCTGTCCGTTCCAATAAGCTGCCACTTGCCGATGGCTCCTTCTCCCAAGGTCGAACCCAGATGTGTTGTGCCATCTTTTCACATCAGCAGAAACGTCAGGCCGACTGATCCTCACGATTATTTCCCTCCCTCCCCCAGTGAGAGTGCACCATGGGCGCCTGGGCTGGAAGGCTGAGGCTGATTTTTGAGAGCCAAATTTGATGAGAGCACAGGCTTGTGCTTCACTAAAATCCAGATGACTGATAAGGGCTAACCCCTCGGGGTGCAGGACATGCTGAATTTATGCTTTTAGTGTTAGAAAATGATCTAAAATATGCGTTTTGAATGGGGTGATATAAATCTGAAATGCTGAGCAATCAAATTTGCCCAGCGTGGCTGGGCTGCATCCCCACACTGCAGGGCTGTGCAACGGGTGATGCTCTCCAGGGAGGATGCAGGAGGGAAATATTCCCTCTTTCCTGAGGGTCCTGGCTGCCTACCTGGGAAGTCAGGCATGGGGGAGGGGGCAGAAGACAGAAGGCCCAGGCTATGGCAGCCTGGCTTGGCTTTGGGGTGCAGCTGGGGAGGATGTCGGTGCTGGGCTCTCGTGGGAGCAGGGGGCAGTGCTGCACTGTCACCCAGAGCCAAGGCTGAGTGAATCAGTGTTTCTGCTTTTCCAGTTAAAGAGGAAATAAGAGCGACTTCCCCTGCCCTCCCCTGCCCAGCCCTGCTCTGCACTGTGGGGAAGGGTCTGGCTCCAGCTGACGGCTGCAGTGTAAAGGCACCCAGGGGACCCAAAGCACCCAGACCCCCTTCATTCTCTGGCCCTGCCCAGATGAACCTGTGAGTTCAAGAAGCATTTGGACAGTAGTCCTGCACATGGTGTGACTCTTGAGGATGGTTCTGTGCAGGGCCAGCAGTCGGATTCAATGATTCTTGTGGGCCCCTTCCCACTCAGCATGTTCTGTGATTCTGTGATCTCTTAGAGTTGGCAGCAGACAGCAGCTCTCTGTGTCCAGGACTCGCTCCCCATGGAGCATCCCACGACAGCGTCTCCTGCTCACCAGCAAGCTGTTCTCCTCGGCCAGGCTGGAGCAGCGGTGCCGCAGGTCCTCCAGCGCACTCAGGAGCTTCGTGTTCTGGCTCACGAGGAAGCCGTAGTCAGCCCCACTCTGCAAAACAGCACGGAGAGGCAAGGCAGGGCTTCAGCTGCCTGGGGCAGGGACTGCAGGTCCTGCAGGACCACAGGGATTCACCAGGGGCAGGGGCAGAGGGGCTGCAGCCTCACACCAGCCCCAGCCCTGCGGTGAGCCCAGCCTGGCTGTGCCGGGGGCTGGCAGGGTCAGGGTGCTGGTGGCAAAGGGTGGGATGTGGGAGCTGATTTCAGGAGGAGGCAAGAGGCTGCATGTCCACTGGGGGACAACTGGCCTTTGAGGCCACCCTGAGGGTGACAGCTGCCATCTCCATAGCTTTAAAAATTCTTTCAACTTCCACCCATGGAAAAAGCCCAGACCCTTCTGTTGTCCTGAGCCATGGCACCATCCAAACTGGCTCAGGTGAAACACGGGCAGAGCCAACAAGACCCAGGCAGGCAGAACACAACCCCTGGCACCCCAGACATGTGTGCTGCTCCCCACAGCTAAGGGACCCAGTGGCCTCCAGCACCACGTGGTTTTGGAGGCAACCAGACTTCCTCACCCTCTTCCCCACATCAGCACTCGTGTTTGGCCCAGGAAAGTGCCCAGGAGCCAGACCCCAGATCTTCCTCTCTGTGTCAGCCTTGGCTCCGGAAGAAGGTGACATGCAGGATTTTTTGCAAACACCAACTTCATTTTGCCACCTCAAAAGCAGCAGCGGCAGCAGCAGCTCAGCCAGGAGCTGTATATAGAGTTTTGTGGTTGCTGCTTCCTGCCGAGAGCAGCTCGCCGCAGGCTCGCTACCGGAGCCGGCTCCCAGCAGGGATTTCTGGGCGTGAGCAAAGCTCAGAGCTGAGCTGTTGCTTCACAGCTGCCATATGGCAGTGCCTCGGGAAGATCTAGCCACATGTTTTCCCAGCAGCCAGGCAGGTCCTGCAGGACCCAGTCCCAGAGCCCAACAAGTCTCCGCTGAACGGCCGCGACCCTCCCGGTGCACAGCTCTGCCCTGCAGTTTTCCAGCCAAAGCTACGGGGGAAACATCCCTCGCTCCCAAAGGAGTGCTGCCCAAGCTTCCGGGGTAGCAAGAGCTCAGACAAGAGTTCAGCTCTAGGAGTCTGAGACTGCCTAAAACTCATTACACTTTTGAACAATTCTGGTTTCTCCATCGTGTCCACTGTAGAGATAGGGCACAAGACCAGTGCCACAAAGTCCCCTCCCACTGAATTCCCCAGCGTGGTGCCATGCCCATGGCTCTCCCAGCCTCTCACACCTGTATGGAAATGCCTTGACAAAGCAGGGAGGGAAAACACAGCTGAAGGAGGTTGAAAACAACCAAAAAAAACCCCCTGAAGATGACACCCAGCCCTTCCCATCAGCCTCATCAAGCCCCTGAGACACCAGGATATGATGTGCCATGAGCTGACAGGCTTTTGGCTGAGTGATTTGTAGATGTCCACCCTACCTGCAGAAATCCCCGGGTTTGTGAAAGCTGGAGTGAAATGCCCCATGGAAGGAGGCTGTACTGCTACCCACACGTGGGAAAGCAAGAATATATTTTCCTCTATTTTTTTCTCTCCTAGGCACTCCAGGCCACTGTTCTTGGGGACATCACACTGCAGCACCTGCCTGCCCTCTCCTGCTCTCCAAAAACTTAGGGCTGCTCCCAGGGATGGTCAGGGTAGGCCCAGAAACAAAGGAAATCCCTGAACCCAGCATCCCAGGGATGCCAAGAAGCTCCCCTGGGAGCCATGTGCACAGCTCTGTGCCCAGTACCAGATCCTGCAGCATCAATCCCATCCCTGCAGCTTTACAGGGACAGAGGAGGTGTCCCAGGGAGCATTTCCCCCATCACCAGCTCCGAGAACAGCAAAGCACTTCCTTGGCCTGGGAATCCACGTAGGGGACACTGCAGGTGTCAAAGAGGAGACAAAGCAGGGCGGGTTCACGGGGACAGGGGTCCTACCAGCATCTCCTGTGCTGTGCATGACAGCACCTCGGGCTGGTCCCCTGCTGCCACCCCCAGAGCCAAGCAGGCAGCCCTGGGATGAAGTCAAAGTGCATTATTTCCATCTCTTTGCCACTGCCAAGAGGCCTCAAAATTCTTGCCTGTGGTTGCACTGAGACAGGGCAAGCACCATGAGCCAGCAGCCTCTGCGCTGGGATGGGAGCAGGAGAGGTTCTGAGGAGGAGCTGATGTGCTCCTGCTTCTCCCACCAGCCAGTCAGGACTTCTGGCATCAGCAGCATGGGGTTTCAGTAGGGGACAATCAGCACCTCCAGCATGGCATGGGGATCTTTTGGGGACCTACATGCAAATTCCTGCATTTGAAACCCCATTTCTGTAGCCATAAACCATTTCATCAGGGCAGGATGCAAAGGCTCATAACCCCTCACCCCTACCCTGCCAGGCTGTCCCCAGCTCAGCCCAGGTTTCGTGTCACGACTCCAGAGCCCATGGCATGGCAAAGGCTGGCATGTCCCTTCCCATTCTGTGGATGTTGCTGCCTCCCCGGGCAAGGTGCCACGGAGCAGGAGAGTGTGGCTGTGTGCTCCAGGCTGGGGCCAGGCACGGGGCCAAGCCTCCCCTGTGCCAGCACGTCCCTCTGCGGCCACAGCTCCTTGGGGCTTTGCCCAGAGAGGCACAAGGGACATCAGCAGCGAGACGATGTGGAGGCAGCAGATCCTTGCTGTGCCAGGATGTCTGTCCCGCGCGGGGACGTCACTGCCCAGAAAAGCTTTGCCAAACCTTCCCATCGGCTCTGAGCCGGCGCTGGCTGCATCAGCTGAGCCCTCCTCCAAGACCACGGAGAGCCTGGAACCGAAGGGCTGTCTAGACGTCATCCCACGCTCATTAAACATTCATTTCCTATAATGAAATGGCTTTTAATTTATCAACCGCTCCACAGCTCCTTAAGGATCCCGCGCTGCACGGCGCAGCCTCGCTGCTGGCTGCACTCGGGGCTTCCACGGTGCTTTTCATGGGGAGCTGGAAGTAATCGTCAGGGAGGAGAGACACAGAGGCTCCCCCCAAAGTGACTCATCCTGATGAAGACATACAGAAGTGTCAGCAGGAGCTGGAATCCAAATGCGTCCCTCAGTCAGGGAGGTTTTCCGTGAGCTGAGGCAGAGCTGACACCATGGGGCAGCAGAGAGGGTCTCCAGGCAGCCACATTCCCCAGATCAGGAGCATCCTTGGCCACTAAAATATTAACCTAAAAATTGACGCAAGTGACACGTTCTTTTGCCACAGGAAAGTTTCTAAAATGAGAGGAAGGCAGGAGCAGAACAGCAGGGATGCTGAGGGAGGAGAGCAGCAGGCACATGGCTTTGAAGCCTCCGTTACAGGGAAATCAGCATCATCTGTTGTCTCTTTTGGCAGGTAGAGCCCAAAGTTTCTCCAAGACACATTGAGAGCAGCAAACAAAGAAAAGCCTCAGCATGGCAGCTGCCAGAAAACTGCTGCTTTTTCACCCGAAAGCTTCAAAAAGCACAGGAGAGCTGCAGCGGCTTTTGCAGGGAGAGGTGCCCAGCCAGGCTGCTAAATGGGTCACGCAGGCAAAATCCCTCTGGAGCACCCAGCATCCAGCACAGTCCTTAAAGTCCTGCAGAAAACTTGCAGGAGGCCTTTGGGGGACAGTAAATCAGCCAGCAGCCGTGCTCCGCAATGCGGCTGGGGCTGTGCCGGCACCGCGGCACGGCCTGGCACCCACCGGCCCAGGGCTCCCCCAGCCAGCCCTGGGGAACAGCCAAAGTCTGAACCCTGCCTTGCTTTGAAATTCCTGCTGAGAGCCGGACAGGGAGGAGGAATTTACCAGGTGGCCCCATGAGCAGGAGGTCTCAGGTGGCCTTTTGGAAGCAGGCAGGCACATGGCTGATTTGAAAACAGATAATTTGAAGGTGTATAAACCACACGCAATTTGAAGGTGTATAAACCACTGACAATTTCAAGATACCCTGCAGTGACTTCTCCATCTGCAGCTCATCCAGGGTACAGCTGCTGGGTTTGCTTTTGCAGGAGCCATCTCTGAACACAACTCCCCTCTGCAGACACCTTGCAGAGTGATTTCCCAGGTGAAGCTATCCCAGCTCTCCTGCTATCTTGGATATATTAAATCCACTACCTCTCCTTCATTTGAAATCATTGTCCCCAAGCCTCCACCATGTCAAAGCCCTTTAGCTGTTCGTTCCACCTGACTTTAGTAATTAGTTCCCTTAACTTCTCAATCCTCTTCACTTGGAAATGAAGCCTATCATTGCCAATCCGTTTCCTCCTCTTCCAGCCAGTTTCAAGGGAATCAGCCACCTCACAGAACAAAGTTATTTTCCATAGGCTGCTCTTCTGCAGTGCCCTCACTGCATGTCAAAAGCAAGACAAAAATAGCCTCACCTCCTGTTCGGTCAGTGAGCAGAGCCAGCCCCGGCGCTGCCGCTGCCGGCACAGCGAGCAGCCAGCACATCCCCACCCAGGGAACAGGGACAGTGCTGCCAGAGGTATGGGAGCAGTAAGAGACATGCCTGGGACTAGGCTGTGGTTATCCTGCCACTCTTCTGACAGGCAGTGCGTCCCACTGCGCTTGTCCTGCTTCCTTCCTGCATTTTGCGCCGTTCCTGGTTTCAGACACAAACATCTCTGTTGCGCCCTTGCCTTTAGGGCACTTCCCCACAGCCCTGTGTGCTGCCAACTCCCCTTTCCATCAGTCAGCATTTTCCCCTGCTGCCCATCCCTCTTCCAGCCTACTACTTGCCCTTATTTATGTGATTTCCTCATTTATCTGATTTTTATCACTCCATGTAACAAATTCACGGAAGAAAAAATCCATCCAAGGCTATTAACTTCAAAGGTCCTGCCTCCAGCATGAGGAGTGCTGGAGCCACGAATTGAAAGATATTGAGGGAATATTCAGAGGAGCAGTCACTATATATTTGCTGTTTCTCTGCATTTCCCCAGGCATCCTCTCCTGCACACCCTCTGACCACTGCCAGCTCTTCATATGCTCCTCACTGGCTGTTTAAAATGAGACACAGCTAAAATTGGAGTCTTGCAAAACCAGGTCCTCTCTATCTTTAAACCCTCTGTGGAAGCCCCATTATGAATGGATCACAAGCCCAGCTATTCCAGGAGGAGAATAATCACCTCAGTAGCCCTGATGGCCCTGGCTCACTGTCCTTTGATGAGCTCAGCTTCTCCAGCCTCCCAACCAGGGAGAAATTAATGTTCCTGCAAAACTGAGACAGGGAGGAATGTGAGTGGAAAATAAACTCCCAAGGCAGAGGATCAGCTCTCCAAAATCCAATGCTGCAGCTGGGTCCAGGGTGCAATGCGGCACAATTCCTCACCTTTAACAGCAAATCCAAAAGACAGGAGGATTTGCTAGGAGATGAGAGAAAATGACACTGAAATACCTCAGGGCTGCTGGGAAGGTGGCTCTGAAATGCTCCTGAGGTGCTGCACATGTGATTCTTCATCCTTCACCGTCATACAGAAAACAGGGCAGGGAGTTGTGAGGAATGAAGGGTTTGGAGAAGCCATGGGAGACTCTGGCAGGGGAAAGGTGCTGCTCAGAGTGCAGGTTCTCATGGTGCTGAACACTGCTGGTATCACCAGTTCTTTTGTTTGGCCAGTTTGCGCCTGGCCCTGCTCTCCAGTGGGCTATGGAGACGTGTCCCTGCTTCCAGCTGCCCATGACCCGCCTGGAGCAGAGGTATGACAAGGTCGGTGTGGCCCTGGACAGGCTTTTCCCAGCTGTGACCCAGCTCTCTTGTGTTAAGCACAAAGTGTTTTGCAATCCCAGGATGTGTTGGCCACAAACTGCAGCTGATCCATCAGATAACCTGCAGCAGCCCCGGGTTGTGCAACACTCCTCAAGTACAGGAACATCACCCTCCTGCCCTTGGGCCACTATGTGACCCCTGGCCACCTCAGTGTCCCCTGCAGGGTCTTTGCCCCCTACACACCTCTGAGAAAGATATCTGCATTTTGTAGGGTGAAAAGCAGGTGCAAAGCCTGTTCTACCAACTACCCTTTGAACACTGGTGTACAAGTGTCTCCCTTGTCGCTTATCAGCTTCCAGAAAGATTTGGCCAAGCTCCACTCGTCGTAAAGCAGGACTGTGCTCCATCCCCACTGCACTCAGGGGATACTGCTGTTTCACTGCCCAGCTGGGGAATGTGTGGAAGACAGGCTGTGCACTATAAAACCTGGTTGTAATATTCTGAAGCCAAGACAGCTAAGCTGTCTTTTTCCCCCACTGCAGAATTTTGTGGGTGCTGAACAAATCATTGAATCTGCAGAGAAGTAGCTCATGCAATGGTATTTCCACTAGAAAAAGAAGTGCAAAATGTAGAAGATGTGGGAAACAAAGTGTGAAAAACTTCAGTGCAAACACAGAAAGACTTCGCAACCTCTGCTGCTGTGTGCTCATGCACATTGCAAATCATTTGAGCTAAAACATGGGTACTGGAATTTTTGGAGCTTTCTGTTGCTTAGCTCTAAGCAGAGGTCAGTCTGCAGCTCCCAGCACTGCAGGCTCAGGCCCAGACCACCCTGAGGTATTTGTGCAGCATCTGGACTCTTTTTGGATGCCACGTGTCAGATAATTCTATTTTGTAAGCATGCAAAAACCCCCAAACCCCTGGTGAAGAATGATAAAATTTAGTTCTTTCCAGGTTTGGTATTTGATGGCTGGAGTAGGGATGATTGTTCTCTGATATCTCATCTTTCTTGTAACAGAAACTCTAATCCAAAGAAACACTCCCAAGAAAGGCATGAGACTTCTGCCTTCACCCTGGGAAGCCACTGAGCTGCAGCTCAGTAAATCCCCTGCTCATACAAAAAAGCCGCAGCCCTCTGAGGATCATGGCTTGCAAAGTCAACACCAACTCTCCTTCTCACCACAGAGCCTCAGCAGCAACATCCATGATCACAGGTGTGCTTTGATTAAGTGGAAATACTCGATTCCTCACCATGTTCAGCTCTGAAGAGGCATATTTGCTCTTCTCCCTAGCAGAGTACATCAGGGAGCTGAGGGGCAGCTTTGGTATGTACAAGTCAGTTTTTGCCCAGAAATCTGCACTGCAGTTCTCACCTGCTTCTTCCTGTTTTCCAAATCACTGGCAGCTTCCCAGGGGCCAAGAGCACCTTTTCTTTTGTGCCACATTGGCTAAAAACCTGCTCGAGTTGCCCAGGCAACTCGATAGGAAGATAGGAAGGAATTGTTCCCTGGGAGGGTGGGCAGGCCCTGGCACAGGGTGCCCAGAGCAGCTGGGGCTGCCCCTGGATCCCTGGCAGTGCCCAAGGCCAGGCTGGACATTGGGGCTGGGAGCAGCCTGGGACAGTGGGAGGTGTCCCTGCCCATGGCAGGGGTGGCACTGGATGGGCTTTAAGGTCCCTTCAACCCAAACCAGTCTGGGATTTTGTGATTCTAGGCTGGGATCAGTGTTCTTGCTCATCTCGGTAAAGCAGGAACTCACCTGGGGTATTTATAGGATTTTGTGCTGGACTGAGAAGCCTCAGATCTCCAACAGCTTTAACAAGAGATGGAGGGGGGAAAATCATCTGCTTGCACCCACCACGGAGCCAGAGGCTGATGTAAAGGTTGGACTCGATGACCTTGGAAGTCTTTTTCAGCCTTAATGATTCTATGGAAACATGAATGGCAAGAGCAGCAGCAGCTGATGCTCCAGAGGGTGTTTTCCCAAAACTCTGGGCAGGTGTCTGGGATGCAGAACGCCCACACTCACAGCAGGAGGGGGACAGCAAGGCTGCCAGCACTCCATGTGCCATTTCTCTTCATGTTATTCCCGTAAGGAGGAAGACTAGAGCCAGAGGACACGAGAAAGACATTGGTGAGTCCCCTCCAAAATGCAGAGGGTGAAACGAGAAGGATGCTGAGGTGAAAGATCATGGTGTGGCAATGGCCAACAGCAACATGGTGTGACAGCCCTGTCCCAAAGCCTGTTTGTCTCCACCAGCCCAGAGGAGCCAAGGACACAGTGAGGAGGCACTGCTTGGTGTCCCTCACCCTCCACGTCCCACACAAGTGACCTGGCCAAGCCATTTGGACATGTCTTTGCACAGAGGGCATGAGCTTAATTAGAAAAAGAGCTAAAATGAGCATTGCCTTCCCCTTCCTAGTCTCACTTCACCTTGTTTTCCATTCATTCCTTCAGAGAGGCACTGGCTCCTCCTGGCAGGCAGCTGCCTGAGGTGGCCGTGCATCCACAGTGCTGCAGCAAACAGCACTGAGGCATTTGCATGAGGCTGAGCACTGCCAAGCCAAGGAAAATTAATTCACTCCGATTTTGATGGAATACAATCTTCTAATTGGGATTGCAGGAAATGGCAAGAACTGGCTCCATTGCCCAAGGTCTCCTTGTCCTACTGCCATCTTTCATTCTGCTGACCTACCCTTCCCAGTCAAGAGTGCAGCTCTACACACCCTCAGACACTAAATGAACAGTTTCCCAGCTTTGCCAATGGAAAATCTGAAGTTCTTAAAAGATCACAAATTCCTGCAAAAGGCACTAAGCTTATCACTGAATGCAGCTTGGCCTGAGCACTTGATGTGGAGGACATTTACCAGCATTTTATAATTCTTCCTGTGTCTCTGCTTTGTGTTATTAAGCCCCACTGGGACCAACAGGTTTTTTTTTTTTTGAGGCTATTTAAATTCCTAATCACTGGAGGGCTCCTTGACTTAAGCATTTATAGTTAGGTTTACAGATTTACTGAATATTCTCAGTTCCACATGACCTCAAGGGAAGCTGAGGCTTGGATTTTAAGAAATTCAAATCCAAAGCAACCTCTTGTGATTGGGAAAGCATCATGAGAACCAGCTCAGAGCACCCTAACTGTGCCCCTTGCCTGTGTGGTTCTGGGATGGGAACAGGGAATGGTCAGCTGCTGAGCTCATCCCTTCCATGAGTGATCTGGGGAGCTTGGGGAGATGAGTAATCCTGGCAGGGAAGGATGCAGGGAACATGCAGAAAGTGAACGACCTTGATCCTCTCCCCTTGTCCAATGTAGGGCACCAGGAGGGGGCCTTCCCTTCAGCAACCCACTCCCAAACCACCCTGAGTTTTCCAGGGCCAAAGCAGATCCCGCTGGAGCAGCATCCCCTAGGAGATGCAGGCAACTGAGCTCTTGTGGGAAGTGCTCTACAATCCATCTGACAGCATTCTGGGAACTTTCCAATTTCCAGCCAGACTGTATCTGTGCCACTTTAACCCCATTCTTCCTACACAGAAGAGTTTTTCTCCTTCTCTGATATTCATTATTTGGACTGGGATCCTACCCCTGCAGTGCCTGGAGATTCTCAGCAGGAAAGTAATTTCTTACATCTCATGTCCACACAGAGATTTTGGGAAGCAGGACCAGAGCAATTCCAAAGGCCCAGGAGGAAGGATACACTTGTGACAACCCCCAGACAGCATTATCCAGTGGGGCCATGGTGGGACACATTGCTCTGGAGCTGGGAAAGCCTGCAGTGCCTTGCAGGATGTAGGGACACGAGATAAATGGATGGAGAGATGTGGGCACAAGTCTCAACAAGGAAAATTCCCACCAGGCTATGGAGAACATTCCTCTGGTGGGATCCCAGCCCTTGGAGATCCTCAACACTTGCCTGGTCAGGACATGATCAGCCTCTTCCAGCTCTGGAGCCTTCTGGGGGCAGGGACTGGATGGGAGGCTCCAGGTGTCTCCCCTCATCCCACCTCCCTAACTCCAGAGCTCCTCTGCCAGCTCCCAGATGGGAGAAGGGCAACAACTCTGCACTCAGGAGAGACCCAGGCAAGAATGCCAAGACTAAGCTGACCTACAGACAGGCTTAATGCCTGTCCACAGTCTGTCCCCCAGGGAACGGCTGAGCAGCGGTGGTGGAGGCTGGGACACACAGCAAGAGCTTCATCATAAAATCAACATCTTTAATCAACTCTGTCAGTGATGAGCCCTCAGGAGGCACTTCCCCACACCAGGAGAGGACTCTCTGGAGGCAGCTGTCCTGTTCACAAAATGCAGCTCTGACATCCCAAGGACAAATGTCCTAAAGGAAGCCAGGCTCCGGCAGCAAGACACACAGGGCATGTCCCAGCCTGGCCAGGAGCAGCCAAGCTTTGGAGGGGAGGTGTGCAAGCCTGTCTTGGCCCCAGCCCTAACACAGCACCTTGTCCCCAGGCTGGAGGATGTCGCTCCACAGCCCAGCAGCAGCAGCAGCAGCAGCAGCACTTGCTCTGCTGGGGACAGCAGCACTGAGCTCCCTCCTGGGGCTGAATTGGAAGCCTTTCACATCCCTAAAGCCACTTGTCTCCAGGAGAAACTGCTGGATTATTTTTTTTTTCCAGGAAAACACAAGGTAACCTTTCTGGAGATCAACATCCATGTTAAGGATGGTACTGCCATGGTACCACCAGCACCACCCCAGTGACATCACAGTGCCACTGTGGCACTGCCATGATGCAGCAGGGCACCATCACTGGCACCAGAGTGCACCACAGCACCACCAGCACCACCACAGTGCTGCCCCAGGACACTGGTGCTATGATGGTACCACCATGGTGCTGCCAAAATCCCATGGGAGTGGGAAGGCTCCCACCAAGCCAGGAGCCTCCAGGATGGCAGGAAAACATTCAGTGCAGCCCAAGCACCAGGACAAACTGGATGGCAGCTGCTCAGCAGTCACCTCCATAGAGACCAATGGGGGCAACCCGCTGCAGGGATCAGCAAGAGCTGGTGCACAGCTCCCACCCCACAGGTGCAGTTCAGCTGCTGGAGCACCCACAAACACCCCTCTGAACCAGCCACCTGCCCTCCTTCCCATCCCAGCCTTCCCACCTGGGCTCCCACCAGGACACAGCATCTACTCCCTCCCTTGTCAGCCAGCCGGCTCTCCCAAAGGAAGTGTTCCAGGCCAGGCTGGACGGGGCTTGGGGCAACCTGGTCTAGTAGAAGGTGTCCCTGCCCATGGCAGGGGCTGGGACGAGATGGTCTGTAAGGTCCCTTCCAACCCAAACCATTCCAGGATTCTCTGAAGACAGTAAGTCTGGCACAACCCATTGGACTCCTGGGACACAAAAGAGGGGTGGGAGCAGAAATCCATCCCATTCTGCTGTCCCGTATTTTGACTGTGGTGCTTCTGCCACAGCCAGGGCTGGCATCAGAGTCAGACCAAAGTTCAGTGTGGTCTTTCTCTAAGCATCACGATAAACAGCCCTTCAGAACAGACCCTTAACAGTGTGCGGGAGTGAAGTCATGTTCTCCCTCGGTGGGTTTCCAGGGGCGCCGTTTCTCCTGCAGGCTGCTCCAGGCTGCTCTCCAGCTGGGCTCAGCAGCACGGCGCAGCCTTGCTCAACCCCCCCTGCTAAACCCCGACCAGCACTGGTCAGCTCTTCTCCCCCATGCTCAAGAAGAAAAGGCCAAGAGCCGATTTCTCCTCTATTTTAAAAGCACCACAGGGCTTCCCCAAATCACCAGGAGACCCCAGGAAGATGGCTGATGTTCCCCATGAGAAAGGGTGGCAAGCTCTCCTAAACAGCTTTTGTGTGAACTTTTGTGACCTAGATCAAGGCGTTGAGACCCTGAGGGAGCCTTTTGGGCTGTTTTTAGGGAGATGCTGCAGGGGCCGGGCATTGCACTGCCCCGAAGTGCCCGGGTGCTGCCTGCAGGGGCTGATTCCTCCTGAAGTGGAGGTGCCCCAAGCCCCCCAGGGCTCCCCAGAGAGGAGAGGGGATGCTCCCGGAGGGGGTGGCAGTGAATCATGTCCCTGCCACTACCTGCAGAGCCATTGATGCTGCCGGAGCGGGGAGATGCCGCAGGGATGGCTCAGCCTTGGCTGGTGCAGGGCTGTGTCTGCTCCAGGTGGGCTCTGCCCAGCGCTGGCCCCGTCAGGGCTCCGGCAAGACGCCGCCCCAGCTCCAGCGTCTTGCAGGGCAGAGGCAGCTGGAGATGCCTGCTGAAGGGCCGTGAAGGCTCCCGGCTCTCGCGCGGGTGCGTGGCGGCTGTGGCAGCTCCCAGCCCCGCGGGGATGGGTTTGTGGGTGGCTCAGCCGCAGCCCCGCGCTCCCAATTCCCAGTGATGGTCTCGTGCCGAGGTAACATCGCCCGCCTCTCCCCCAGAATGAGCAAACACCCCGACCCCCGCCTTACCTGGGGGTGTCTGTCTGTCCGGTCCATCGCTCGCAGCGGCCTGACGAGCTCCGGTGCGGAGTGAACCCGCTGGGGGTCCGGCGGGGGGACGCGGGGGGTTCCCGAGGGCTCTTCCTGGGGCTGGGGTGCTCCGTCCCGCTGCGACCCCAGGGACAGCTGGCAGCCGGCCGTGTCACCCCCCGCGCCTTCACGCGTGTCCAGGTCCGGGCGGGCGGAGGCGGCGGGGGCACCGCTCTGCCCCGGGGCCGCGCTGGGAGCGCCGCGCTCCGGCTCCTGCATGGCTGGGGCAGGGCTGGGCTCACTCCGCACCGGCCAGGGCTGCCCGGGGCGTCGGGAGCCGGCAAGAGAAAGCCGAAGGCATCAGAGCGGCGGCGGGAGCAGCCCGGGCCGCGCTCCTCCGCGGCGGGGCCGGAGCCGGGGGCGGCCGCAGCAGCAGCATCCCCGCACCGGGGCTGGCTCCGTCCCGCACCGGGGCTGGCTCCGTCCCGCACCGGGAACGGCTCCGTCCCCGCCCGGATCCTCGGCTCCCCGTGCGGAGGCTGCTCCGCCGCCCTCAGCCCCCCGCCGCCCCCGGCCCCATGACGTAGCGGAGGGGCCGGGGGAGCTGCCAGCCCCTCGCCGCGGCCCCGGGCAGCCCCCGGCGCAGCCGCTGCCGAGTCATCAATACGGAGCCGGGCCGGGCACCCCGGGGGGGCCGCGCCGCGCCCCGGGCCGCCAATGGCGGCGGCTCCGCCGGTTTCCACGGCAACGCTGCGGGAGCGGGGTCTGGTGCCTATTGATGAGGCGGCGACAGAGGGGGGGCGGCCGCGCTCATCCCGCATCCCCCCGCACCGCATCCCCCCCGCACCCGGGCCCGGGGAGCCTCGGAGCCCCGCACACCACCGGGATGGGGGTTCGGGGACGGCACCGGCCCGAGCCCGCTGCTCGGCTCTGCCCCAGGGCTGCTCGGCTCTGGCCCCAGATACCCGACTCTGGCCCCGGGATACCCAGCTGTGCCCCAGGGATGCTGAACTCTGCCCCAGGGATATCCAACTCTGCCCCAGGGACGCCCGATTCCATCCCAGGGATACCTGGGTCTGCCCCGGGGATGCTCAGCTCTGCCCCAGGATGCCCGGTTCTGCCCCAGGGATGCCCATCTCTGCCTCGAGAATGCTCAGCTGTGCCCGAGGATGCCTGATGTGCTGCAAGGATGCCCATCTCTGCCCCAGGCATGCCCGACTTTGCCCTGGGGATGCTCAGCTCTGCCCCAGGATGCCTGGTTCTCTCCCAGGCATGCCCGCACACCTTTCTTCCACGGGAGCGAAACCTCGGTACCTCCCTGACACACCGTTCTGGAAACAACCCTCTTCTGACAAGGGCTGGGCCCCGCCTGCAGCACTCCCGGGACAAGAGGCAGAGGGTGGTGCGGGCAGGGAGGGAGGGGGTGGCTGATACGATCCTTGGCGACAGGAGCTCGCAGCATTACGCCAGAGCCAAGCGGACACTGCCATCCCTGAGCACACGCAGCAGGCAGACGCGTGCTCTGTCTCTCTCTGCCTCCTCCCTGCCGTGCTGTGTCTTTGATGAAGATCACACCCTACATCAGGCTGCACAGTGTTAGTGATGCTCAGGGAAAAGCCACTGGGCCACCCTGGGGGACATCTGTCTGGCCCGGCTCCCCAGCCCCACTCAGTGCTTGACCCACTGCAGAGCAAGGTTTGCTGATCCCAAACCCAAGAGCACTTGATGATCCCCAAACCCCTGAGCATCTGGTCCTGCCTCCCCATGCCCTTGTGCGTGGCAATAGCTCTCAGCCCCACTGCTGGTGCCTCCCTGCTGCGGCGTGGGGGTGTTGTGTGGCATCTCACACGTGCTGCTCCCAGGAGAAGCTGCCTGGGCCACCTGCTGCAGGGGAGGTACCGTGGGGGTCTTTAGTGCCCCTGTCAGACACCACTTTGTAGGCACCTCCTTTGAGCAGCTTCTCCAGCCCATCCAGATGTGCAGATGTGTCACCTCTTGAACCCAATGCCATCGCCTGTGTGTCACCTCTTCCTGAGCCCAGGCAGCACAGGCAAGTCACCTCTCACCTCTGGGTGTGGCTACGAGTCACCTCTCACAGCGTGCAGGACTCTGCCATCCCGCCTGAATCCCAGATCTCTGAGCCCATTCCTAAGGGCTGTTTGTGTGGTGGGGGGAAGTCCCAAGCTTGCAATGAGCAGAAAATGCAGCCAACAGCCCAAAGGGAAGATTCCAGAAAACCAATCCCACCTTCCTGTGTGTTCTGGTACTCATGCACCTTCAAAACACCAGCTTATGTGACTCCTTCTGCTGCAGGAACGGGTCAGGAGAGATCCCACCATCTCCCACTGCTCAGATCCCCTCAGTTCCTGCCCATGACTGTTCCCCCTGGCAAGGTACCAGGCAGGCTGTGCAGGTGCTGAACCGGTGTGGAAGAATGCCCAGGCACTGCTCAGCTCCCTGTGGAGACAGAACAAGCAGGTTTCATTAGAAGAGGCAGCAGCAGTGGGAGGAGAAAAGTGCCCTGATAAGATCTCGTGTGGCTGCGCAGCCTTCTCAGAACCCCAGCCTGGTTTGTGCCTCCACTGCCCTGCGCTGCTCACAGGCTCTGCATGGCTCATCTGGGACCTGCTGCCACCACTGTCTTTCCCCTTGTCCCACTCATCTGTGCCAGACCCACCTGGCTCCATGGCACTGCTGGAACCTGCTGCCCTGGAGAAAGAGGGGCCAGGGATGCCCCAGGCTCACGTCTGGATCGCCCACAGCATTCAGTGAAAGTCCCAGTCAGGTGAGGTGAAGGATGGGGTGTCCACACCCCCCACACCATTCCTGGGGAGAGGATGTCTCCTGGGGCCTCGAGCTTGAGAAGCTGGAGATGATCTTTCACACCTTGGCCAGCCTACAGCTGGATAAGTCCTTAAAGTCTTACTAACAATACAAGAGGAAAAATTCATCTGGGCTGTTGAAGACTCAGTGGCTCAAGAGCTCCCTGAGCTGTGAGTCACTAAGTTCTCATGAGGGCTATGGGGATGGGGTGCTACAGATCCCCTTGGTCCTCCAGGTCACCCATGGATCTGCCAGGGGCTGTGCTCCCTGCAGAGGAGACCTAGAAAGATCATTGAAACTCTCTCAGGACAGGGGAACCACAGGCTCAGGGAAAGGAGGTGATGACGTAGAGAAAATTATGAGAAACAGTGACATTGGAGAGCTCAAGATCAACAGATCAAAGGTGGGGAGATGACAAAGGTCCCAGGAGAGCCCTCCAGCAGCTCCCATTGCTCTCCAAAGGTCTCCAGGGAGCCAGGCCTGCACCCGGCGGTGCAGGGACAGGGATCCAGTGTATGGTGCTCCCTCTCCATCAGGGAGCAGCAAGGATAGGGCTGCTCCAGTGGGCAGCAAGTGGGAGCCCAGGTGTGATCCAGAACACACAGCATCCTCAAACCCCAGGGAGCCATCCCAGAGCTCCTGGGCAGGACAGTGGTAATGGGGTCCCTTGGCAGCCCCAGACAAGATCAGATGAACCAGGACAGGGACCCCAGCCAGGATCAGGAGGAGACAGAGCTGGGACTACAGATAAGGCTCCAGCAAAGGTGGGTCCAGCCAGGTGCAGGGCCAAAGAGAAGCCTGTTGGTCTGGGCTCCAGCCAGCACAAGTGGCTGGAGACAAGATTCTTACAGTGATGATCCAGAGACCACTGAGTGGTCTGACCACTGAATAAAGCTCCACAGAGCTTTATTCCTACATAGAAGCTCAGCCAAGGCCTGAAGAACCAGGGCTGAGCCTCACTGATGCTCCTGGCCCAGCACCTGCAGGTCCTACAGGCAATTAAGTCCAGTTAGCACCTGATGAGTCCTCCTGAGGTCCTCCCCTTGCCCTGTGGGTTCCAGCAGGGACTGGAGTGGGCAGTGAGAGCTCTGCTGTGGTTTCAGATGAAAAAGAAGCACAAGAATGAGCAGGGGGGGGCTAAGGCAGCCCTGAGGGAGGTCCCCAGGGTGTGGGGACAGTGATGTGTGTCAGCACTCAGGGACACCTCCAGCCTGAGGTGTGATTGGTGGGTGCCAAGCCATTCCCACCCTCCTTCCAGCAGTTCCCTGGGAATGCCTCTAGCAGCACATGATCCCTCCTGTCTCTGCAGGAGCATCGCTGGTGGCTGCAGGGACGTGCAGTGACACAAGCAGCCACCTGCTCTGCCAGCAGAGCCCTGCAGCTGCCATTCCCACCTCCTGAGCCTGAGGTCTGATGTGTCCTGCAGCAGCTCCAAGGAGGAGATGCACATGGCCACATTGCCCGCAGTCACCCTTCCCGCTGCTGCTGCCATCCCCAGCAGCACGTGGGCACTGGCAGCGAATGGCTCCACGCTCTGCAGCAGCACTGGGACAGAACCCCTGCTAGAAACAACCTAGAAAAGGAATGTGCTGGACTGGCCCTGCCAGGGGTCACGGTGAGCCCCAGCCATGGTAGCCCCAGATGGCATGGCGTGGCAACATCAGTTCAGGCACTGGGGCTGTGCGGGAGAGCCTGGCAAGAGCCTGGCTGGGCTCTGTCAGTCCCTACAGCCCTTCCAGAGCCATCCCAAGAGTGCTGGGATGGGCACCCACACCCCCCACAACCCCAGGGGTCACAGTCCCAAAGCCTGCCCTGCTCAGGGCATTTTTGGGTCAGCAGAGCAGCAGGGCCTGGGGACCACCCGGCCTGCGTGGCATCAACCAGGGAACTGATGAGCACAGCGAGGTCCTATGGAGACTGGGAGCTCACCCCAGCAGGGACAGGACACGTTTCCTTGCAGGAACCTCTAAAATGCCTTCAGGATGGAAGGAGGGCTTGAAAAAATGGAGGATTTTATTTAAAAAAACAGGAAAAAAGTAGCAGTTTCTGTTTTGCTGCTCTCAGCAAGAACCACCTTTCCAACCGTCTCTCCCAGCAGTGACCACTGAGTAGTAGCTGTAACCACAATAGTCCTTGGTCATGAAACTTGGATATTTATCCTTCCTAATACTTGAATACACATTATTAAGAGGTGAATTTTCAAAGCTTTTGCACGTTAAAAATGTGAACTTGCTTTTCCCTCCTGGCGCTCACAAACTGAAAGCTGCTCAGGGCAGTCCGCAGTAGCTGCTTGGGGTTTTTTTTAGCCCTTTTCGTTTTTACTGTTTAAAAACTTGTCTCCTTGTGACCATGACGACAGTTTTGATTTGATTTTTTTTCCTTCCACATCCCCTTTGAACAGCCACAAAGCCAGGGAACATGGGAAAGCTGGGACAGCAAGGAGAAGTAAAACATCCCAGTCCTTTCTGGACAGCCCAGTGAAAGAAAAATACCACAGACTCATTAAGCCCCCCCCAAATGATCCTGAGATCAGCGCAAGAAGTTCTACAAAATGTAAAAACTTTCCACCGACATTTGGGCTCAAAAAAGAAAACAAAAAATATTTTTAGTATTTTTTCTACTGTTTTTAGATGATCTCTCCCACAGGCAGGACATGGGCAGTCAGAGACAAAGGGAAGATGCCTGAAGGGGTTTTGGGAGCTGACATTTGGGAACAAGGACCAAACATCCTCTGTGGAAGCTGGGTTGGTTTTAGACCCCCAGGAAACACAGGCCAGGGGTGTGTGGCTGGAGGGAGACTGGGATTGTAGGAGGATTTTTTGGCTTCACGTGCCCTTGTGACCACGGCCGGAGCTGTCACGGGACACAGCAGCTTTGCTGGTGACCCCCGAGGGACTGAAGGGGACAGTCCTGTGTCAATGGGCTGAGATTTGCCGGCCACCACCCCCACCCGTGGTGTCCCCAAGGCTCCCCAAGGCTCCAAATCCGGGATGACCCCACTGCACGTGGCCCTGGGCACGGCAAGGAGCTCTTCCCCAGTTCTGCATTTCCCAGGAGTTGAATAAAAAAATCCACAAGTCAATACCAAAAGAGTTTTATTTAGCAGTCCCTCAGCCCGCTGAACCCAGCAATCACCAGGAACCCCACTCTGCCTCCCCTGCTGCACGTGGTCGCCACTGCCCAGCTCTTCCCAGTGCTTCACCACATGGAAAATGAAGATGGGGGTAAAAATGTGCATTGGAGGCTCTGCTGCCTACCTGGCCCCCCAGTGTGAGGCTCGCTCCAACGGGATGGGTCCCTTCAGTGGCACTCATGGGACACTGGGCCGGCGACCCCTCCCGCCCACGTGGCCATCCCAGGTGCTGAGGGGACACGTGGGGACAAGCAGAGCATCCCCAGGGAGGGCGGTGGAGCTCTGGGTGGGTGCTGTGAGCCAGGCAGGGCCCGTTGGCCGCTCTCAGCCCGCGTGCGGCTCCCGACGGGCTCGCGGGTCCCGGCGCTCTCCGTGCTCTCTTCTCCGTAGCCCACAGTACACTCATCCATAAAGTAGGAAACACTACACCCTGCAGTGCTGTTTAGTAGTGCTTTCTACTTTATGGGTGACTGCACTGTCTCTCAGTCGCTGTCGGCGGCCGCTCTCCTCCGGCGTGCAGCTCCTTCCCCGCGCGGGGCCACTGCCGCGCCCCACGTGGCCCCGCCATGGGCCTGGTGTGGCCAGGGACGCGAATGGCAGGTCTGGTCTGGCCCCGGGACAGAGACTCTCTGGCAGTGTCACCTCCTGGGAGCCACGCCAAGCACAGGGGACATCCTTATCCCACGGGGGAGATCCTGCCTTGCCCTCCCTTGTCTCCCCAAAACCCCCACCCTGAGCATGGGGGACATCCTCACCCTTGTCCCCACCGGTGAGACTCTACCTCATACCCCATTGTCCCACCTCCAGCCCTGTCCTGGGCACAGGGGACATCTCACTTTTTCCCCAAGGCAGGGAGGCCACTCAATACCTCATCCTAGTCATAAGGGACAGTTTTGACTCATTCCCAAAGGAAGGACCCCACATCAGACCCCATCCTAGTCACAGGAATAAGCTTTCACTTGTCCCTCAAGGAGGGATTCCACCCCAGACCCCGTCTGGGTCACAGAGAACCCAAATGCCTGGTCCCTGTTGGTAGGGATCCTACCCCAAACCCCCCCACCCCAAACCCCCCCACCCCCTCTCAAACCTCATCCTGGGCACAGAGAGTGTGTTTGCTTTGACCCCAGGGGGACACCTCCACCTCATACCCCATCCCATTCCCGAAGGACCCCCTTGCCTTGTCCCCACATGGGAGATTCCACCTTGAACTCCATCGCTGCCCTTCAGACCCCATCCTGGTCTCAGAGGGCCCTCATGTCTGGACCCCAAGGGTGAGATCCCACCTCAAACTCCATCTTTGTCCCTCAAATCCCATCTGCATCACAGAGAGCCCACTGTGCCATGTCCCCGTGAGGGGACCCCACCTAAATGGCACTCTGGCCACAAAGGGCTCCTCTGCCTTGTCCCCGTGGTGGCGAGCCCAGGGCAGACACCATCCACATGATGAGGACCTTGCATTGCCTTGTCCCCATGGTGGAGATCCTGTGGCAGTGGGTCCCTCCTGAAATGTCCTCATGGGGACCCTTCTTATTCTCCCATCCTTTACTGAAGTCCCCTTTGCCCCATCCCCCTGCCCTGAGGCCACAGGAGCTCCATGTCTTGGCGCTCCCCTTGGGCCCCCCTCGCCCCATCTCCCAGACACACGGAGATCCTTTGGATGACCCCACAGCCCTTCGGGGTTACCTGCAGACCCCCGTGATTCAGACCACCCAGCCCCAAGAGCCTCACCTGCCACAACAGCCTCCACGTCCACCCGGTCCCGTCCTGGCTGCCACCAAAAACCCCCTGGGTGTCAACTTCTGCTTTGGGCACTTCCCGCCTCCGCCCGCCCGCCAGCACGGCACCTCCTCCCCCGCTGCCCCACGGTGCCCCCCTCGTGGGCAGGGCCCCCTTACCTGTCATCAGCCCCCAGCACCCACTGCCCCCCTGGCGCTGGCACCAGAGCCCCCCTGGACACCCCATGCTGCTCCTCCAGCACCGCGTGGCGCCTCGATGGGTCCCCCCGTTACCGGGTCGGGGCGCGGGTGGCCTTCGCTGGGTGCCGGTGGCCCACGCTGGGTGTGGGTGACCCACGCCAGGAGCCGGTGGCCCACACCGGGTGTGGCGGTGAGCGCCAGGTGCTGGTGGCCCAAGCCAGGTGCTGGTGGCCTGTGCTGGGTGCCGGTGTCGTGGGGTGCTGCATGGGGTGCCGGCCGGGGAGCAATGGGCCCCTGCAGGGCGCGGGGCTGCTTTTAACCCCATCCTGCCCACGTGGCCCGACCACAGGAAGAGCCGTCGCTGCGGAGCAGATAACGGTGCCGGTCCCACCCAGCGCCGCCCCGCAGCCCGACCGCAGCCGGTCCGGCACCGGGGCAGGAAGCACCAGCCGGTTACGCTCTCCTGGGCTTTGCTGCTGACAGCGACAAACATGTTTGTGCAGAAAAAAAAAAAAAAAAAAGAAAGAAAGAAAGAAAGAAAGGAAAAAAAAAAGGTGTTTGCACAGGGTGACAGTAACTGAATCCACCTCCCACGGCTGCTCGGCTGCACCACGGCCCCTCGCCCCATGCTAGCGGTGGGACCTGCACGGCAGCAGTTCCTGCCCACGGAGGGTCCAGCAGCCCGTGGCGGGGGCTGCAGGACTCAGGGGCTGCCTGGTCATGGGGGTGAAGCACTGGGGACACAGGTGCCAGCGAGTCACAGGCCCTAAACCTGTGCTTTAGGAAATGCATTGCATAAGAGGCTTCCTGGAGCCTCTCACTCTTCAGGGCTCTGCAACACCAAACTTCCCCCCGGCCCGGGCAGCTGTAGCGACCAACAGGGATGTGAGGCCCTGGGAAGAAAACCGAAAGCTGGGTTTGGAGGTTGGCACATCCAGGTCACAATGGCCCCAGTGACGGCACCGGAACGGTGCTGGGACACAGAGCAGGAGGATTTTGCTTGGCCAGCACCGCCCTGTCCCAGTGCCAGGGGAAGCCCACCACTAAACTAGATCAAAACCTACAAACTAAATCCCCAAAAGTGACCGTAAATGGGGCCATGTCTGCCCCTGCACTGGTTTTCGTGTACCTCTGCAAAAGGCTCCTTTTTAGGCCAATGCAATTCACTCTCAACATTGATAATATGGACGGAAATGTATAAAAAACAGTACTGGTGAGGTGTGCAGGAGGCAGGGGGAGAGCAAAGCCAAAAATAACCGAGCAGCAGCACAGGCAGAAGTGATTTGACTTGAGCTGCACATGTGCTGATGGCAGCAGGTAAAAGGCTTTAGGAGAGAGAGAATTGGTTGGGAAGGCCTTTCCAAACCAAGGCTGAGCTGGTGGAATTTCAGTGGAAGAAACCAAACAGAACTGGCTGGAGTGAGCCCATTCACCAGCCCAGCAGCCCCGTCCCTGTGCCTTGGCCTGCCAAGGGCTGCCCTGTCTCCCACCCTTCCCTGGCCCTGTGCCCATCTCCATTCCTTATGGTCACGGGACTGGGGACACTGTTCCCTATGCTGGAGAGAAATTCAACAAGGAATGTGAGTGCTGTTGGTGATGTCTCCACAGGGCCCTTTTGGCAGCTCTGAGCCCAGGAACATCGCTCTGCCTCGCCAGGGGCCTGTGGTAAGCAGCCACTCATCCATGGCAGAGGCCACCACGTGCAGGCTGGGTCCATGGGGTGGCCTCCTGATGCCAGGTGACTTCAGGTGCCTCCCAGACTGGCCCTCCTGGGGGTCTGAAATGTGTAAATATCATTTTTGGTGTGAACCACAGAACATCCTCATTTGGAAGGGACCAGCAAAGATCATCAAATCCAGCTCCTGGCCCTGCACAGGACACCACAACAATCCCACCCTGTGCCTGAGAGCAGATTGTTGCCAACCCAGAGACCATCCTGGAGACATCCCCCAGTGCCATCAGCCACCTCAGTGCCAGGAGATAGTCCCCAGCAGTGGTGGGTGCCATCACAAGGGGTGAAAGTTGCACAGGGTACAGGTAACCACGCTCAGGCAGCAGAGAAAGGAGCCTTTTGGGGGGCAACCAGAGAGAGACTTGGCCCCAGAGGTGCTGCTGAGGGACCTTCCCCCGTGCCCCAGGGTCACGGCCATGTTCCTGGCTGATGACAAACTGGTCCCTGGTAAATACTGCAGCTGGGAGGAGGGGACAGGGTGGGAAGTCAGGCTCACTGAGGAAACCTCCGTTTGAGGCTGACCATGGGGCAAAGCAGGATGAAGATATTTCCCAACAGAGGCAGCCGGGGGAGATTGCACCCAAGGACAAGATGTCAGGGGAGAGTGAAGCACGTGGCCAGAGCTGGGATGTGCAGGATGGCAGCAGGGAGGGAGCTGTGCCTTCCCAAAATGGGGTCCCCAGCAGAGCCCTGCCCAGCACCTGCCCGTGCTGCTGCGGGGCCATGCAGGGGGGCCATAGGCGCCTTCCCAGCAGAGAAGTGGGGGGAGGCGACGCTTCCTCTTTCCCCAGCCCAGCACGGATGGGGGATATGACATTTTGGGTCCTGAGCTGATTTCCTTCTGCCTGCACTGGTCTCAGAAAGGAGGAAATCAGCAGATCTGGTTCCTTGGGCTCTGATGAGGTCTCTGAAAGTCTCCAACTGATGATGAACTTACCACATTCCCCAGCCATTGGTTAATTTTACTGGCTGGCAAACCAGGCTGCAGGAATTCCTACCCCAGCCCTTGGCTCTGGTTGGTCCTGCTGCACTCGTGTCCGTCTGAAGGAGCTCCAGGAGCTTTTTGGGGTCGGGGGAGGCTGAAACAGCAGCGTTTCCTCCCCTGGGAACCCCGTGAGAATATCCGGTCCCCAGCTTTCCCGAGGCCCCTCTCCACACCCTGCCCACCTGCTCCGCATCTCCCGGGGGCTTGCTGACGGACCCCAGGTGCTGCTTCCCAGGGTGCAGCTCCCCGAGAGAAACCACGTCCCCCCGAGGCACCGCTCCCGCACCCTGCCCTCCCCTGCCTCATCTGGGGGCACCCGGATGCAGCTCAGACACTGCCATGCCCCCCAAGATTTCCTGGGCACGGAGCACCACGGGCGCCTCGTTGCCACCCCGCAGCACCGACGGGGCTGTTCCTTTTCCAGTAACGCTGCCGGTATCGGGGAGCGCAGGGCAGCGGGAGCCGGCTTGCGGGGCAGCGGCACGGCCGGGCCCAGCGCTCGGCAGGGGGAAGGGCCCTTGTCGGGCCGTGCAGCCGAGGCGCTGCGAAAGCGCTGATATTTCTTATCGGCTCTGCAGCAACTTCCCCTCCTCTCCTGCGGTTGCGGCGCTCGCTGCCGGCAGGGGAAGTGCTGCCCTCGGCCCCGGCGCTGGAGGAGACGAGCTCCTGCCGGCGCCTCAGCGTGGCCCGCGAACCCCGCTCGGTGCTGGGGACAGCAGCTGCCCCGCCACGCTCAGTCATTCCCACCATCCAGCACGCCGTGGCTCCCATCCAACCGGCACCTTGTGGAGGAAGAGAAGGAGGAGAAGAAGGAACAGCATGGTCCCACCCAAAGCCTCCCTGAGCCACCTCCACTGCCCTGGGGCCAAGGGGCCGGGTGAGCCACTGGATCCACGGGCAAGCTGTAGCATCTCCTGGCCAGGCCCCAAAGGAGCCACAGCGTCTCAGTCAGGCCACTGCTAACGCTGAAGCCTAATGACAGTGTTCCCAAAGCACCACATCCCTCTGAGAACACGGGACAGAGGCACGGGGGGCACAGCTCTCTCTGCTTTACAGTGCCAGGGGGGGCCTCCTAAAAGGCCCGCGGGACAGAGGGCTCTGAGCTGGGATGCTCCAGGAGAGCAGGTGCTAGGGACATCTGCAGCACCAAAAAATCAGGAGTGCCAAGCACCACCCCTGAGAGCTTGTTTTGGATGGGAAGGGCATTGTCTGCCACCGTCATGGCAAACCTTCAAGGAAGAACTGCAGCGCCTGTGGCACGGCTGAGAGGCCACCTGTGTGCCCAACAGAGGGGCTGCGGTACCTGCGTGGGCCGAGCCCCGTTTCACCGCCGGGCACGGGAGGCGGCCCCGAGCGGGATGTTCGGGGGAGCCCCCCGAGCGCCCCCAGCCCCCTGCCCGAGCCCGGCCGTGCCCCGGAGGCCGGGCAGGAGCGAGGCCGTTACAAGTGACTCAACCAGAAACTGCCGGGCGAGGAGGCGGCGGCGAGAGGCAAATGAGAGCGCGAAGGGAAACCTCAAAAAGGCGAAGTGACGCGGGCGGGCGGGGGACACGGCGCTGGATTTGCCCATATATAGACAAAATCGCGGCCCGGCTGCGCCAGTGGCGGGCGCGGGGCGGTTGGGCCGGGCCGTGGCTGCTCCGGCATTTTCCGTGGCACCTGCTGCCACCGGCCACGCAGGTGGGGGAAGGGGACCCCACGGCCCGGGGGCTCTGGAGGGGCCCCCACGGCGGCCGGTGCTGCACAGATGGGTGACTCCTGTTTCCCCCCTCTTCTTGGGATGGAGGATGCTCCGGGACAGAGCCCAGCAGGCGTACGGGGAAGGAGGGATGAGAAGCAGCACCAGGCTGGGCTGTGGATTTCCCGGGGCAGGATGGGCTCAGGAGGTGCAGGGCTGAGTTCTATGGTGACAGACCCTGCTCTCCCTCGACCTTGACCCTGCAGGACAAGGGGCAGGAAGAGCTGAGCATGTCTGAGGGCCAGAGGCGCAGAGGAGGGGGTCAGGCACTCAGGGCTGCCAGGAAGCAGCTCCCCAAAGCTGGCATTGATGGCACCTTTCCAGCACCTTTCCAGGCCAGCTGTGCAGTTCCAAAGCCCCAGCCTGGCCAAGGGGACAGATCCTGCAGCCACTGGAGTGTGTTGCCCTGTACCACACACCTGGGCCATTTGGGGACCAGAGGTGCAGTGTCCTCTCCCAGCACAAGTCCCAGGGCTCTGTTTGGGCACTCAGTGGCTCTTCTGCAACTGCCCATGCAGAAGGACCTCGGAGGGGAAAAGCCCCTTTCAGCCCAGCACCAGCATCAGCCTGGGTGACATGCAGCTGGCAAGGAGAAGGGAAGGACAAGTGCCACCTGGGATGCTGCAGGAGGTCTGGGGATGGGGAGATACCATCAGATTCTCAAATCCCTCCTTGGACTTCAGCTATGGTCTCACTTTGCCATGCGCCCTCAGGAAACGTGTCCTCAGCACCCTCAGCCACCTCCACTACCGAGCTGAGACTCCACTCTGCCCTGCCCAACCCCTGGCATCTCCCTTCCCATGAGGGAGCAGACCAGGGAGGTGAGAGCTCTCAGTCTAGAGGAGGGTTGGGACCCCCCACCAGACTCCAGAACCCCAACTCTGTGGGCAGACCCGTGGGTTTGGAGGTATCCACCATGAAGCAGTTTAGGGCTCTTTGCAGACAGCCCTGAGCTCACAAGGGATGGATGTTCCGCTTGCAGGTGCCCTTTGCAGGCCTCTGTCAGGAACCCAGCAGCCTCTCCCCTTCAAAAGCAGAGCCTCCTCCTTCCACTGCGGTTCCTGAGGGGAAAACACCCAGAGGACCCATCATGCATCAGAGCTCCCTGTTTTCCTCGCAGATCCCCTCAGCAGGGAGCACATCCCAGTTCCTTGCCCACCTGCCTCCATCCCAGTGCACCAGGGTTCCCTGGGCTGGGCACGTGGCAGCTGGGCCCCGTTCCTGCCATGCTTTGAGAGCTCTCCTAGCTTGCCCCTCCCCCCCATCTTGCTGCTGCTCAGATCTGGGCCCCTCCTCTCCCCACCACATCAGACACAGGGGCCTCGGTGGCTTCTGCCCATGTGCCCTGACATGGAGGTGACGGGCAGGATGGGGCACCCATTCCTGGCATGCCCCGGGCTTTACCATCCTCTCTACAGCAACATTTCCCTCCAGGTACCAGGACAACCCAGGTCATCTTCCCCATCACCTCCACCTGCCAAGCCAGTTTCCAAGGATAACAGTCTTAATCTGGGGTTTGTTTGGGGCTTTTTCCCCACCCCTACCACCTATCCCCAAGGGTTTCCACATCCCTGAGGTAACCAGTTCCCCTCAGGCACACAGGGTGGCCAAAAGGAGCCTGGGAAAGTCCAAGTCTGCACTGGGAGCCAGTGAAGAAGTGAAAGTGGAATTAGGGTGAAGCAGGAATGATTCTCAGAGAGTAGGAGCACCTCTCCTATCAGGAAAGGCTGAGAGAATTGGGATTGTTCAGCGTGGAAAAGAGAAGCTTTCGGGGTGACCTAATCGTGGCTTTCCAGTACCTGAAGGGAAATTACAGGAAAGATGGAGAGAGACAATGGACAACGGCCTGGAGTGACAGGACAAGGGGGAATGGCCTTCCATTGCCAGAGGGCAGAGACAGATGGGATATTGGGAAGGAATTGTTCCCTGGGAGGGTGGGCAGGCCCTGGCACAGGGTGCCCAGAGCAGCTGGGGCTGCCCCTGGATCCCTGGCAGTGCCCAAGGCCAGGTTGGACATTGGGGCTTGGAGCACCCTGGGATAATGGAAGATGTCCCTGCCCATGGCAAGGTAGGGAACAAGATGGTCTGTAAAGGCCATTCCAGCTCAAACCATGCCATGATTCCATGCTGCTGCTGCCAGCCCGGGCAGCATCTCAGTGTGCCACAGCAGGCAGAGCAGCCCCAGGGGCACAATGGGGGGGTCACCCTGCCTCGGCCCCCTGGGCAGGGTCCAGTGTGCTCTCATCCACGTCCCCCTTCACCTGAAGCCTGTGTGGCCCAAGTGGGAGGCCAGAGGCCGCTCTGACCGGGGTGTGGGCAGGTCTCCGTCCCCGGGCAGCGCCGGAGGGGCCCCACGCAGGTGGGGACAGGCATTTCCCGGCAGCTGCCTCTGCAGAAGCACCGAGTGCTCTGCGGTTTGGAAAGTCACTTTTCTCGTCCGCAGGGAGAGCCGGGGTATCGGTTCTCAAAACCCGCACGAAATCTACTGGCTCGTGTTTCCTGCCGGGGCTGCCCTGGCTCCGCTGCCCAGAGCTGCCAGGCTGCCAGGGATGCCAAACCTGCAGCATTTTCGGGCCTGGCTGAAATATTTGAGCGTCATTTGGTGCAGGGGGAGGAGCCGTCCTGACTCACATCTCCGCTCCCAGCCCGTTGCCGCTTTTCTCTCCCGATTCCCGCTCCGGCTGCCGCCGCACATTTTTCCTCCAGTTTCTTCAACGTGAGAGCTCCCTGCCCTACTTTTTTTGCAGCAATAAAGCTCCGCATCGTTTGCTTTTGGCTGGTGCAAACCCCAGGCAGCTCCGGGGCTGGAGTCTCACTGGCAGGCTCCTTTTGGGAGCCTTGCGGGAGAAGTGGATCACCGGGGCTGTGCGATGTGGGATGCGAGGGAGCTCGCAGGGAACGGGCTCGGGGTCAGCCTGGTGAGAGGCACCACGTTCCTGGAAGCGCTGCAGGCACAGGAGGTGCAGCTCTCAAGAACCACCACGTTCGGCCCATTTTCCTCGCTGGGGTGGCTCCTTTGCACCTGCACTGCAGCTCCTGCCAGTCTTAACCCTACATATCCTGGAGCACTTGGGCTTCCAGCAAGGGGTGAGGTCTCTGCAGGGTTTCCATACCCCCTCAGTTTCCCCGAGAGGCACAGTGACAGTGCACACTGCGCCCTGGGGACAATTTCCTAAGCAAAGTTCCCAGCCCTGAGCGGTGATTGCAACTTCCCAGGAAGGGAGATGAGAACCGCGGAGCCTCAGCCCCACAGCAACCGCAGCCAAACAAGCCCATCCTGCTTAGGGTCCTGTGCAGAGCCCTCTTGTCACCTCCTCTGCATCACGGGGCCAGGGGACAAGGGTCCTGGGTCCTGATGTGGCTCCAGCCTTGGAGCACCTCCAGCATGGCCATTCCCTGCAGCCAAGGGAAGGAAGGCAGTCGGGACTGAACGGTGCTGTGAAACAGCAGGAACTGGAGCTTGTGGCTCAGTCGGTCTCCAGCAGTTCCCCAGCCCAAGGGCCGTGCTGCCACCCCGCGGCACCACCAGCGTGAGGCTCCCCGGGCTGGGCACGGGAGGGGCGGATCTGTCACCCTACATCCTCCCAGCCTGGCTGGAGACAAACCCTTGCTGCCCAAAACCAATCTCCAGCCAGCTGGATAAAGAGCCACCCCCCTCATCCTCCTTGTTCCCTTCCATCCTGAATGTGTCAGGCTGCCCAGACAGCCCTGGCTGCAGCTTTCCCAGACCATTCCACTGGGGATGAATGCATCTGGGGGGATCCCAGGTCACCCTGTGCCCCTCATGGCACAGCTGGGCCAAAATTGCCCTCCAGAGCCCAGAGGCCTGTGCCCAGAATACCTAAACCTGAGCATCCTGCAGAGGCCCTGGGCTGCTGGGACAGTCAGATCTCTGTCCCACAGGCCTGGCCTACTGGGAGCTCCCAAGGTCCATCTCCTGCCCACACTGCAACGCAGCAAGCCTGAAGGATGACTCACCAGGCAGCTCAAGGGCTTTGATTTCACCAGGGGTGTGTGAAAGTCACGGTCAATTCCCCCTTTTGACTGCAGAACTGAACCTGCTGCTCTGTCTTCCCAAGAGGAGGGTGCTCTCAGCTCTTCCCACAAAAGGTGGATCTGCACCTGGAGACGTTTGCTGGAGCTCAGGGCCCAGCAAGGACTTGACTTGGCCCTGGTCTGCACTGAGCAAATACTCATTACTTCAGCACCACATCTGCAAGGACCCAAGCAAAATGTGGCTTAAGGCACCTTCCCTTCCAGCCCCCTGTGCTCCAGGCTTGTCCCACCACACATCTGCTCCAAATCTCCACAGGAGGCCATGCTCTCTCTGACCTGGGGCACCTGGGACTCATTTCTTGTGAGAAGCTCTACAAACCAGAGCAGTGCAGAGAGGCCATCACCTCTGCCATCCTGGCAGTGTCACTCCCCAGCCAGTCCTGAATTCCCTGTGCTGCAGTCACTCTCAACCCAGACCAAGTGCAATTTTCAGGCTGTAATAACTTCCACTGTTTGTCTCAAGAAAACAAAAATTGAGCTTTCCAGCTCCAGGATTATCTCAGGGAAAAAAAAAAATTATTTCACTTGGCCCTTCGTGACTGGTGGCTGCTGCTGAACTGAAACAAAACAACTCAAGCAAGAGCCATCAGCTAAGCAAGCCGAATGCCTCAGGAGTTCAAGTGTTACACACACTGAGCTGACACTTAAAGCAGTCAGATCTGCAGAAGCAGGAGGCTGGATGGGTGTTTCCACCCCTGCTTGTCCACCCCTCCCGTGTGCAGGGCCTGGTGCTGCCTCCCAACCACACCAGCAATGGGCCCGTCCTGCTCTGCCTGCCCTGGAGCCCAGCAACAGCCAGTGGATGGTCCATCCTGCTACCACATTCCTCGTACAGGACCTGCAGGCCCAACGCTCCGTGACCTCCATGTAACCACCTCCACAGGAAACACTGGCCATCACCATATCTGCTCCATCCAGCTGGGAGCTGCAGGTTCCCCACAGGGAAGGGCACCCAGCACAGCCAGGGCAGGATCTTGCTCTCAAGGCAGGAATGTGGCCCATGGTACAAGCAGTGACAATCGCAGGTTCCAAACAGTCTGGCACAGGCAGGGGGGCAAGTGTGAGCCCCCCACCTCAGCACCCTGCAGTGGTGAAACCAGTGACAGAGTGACAGCTGGACCCAGCCCTGAGCAGGCAGTGGGTTTTATTGAACTATTTACACAGCTATTTCCCAAATCCCAAATCCCCGCTTTCCCACACCAACCATCAAAAAACTTGGGCATCACCATTAAACACCCTTTCCCAGTCCTACTCACACCCTCCCCCCAGCAAGGCTCAGATAAATGTCTGTGGTCTGTGGTGTGGCAGAGTCTGGAGGTACCGAGTGAGGGGAGCTGAGCCTGCACACTCCAAGTCCAGCCCCACTTGCCCACAGGATAAAGCTGAGAGGTTTTGGAGCAGTGCCCACTGCCTCTTCCACGCAGCACTGGGACCTCCAGGCAGCACAAGAGCGCTTCAGGTTTTTATGGCTGTGTCCCGAGACTTGTAGGCCACTCCACGGCTCTTCAGCTCTCGGACAATCCCTGCAGCAAGGAGACAAACACATTTTAGTCTTCTCCTGGGATGAGGAGCCCTGGGAACTGTCATGTAGAACTGGACAATCATCTTTGTTTCACAGAATCATGGAATATCCTAAGGGAGGGATGCACAAGGATCATGGAGTCCAGCTCCTGTCCCTGCACAGACACCCCAACAACCCCACCCTGGGCATCCCTGGCAGCGCTGTCCCAATGCTCCTGGAGCTCTGGCAGCCTCGGGGCCGTGCCCATTCCCTGGGGAGCCTGGGCAGTGCCCAGCACCCTCTGGGGGAAGAGCCTTTCCCTGATATCCCACTTAAACCCTAATCCTGGGTATTCCAGATATGCCTGGGCTGTGCCAGGCCTCAGCTTCTGGCCTCATGATGTTTCCAGCTCCTTCCCAATGCAGAGCTAAGTCAGAAACAAGGGAACTGGGATTCCAGACACAGGCACAGCTTTCACTCCAGGGATTTGGGATTCACTCCTGAGTTAGGAGTCTGCTCTGGGGCTACATACTGGGCAGGAACTCAACTGGATGGATGATGCCCTTTCTGCATTCCAGAGATAAGGCAAATCCTCTGTGCCCTCCAGTCCACTTGTAAACACACAAATCCACCATGGCACAAGCCCTTAGTGCAGGAGGAGGAGTGTGCTCACTGGGATTGCCACAACAGCACCCCATCCTGCAAAACCCTTTTCTATGAACAAAACTCCATGTTCTCCTGGAGCTGAATGGTTTGAGATATGCCCACCTTCCAGAATCGCTCTCTAATCCCAGTTTATCCCTCTGATAGACAGGTTTTAGCCAGCAGTTTTCAATATAAACTTCTGCCAGGTACAGTGCTGAACCCTGAAACTCCCTCTCCAGCAACTCCTTGCAGTCACCTTTGCTGATCCCATCACACCAGGGTGATCCTGTCCCACCTGGCTGATCCCAGCACCCACATGGCATGTTCCCTGTGCAGTGTTCACAGAGCCCCAAACCCTGACTCCATCACACAGGTACCTTGGGGCAGGCGGCCAGTCACGGACACTGCATAGACACCAGGCTTGAAGGTACCTGCGGGAAAGAAAACCTCGAATTACCCCATGTGGAGCAGCCAGGTGCGATTCCTCAACCTGTGCATATGCCCCCTCATTGAGGGGCAGAATCCCTTCCACAGCCCAACCTGCAGCTCTCACTGCGCCCGAGAAGGGTTTGCAGAGAAGGGATCTCCAGCTCCCAAATTACTCACTGATCCGCTGCCACTTGGAGACCCAGCTGTCCTCAGGGCTCATCATGGCGATGATCCTGTGGGAGGGATGGCAGTGAGGGGACGTCTCCCAGCTGGGTGACCCCCCTGTGCCACTTCGGTGTCCCCACGCTCCTGGGGGACCACGGCTGGGCCCAGGCCCCACTCACCCGTCGAAGGAGGAGCTGGTGCAGTCATAGACCATCTCGCGGTTCCCCTTCATCTGCAGGTACGTCTCGCAGTTATCACAGCCATCATACTCGAACTGGTCGATGGTCTAAGGGGACACGGGTGTCAGGGGCCCGGACCAGCCGGGAGCCGGGTGGCCGCGGGGCCGGGAAAAGGGAGGGAACGGCCGAGGGAAGGGAGGGAGGGAACCCCGGGAAGGAGGGTTCAGGACCAGGGCCGGGGCGGACGGGAAGCGCCCAGAGGCTGCGGGAGGCAGGGGAGGGAGAGAGGCCCGGGGGCGAAGGGCCGTGGCAGGGGCTGGAGGCACAGACCAGGAGGGGGAAAAGACCGGGAAGGTCCAGGCCGGAGAGGGGGTCCTGGGCCGGGAAGTGCTGGGAGAGGAGGGCCAGAACGGGCGGGCAAAGGACCGGGGAGGGCAGGAAGGCTCGGGCTGGGGCCGAGAGGGAGGAGAACCGGCGCAGGGAAGGGCCGGGGCCGGACCGGGGAGGGCCGGGCCGAGGTGGGAGGGCCGGGGCAGGGAGTGCCGGGGCCGGGATGGGAAGGCGCAGGCCGGGCGGGGAAGGGGCGGGAAGGGCCGGTGCCGGGGAGAAAGGCCCGAGTAGGGGCTGCAAGGCTTAAGCCGGGCGGGGGAGCAGTCCCTGTGCCGGCGCCTGTCCCTGTGCCCTTCCCGGTCCCACCTTGACGAGGGAGCAGAGCAGGCAGGCGCGCAGGTGCCGCAGGTCCTTAGGGACGGTCTCCAGCGAGATCGCAGCCATCGCTGCCCCGGCCCCGCTCTGCGACTGCGCCGCGGCCCCGGACCCGCCCCGGGCACGGGAACGGGAACGGGAACGGGAACAGGAACGGGCCCGCCCCGGCCCTGGATCCGCCCCGGGAATGGGAACGAGCCCACCTCGGCCCTGGATCCGCCCCGGGAACGGGAACAGGAACGGGCCCGCCCCGGCCCTGGATCCGCCCCGGGAATGGGAACAGGAACGGGCCGGGCCGGCCCTGGACCCGCCCCGGGCCCGGGCGGCAGCGGCGGGCGGGGGCTCTGCCGCGGGCGGGGGCTCTGCAGCGGCCGGGAAGGGCCGGGCTGGGCTGGGGGTCCCTCCCCGCGGGGCTCCTCCGGCAGCGCAGCCCCGCGCACAAAGAACAAACGCAGGCAGCAGACCGGTACATGGATAAATATATTAGTAAATAAATATATTTCTGAGCACATCAGCATATTCACACATCTTTGTGTTTATCGGACATAAATACACAGTTTTGCATATATATAAAACGTATTCTTCCTTTTTTTTTCTTCTGTGTGTGGTGTTTGTTTTTTTTTTTTCCTGGGTCATAATTTATTCCCAAGCCCCGAGAGCCAGGACAGACTCAGCAAAAAAACAAACGAAACAAAAAGCAACAACAAAACGAACCGATATTCACATTTCCAAAGGATCTGAAGGATTTGTGTAGGAGGGGAGGTACCCAGCCAGCCTGACCACATGCCCAGTTCAGGGGGTGGGAGCTCCGGGGAAAGGGGTCCCTGGGGAAGGGCTGGACTTTCAGTTTGGATAGAGGGAGCTTGGGATGCTCTGGCTTCCATCAGTTTTCGGCTGTGACTTTGGATGCAAGGAAGGAAAATGAACTCTGCATCATTGCAGGGATGCTGGAGAGATTCCATGGCGGAGCCCACAGGCACTGAGCCCTCAAAAGCATCACTCAGAAGCCAGAGGTAAAGGAATTGTGAGGAACCATTCCCTATTTTCTCAGATCCTGCTTCTTCCCTTCCAGGCAGCCAAGGATAGTCATCCATCTACTGAGGAGGATCTTTCAAACCCACCTTCCTCTCCTTCCCCTGAGCCCCCACCGAGGCAGACCTGCACTCCAGCCTTTTCTACGTGAAAAGGAACAGCAGCATAAGGTCAGGAAAAGGAGACACTTGGAAGCAGGCGTTGCCCTGGCAGCCTGGTAATACTGCAGTGGGGAGTGCACAGGGTGCACGAGTGCTGACCACTTTCCCAAAGAAGCTTGTGGCTTGCAAATTCAGGAATCTCCTCTTTTGTTAGGGATAACGAGGGAAAGAGAGGACGTTAGAGCTGCACTTGTTCCTCTGAGCAGTGAAATGCATCCCTGGAGGCTCTCTGCCTTCCTGACTCCTAAAGAAAGCAGAGGGAGCACCCTGACTCTGAGCCTTCCAGGATGGTCAAGGACATGGGCAGCTGGTTCAGACAAGCCACGGACCAGGAGCACAAGAAGCTGAATTGGGGTGAATCCAGATCCACTCCCGGATTTCTCCTCTAGTTTAAGATTGACTTCCCTGCACAGGAGAAAACATCTGAGCTTGTGTCTTCTGCTTGCACTGGAGGACAAGCAAGAGCCTGGAAAGGTCTAAATGTAATTCTGCTGGGTTCTTTGATGAAAGAAATTCAGCTCTTCCCTAGACTGAAAGGTCCCACAGGGGCCTGGTCACAGGAGACACGGAATGAGCACTACAAGGGAATAATGTTGGGTTTAGAACAGTGCTATTGGCTGATCACTTGACTGCCAGGGACTGATTAGCAGCTGGGACAAAGATGCTTTTTTCGAGGATTAAGGGCAGCAAACCCCATAAAAAGCTTTCCCACCAACAAAGGAAGGCAGAGGATTATCCTGAACTGGGACTGCATCACCAGAGCACTCTCTTGAGAAGCTGCTGCTTCAAGGGAAGACACGGGAAGCTTTACTGAGCAGAAGGGAAAGTCTGTCCCTACATCAAGTTTCAACTGTCAGGAGTTATCTTCAGCTCCAGTGTTGTATCCTCACCAATGCTTCCCTGTGCTTGGAAGCACTTGGTGCCATAGAAATGTGCACTTCATACGGGAATCTGGCTGATTCTTTGGCCTGACTGATCATTTAGGGCAATGAACTTGACAGGAATTCTTTGCTGTTTGAAAGCTGCATGGGTTCTATGTGTTTTGCATTTGGCAGGTTTTATTTTGCTTGAATGTCTGCAAATTATGAGATGTAGGAAATAAGAACTAGTGACATTCAGAAAAATCCAAAATACTCATAAATGGGGGGGGAAGTAATAAACCAGAGCCTGATGATTTCTCAAGTTTTCTCCCTAAATCATCAAAATGTTGGAAAAGACAGAAAAATCCTTTTGAAGGATCATTTCAGGAGTCTCAGAAATACGAAGTTAAGGCTGGGTGATGGATAGAGCTCTGCTCTGCATTTATTATGGAGGCTTTTGCTGGGAATTTTTGCTGTGTCTTGGGGCAATGAGAGGAAGGAGAGAAGCAGGAGCCACGTGAACTCCAGGATTTTCCATAACTCCAGTGGATGGGGACATCTGAGATATGTTTGAAATATGCTTTTAGCAGGGTTGGCCATGACAGCTATTTCAGGGTAGGTGGAGGAGTTAAGAGGATGAGTGAGAGACTTGTTCACACTGCCAGATGAGAGGGTGGATTCTTTGCAATGGAAAGAGTCTGACCCAGCTCCTTCCCAGAAATGCTGACGTCCTTGTGTCTTCCCCTCTCCTGCTGCTGGCAAACACAGCCAGTGGCCAAGACAGCGTCAGCTGAGGGACACTGAGGTGACCAAAAGTGGTGAGAGCTCTTGGTTTCCACTGAAGTCAGAAGCAGCACCTTGCAGGGCAGCCCTGTGAGCCGTGAGATGGAGAATAGCTTGTTCCTGTGTCTGAAATAAGCATGGAAAAGTTAATTGAAGAAGTCTGGCTTTTGACCTAAGTGAGGAAATGAAGTCAGGAGCTACCAGGCCACAGAAAGTAATTTCTGCAGCTTTTGGTCTCGAAGGCTTGTTTATTTTTGCAGTGTTTAGCAAAACCTTCTGTGGCATGAACATGCCAAAATAGCAGCTTGCACTCACTCGGTGAGCTCTCCCCGGGAGCCCTGCCCAGCTCGGAGCGATGCCACGGGATGACGATGGGCTGCCTGTGCCTTCAGCGGAGACGGGCCCGGAGAGCCGCGCTCTGTCTGGGTGACCTCGGGCCGTGGGGACGTGTCAGGAGACCACGAGTGTCCCGTTGCTCTTGGCAGTCTGTGTCTCGGCGGGGCAGGGCTGGGCAGAGCCAGATGTGAGCAGCTCCATGAACATCTGTGTCCACTCCATCTCCCAGCGAGCAAACAGGGCAGTGTTTTATTAAACTGAGTGTTCGTGGACATCCTGGACCTCCTCTTCAGATGCTGCATTCAAAGAAAAGGAGAAAGAAAAGTGTCAGCTACACCTGGCTGAACATTCCCAGGCTCTGCAGCTGCTGGGGCCTTGACCCCGCAATCCAGAGAACACATGCTGCAGGAAAAACCACTAAGTGAAAGCTACTAAAAAAGCCACTAAGCCACTGGAACAGGCTCCCCAGGGAATGGGCATGGCCTCAAGGCTGCCAGAGCTCCAGGAGCGTTTGCACAACGCTCTCAGGGGTGCACAGGGTGGGATTGTTGGGATGTCTGTGCAGGGCCAGGGACTGGACTTGATAATCCTTGTGGGTCTCTTCCAATTCACGATATTCCATGATTCTATGAAGTTTCTCCCAGTTTTTCAGAGGAAATTTTCTGGCCACCTCCCAACCATTTTATTCCTCTAAGGTGAAGTACAATAAAATCTAAAGATAAGACATCAAGCTGCTCCTCAAATATTTCAGAAGAGGCAGGCTAAGGGCACCCCAGGATTCACATCACTGCTAGGTGTTTGCTTTTGAGGCTTTTTGATGTTTGCTCTTTGTGAAAATCTGTACAGCTGACTGAAAAATTATTAGGACTGGAAAGTAACACCAATTCATATCTCATAGAGCCAGGGTGCAACAGAACTCCAGGCAATAAGAGCAGAGAGCAGTGATGCAAGACAGGAATGACACATGTTCCACGGTGTTCCACAGGTTGCACAAATTGCTTCTGAGTCCAGCTCAGGCTCAGGCTCTTCCCCAGCCCCTTCCACCTGGGGAATTACTGACAGGCAGGTGCTGAGCAGTTTACTTGGAACCATCCAACAACAGGGCTGCCTAAAAAGCTGCACCCAAGCCACTGCTCCAGACAGCCCCTTTCTCTCTAAGTCACTGCCTGTTGTCACACACACCACGGTCCCTTCCCAGATCTCTTAAGCCTGCCCAGAACTCTTATACAAGGTAAGCATAGCCCAGCAAAGGCATACAGACATGATTTTTCCTATTTCCCTTTTCCTGAATGTTCCTGAGATCAAAGGAAAGAAATGCCCACATATAGATCTATAGAGGGCAATTTAAAACAACTTTTCAGAACAGTCACAACAAATTCTTGTTGGTTGCTTATCACCAGCTGTAGGAGCAGAGCCTTTAAAATTAAATATGTGGGAAGCAAACAAACACAGGAGATTCTGCTTGGAAAAACAATGATTAGCACTGATTAGCTAATCAATGTGGGAAAATGAATGCACATGGTGTTGTACATGTACACACGTGTGCAAGCATGGCTGTAGTACCTGAAGAAAGAGTTTGAGCAGATCTTGCATTTGTGACTTGAGTCACAAGTGGAATCAGCCATTTCCAACTGCTTCCCTTGCCACCAGCTTATGTGCAACCCAAACAGAGACTGCCCAGCTTCAATCCCTCTGTGTTCAGATGCCTTCAGTCTCAAATAACATTACTAAAACATTTTCTGAAAGCTGTGCCTGCATGAGTTTCCCCTGCTTGTGCTAAGAAAAGATCAAGAACTGAAGAGCTGGGAGAACCTCGGCTGCTGGACTGGCCATGGCAGGGCACTGACCTGGAGCACACCTTGATGACACCACAGAAATCGTGCTCTTTGCGTGTTAGGTTTTAAGGGTGGTCTTTTTCTGCCCTCTAATCCCTTTCCCCCTCCCTAGTAAAGATCAAAGACATGACATGAAAGGGACTCAGGATGAGCAGGAGGGAGGAGAGGGGGAGGATGCCGAGAGCACTGCAGGAGGTGAGATTTCCCAGGGAGAGAAATCAAGAGATTTCATCAGCCTGTGCTGGAGTAATGTGGCTGCTCTGGGATGCTTTCCGGGCGTGCCGGGGCGGTTCAGGAAGCCATCCAGCTGGAATTCACTGCCAGTTGTCTGTCTTCCCTTAAGAGGATCCATCAGCATTGCTCCAGGATTGATTCTCCAGGGACGCGACTCCCAGGTGTGGCCTCTCCCAGGCAAGAGAAGAGTCGCGGATGCAAAGCCCGCCAAGATCGGCTGATGGAGGTGCTCAAGGAAGAGGCATAAACTCCAAGGTCATGCAAAAGGCTCTTTGGGATCATCCACAGTTACTCCCTGTGATGCCAGTGCATGGCACTGCCTGCACAAGCGGAATTTCCCCAGGGGCTGTGGACCAAGATTCAGCCTCACCTGGGAGCTGGGCTAGGTATGCACACACCTGGAGGGTGTTGCATCCCACAAGAGCACCAGCAGCTTCTGGAAGCCCTGGTTTAGGAACTTCCTGAGCCAGAGGGTGCATTTGCATCTCTGCATTTGCTACCTCTTGATCTGGGCTCTCAAAACCATTTTACTTCTGGCATCTACATCCCCTGGGCAACCAGCACCAGTTTCACTACACACCATGTGTTGCCTTTTGGGTGTTTTAAAGCTTCTGGTTCCCATTCGATGCCATCACTTACTTTGTTCTAAGTACTCTCTTATCTGCCTTCTCCTCTGCTCTCCTAATTTCATATCCTCTCTTTCATATCCTCTGCTAATCACTTTTTTCCCACATGAAAGTCTCACTATTCTTTCTATTTTCTCAGAAAAACCCATCGCTGGGATGGTACCAGATACCTTTCTGCCCTTCCACCAAGCCTGATTTCCCTTTCTTTTTCCACACTTTTTGGTGACCAGGAGCTGTGCGATCACCACAGGTTTACACAGCTGCATAAAAGGCACTTTCTGCTTGTCCCACGTAGTTCCCAGCCAGCTAATGCTAATGCTAATGATGATGATAATAACAACAATAATAACAGGAACGTTGTGAATTTTACTTAAAAGTGGCTCTGCTCATGCGTGGCATTTTGTGCTACTTACAGGGGATTTCACCCAGCACTCCCTCACCCGACAGCTCAGCAGCAGGGGATCCTCCTGTAACACTCTGTATCCAGTTTTAATGCTGACATCCTGACGGATTTTGTATGTTACACACTTTGCTATCTCGTCTCCTTGTCCAAGATATTTATGAGCTTGCTGGAAGGTTCAGACAGTTGGAAAACTCCCCTTTTCTCCGTCTCTGAGTAATTTCCCTCCATTAAGTCTGATCTGCACTCTGTCTCCTATTTTTCAGTGAGTTATTTACCTATGAGAGCACCTTCCCTTTTATCCTTTCAGAGCTTCCTTCCCCTAAAAGATCTGCCAGGTGTTATCTCTCCCTACAAAAGCGGGGTTGCCTCCTCCCCTGGTTTTCACACTCAGCCATGTGCCTACAAGTCAGACCCTGCATTTGAATTTTTAACAATTTGCTTGGCTGGAAAGTCAGGCTCATCATTCTGTGGCTTCAGCTATTTCCAGCTGATACTGCCCTCAGCTCTTCCTCTTGGCTCTGGGCATGGGTAAGAGATTGCAGGCCACATTCAGGATTTATCAGCTTCGTGCTCGAGCCCTGAAGGATGCCCAGTGGGTGATCTGTACCTCTGGCAACTTGTTACTCTCCACTGTATTTCAGAAGTGCTCAAACTGGCGATTTGATTCATGAGGGATCCTGTCCCCCTGCCCTGAAGGGAGCTGTGCAAGGTGAGAACCTCCCCTAGCACTCCCCCGGTGATCACTAATGCAGTAAAGGTAGTTTGCTCTTCTGCTCTGCACTTACAGCCCCTGAACATCCCTCAGACCTGTGTTACTCCCTGGGTCTGAAGAAGCCCAGGCAGCCTTCTCCCTTCTGATGGAGCTGAAAACGTTTGCATTAATAGTCTGTTTTACACAAGCTGTTCATGGAAATATTCCCCGGCCTGTCTCTCCACGGCTCTGCACTTCACTTGGCATCCAGCTCTGTTCTGACTTCCTTCTCCAGCCACACCTTGGCTTTGGAAGAACAGCTTCTGAGTGCCCTCCCTGCTCTGCTGCTTGACAAGCCCTTTTCTGGAGCTGTAAATGATCCCTGTGCCCAAAAGCATCTTAGTCTTTTGCCTGCTTATTTTAGCACTATTCTCATAGGAGTCTCCTGTCTGTGTAGGCTCATCTTTGCAGCCTGTGTTACATAAACAGACACACATATACAGATATAGATATACACATCTATATACACACATACATAGATATACACTGTGTGTATAGATATACACACATACACAGACCCTAATGCCACCCTCCTTTTCTGCTTGGGGGCGACTGGGGGTTTTTGTGTCACTTGTCATTGGACTTCACACTCTCCTTAGCGCAGTGTCTCTCCCATGCCACCAGAAGAGACACACTCTTCTCCTCTGTAATTTCCCTAGGAATTACAGGGTCCCACTGTTTGCTTTTCTTTTAAACTGGGTTTCTGAAAAGTTTATGTCAAAACTTTAATTTAAAGCTAGGCTTTCTAATTCATCCGCTTATATTTTTAGCCTTATGCCATTTATCTGGAGGCAGAGATGCATTTTTCCCTGGTCTCCTTGTCTGTGTTTTGTGTCCTGCTTGCATGGGACTGTCTATTGAGATTGTTCTTTGCTCTTTTTTACTTCTTCTCTATTGATTTATACCTTTCCCAAGATAAAGAACCAAAGTGATTATAAACTCAGAGGTTGTGTTATGTCAACCAATGTCTTCAGCTTGGTGACTTTTCTGCGTAAGCCCTGCACAAGCTCTCTGCTCTGTCCTCTGCTCCTAATAAAGTTAAATCCTTAATCTGTCTTCTCTCAATCTTGCAAGGGAATTCTGACTCTCTGGCTGGCCCCGAAAGCATCCACAGAAGCTACTGCAGTGAACAGACATAGATCCACAGCACTTTCAGATACACTGGTCCTTCTACCTGCTGGAACAGGGAGGGAAGAGGGAATGAAGGCTTGGTGTGCTTGGCAAAGCAGCTGGCACTGGCTCTCGGTGGGGTCAGAGAGGATAAGGAGGTAGGCACAGATTGGGGCCACTGGGACCATTTCCAAAGAGACAGAAGCTTCCCAGCACGGACCTTGCAATGCTTAGCACCCTGTGTTATGCACACAGACTCCTGCTCTTGGAGCCCTCCCAGGCTCATTTGGGAGCTCAAAGCAAGCCCTGAGTAGCCTGCCCTGAGCCAGAAGGGCTCTCTCCATGTGGCATATCCTGGGAGGGCATCCCTGCAACCAGAGGCATCTCTGCCCTGATGCCTCCTTATCTCTCCAAACACCAGCATCCCTCCAGGCCTTGGAAGAACCTCCCTATCACCTATCTGCAGTGTCAGGCAGGCACTTCTGCACCTGGGAAAAATATCTGTTCCTGGAAGTCTGGGAGGCCGGAGGGCTGCAGGGAGCCAGGACCGTGCCCATCCAGCCTCCCCTGCCCCGCTGCCTCCGCGGCACCGGGAGCCTGGGCGTGGGGTGGGGCTGGATAGACAAGCACCGGGAGGAAGTTATTATCTCTGCGGCACAATGGGCACAGTGAGTCACGAGTTTAAGGCCAGTGTTTTAACAGAAATTAGACAGCCAGATCTGTGTTTGGTACCTAAATCAAAAGGATTTGCCCGAGGACCTGCAATGAGTCAGTGGCAGGGCAAGGAAGGAAGCCAGGCTCTGCTCCCAGCCAGCACCTGCCCCTGCTGACTCGCAGGTTGCTGCCTTCAGAGGACCAGAGAGAGCAAGACCTGGGAGCTAAACTCAGGTTCTTTCAAAGAGCTTCATCTCAAAGGCATTCTCCCTCTCTTTGTGAGAGACGTGCAGCAGTTAGGCAAAGGGCCAAACTTTAATTACATCTGATTTCCAAAAGACACTAAAAAGTAACTCCCACGCAACAGAGGCAGGTGAGAAATGAGGGATGTGCAAATCCAGCAACTCATTTAGTCTGTTCTACTACCCCGGGCCACACACACTTCCTTTCTCACTGATTCCAGTTAACTGGGCTTAGCGAAAACAACTGGAGCCCAAAAAGCCTTAATGATAATGACTCTGCCAGTAAGACACCCAGACTGGTGCAAGGACACTGAAAAACGTGGTCTCACCCCTTCCTTTGGGAGATATTCCAGCTGCTAGAGATGTTTAACTAAAATTAGCCACCTTATTTCTCAGTTGCAGTATTTCAGGGTTTGGTGCACTCTTTAACACACTTGCTCATCACTCAGGCCATCACCCTCACAGGTGAGCTCTGGAATGCTCCTGCAGTCAGTGCTCCTGTAGGAAAGCCCATCAGGAAGGTACCAGGTGTCCTGGCAGCCAGAGTTCCTTCACCAAACCCCCCTCATTCACCTGCTCACTGCCAGGAGAGGCGAAGGCCAGACTTACCCGGACCACCCTGCTGAGATGGGCAGTGAAGGCGGACACTCAGACTGTGTCTGGGGGTGCCCGTCCCTGAGAAATCTGCAGGAACTGAGCGGTTTCCCTCCCGTCCTGACAACCCCTCCTCTTGCTTCCTCAGCTCGGAGCTGGACTGTGGCACTAAACACTTCCAGAGCGGCCGGGAGCCGCTGGGCAGGGCAGCGCTTGGGATCAGGGGCTGGGCTTCGGGAGAGCAGCGGTAGCCAGCAGGATGGCCGGGAGGAAGGTGAGTCTCGCAGGCTCTGGGCTCGGCTGAGTCCTTGGGCAGGAGAGCGGGGTCGGGCTCCAGGGGACACTTTCTTTTCCTTCGGTGATGCCTGCTCTGTAAGCTGTGTCTGGGGGGCAGTGGGACAGGGGGTGTGCCAGCTGCTCCCGATTGTCTGTTGGCATCTACACTGAAGTCCAACCTGCTTGGAGAAGTGGAGGGGGAGTGAGGGGGCTTCCGGCCTTCCTGGGGACAGGCTGGCTGTCCTGCTGGAGCTGCCTCCTGCAGCACAGCACTGCTTTCCAGAGGCTGCTGAGAGTGATGGCTTTTCTCAGTCCTCTTTTGTGTCCGAGCACTGTGGAAAGCAACCTTGGCCCCAGAGTATCGGGATTTGCGTGGCCCCGGCCCCTGCCCAGCCCGGCCAGGAGGACACTCCGAGTCCCGTCTGTAGTGGTGGTGCTGGTGGTGGTGGTAGTGGACATGGCTGAGCACCTGGGGCTTGGCCGGAGCGGCACCCCTGGGCACCATCAGGTCCAAGGAGCGGGGCCGCCTCTCCCTGGGCGGCCGCAGCTGCTCCTGGCCGTGGTCCGTGGCGGGGCCCTCGGAGCTGCAGTACACGAAGGGATCGTAGTCGCTGCTGAGGGAGCTGCGGAAGGTGGAGCAGCTGCCGTGGATGCCCTGCAGGCTGACGTCCGTGCAGTTCAACATGGAGTCACTGGAGGAGCCGTGGCAGGGCCCCGAGCTGGAGTCGCTGCCCGGCCCGTCAGCCAGGTACCCGCTGTGCTCCGTGAGATAGCTCTCCCCGGAGCCGCTGCTGTTGTGCTGGTGCCCGTGGCCAAGCCCACGGCGCAGGGCGGATGCACGGTGCTGCTTCTGTGCTAGGGCTGCCTTGGGCGCCAGGCAGGGGGGCTGGGGCTGAAGGGGACACGTCCTGTGGGGTGCCAGCGCCTGCCCGCATGCAGAGGGGTTGGGGTGCTGCTGCCCCAGCAAGCCCGGGGCCAGCGGGGCCACGTGGCCGCAGGCCAGCAGGGAGGTGGTTGGTCTGTAGGGCATGTAGTGGATGGTGCCAAAATCCAGCTGGGAGAGCTCTGGAGAGTGGAAGAAGGGGTTGCCGGGGGCTGGCTCTGGGAGAAAGCTCCTGAGGTTCCTCTGAGGATACGCGTGTGGGAGGTGGTAAAGGGCATGTCCTGGATGCTGGCGGAAAAGGTGGAGTCGCCGTCCAGGCTCCATGTCCTGAGGGACCAGCCTGGAGCTGGCAGCTGTGGCCTGCTCCCCCGAGTCTCTGGCTGTGGAGAGAGAGAAGGGAGTATCCAGCACACGTCCCACAGCCCCACGGCAGCAGCCCCGGCACTGATGCTCCACTGCCCTCCCACCATGGCCCCATGTCCTACCCCTGCTCTGCAAGTCCTTGCTGCCACCACCAAACCACTCTGATGGTCCTGCACACTCAGCACTGTCCCTGCTGCTGCGGCTCCCACATCCCACCTTCCTTCCCCACAGGCCCCAGGACTGGAATCCCTCCTCTTGGTGCAGGTCCCAGCCCAAGCCCAGCACCTCGCTGTACCCTGGGGGGCTCACAGGCAACGGACTCCTTTCCATGCACACACTGACTGCCCTGTCCACTCCGTGCACAGGGACACGAGGACTTGCTGATCCATCTCCCAAGAGCACCTGGAGCTCCTGGGCACAATGCTGCACACAACCCTGTCCCCAGCCAGGAAATGCTGTGTCTGAGCCCTACCAAGAATATTGAACATGCAAAGTGGACATGTGTGGTGTTGCTGCAGCCAAGGGTCAACACACTCCCGATGGAACTCGTGGGAGCACGAGATGATCCGCAGTTCCTAGAAAGAAGTGGAGAGGAGGAGGATGAGCAAGGAGAACCATGTTCCAAGACCTGGATGGGTCCCTCTTGATGGAAGTGAGCCTTGAAGGATGGACAGATGTCTAACAGTGAGGGATCTGCAGCCCAGCTGGGCTGTGGAGCACCTCCGGTTCTGCTCTGTGAACATCCAGAGAGGTGCAGGCCCTTGGGAATAGGCAGATTTCAGGCTGGGTGCTCTGGAGGAGCAAACCCAATTTCACTCTATTTCAACACAGGCATTTTATGGGCATTTTACCCCACAGCCACAGCTGGAGACCTGCCTGGAGACACAACTTCAGCAGAGGCTTTCCAGCCCAGGGGCAGGCAGGCACACCTCCATGGCTGCAGTCCCTTTCCAGCACTCAGGAGCTCAGAAGGAAGCATCTCACAGGCCTCCAGCTCCTGCCATGCTCAGCTCCCACTGCTGACCCCCCCACCCGGGAAGGCAGAGCCGTGGCCGCCCAGCAGCCCTGCCCAAACCCACCTGCCCCTCGCTGAACTCCTCGAGGCAGATGGCACAGACCGGGGCGGAGCTGCAGCTGCTGGCCGAGTCCCAGCGCGGGGCCGGCCGGGCCCGGGGCTGGTAGCGGCGTGTGGCCAATTGCCCGATGGCCTGCAGGGTCTGCTGCTGCACCGAGTCCTGCGGAGACAGATGGGGCTTGAGGAGAGGTTCAGCCTTACTCTGCCCTCCCGTCTTCAAAATGGGATTATCAGAAATATGGGGACAATACTCATCTGCAGAGGTGACTTTCTGTCTAAGCTGACTTGGCCAGAGTAGGCTTTGTCACCAGCAGGAGACATCTGGCCCTAGACATTCAAAATCACTCAGCAGTGTTGAATTTTTGATCCCCAAAGGATTGTCTCTCTATAGGACTAATTAGATATTCTCAAATATGGAAATACATCTGACTCTGGGAAGATGATTATTTAATTTGTTAATTTCTATTAAGAATACTAAATCATACAATCATAGAATCTTGGAATGGTTTGGACTAGAAGGGACCTCAAAGCTCATCTTATTCCATTCCCCTGCCATGGGCAGGGACACCTTCCACCGTCCCAGGTTGCTCCAAGCCCTGTCCAACCTGGCCTTGGACACTTTCAGGGATGGGGCAGCCACAGCTGCTCTGGGTATCCTGTGCCAGGGCCTCCCCACCGTCACAGAGAAGAATTTCTTCCCACATCTAATCTAAATCTCTCCTCTTGGTTTAAAACTGTTCTCCCTGTCCTGTCACTATCTGCCCATTTCCTCTCCCAGTGTCTGTTCCTGCTTTTCCTGTACTCCTGTTTGCCCAGACACGTCTGCTCCATGAGATCCCTACCTGAGTCCTGTTCAGCTGGCACTTTGTGCGGACAACAAAAATCAGAATGATGACAACCACAGTGCTGACCACCGTGAGAAGAATCCACACGTCGTAGTCTGGCTGTTGGATAAAACAGGACAGAAATTACTCTTCTGTGGAAATTCTCTTGGCGGGAGTTAGAGGCTAGGGGAATCTCAATCTCTTCTGGACCATCAGCCTTGGAAAATACCATCCTTGGCCAAGCTCTTCCTCTTTTGCTCTTTACACGTAAAAGAAAAAAGGGTTCAGTCTTTTCCGCACATCCCTCCAAGAATGGAATAACTCTGTCTTGCAACATCTCAGCTCCCTTGAGACCATGGTCTAAGGTAGCACAAGATGAGAAAATCAAGGCTTGGTCTTACTTGAAAAGACAGAAAATCCTCTCACCTCACTCATGACATTGAGCAAAAGAAACTAAGTACGCTCAAAGTGCTCTTGAGCCTTTACTTGCAGCAGGTCTGAATGCTACAGACAACTCCTGCAACAGGCCGTGATCTCCATCCTGAGGAGGAAAGCTCGGCCTCCCTGGGAAAGCCCAGCAGGTTGGAGGGCAGGTACAGTGAGAATCATGTGTCTCTCACCCAAGCTGGTGGCTCCTTGACCTCTATCTTCACGTGGGCCTCTCTGTTCTTGTTCACGACGCCCATGAGGAGCTCAGCATCGTGGCCCCTGATCAGGACCACGGGCTGGCTCAGGCCTCTGGGCTTCCTCAGCTGCAAAGAAACAAACACAGTGAGAGCTGATCCAGAACAGCCTGAAACAAGGATGATCCTGGCCCCCCAGGCACATCTGCTCCTCATGATGCTTCTTGCAACACTTCAGAGACTGACTGCTCCCCCAAATTTATGCTATCCTTCTATGATGAATCAGATGGAAGCTTCTCTTTTACCAATTTTCCAGCATGGATTTCTTCATTTTCCCCGCTGGTGACTCCTCGTGCAAAACTGGACATTGCTTGGTGTCTCGTGAGCTCCTTTCAAGCCCCTGTGCAAAAGCTCTTGGTCCCTCCTCTTCCCTATGGAAGGGCTGACAGCACTGCTGAGTGCTGCCTTCACCACAGAAACGCTTCCTCTGCTCTGGACCCATCCAGTTCCCCTCCTCCCTAAGGACGTTCTGCTTGTTCCTGGTCACGCTGGCAGTTTTCCACTGTGCTCCAGGCAGCCTGGCACGGGCTGGCTCAGCAAGTGTCCGAGCCTGCTCTCCTCCACACTGACCTGGATCAGGGTGGCCATCAGACCTAGTAACCCCTTCCTATACCCTGGGGGGATACCTGGGGGAATCCAAAGGTCGGTGGACAGGGAGGGAGATGTGAATGGAGGTGCAGATGGTCAGGAAGACCATGGAGGTGAGGCCAAAGGCTCCGAGTTGTTGACAGGATTTGACACTCTTGGCTTTGGTGTACCAAATGGGAAAGCTGGAAAAGTGGGAGCTGAGGCTCGGGGTAGGGATCAGAGACTGGGATCTGAGCAACCTCGGCATCACCTCATGGACCTGCATTTGCTGCTGTGTTTCTCTGGTGCCAGAAATTAAGTTGTAAGTGCATGAAAGAGCCACAAGGGATGGATCCAGCAAGGAGTCAGCCCAGAGTTTGTATAAGCTCAGGCACCAGCTCCCCTGTCTGTTCTCTACCTAAAGCTGGATGTTTTTCATATCCCTGGATTATCTGGATGGGGAATTGATTCCCTTCCAGAGATGACAGCAGTGCTGGGGAAAGGGACCTTTGGAGGTGTCTAAACCAAGGTTAAACCTGCACCAACAGCAAAGCAGGGTGCTGTGACTTTGGCTTGAAAACTTGAGAAATCACCCTTCCCGACGTACACTGGGCTGTCTGGACTAGATGGGATGGGGAAATCTGTAACTTCCCAAGAGGAAGCATCCAGCTCCTGGCAGAAAAGCTCGATTGACCATACAATGTCTTCCAAGAGCATGGATGTGCCACGCAGAGTGTCTGTGTGTGGGGTAAGAGCCAACATCCAACATTAGCAGCATCCTCCCGGGACCTCCCGCTGGTGGCTGGGGGTCCTGGCCTGAGCACATTTTGGGATGGGACAAGAGCACTGTGTTTTAACTGAGGGTATCCCTGGGGTCTGTACCTGATCAGCAGCACTTTCATCGTCGGTGATATCGAAAAGGATCGCACGGGCTCCACGCTCCCCCGCCAGCTTCGCCTGTCCAAAACAACAGAAGCTTCAGTGGACGTTTTGTACTGTAACCTGTGTCCACACCTGCCGTTGGGTCTGCGTCTCTTCCCAAGAGAAAGAAGCACCTGCTTGGACTGAGGAAACCGTTCCCACCTTGGCTCCTGAGCTTGTGTTGGGCTGCAGTGCCTGCTCTTGCCAGAGCCCTGCGGCTCACGGATGGTTTCTGCCAAAAGCTATGGAGGTGAACTAGTTGGTGACCTTGCAATCACAGCAACACACAGACCTAACCATTCCCCAGCTGTCCGTGGGCCAGGTGCTCCTGTGCTTCAGAGCTGGATTTGCTGGGGAGGGACGTGCAGCCCCGTTAGCCCTGCTGACCTCCACGGACAGCAGAGATGTGCACAGGTCGTTGCCTGTCACCTGGCAGCAGCAGGGCTGTCACAGGGCCTGACTCCCACCTGCAGCTCTCCCTGGTTGCCCCTGCTCATCGGGGAGAAGCTCAGGTGGAGCCAGAGCTGCAGGGCTGCTCTAGGATCAGCAGTGCCATGGCTCTCCCAGCGGGGAGGGACAGCTCAGAGACCCACCCAGCCGAGCACACATGCCACCCTGGTGAGGTAAGGCAGCCAGGACCTCGGGGTCACCCACCTCCTCCCAGGCAGCCTCTGGAGCCCTCGGGCAGACGGAACGTGAGCAGAACGCTGGGCTGGGCCGCGGTGGCTCAGGCGGAGCCCTTTGATCTGCACGTCCAGAGCAAACAGAGCTGCACTGCCAAAGCCGGCTCGGGGGCCACAGGGCACTGCCACCCTTCCCAGGTGCGCTATCAAACACAGGGAGCCAGGTGAGCCCAGGGATGGGGCATTCCCGGCACGGCAGAGCGGGATCAGCTCCATCCCTCACTCCTGGGCCACCTCGGCGAGGGCCGGTGGGGGCCAGGGACAGCAATGGGAATGGAGGTGCAGATGGTTGGGAACAGGTAGATGTGGAGGGTCTGAGTTGCTGATAGGATTTGACACTCATTGGAAACCCGGAAGAGTGGGATCAAGGCTCAGGACAGGGATCAGAGAGGGTCCTGCCTGGGATCGAAGGAACCTCAGTGTTTGCTACCACTGAAGAGGACTTTCAGGGAGTAAATTCCACCTGTCAGTCAGGCTTTGATGAACAACAAACAGCTCTGCAAAGATTTTATCCTGCTAAAGACACTGACTATGAGGCAATGAACTGCTGAGACTGCAGAAGTGACTTTTCCCAGCATCTTTCTGACTCCTGTTGCAAAGGACACAACTTCTGGTGACCAGGGACAGGGCCCAGGGAGCGGCTGGAGCTGGGTCAGGGAGGCTCAGGCTGGAGATCAGGGAAAGGTTCTTCCCTCAGAGGGTGCTGGGCACTGCCCAGGCTCCCCAGGGAATGGGCACGGCCCCGAGGCTGCCAGAGCTCCAGGAGCGTTGGGACAGCGCTGCCAGGGATGCCCAGGGTGGGGTTGTTGGGGTGTCTGGGCAGGGCCAGGGGCTGCGCTGGGTGATCCCTGGGGGTGCCTTCCAGCTCAGGATATTCCATCATTCTGTTCAAGCCTTTCACAACCTGCTTGCTACAACACTTTTCTCAGTGCTTGCTGTCTTTGTGCTGTATCTCTCCAGCCACATGGCACAGCTGAGCTTCCTCTTTGAGGACTGAAACACTTCTGGTGCAAATATGTATTTACAGGATGATTTTGGAGATCTCAGCAGTCTCAGCAGTCTGTCAGACCTGCAATCACTGGTTCTCTCAGAAATAAAAAAAAGCCACTCCCAAAAATTTACAAATGATGATCAGAAAGAAAAGTAAATCACTTTGAATTGATTCCAGAGGCCCTTCCCAAGCCTTCCTCTCCTCCAATGCCTTCCCTGATGATTTTAGCTTTGGATGCTGAAGCAGTGATAGAATTTAGGAAGCAGAGAAGTGCCTCAGGTGGCTGGTGGAGTTCTCCTTGTGTGGGGTTGGCCAGGGCTGTCCATGTTCAGGGCTTGGCTGGGTGACAGCTGAAGCAGAGGTTGTGATAACACTCTGCACATGGCTATTTTTATCACCATTGATACAGCCCTGCAATTCCACATGCAAAGCTCTGCCCCAAGAAGCACTTGGCAGGAAAACAAGGCTCCTGCTCCAGCCAGCATGAGCCACATCCCACAGCTACACCCCTGCTCCAGAGGAGGAGTGTGGTCCTGGGATTTTGAGGGGGAGACCTTGGCATCCCTGCCCATGACAGGGGCTTAGAGTGAGATGATCTTTGTAGTCCCTTCCAGTCCCAACCATTCTGTGATTCTCTGATCTGTACGATGTTGGAGGGAAGGAGCTTGACAGAGGCTTCAGGAGGATGGAGAAGCAGACAGGCAGGAATTCCAGGGGGTGGGAGATCCATGATACAAGGACGGGCCCAGGGATGTGGCCAGCTTAAGGAGCATCTGCTGGATTTCATGGCTAAACTACTCCTATTTGTGGGAGATCCCTTGGTGAGATTTTAGAGCAGGAACACCTGCAGGATGGCAACTGGTGTCACGTGCAGCTGGATATCAAAATCCAGCGCTGGATTTGGCTCTGGTAACAGAGTAGTGATGACTGATGGCCAGTGAACTGTCAGTCTATCAGGTGAACCGAGGGGTTTGTTTGCTTTGGGGGGCTCAGGGGTCCTGGAGAAGGGATCAAGTGGATGAGCAGAGTGCAGCAATGCACTGTGTCTTGTCTCCCTGTGCCAACCTTCCTCAGCTGCTCCTTGGACTCGGTAACACACTGGTACTTCCAGTGCTGTGATCAGAGTCTCGGTCCACCCCCTGCCATGGGCAGGGACACCTTCCACTAGACCAGGTTGCTACAAGCCCTATCCAACACGGCCTAAGTTTTGAAACCTTTTAAGGTTCTGAGATGGAAGATGGGCCTGTGCAGCTGCTCCATCCTCCTGTTCACGATCCTCCACAGCAGCTGCACTGACCAAACAGCCACTGCTGCCCTGCCCCAACATCCCGGGGCATCCTGGCACCACTGTCATGTGCTGGTCATGTCTGGATGGACATGGGACAGCTGGGGGCACCTGCCCAGCCCTTTTCCTTGTGTCTGTCACAAGCTGCCCAGGTGGGCCCAGGCCATTTTCCAGGTGTGGGGGAACTGACAGCAGGTTGACAGCTCCATCACACTGGCTCGTGCCAACAGCTGGCACCAGCTCCAGAGCAGCAGCAACCCGAATTTGGGCTGGGCAACCCAGGAAGGGATAGGTACTGCTGCCTGGCTGCCCATGCAGCCAGGGGGAACCAGCCCTGGGATGGGAAATCCATCATGGCATCACATCCCTTTCCTTGCTTTTGATGCCACAGCCTCTGTGAAAAAACCCTGCGGTGAAGGAGCAAGTGCTCAGTCCAAGTTTTGCCTGCCCTCTTCAGCTGAGCTGCAGGGAACATGGAAAAGGACCCTATCCCCATCCCTACCACATCACCACCAGCAGGAAGAAGGCAACAGGGTGGAATCACCTGAAGGCAATCTACGTAAAGCCAGGAAGCGCTGAACAAGGGGGTTTTCACCCTTGCAAACACTTGTGAAAAATAGCCCAACATTTGGTACGGAGACAATCAAGAGAAAAAGCCAATGCTGTCCTTATCCACACAACTTAATCAGAGTCACAAAGATTTTAAGGCTTAAAATGGCCCTCGTTCCTACCTGACTTCTTTATTACCAGAGAATTGGACCAGTGACCTCAGCTTTTGGCACAGGAACTGCACACTGAGGTGCCTGATCCAAAGACCTCTGAGATCTCCCAGGGCCCAAACTGTTAACAAGTCATGACCCACCACAAGTTCAGCTGGTCTGCATTTATCTCATTGCTCAGCACTGACTCTTCTCGAGCCTCATCCAGTGAAGTATTACAGCATTATTTTTGGAAACAGAGCCACAGAAGATGTTTTCTGTGTCCATGTTTTCCCACAGGCCAGAGAACACAGACAAACACAAATCCCCTCACAGGCCAGGGAGCAACGTGAGGCTGTACAACAGGAGGGGCATGAGGCTGCTGCACAGCAAAGAGTGTTGGATGCTGGGGTAAGGTCTGAGCATCCCAGAGCTGCCAGGTTAGGGGGAACTCCACACCTTTCACAAAGTCAGGCAGTCCAAAAGGTGGAGGGATGGGTGTTTGGGATGGCTGGCACAGCATCTCTCCCAAAGGACCGCTTCTGCCAAGGACCCTGCTCTGTCCTTGTCCTTTTCTCCACTTCCCAACAGCTCTTTCTTACCTAGCTGCCTTCTCCTGCCCTTTTCTTTGCTGCACCACAGGTTTCACTTCCCAGGCTGACGCCATTTCAGGCGTTTTTGCACTCACCTTGTTAGCCAGGGATAGGCAGGGGTTGGGATCCCGATCCGGCTGTTCCAGCTTGACGATGGTGATGAATCCCGATTCCGTGTGTTCATCCTCGCTGGTGTTGCACAGGGATAGCGGGTGGGACTGCAGGACAAACGCAAGGGAAACTCAGATCCTGGGGCTCAGCACTGTGAAGGGGAGCTCAAGCCCACCCTGCAGACCCTCTGGACCTGCCCAGAGGTGCAGGACCCCCCGTGGCTGGGCATCACCACAACACTGCTACATCCCATGGCCCTGCCCGAGCCAGTGGGGCTTTGAACACCACAAAAAACCAGTCACTGCCCAAGGTGGGTGTCACCCCAGCCACTCGGACCACCACAGTCCCCCAGAGCCTGGCTGGACTCCGTGGAGCTGGAGACCACAGTTCTAAGGCCTCCACTGACCCCCCTGGCACTGGGCTTCCCAGGAAGGTGGCTGGCAGACATTCCCCCTCAATCCCAGGGTTATACCTGTTAGAAAAGTGCCAGGAATGCTGCTGGCAGTGACAGGGGGGATTTTTGCTGCGTGTGCAGTGATACAACCCAGCACCAATCCCACATCCACAAGCACCCAGCACTGCACAGTCGGGAGGCACCACAAAGCCACAGAGCTGCTTTTGGTAGCACCAAGTCTTGGGCATCAAAACAAGAACAGGTCTAACAAAACCATGAAAGTGAGCTAAAATCATCAAATCCTAAAATCACAGCACGGACACCAACTAGTTCTCATGTCTCATGCAAATGTCTGTGGCTGTGAGTTTGTATCCAACTCCTGATCAGGTCTGGAACTGCTTAAAACAAAAGTAAAAGCAAAGGATTTCAGTGAAATTTGAAATATTTTAAAATGAAAGTTCATATCCTTTTATCAAAACACTGGTCTAGTGGAAGGTGTCCCTGCCCACAGCAGTGGGGAGAAGTGGATGATTTTTAAGGTCCCTTCCAACCCAAACCATTCTGGGATGCTGTAATTTAGACTTCAGACTTCAGGACACCAGAGGGAGTACAGCATTACCAAGCCAAGCACCACAAACTCTCGGAATCCAGGTTTTCAGGGAAGCAATCACATCTGTTACGGCTTGGAGCAGTCAGGGAAGCTCCCAATTAACCCCCTGCTCCCTTGGAGCACTGAGGGGCGCTGCCTCGACCAACACCGACACAGTATCCAAGTGCCCGTGATCCTGCTGGATTCACCCGGAATGGCATCACTGTGCTCTGCTCGCCTGGCTGGCAGCTGTGGTTAATATGTGATCGTGGCTTGGGGTTAATATGGGATTGTCACAGGAAATGCAAAGAGTGTGTCTCGGGATAGCTCCAACAGCTCAGGAGGAGCCGTCCCAAGCCTTCCCTGGGCTGCTCCTGGAGCCTGGGGGAGCTGGGAAGGACCTCATCTTGGAGCTGTGTCCGACCCTGGCTGTGACACTCATGGGGCAGTGACAGCCCTGCGTGCTGAGCTCGGAGCAGCCTCTCTGTGACCAGGATTGCTGGGCCTGATCCCAGCATTAGGGTGGGCAGGCCCTGGCACAGGGTGCCCAGAGCAGCTGGGGCTGCCTCTGGATCCCTGGCAGTGGCCAAGGCCAGGCTGGACATTGGGGCTGGGAGCAGCCTGGGACAGTGGGAGGTGTCCCTGCCATGGCAGGGGGCTGGAACAGGATGAGCTTTGAGGTCCATTCCAACCCAGACCATTCCATGATTCCATGATTAATGATGAACACTGGGAAAACGAGCAATGAGCCAAATGGGCTTCTGCAGCTCCAAATGTGCATGGGGAGCATATGGAAAATACTGGCAGCTGTTCTGGAGCAAGACCCAGCTGATAAATCTGGAGAAGACCTGCTGAGGAATGCTGCTCCCTGCACCTGAGGCCCTTCCCACGTGGGCAGCTGTCCATGGAGCTGTGGCAGAGCAGTGGCTCCTCGTTGTTCTGTGCTGGGTCCCTCACAGACACGGATCAGGCTGGAGGCTGAGCCTGGGAGCTTTCTCAACACCCTGCAATGCCCAGGGGCAGCTCGGGGGGATTCCTGGGGCAGGGACACAGGCACCATCCACCATGACCACACACTCCACTTGTCTTTGCTCCAGAGACCTCTTCCCTCTGCTCCTCCCAGCTCCTTCTCCTGTTTGTTGCTATACAGGCAACTCCTCCAGCAGCAGCACAGCAGCAAGATGTGGCTCTTATTTTCTACATCCTACAACAGCATTTCTTGGCATTTCCACTGCCCTGTCCCTGTGAGGGATCCTGGCTGCATACTGTGTTCACAGGACAAGAGCAGACTCAAAAAATAATGTAAGGACGATGCAGAAAAACAAGTACCATCCCCCTCTCTGCTGGGCTGAGCACCTCTGCAGCACCCGCAGCCCCGGGGCCACGGCTCCTTACAGACCCTTATCTGATCCAGGAGACAACAAAATCCCATTGCTGGAGAGAGGGGGTGTGTTCACATCCAAAACCAGAGAGGTTTCTTACGTGCTGCCTAAATCCCACCACTCCCCACTCCCAGGAGCTCCCTGTCAACAGAGGGACCTCTGTGGTTGTTATGCTGGACCCCCAGCGCCGTTCCAGCTGGGGTTCCCTGGTGGAAGTCACACTGCTGCTCTGCCAGATCCTTCTCCCAGGATGATCCCTGTGCTCCTGGGATCCCAGTGGTGGGCTGGGATCAGCTGGCAGGGTTTGGACCCACTCTTGAGTGATTCAGCCCTACAGCTCTGTCCACACCCTGGCCCTGGTAAGACACTGTCCACCTGTGAGCCCTGGCTTTGTCACTCCATCTGTCTCTGTCACCACATCCCTCCTGTCACACCTTCAAAGAGGACGCAGAGCTCCTCCTCATCCCTATCTTCTTGCTATCACCTTTTTGGTTTCCTGTTTCCTTATCCTATGTATTCTCTTTATTTGTTACCTTTTCTGTCCACAGTGCCACTCCTACAATACTGAATTTCACTTTTTTAACTCCTGCTTGCCATCTTTCCCATTTTGTTCCCACTAGACCCACTACCTTCACACCAACTTGTCCCTCCCAGCAGCACTCACAGGCTGCACTGACCAGCAGAAACACAGGGAAAGGTCCTGGGGAATCAGGCCTGGAGAGGTGTCCAATTCCCACTTGGGAGCTTCATGTATAAAACAAGAGGAAAAAAAGGTGACCCTGAGAGGTCATCTAGTCCACTTTGCTACCTGAAGACAGGATCAGCCAGACCTAAAACATTCCTCAGAGACACTTGCTCAACCTGTTTTCAAGACCTCCAAAAAGGGGAACTCCTCACCCACTCCAGGGCTCCCTTCTCCTCCACACCAGAAGTGTATTCCAGTGCCTCACTGGAGTTGTTTTTGTTACAGCCTGAGCCTATTAATTCTCACTGAATCAACCATGCCTATGGAAAAGAGATTATTTGTGCTCTTTTTTTTCTCCCCAAGGATCCTTTAAACATTTCTGTTCCCCTTTCTGTTCACCAAGGAGTCCTGAGGGACAAGGGCTGAAAAAGGACTCGGAGGAAGTCCTCGGTTTTCTCTGTAAGCACTTCCCACACTTTCTTCATGGAGGATGAATCAAAATTTGATCTGATCTGAAGTGGCAGGAGAAATGTTATAACCAACCCGTAAGACTGGCATGGGAAAGACAGGAAGAGAACAGGACAGGAGAGTGTTCACCAAAGGGCTTGAGAAAAATCCTCACTACACTGACCACAATCCCAGAAAAACTGCAGACAGCAAATACCAAAATGCATTTGAAGAAGTTGAGTGATGCAGGGAACGGCAGATTGATAACCCTGACTTCCCTGCCAAAAAGAAAAGCCAGGCTAAACCAAACAGGCTAATGAAGAGAAGGGAAGAACTAACAGAGTTTTGGAAAAGTAAAGGGATGGTTCACAGAGCCACAGGGTTCCTCAAAACAGTCAGTGAGTGTGGGACTGAAGGCAGTTCCATGAGTGCCAGACTCTGGTGTCTCCTCTCCTGTTCTCTTGTAAGGTCAAGGCTACGGAAGACGATGGAATATTGTGCAGTACTGCCCAGGGAGAGGGACTTTGGACAAGGCCTGGAGCAACAGGAAAAGGGGGAATGGCTTCCCAGTGCCAGAGGGCAGGGCTGGATGGGATATTGGGAAGGAATTGTTCCCTGGGAGGGTGGGCAGGCCCTGGCACAGGGTGCCCAGAGCAGCTGGGGCTGCCCCTGGATCCCTGGCAGTGCCCAAGGCCAGGTTGGACATTGGGGCTGGGAGCAGCCTGGGACAGTGGGAGGTGTCCCTGCCCATGGCAGGGGTGGCACTGGATGGGCTTTAGGGTAATTTCCAATCCAAACCATTCCATGGTTCTACAATCTTCAGAACTAAAATGAGAAAAAAGCAGGGCAGCCTTTACAGTGAACTCACCAGGACAGTCCCAAGGCAAACTGTTGTCCAAATATTCACAAACCACATGGAAAATGAGGGATGGTGAAATGAATGAGTTCTTCAATAACACATAAAAATCCAAGTCCGTAAATATTAAAACTGTCTAGCAAAGGATCTCATGATACTGAGTGATGGAGTGATACAAGACGTTAAAAAATGAAAAAATATATCCAGGTATTTTCCACAAGGATGAGCTCTAGGTGAGCTGTTAATGAAGAGGAAAGAGCTTGGAGTCACTGTGGGGAGTTTTACGGAAACCGTTGTTGAATCACCCAAAGCAGTCAAAAAGCAAACAGGCATTACTGTAAAAAACAAATGAAAAATGAAAATCTACTAGATAAAGCTGCAGTGTGTCAACATCTTGGCTATTACAAGGAGTCCTTCTCACTCCATCTTAAACTGAGATTTCTGTACAAGTGATTAAGTGAACAAGAATTCTTCCGCTTAGTACAGGTGGGATATGTCAAAGATACAGAAACTCACTAAAAATATGGAGAATTCATGGATCAAAACACCAGGAAGAGCTGTTAAATGCAAAGCCTGGCTGTGGGCATAGCCTGCTGTGCTCGGGGGGCTGCAGAGGAGCATCCGTTGGGATTTGACTTTTCTCAACACATTTTGGGGCTGCAGGGGAACAGCACACACGGGGTTCTGCACTCCCCAGGCAGCACCATGGGCTGCACACTCACCTCCCACTAGACTTTTGCCATGAATATTTCATCTAGGAACCAAAATCCAGAAAAAAAGCTGGGATTCGTGGTCAGTGCCAGAGAGCCGGGAGAGCATCTGCCCCCAGAACATCAGCAGAGCCAGCTGCTGCCTTATCTGTGGGACAGTGCTGTGACTTCTGGCTGTGTCCCAGCACCAGCCTCCTTCCCCTCCTCTCACCAGTATTCCAGCAGGTGGAATCCCATGCAAGTCTTTGAGGGAATGCTCACCCATGCAGCGCCAGAAGGGTACAAGGGTTTTTGTCCAGGACAGCAAGGCCTCCCCTGCCACAGCTCATGCCAGGACCATTCTCCATCTCATGCCAGGACCATTCTCCACGTGCCACTGGTGCCACAGCCTTGAGTGGATGAAATGCCTTGTGGAAAAGTTCCTTCAAAGATGAGCTACAGCCGAAGCAGCAGTGAGGGGATGAGCCAGGGGCCCACAGCACCACAGTGGCACCTTTGGGGACACAGAGCATGTCGGACATTGTCGTGCCACATCCGTGTGTCCATGGGAGGCACCCACTGCCCACTGCCCTGCTGGCTTCACCCAGCTGTGTCATGTCACTGTCACCCAGCACGAGCTCCTGAGGCAGGACATGGATATTCCTGTACTTGTGGATATGTCCGGCTCAAGACACCTCTTCCCTGCAGCAATTCCATCAGTGAGCCTCTGAACTAAGTAAGGTTTATATTCCTTTGTAGGCTTCAAAAGGCAAGTGAAGGTGGTCTCCTACCACCCTCTCCATCTTCGCTGCCAACACTAACCTGGCTGCAATAATTACTGGGAAAGATCCTCTGCTGGGTCTATGAGGAGATGGAAACAGGGCACCCGAGACAGGATTCCTGTGGGAAGGAGCAGGGCAGATGTCCCAGCTCTAACAGCCAGATGTGCACCTGCACAGTGCATCTCCCAGAGGTGCCAGAGCATGGGCACTGTCCCAGCTGCTGGCACCAGGGAAACCTCCAACGATCTTGCATGGCTGGGATGGAACAGGCCATGTGCACTCCTCAGTCACTGAGGAATGCTCCTGACAGCAACACGGCCCTGTTGGGACACCCCAGCCACCAGATCCTCCTCTCCCAGCCTCCCCAAAACTCAGCCTGACAGGAGGTTGGAGCCAGGTGGGGATCGGACTCTTCTCCCAGACAAGTGACAGGACAAGAGGAAACAGCTCCAGGTTGTGCCAAAGAACGTTCAGGTTGGACATCAGTAAGAATTTCTTCATGTCAGGTATAAGAAAGGGCTGCCCAGGGAAGTGGTGGAGTCCCCATCCCTGGAGTGCCCAAGGAATGGCACTCAGTGCTCTCATCTGGGTGACAAGGTGGGGATTGGTCACAGGTTGGACCTGATGGTCTTTGAGGTCTTTTCCAGCCTCAGTGATTCTGTGATCAATGCTGTGTGAACGTCTTTATTCCTGTAAGAAAGGCTCCTCCCAGTTTACCTGAACTCTCCAGCTCTACCAGCTGAACAGAAGCCCCTCTTACCCCAAGACCATTCCACCCTAAGAAAGACAGCAGCAGAAATGACAGGACACTACCACAGGCACAGGAGATGCTGCCAGGAGGCTGAAACACAGCGACAGCAGAGCTGAAAAGTGCTGTGGGACACTGCTAGAAGGACATGGAAGGATGAGAAGGGATTGGGCAGGGAGATTAAGTGAATTTTAGCCATGAAGAAGATGGACATGGCTGGTTGGAAAAGGAAAAGAACATCAAAGTGTTTCAAGAGGCCCAAGGAGAAATTGTCACTTCCATGACTCCTGGGCATGAAGCTCAGCCATCAGGATATGGGGCTTTTTTAATTTACCTGCATAAAGTTTCAAGAGCTGTTATAACAGCAAACACACCTTACCACATGTGAGTCACAGAGGAACACATTCACTGATAACAAATGCATTATTCTTAGAGAGACTCAGGTCCTACCTCAACGTGCAAACAGCTCAGACAACCATCCGAGTCCCCTGAAGGAGTGGCCAGAGGTGGCAGACGAGACAAAGGACCTACAAGGTGCCAGTGCAATACTGCCGTGCTTGTGCCCTCACTTGTGCTCATGAGCTTCACCACCTTTGGCCTGAGTCAAGGGTCAGCAGGGCGTGCGGGTTTGATAGAACAAATCAGTCCCTAATCAAGAAATGACTGTGTTTCCCTCTCCTTTTCATTACCAAGCTGGTGAGCAACAAAGAGCAGTGCTGAACCCAAGAGGGATGTTTATTTGATTATCACACGTGCAGGATTAGATGGTTTAGGTGAAGTCTGGATCTTTTCTGTCGCTCTCTGCAACTCCCTGAAAGGACTTCAGAGCCAGGTGGGGGTCGGGCTCTGCTGCCAGGGAACAGGGACAGGAGGAGAGGGAATGGCCTCAGGCTGGGCCAGGGGAGGCTCAGGGTGGGCAGCAGCAGCAGGAATTTCCCCATGGAAAGGGTGCTCAGGCCTTGGCAGGGGCTGCCCAGGGAGGTTTGGAGTGCCCATCCCTGGAGGTGCCCAAGGAAGGGCTGGAGGTGGCACTCAGAGCTCTGGGCTGGGGACAGGGTGGGGATCAGGCACAGGGTGGACTCGATGGTCTGGGAGGACTTTTCCAACCTAAATGATTCCTGTGGGGTTGGAGAAAATTCTCAAACACCCCTCACTGACAGCTCTGCTGAAGTTTGCTCTCCTGTGGACAGAGAGGTCCCACATGAGGAAAGCAGGTGTCACTTCTGTTGGCCCAGTCACCACGAGGATTGCATGGACCAGCAAGGAAATCTCTGGCAAAGCTCCATAACAATGTCTGGGTAAACTGTCTCTGTCTGGTCCACACATCCATGTTGGAGTATCAAAGGCAAAGGGAGGTTCTCTGGTCAGCCCTGACTCACAGCACTAAATGAAAGTAAAGGCAAGCTGGCCCAAGTCACGGGAGGACAGCTCATGCTCCTCTGCCTCCAAGCACTCTGCAGATGGTCTGGATCCCAAATCCCACGGAGAGCATCCAACCCATGCTGACCTGCTCACCTCGCACACCTCGGAGGGCCCGGCCTGTCCCCACCCCGGAGCCATCTCCATACTTGAAGACTCTCTCTCACCCGACCCTCTGTACGGTGCCGGCAGTGGCTGGGAGGTTAAAGCTGTCACACAGAACTCACACAAGTCCTGTCCCTCTGCAGCCCTCGAAGCACTGGCAAAGCCCAAGCTGTGCTGGCAGCTCTCTCACCTCTCCAAGCACAAAGGTCCCTTGGGACCAGCTGAAGGGTGGCACAGATACATGAGGACTCCCACAACTGGTCCGTGAAACACCTGAGGCAGCTCTGACCCTGAAAGCAGCTCTGCACTGATGGGCCACATACAGAGACTCACCCGAGCCCAGATCACTTTACTGCAGGCACTGGGTACTTTTCCTCAACCATCAGCTTTTTACCAATGGGTTTCAAAGTTAAAACCTTGACAACTGATGCCAGAAAGGGCATTCTTGATCCTCTAGAAAAGAGAAAGCAGATCTAGAAGAGCAAACACCGACAAGGAAATTGCTTTCGGGTCAAATTAAGCAACAACTTCTTCTGAACATCACACATCTCTTCCTGGAAAGAGACCAAAGGGCTCTCCAGAGGCTGATGTGGGCTGGGGAATTCTCTAAAACTCTCCTGAAGATGAAGCTCAGCAGCATTGTTGCCTGGAGATGTCAGGACCCTGGCATGGCCCTGAACCACCACTGTGGCCACTTCTGGAGAAACCAGCAACGGTCCAGGGAAGCTTCACCTGCTCACGAGCGGAACGTTTACTAGGATTGCACATGGAGCTGTTCTCACCAGGGAACAGCTGCAGGCAGGAGATGGGCTTGGAACGGAGGAATCACCCCAGGGAAAAGCTGCCGGCAGGAGATGGGTTTGGGGTGGAGGAGTTACCCCAGGGAAAAGCTGCAGGCAGGAGATGGGTTTGGGGTGGAGGAATCACCCCAGGGAAAAGCTGCCGGCAGGAGATGGGTTTGGGGTGGAGGAGTTACCCCAGGGAAAAGCTGCAGGCAGGAGATGGGCTTGGAACGGAGGAATCACCCCAGGGAAAAGCTGCCGGCAGGAGATGGGTTTGGGGTGGAGGAGCCAGCCCTGCTGAACCTTCCCGGCTGGCGCCGGGGGGAGCGCTGCCTGATCCCTTCCCCCTCCATCTCCCTGGGCTGCACCGCCGAGCCAGGTGCAGAACAAAAGGAAAGTAATGATTTAGTTGTTGCTGCAGCGCCGAGGGTTTGAAGGTCAGGCGCTCGGCACAGCGCTCGCTGCACGGCCAGGCCGCGCCTGCAGCCCCGCAGCCAGAGCTGCTCCGCGGGGCCGGCGCTGCGCGGCTCCGGCTCCTGCGCGGGCACATGAAAGGCTTCTCGCTAATGTAATAACTGACGGCCTCTTCAGTGCCGTTTGAACTGTTTACAGACCGAGTTAACGATTACAGGCAATGTGTACCTTGGCTGCTGCCCAAAATTCTTACCCGCCCGTCAGATATTATCAAAGAGCCCTTCGCTGCTGGCCTGGAGTCCTTCCAAAGCACAGCGCCGAAATGCCGGCGTAGAGGAGGGGCCTTGGGCGCTCCGTGGTGAAACCCAAGCTAGAAAGTCACAGATCTGCTCTGGAGAGGTGTCCTGGGATCCGGGTGCCAAGTCACGTAGAGACACAGGAAGGCCCGAGGGCTCCCTGAAGCCCCCCGTGCCCAGGGCGCACACGGGTGGGCTCTTCCCCGCAGCACATCAGCCACGGCTTTGCTGTGCTGCCTTCCAGGCTTTCGGAGAAGACACCGCACAACCCACGAGCTCTGGCTGTCCAGGTTTCTCTCCCTGCAGGAGGTCACTGCCATCCATACCTGGTTCTTTACACACAGCCCGGGCAGTTGCGTTAATGCTGGTGGTTACACCGCTTAAAGCTCCTCCTGCCAAAAGCATTTTCAATACCCTCATGCCTAAGAGTGAGGACAAGAACAAACCAGGTGGTGGGAGATTAGATAAAATCACTTGCATTGTTATTTGTAGCTGGAGAAATGCAGGTGTAGGTATAAAGTCTGGCTAGATTTGGGCTAGAAAACAAGCCCCAGCTCTTTGGGGCAAATTGCACCAGGTCTGGAAATCCCATTGAAATGAAGGGATGAAATAAAGAACTGGCAAGCTGCTCTAATTACAGCTGAGTAACACAGAGCCACATTCAAGCAGCACTGAGGCTGCAGAGCACACTCTGCTTCCGAGCAGGAAATTCCGCAGCTGCAGAGGAGGGTCCATCCTACCCATGGTCCTGCACCCGCAGCCACCTGGGGAGGCTCGGCGAGAGCAGAAGTTAATCTCTGCACCATGCTCTACCCCTGGAAGGTCCTGTCAGAGGCAACTTCCTAAATACAACTAGAAAAAAAATTAAGATCTCTGTTTCAGATACAAACATGTCTCATGGCCTGTCAGTCTCCCTCACCACCAAACTTTAGGCTGTAAAATGCTATTTAATGCCGTTCACTAGACCATCTGCAAACTGTGCTATCGTGGCTTCAAGGTACCACCAAACCATCGTTAAAAAAGTGTTACTTCAGTCCATCCCAGAGTTTCAAACTCCCAGCTACACCAGCAGCAGGAACTGATGCATCCCATGCCTACCAGGAGCCTGCACGGTACTGGGTTGCCATCATCCCGAAGCTCTTGGTACAAAATCTCAGGTGATAAAAGTATGAAACTTTAATTAAAATTTTGCTCCTGTGTTCCTAAAATGAGCTATTTCATCCTGCACAAAAAAATGCAAACGCATCTCTTTCACAGGCTGACACGAGATGGAGTTTTCAAGGGATGCTTTCCAGAGAAGGGCTGATGCCTTCACTCCATGCCAGCTCTGTCTTGAAATATGTTTTATGTCAGCAGGTCCTGGGCACAAGGACAAAGATTGAACAGCTAAAGGAATAAATGATTTGCTTTTCAATCTCACTCTGCACCGGCTTCCTGTTGTTATATTGCTCAGACGTAGTTTTCTGTAGTAGGGATGAGCGAGTGGCTGGTGGAGAACACACGAGTCTCTCTTGTTGGACGTTGTTGTATTTCCAGAAGACAAAAATGTAGATGCAAATACATTTGCTGTGATTTGATTCAATGGAACTTGCTGGTACAGTGCAGTACACGACAGAAATTGGTTCCTCCTACGCTTACTTGCTAAGACATGAGTTCAGGCCCTCTGGGATCTGCAATTCCCTGGCTGCTATCAATGACATCACTGACATCTAAGGAGCTGCAGGAATGCCGAGAATGCAGCTCCGGGCTCCTGGGGATGCTGAGCTCATCTGGAGGCACCAAAGATGGGGTGCCTGGGTCGCACTCCTGCCTCCCTTCCAACCTACACTCACTGCTCTTCTTGAGGCCACACGACACAGGCACACGCAGCTGCACCAGCTTAAACAGCAAAAGTGAAACTGCTTGAAAATTTCTTTCACTGATGTCTTCAGACGCTGAGCAGAAACAAGAATTTCAGCACAGACACAAGGGGTCAGACCCAAAACTGACATAACCCTGTGACCTGGGCAGGAACTGATGCCCAGGAAGTTCCACTTGAATATGAAGCAGAACTTCTTCCCTGGGCTGCCCAGGGAGGGGCTGGAGATATTCCAGAGCCCTCTGGATACAATCCTGTGCCCTGTGCTCTGGGATGGCCCTGGTGAGCAGGGAGGTGGCACCAGGTGACCCACAGTGGCCCCTTCCAGCCTGCCCCTTCCAGGATTCTGAGAATCTGTGACCTGACTATCACAAGCCATCAGAGACCACTCAAAGAGTGGTTTTCCACTTGGTGTTCCACTTGGGATACCTTCCCAGCATTACTGGAGTTACTGATCTGGGAGACATGTCCGGAGCCAGCTGGTGAACAGCCTGAAGGATTTCACAAACACACCTTATTCCTTTTTTGCCCATTTATACTTCTTCCACAACATTCCTTGCAATTGATCTCAACAAAGGATTTCAGAGAAGTCAATAAAATACTTTTTCTTGGATAATTTCACAGGAGACTTCCTGAGTCTCCTGAGTGAACTGTTACCATCTTTGCTGCATCCTGGGGGACTCCAGCCACTGAAGATCACAGAATCCCAGAATAGTTTGCGTTGGAAGGGACCTTGGAGACCATCTCGTTCCAGCCCCTGCCGTGGGCAGGGACACCTTCCACTAGACCAGGTTTTGCTCCACGCTGTCACAGATGTTCAAAGAGCTGAGCTGGTACACTGGAAGGAGCTTGAAGCAGGTAAGCATGAAACTCTTCCCTTAGTTTCAGCCTGCTGGGAGCCTCTGGAGACTCCAGCATTCATCACCAAAGGGCAAGTCTCCACGTGGAGGTTCTCAGGGACAGGGATGACAGAGGCCTTACCCCAGGACTCAGGAGACTGAGGCCAAAAATGTGGATAAAACTCCATTTTCAGGCATCTCTGCTGCCGTGTGCAGAGCAGCACAGAGCAGTGAACATGCAGGAGGACAAACAGGGCAGGAAGTGAAATAACTTCCCTGCTCAACAGAGTGAGACCAGTGGATGCTCTACCCACTGTCTTCATTCAAGGCCCCCAATAATTGGACCAAACATTCCTATGACTGAGCTCTACGAGCTGTTTTACTCCAAGGAGTGGGAAGGGAGCCACTCACAGCCCATTTGTCTGGGGCAGTGAAAGGAGGTGAGTTGTGACATCACCTCCACTGCAGCATCCAGCCCTCGCCGACCTGTACCTCTGCGAGAGGGGACAGACATCCAAGAGGAGGATGAGTGCTGGGACAACGAGGACATCTGGAGCCACAGTAGTTGAGACTAAAAGAAGTTCAGAAAGGAGAAAGTCCTGCTGGTTACTGGAGGGAGGTGTCCCGCTCTCATCCCTGGCTCCTGCAGAGGAGACGCGATGGACGGAGTCTCCATTGGCACCTGCCAATTCTGCGTTTTTCTGCTTTTTTCTCAACAATGACACTGGCCCCTGCCAGACAAAGACCACTGGGAGAGTCAAGCACTGCCTGGAGCTTCTGCTTTGGCTGCTCAGCACTGAAACTCCACTTTGTTGTGTAAAATGGGCCATGAACACCTTAAGTCCACTCATGCAGAGTCTGGCTCCTGGGCTCCACCGCCTTTTCTCCTGCTTCTGAAGGGTGGAGATGGTTGTTGCAATCACAGATTCTCCCTCTCTCTCTGCTGCTTTTCATCTTGTGGTGCTCCTGCTCCCAGGTCAGGGTGGCTGAGGGGGGTTTACTACACAGCCATGCTGGAAGCACAGAACAGCTTTCTGGTGTGGTACCTCACCCCCATATGCCATAAAACCTCCATACTCCTGCCCTGATGGCCTTGGGAAAATGGCAGGTGCCCATCTCCCAGGGCAGCAGAGAGCTTGTGGTGCCGGATCCCATGTCCAGAACCATGCCAGGCCCACACAACATGGATTTGCAGCTCTTTGCAGAGAGCCCACTCTGTACAGCTGTGCCTTGCTGGCACCACAGGGAACCTGCTGGTGTCTGCTCACGACTCTGCAAACTGTGCAAGGGACAATCCTTCATTACAGCTCCGTTGATTTCTCCCCTGATCCAATGCAGTTGCTTTTCCCACCAATATTCCCTGAAGTCACACTGAACAATGTGCATTTACACTGCCCAGTACACTGAGCCCTTGGTTCCCTCATGCAGCCGGCATCCCTGTCAGGGGGGAAGGACAAAAAGCCATTGTAGCCAAAACCTTAAGAGCCTGCCCCAATGGTTTCTGTGGTATTCGGAATCAGTGCAGCACTTGAGAACACAGGGATAAATCATTAACAAGTCATTATTGTTCACAGGTATTTTTGGCAGGAAACCACTGAGGTCAACTTGGACAAACTGCTGTGGGGTAGTGGGGGTGGCACTTTTCCTGCAAGAGCATTCAAATCCTCCTCTAATACTAAGAAATGGGCTGGAAGTGACCTTCCTTGCTGAATCTAATCGAGATGGAGAGTGGCACAGCCCCTCCTTGCCGCTCTTCTTGGCCTGAGCTCTCTTCCAGCTCCGTGATCAATCCCTCACGTCCGTTTTCCGACAGCGCTGTTCATCCTGAGCTCCCCTCGCAGCATGGGCAGCCTGACAGCCCGAACACGGCTCCTCGTGTGCCAATCCCAGAATCTCCTGGCTCCCATCAATCACTTCTGCTACCAGGAGTTGGGGAATTCCCAAATACTGCTGCTTCTCCCAGAGCTCCGAGCAGGGATGGCTGTTTCTCATTCTCTGTAAACCTGCAGAGATGCTGCTTCTGTACGACTGCACCAAATTCCCTCATCCCCAGCGAAGCCCATCGGCTCAGTGGGCAATGGGGCGGATGAATCCATGTGCCATTTGTTCCCAGGGCCATCAGCACTGGCAGCAAACGCTGAGAGCCATCTCCATGGTTAATATCCTGGAGGCTGATCCATCCTCACAGCTTCCAGTGCCGTCAGACACTCCAGCTTCCACATGGAAAACTATTAATTCTTGTTGTCATCCAGTTTCCCCCACTGCTATGTAGTTACTGTAAATCAAGTGCCAAAGAACACTTCCAGAACACCATGATGTGGCAATTCCTCCAAATATGGGGATGTGTCAGTTTAGAATTAAGTAACCAAACAATTTGGATACAAAGAGCTTAAAGGCTGAGGTGTGTTGGTCAGTGTGAGCTCCTGCCTGGGGAGATACAACACTAACATGGGGCTCCTTTTAAAGCCCTAAAAAATCTCCCAGAAGATGCCATGGATTCAGCTCAGCTATTCAGGTGGTTTCGTGCCCAGCCAGCTTGGGATGGTTTGGTGGTGATTTTTTTTTTTACCTAAGAAAAAGTACTTTCAACTTTGACATTTAAAAGTTGCCTTTCATAAGCACAGAAAAATTTCTTTCCAAACTCACCGGCTTCTGGACACATTCATGGAAGCCAAGAAAACCAGTCAGGTAACCGAGTCCAGCTCCTGAGGCAGCCCATGTTTCCATCTTTCTCTAAAAAATATTGAATCCACAACCGCAGACCCAGGCAGGGACACTTGTACTGCAAAGGGACACAAATGCTGCTTTCCAAAAGCCTGAGGCATAGTCAGATAATTCAAAACAGTTCTTCTGCCCAGCCTGACCTGAGAAGGTTCATGGCAGGGCTGCCATCAAGTAGGGTTTAGCAGGGATGGGTTTTCCATGGGATGGTAACAATGTTCAAAGACAATCCTTCCGAGTTTGACACGGTCCTACTGGCAGAGGTACAGCCTGAGCTACAATCGACATTTCAAGGACCTTCATGCCACGGAGCACCCAACAGGCTTTAAATCCAGCCAGAAAAGGTGCAGGAGTAAAAGTCTTCTCAGCCTACCATGGCACACACAGGGGATGCCCCAACGCTTTCTTTCCAGGGATTATTCCTTTGCTGGCATTTTGTGCAATTGCTCCCACTCCCAGAGATGTACCCAAGAGTTTCACTGGCTCTGGAGTGTCCCCAGAATTCCTCCACCCCATTCCAGCAGGGCTGTGCCACCAGCTGCTGTCCTCTGCTTCCACAATCTCCAAGCTCCATTTCCCTGGTCCTTCAAAACCCCCTTCATAGCCCAGAACTGGGGATGAACATCAAGTTGATTATAAAACAATTTCTTTTGTTGATAGAAAATTCTTTGCAGGGCGTGAACAGCAGGAGAAAGAAAGGACTCCTCTGAACTTCGAGCTGGCTGGAAACCCCCGGAGGGCAAGAATCCGATCCCTCCTTTGAGGAGCACAGGCCTGTCTGTACAGGCTGCGGGAGCAGGAGAGCTCTGTGTGTGCAGCTCCAACAACTCTCGCCAGCCCCTGCCTTGCCTTGCTCAGGATGAGCCTCCAGCTCATGCATGGGAAATGGCTCCACTCCTTCCATTTGCACCCCTGGACAGACCTTGTCCCACTAATCCACTCCTCCAGAGCCAAACCTCCTCCCCATCAGCTCCCTCCCCACCTGCCCATGCACCTTCACCAGGCCCCATCATCCATCCAAACCCAAATCCTTCTCTCCTGCTGCTCAGAACCACCCTGTGCATCCTTCAGAACTGCTCAGGAGGAAGAAATCCTTCACGCAACAACCCCAATCTGGGCAGGAACATCCACCCATCTATTATTTAATATTTACCAATACCCCACCAAATCCCCTGCCCTGGGTGCAGCCATTCTGCAGATGTCATAGCAACACTTTTTAAAAGAAATTCTGAGGATGGACAGGACGTGTTCCTTAGGAGCAAGGAATCTGCTTATCAACACTGAGCTTGAGAAGCCAAGTCCACAGGTTTCATGTTTTCCAGCCTTAGGAAGAAACATCATTCCCTGGGCAGCCAGTCCTGCTCTGGATCACCCCCATCTGCTTCCCAAGAGGACCAAAGTCCTTCAAAGTCCTTTAGATTCAGTAAAATAACAAATACAGACAAAAAAACCCTCCACCAACAATGCAGAATGGTTTGAAATCCCCCTGACGGTCTCTACATCCTGAGTACAGGTAACACCACAGGCCCACCTGCATCTCCTGACTCAGCTGTGCCATCCTGAGCAGCCCAACTGGGGCAGATCCATTCCAGCACCATTTGTGTCCCACATCCAGGAAAATCCATGGGTGTGCTGGTTACCCCTAACTGTGTTTCCTTTCTCCCTCTGCTCCCCCCAGAGAGCTTTCACAGCCTCTCACGCAGTGCTTCCACCACTGATATTTATATAAAATACACAAACAAGGTGCTGCTCCCAGCGCTCAGGGCCAGCATCTGAGCAGGGAGGAGGCAAAGTCAATGGACTTGGGGAAGGGACAAAGGAGGTGAAACTCCCCATTCCTGGACCTCAGCATTGCCATCGAATGTGTGCTGAGCATCTGCAGCTCCCTTTATCCCACAGAGTCCCAGGCTGGGCCAGGCTGGAGGGGACCCCAGAGGGTCCCTGGTGCCACCTCCCTGCTCAGGCAGGGCCATCCCAGAGCACAGGGCACAGGATTGTGCCCAGAGGGCTCTGCAATATCCCCGCTGAGGGAGACTCCAGCCCCTCCCTGGGCAGCCTGTTCAGGGCTGGGCCCTGCCCAGGGCAGCAGTTCTGCCTCCTGTGCAGGGCAATTGCTGGGCTCAGGCCCTGCCCGGTGCTCTGGTGCCGCTGCCGGGCCCCGGAGCAGAGCCTGGGCCCTGCCCTGAGCCCTCCCTGCAGATATTTGAGGAGTCTCAGCTGGAGCCTGGAACAGAGAGCTACTACCAAAAGAGCAAAAACATTTTGGGAAGCTTCCCTGGAGCGGTGTGGGGCTGCTACCTGGGATCTCAGTCCCTGAAATCAGAGATCAAGACTCCAGGAAATCCTTGAGAAGGGGGCTCAGGCAGATCCCAGAACACACACTTTCTTTCAAAAGCGAAAGAGTCCCTTGGGTACCTCCTTGGAGGAGTGTGGGGCTGTGACCTGGGATCTCAGCTTCCAAGAGGAGATGTGAAAAGATTCCTGGAGATGCCTGGTGCATTCTGGAAGATGAGGTTTCCATGAAAGAGGAAATGTAATTTCAGATTACTTCCTTGGAGGAGTCTGGAACTGCCACCCAGGATATCCCAATGCCTAAATCAGAGATGAAAAGACTCTGGGAGATGGTACCTGGGATATCAGCTGCCTGGAGGAGATATGAAAAGACTCCAGGAGATGCCTGGGAGGTGTCTCAGGTAGATCCTGGAAGATGCAGATTCCACAAAAAGAGAAAAATCATGTTGGCCAGCTTCCCTCGAGCAGTCTGGGATTTCAGGTCCTGAAATCAGGAGATCAGGACTCCAGGCATGCTACCATCTTGTCATCTTTGAATTACAGTGGTAACATGGTCCTCAACAAGGCTGGGCAAGAATTTCCACAGCTGCTGTCTGGCTGATTCTGGTGGCAGCCCCTGGGTTGGGGCTCTGCTCATCCCACTGTCCTCCAGCCCACCCAACCAGTACAGACAGCTCTGGGGGAGATTTCCCATTCCCAGCCTTTTCTGCCATTCCCATCCTTCCCGGAAGAAGCACCTGTGCTTATCCCAGCTCCCCTGCCACAGTGAAGGATGCCCTGGAATCAGTGCAGCCTCCAGGGTCCTGCTCCAAACCCAGGGTGGGGAGAACGCCGGGATGTCCATCCCCCTCTCCCCACCATTGCACTGCAGCTGAAGAAACTCCTGCTTGATTCCCACCCTCCTGGCTTTGCTCTAAAGGTCACCTGGTCCCTCCAGTGCCACTCACACCCCCGCTGGGCTGGCAGGACACAAGGGGTCCGGCAGGGAATGGAAGGGAAAGTCTGCTCAGGGGAGCTCAGCTAAAGTCTGATTAGGAATGTGATGGGAGCTGAGAAGAAAGCGAAGGGTGTGGAAGAATAGGGAGGAGAAGGATTGTTTTGGAGGAGAATAGGTCCAGAGCTCTGGGCAGTTTCATTAGAGGAATATTAAGTAAATGAGTCAGAGCTTGTGGTGCCTGAGGCTCGGGAAAGCTGCTGCTGGAGTGAAGGATGACGAGGGAAGATGAGGATCGTGGCGTGCTGTCTGCGTGCGAGATCCAACCAGGACACAACAAGAGGAAACTTGTTGCCTGCTCAGACTTTGATGAAGGCTTGCAGAGATCAAGCACTGCAGACGTTCCACCGCTGCCTCCGTCTGTGCCCGGTTCCAGCTGTGCCCGTGCACTCCAGGGAGCCTTTCCCGACACACTGCACGTCCCGAGGCACCGGAGCTCCCGGAGTGCCCCTCTCCAGCAGCACCCCCACACCACGCTGATCCCACACGTCCCAAAAGTCATCCTGCAAGTCAGGTTTTGTGCACTCATAGCTGGTATCTGGGGATAAAATTTGTCTCTTAATTCCTGCACCTAAAAAACTGAATATTGCACTGATAGCCACATGCAAGAATGCTCTGGGTAACGATAATCCCTGCAAGTGTTCCAGGCTGGAAAGGGCTTGGAGCAACCTGTTCTAATGGAAGGTGTCCCTGCCCATGGATGATCTTTAAGGTCCCTCCCAACCCAAACCATTCTGGTTTGATGAATAAACGTATATCATGTCTGTGTACACGTAAATGTACATATGCGTGTGTGTATATGTCTATATGTGTATATATATATATATACAGATATATATCTGTATATATAAATATACATAAATAAATATTCACCTCTACTGCAAACACAAAATCCAAGCCTGAAGTTAAGATGGGTAAACCAAATTGCCTACTTTTAAATTACAAAATTAATTTCATAAGCACCTGGGAAATTCAAGGTAAAGAAGTTAATTCAGATGATGTTGTGATAACAGAGATACAGGAATAATACAGTGGACTGCACTAATAAGTATTTAATTGCATGAAAGAGTTCCAAAGATCTATAGGTTGAAATTCCATGCCAGTATGGAAAAAAAAATACCAAAGCTACCAACTGATGACCTCTCTGTGGTAATGCCAGAGACCAGGAAAGGCAAAGGTGAGTGAGAGAGGTTACAAAAGTAGAAAAGCACAGTATTAACCACAGAATTACAGAATCAGTGAGGTTGGAAAAGACCTCCCTGACCATCGAGTCCACCCTGTGCCCGATGCCCACCCTGTCCCCAGCCCAGAGCACTCAGTGCCACCTCCAGCCCTTCCTTGGACTCCTTCAGGGATGGGGACTCCAAACCTCCCTGGGCAGCCCATAATTAATGGGTGACTTCAGTCATGGCCATACAGGCAGGGCAATTGTTGTACTGAAGTCTGAGCAAAAAGACAGATTTTGGTATCTTTATCAATTTATTTACGGAGCAATTTGGAGCAACCTCCAAAGTAGGTGCAATCCTGGATAGTGCACAGGGGGGTTGGTTGAATACAGATTATTTCTCTAATAGTGTCCATTATATATTCAAATTCCCCTATTTGTAGGAAAGAAAAATCAATCAATCAATCAATCAACATTCTCAAACCATTGAAAGTCTAAGAATAAGAAAAGTAGTTGGAAAAACATTTTAGAAAGCAAATGAGAAGGCAAAATGTTTTTGGGTTATACAGAAAATGTTGAGAGATTTCCTGCTGGAAGCTTGGAGTAAATTTACACCATCGAGCCCAGGACTTCAGCTGGACCCCCAAACGCCACAGTGAATAATAAAGGAAAGGAGAAGACCAGAAAGAAAAGGAAACCTTTGAGAAGTGGAACTTGAATCCAAAGGATAGCAACAGCAAAGACTGTAATTCTGGCAAGTTAAGGAGACTGGTCAAAAGACAAAAACATGCCAGGGGCTCCCATACAAACAATAAAGCCTTTTTCAACACATTAGAAGCAGGATGTCTATTAGTGACTCTCTGTGGCCAACAAATAACTCAGGGAATGAAAGACGCACTCGAAAAATATTTGCGAAAAAAGCTACATGAATTGTTTGCATCATGGGGTACCACGGAAGAAGTCAGGAAGTTCCCATGCAGAGCATTTCAGCACAGTCATAAATTACTTGGGAAAGGGTAAATTAATGAGGAGACAAAATTTGCAGATGAAACACTGTTTTTTTTAATTATCCACATCTCCAAATCCAAATTATCCAATCCCAAACTGGTTGGGAAGGCTTGCATGAAGGATCTCAGGCTACCCAGTGGATGGTTTATTGAGCAACATGATGCCAACAGCTCCCACCTCCTCCCATGCTCCTGCCCACGCATTCCCCACTGCTCACCCTGTCCTTGACTCCTCCGTGAGCTCATTCAGCTTATGAGAAGATCACAAAATGAACCCAGCAAGTAAAATTGAGCATTTGCTGCAATTGTGATGAGTTGGACAGGTTTGGGAAAGGGTCTCCCAAAGTCGGGGGTCACAGCAAGTGAGGGATGAGTTATGGCACAGAAAGTAGGAGGGGGGAAAGCAGCAGTTAGGGAAAAAGAAGAGCAAGTCTTCTTCAGCAAGGAGCTGGGATGAGCCCTGTGTGTAAGTGCTGCTGAAATGGCTCTGTGCTGGGAGAGAGGGGAAGTTCAGTACCAGTGAGGGCAAAGGGATGTGCCCAGGAACGATCATTTGAGCTGTAAAGACAAGGTTATAGACTTTAAAATAGCTCGTGAAACTCAGGGGAGATCTTGGGATCATTCTGGAACACTTTGTGAAAACATCACATACAGTGCTGGTGGGCACTGTATCTATTTCTTTTCTATATATATATTCCTGCCCTACCCAATAAAGCAGATGAAGTTAGGAATTTATGGGAAAAAATAACTAGGAAATGGCAAAATTATAGCCCAACTATTTGCTAATGGTGACTCTATCTCAACATGGGAAAATAAGAAAAAGGACACAGGTAGCAAAAACAGACATGTAGCAAAAAGATGGGAAATTGTTTGTGGGTAAGAGGAGCCCAGGATGCTCCACCCAGAAGAGGATGGCGCCTTGTAAAGTTGTGAACATTGGAAATGATGCAAATACAGATTAATTATCCACTATTCTTCATTATGCAAAGAGGAAGGTGTCACCTCAAACCACTTCCAAGGAAAAGGTTTAAAGTAAACAAAAATAATTCTTCTCACAGGCTCAGAGTGACATTCCCTGATGACAGATGATGTGGAGATATAAAAGATCCAGATAACCACGGGGCAAGATCCATTCTAGCTAACAATCCAAGTATCCTGCCTGTCATTTCCAGCCTGGGTGACCTCAAAGCTCCTGATGTTGGGATTTGGGAGGATGGACCCAACTTGATCCTTTTCTCCCACTGGGCTTTCTCTCCTGACTCCAAGCACCTGCCACATTCACTGTGTCCGTGTGTAGCCCACACTTGCTGAGCTGCTTTGCCCACGTCCCTTTAGAGACAGCCCCAAAACCAGTGGGCCCTTGCATGGTTTGCCTGCCCTGTGACAGACACCCACGCTGTGTTCAAGCAGTTGACCCAAGAAGCCCCAGTCCTTTCCAGTGACTTTCCATGAAAGAGGTAAAACTCCTCTGCACAGAAAACAACCTTTTGGAGAAGTCTAACAGCAGGGATTGGATTCCCTGAAGAAAGAAGCACCATCTCAGATCTTATTTTTCACTTCTAGGTAGATCTTTCTCTTACTTCTAAATAAAGAAGTGAAGGTACCTTTGACTTCATGTTCTCCAATAAAAGTAAGAAAACGATTATTTTAAAACCAGCAAAGCAAGTCTCTTGTCTGTACAAAAACCCCCACCCTAAGGAGGTGAGGAGAGAACAATTTATGGAAGCAGGGACCTCAGTGCTGGGAGAGGTTCAACACTATCTAGTATCATGGAATCAAAGAATCCCAGAATGGTTTGTGCTGGAGGGACCTTAAAGCTCATCCAGTTCCAACTCCCTGCCACGGGCAGGGACACCTTCCACTGTCCCAGGCTGCTCTAAGCCTCATCCAGCCTGGCCTGGAACACTTCCAGGGATCCAGGGGCAGCCCCAGCTGCTCTGGGCACCCTGTGCCAGGGCCTGCCCACCCTCCCAGGGAACAATTCCTTCCCAAGATCCCATCCGATCCTGCCCTCTGGCACTGGGAAGCCATTCCCTCTTGTCCTGTCAGTCCAGGCCTTTGTAAATACTCTCCATCCTCCTTGTCAGCTCCCTTGTCAGGTCCTGGAAAACCACAATTAGGTCACACTGGGGTCTTTTCTTGGCTGAAATATCCCAATTGATTATTACTGGTTTATTATTTCTGGGGAAAAAAAAGGCAGCAGAGCCAATAGAGAATTAAACTCTTGGCTCAGGCTTTCATACCTCCTTTAAACCTGACTCCAGGCTTTGATGTCAAGTAACTAAACCGATCAGGCAGTTTAGCAAGGCTGGATTTATCGTGGGTACCTCTGGGGGAGGCTCCCCGAGAGAGGCAGCGCAGTCGCTCTCCTGCTGCCCTCGGACAGGTCCAGCCCAGCCTCGCTCACCTCCCTCTGCAGCACTGGACACCTCGGGAGCGTGAAGATGAACACAACAATCCGTGTTTGCTTGGCTGCAGGCAGGATCACACCGATAAAACACTGACCCAACACTGCCCCAGCAGAGCAGAACAATATTGCCAGGCAATAAGAAGAAGGAGAAAAAGCATTATCAACTTGACTTTTGTTCAGTTATCTGAATTTACAACCTTGATTTCTCATTTGAGCCTGAACTTCCAGTCAATCGCAGGTAAAAGTACACTGCATTCCCATGTTCCTGCAAGGCAGCCATCCCCCTGCTGCCTGAGGAGATTGCATCACAGTTATCCAGGACTTTTATCAAGCAAGATCGTGAACGTGAGCTCTGAGGATGCAGAACAGACCTGAACACTTGCTCAGCTCCTTTTAAGAGCACATCACATCTGACTTCAAGAGACAGAGTTGCTTCCTTGTTTCTTTGATGTAGAACCTCAACTGTTGTTTTTTTGTTATAAACCCCTTTATGGTTTGCATATACTCAAACCCATGTCTTTATTGCTCTGCAGCACATCAGAACAGTGGCAAACACTGAGTTGATAACAACTGGATTGAATTTTTGGGGGGGGCTAAATGATTTCAGCGAAAGAACTTTGAAAACCTGAAAGAAGCTCAATTCCCACCTCGGTGGCTGATGATGTCAAATTTGCAGGCATCTGGTCAGCAGCTCTGTTTACAAGGGTTGTGTCTTTGGGGAGGGAGTTGAGAGAAATAAGTGCTTTTTTCTGTTCCATTTGGTGCTCTGAGGAGCTTTTAATGAATTACCTGAGATGATAATATGATTAAGTGAGGGCTCTGTGCACCAGGGTACGTGGGCTGTGCACAGAGGTCGTGATACCTGAACAGACGAGCACAGGAAATGGGTCACTAGAGAAGGCAATTACTGAAATGAAGGGAAAATACGGAGAGATGGTTATCTTGTTAAAACACGGTGCAAAACAAAGCAAAACAAACCAGTGAAGCTCAGAGAAACCCCAAAGATATCGGCTTACAGGTGTAGCCTGAGTGGAGATGGCAGATACATTTTCCCTGTGAGTCTATCTGAAAGATAGTTCAGTTCCTGAAGTTACTCTGAACTCCAGCAAAACACAACTGAATATCCAAATTTAAAGATGAAAAAGAAATTTCTTTGAAACTCAAAGTTCTCCCCCTCCATCAGCACTCACCTGGTGAACACATCACTGACCTGGTCTTTGCATAAGAAAGAGAGAATAACTTCTACAGAAACATTTGATAAACAGGATGTTTCAGTTCATTTTTTACCCCAAGGTGTTTCATTTCTCAACTGGAGAGAGAAAAAGGAGTTTGGCGGAGATTTGCTTAATGAATAATTCAGCTGCACGTAACAGCCAGGCTTCAAACATTTCTATAGGCAAGACTCTACACACTGAAGTTTCCAAAGGTGAAGAATAAATCAGAAATGCACTTGAGATGCTCATACATTGTTCTGTTCTCTTCACGCTATTCTAATCGATTAAGTTTAATCATTTAATAACTACCTACTTAACTAGAAAAGTCAATCAAATGGAGGAACTTAGATTAGTTCTTTGTGGCAATCTTGCTGCAGATAACAAACACCAAGTCCTGCACCATCATAAATAATGTCAAAAACAAGGCTTTGCCACCAGCTCTGATGTCTCTTCCACATGGGAAATGAACATTTTAGTGTGACCAGATACAGTCTCAGACACCAATATAATCCAAGAACAAAGAGCTCAGAAAATACAAAGGATGAGGGACTTCTACTTGGGAAAGCACTGACTCTGAAAACAATCAAAGGTCAATGAAAGGACAATATCATGATGAAATAACAAATTAACATAGGCTGCCAGATTGGTATCATGGTCAAAAGGTCAGATGTGAACCTCTGGGTACAATTCAGACTGAGGAGATCGAAGATCACAGGAATTGCCAGACTGGATTAAAGGAAATCCGTAACAAACACCCAAACTGCGGACTGGTTTGCACGGCCACGAGGCAGCCAAACCAGCACTGACCTCTCCAGGCAATGTGACCCCTCCACCAGGACACAATACAAAATCATCCTTCAAATCTGTGCTAACATAGATACATCAAAAAAAAAAAAAAAAAAAAAAAAAAAAAAAAAAAAAAAAAAATTCCCAAAGGTCTAAGCTTTCACCTGGGTCCCACAGGATTTTTCAGGGAAGCAAAGGAATACTCAAAAAACACCCACAGTTCTCCAGCCCACCTCCTTAAGCCCATGTTCACACAGATGCTTAGCGAGAGCTTAGAAGGTATTAAAAATCTCTCGAAGTTCTTAACACGGTCAACAGAATTAAACAAACATAAGGAAGTTTGCCTTCATGGACACAGCAGCCTCTCACTCCCCACATTCATCTTGTTTGCTCAAAGCACTATGGCCACCCAAAACCACCACCAGTTTCATTCCACCTTTTTCCTCCCTCACTTCCTAAGTCATGGCACAAGGGTCCGAGTACTGCCGTGGAAGAAGGAAAATGTTTCCCAGCATTAAGCAGGGATGCACACTTCCATGTGTGGGTGTTCAGAACGGGAAGCAGGGACAGACTCCCCACTGTGGGCTGGCAACTCACCCCAAGCACAAGACTCCAGTGGAAGCAGGGAGAGTAGCTCATGTGGATTTGTACATCTCCAAACAGCCCAACTACTACCCCGTTATCTCCTTTTCTCCTTTAAATGACAATCCACACACACACTCAAGAGGCAACTCCAAGCAGCGATTCTCTCTCCACAATAAGTGGAGGGAGCATCTCAAGCACTTCAGAGCAGTCTGCAAACCACAATCTGCCTAATTTGGCAGCATTCCTGAAAGCATCAGCAATGGTATGGAGTTTAATGGAACTCCACAGCCATGCAGACATCAGGAATGGAGCCATCCTCTGGAGAGGCCATTGAACAACCTGACCTTTGATGGAATTTACTGATGGCCAGGGGCACAACACTTGGCCAGTATCACAACATCTCCTGATACAGTATGTTATGCAATTACCAGTATCACTGCACCTCTTTATCTTCCAGCTCATGATACAAATGGACAGAGGCCTCCGGAGGGGTTCCGACCTGGGCAGACAGAAGGAGATGTTCTGCCTGCCATCAGTGTCTGAGGAGACAAAGCTCTCTGTCCATGAAGGTCTGGGGTTGCTGGGGGGAAAAGAAGGGCTAATTTCTGGCTCCGGTGAAACTTAGGTATGACCTCTGGAAAACACGTAAGAAACCTTATCTGGGAAGGGGAACCAAAGACCCTGGATGTCAGAAATTTAGCAGTGGGTCCTTCTCAGCCTCTGGCAGAATTTTATGCTGTCAGAGGAGTCACATTTAGGAACATGGTTACAAATAACAAACAAGCTGCCACAGGCTCGTGGTGTCTGGATGGTGAGATCCTGCTTAAGATTTCGTGCTGGGGTAGAAGTCAACACTCCTTTACCAAAGCTTCCTACAGAATTTTAGGACCACAGAGTTAAAGAAACTTGGAAATCCCTCAGATGGACTGAAATAGTTGCCCAGGTAGCTGCACTGGTGTGATCTGTACATCACTGCTCACCAGGCCCAGTGAACCACCCAGGACCACTGAAACACAGTAGGGATGACAGGTCAAGAGAGGAGAAGCTGCTTCTAGTAACAACCACCAAAACCTGGATGGGAGAGTTCAGAGGAGAGCCTGGAGCAAACGTCTTGTCTTCTGTGCAAGTCAGGCTGGGAGAACAGGCAAGATGTTCCAGGCCCTCTGGCTTTAACTTTTCCTCAGCCTGTCCCAGCCAGACCGAAGCCTGCAGAATCACCACTTTGCCTTATCCTGCACTCGGCTTTTGAAGAAGAAGGATTAGACAGGTATCAATTAATCCTTCAGGCTGCAAAATCAAGAATGTGTTACTAGGATTCCAAGGAACAAGCTGGCCTGTAGGCAACGGGGCCAGGACTTGTTGGCACCTGAAGAAGTGGATTTTGCAAAGCTCCTTGCTTCTGCAAGCTGCCCTCTGGGGCATTATCCCACATTTCCCACTTGCGGCCTGTCAGCTACACCATCTTTCTGGCCCTGGAACAGCCAGCATTCCCAGTGCTGGGCTCCATCAGGCACGCTGCGTTCCCTGGCTGCATGGCTCAAGACACAAACAACAGGACCTCAAAATATCTTCTTTGACATGAGCTGAACAAGAAGACCTAAAAAGGCAAATCACAGAAACACAGACGTGTTTAGGCTGGGAAAGCCCTCTGGGATCATCGAGCCCAACCACTCCCCCAGCACTGCCAAGGCCACACTGACCCCAAGTGCCACATCCACAGGGCTGTTAAACTGCTCCAGGGATGGGGACTCCACCCCTGCCCTCGGCAGCCTCTGCCAGTACCTGACCAACCTTTCAAGGAAGAAATTTTCCCCAAAATCCAATCTAAAATGGTACAGTTGGCAAGCATTTGAAGCTATTTTTGACTTAACACCTCCCAGGTGGGGGTAAGAATTTATGTCCCAGAAGTAGTTATCTGATTTATTTATCTGGTATCTCTAAATAAAAACCAGATCTTTCTAAAACACACAAAGTACTTATAGCCATTCAGGGCACATTTAGGGGCTTCATTAAATTAGCAGTGTAGAGTAATTCAGCTGATGGCCATAGGATTATGGCTGGGTTTTTTTCCCAGTAGTATGACGTCTCAGTCCTTTTTGTTTCGAGATAAATGTTTATGGTTTATGGCTGCACTCGATTTTAAAGATCTTTTCTAACTTAAATGATTCTATGATTCTACATCGACTGGTTTTCTTGGTGATGAAATACCTGATATTTGCAGGTTACCTTGATTCATTCCCTAGGCAAGGAAAGAGGAATATGCCAACAGACCTTCAAAATATACATATTCTCTAATAAGTAGGGAGGCTCTTATTTCACAGGCAGGAGTATCTCTTATAAAGAGAAGGTAACTGCTGAGAGCATGTGCTGTACCCAAACTGTCTGGAAAGTATCAAACATCCAGGTTCTGCTGCTTGAGGTATACACAGGGAGCTATTATCCCATCAGTGGAACGTAGTTGAGGAAATCATGAAGGATGAGGGTGACAAAGAATAAAAATGCTATGTCCAGTAAAGCCAGACAGGACTTGGAGCAACCTGGTCTAGTGGAAGGCGTCTCTGTCCATGGCAGGGGGGTGGAACAAGATGATGTTTAGGGTCCCTTCTGACACAGGCCATTCCAAGATTCCATGATATGAAGGCCAAAGTGGCAAGGGCCTCAAACACTGATTAACAGCACCAGCTGAAAGCCATGCTGTGAGATTTTCAATAATCGAACCTAAGGAACCTTGCGGTGCCTTCCGTGTGAACAACGAGCTGAGCTCCGTGTCAGTGATGGAGGGTGAAGGAGGCACCTATTCAGTTTTTCCACCCAGACTTGCCCAAACAGAGCAGAGGGGGGCTGGAAGGGCTGGTGCTGAGGGTGGTGGGCCTTGGGCTGGAAGGTTTCTGAAGGAGAGGAGAATGCAAGGGTAGATTTGGACCAAAGGCCCATCCAGCCCAGCATCTTTGCCTAGACAACTGCCAACAGTGGATTTCTGAAGAAATAAGAACAGGACAAGCTTGTAGGGCTTCTGTCCCGGACATTCTCCAAGCCTCCAACATTTTATAGACTCCCTGAGGCAAAGCTGGGACCGGTTATTGCACAGCCATTGGTGGAGCCTTCTCCCATTCATTAGTTCCAGTGGTTTTTGAACCTCTGTAAACTTCCAGCATCCACAGCAGTTCCTGCAGCGAGGGATTGTACACGGTAATTGTACAGTGAGTGAAGAGCACTTCCCTTTAAACATGACTCTTTGTAGCCTCATGTGATGCCCCATTATTTTCATATTGAGAGAGACTGTTAACAGTCAATCCCTATTCATGACTCTGTGGATCTTCCTCGTATCACCCTTCGGCTACCTCCTTTCCAGCCAGAAGAGAATTAGTCCAGTTTGTTGTTCCTTGGATAAAACACTTCTTACTCTTCTTTTTATCCTCATGTTTTTCTCCAAACACCTTCCAATGCAGCTACTGCTTTTTTAGAGCTGTGGGGAACAGAACTTCACACAGGATTCAACATCTGGATGTGCCTGGGATTTCCACAGGAGCTTAAAGAGATTCTCTGGCTTATTCTCTCATTTTCATTGCTAATGTTCCCTTTGTCTTCATGACAACCACCACATACCAAGCTGACACTTGCACAGACCAGTCTGTTAAAATCACAAGACACAGTTGTGGCAATGGGCAAATCAGAGCCCATCACTGAATGTGAAGAAATGAGTGATTCTCCATGTTCTCCTTAAGTATTTGGTCTCATAAGGTCGTGCAGTGATTCACAGATGAACCTTGTCTTCATTACTTCTAATTAGGTCATGTGTTGGAAAGCTCTAGAACATTACCAAGCACTTCCATGTGCTCACCAACACTTGGGAGAGCACAGCTACAGCACACACAGCTGCAGCCATGGGCTCCTCCCAAAGGGAAAATCTGCCAGTTATTCCTTCCACCTGCTTCTTACTGTCCAGTAATTATTTATCCAGAAGCCTCCTTCTAATTAATGTCTTAGTTTCCCTGGAAGTCTTTGCATTTGGGAAATGTAGCCAGATCTGCCCAACTGATGCCTATGTGGACTCCTTCACATCCACTCAGAACACTCTGTGTTACAATTTCTGTCAACTTACCATTTTACAACACGCTGCTCTGGGCTTTTGTGGATGAATTGGAGCTCAGAGAAAAACGGGAATCCCATCAGCCACCTTCCAGGGATTTTAAACAAGAGTTCATAGACAAGTTAATAGTTCAACGATTTCATCCTCCCCAATCCTTGGGTGAATACCACCTGATGCCAGCAACTGATAGTGGTAATTGTGTCTATCTCCATCACCATCTCATCTCCAGACATTTCAGCCTGAGACAGATGAAAGCACAAGGAGAATTGCATTCATTTTTCTTCTGGGAGTTTAGTTGCCCTAAGCACAGCTTTTAGACTTTAATTTTTTTAAGATTCTACCAATTGTCAGGTGAGCTTTCTGCTTGTGACTGAAGAGAATCTAGCATTAGTTTTTTTACCATTTCCAAGTTATTTCTCTTCTCTTTTCACTGTCTTCATGTATTTTTAGGTTGTTTCTCTTTTTTCTAATTTTGCCAAAATTCTTGCTTTTCCAGGATGCTTTTATATACTTTCTTACTCTTACGTTTAGGTATCCTGATATGCTTTTATCCTTTTTCAAGTATTTCTTGAGAGGTACATTTTATCTTAATTCTTACTGTAGTGTCCTCAAACACTTTGATGCAAAGGATGTAACTCTTAGTTGCCCTCTCAGACTCTTCCGAATGACCTTATTTGATTTCATGTCACCCTTTTCTAAATTAAAGCGCAGCTGTGGATGATTTTTGGCCTTTTAACATCTCAGCAGGAATAAAGTACCTGATTGCCACTGTCCCAGAGTGGCTTTTCAGAAGCAGGATTTTGAACGAGGGCATGGAAAAGGCCAAGGCCAGCATGGCTTTCCCCAGTCTTTGTTTTGTGGAGAAAGCAACCACGAAAGAGGCAGCCAGAGAAGGAGCATGAAGGCAAGAGCTGCTACCAACTCAGGCCACAACCAGGTGCAACTGCCAGAAATGGCGAAACGGTGGTTTCTCAACCAAAAACCAACAAATATTGTTTGATGATCTTTTTTAACATAAGGGCTGCATGTTGTACAAGCACATGAGGTTTGCCCATCACTCAAATCTGATTGCTTCTCTCATGCAGAAGTTGTGCAAAGTTTACAAACAGCAGCTTTTGGTCCCCTGGAGTGACAAAACAGAGGTCAGAGGTCCTCTGAAGGAGGCAGTGGAAGGACCAGATTATCTCTCTGAGGAGCGCAGTGTTGGAAGCAAATGCTGACAGGCAACAGTCTAAACCCGTCTGTGAACTGCTACTGAACAGAACAGCACATGCAGAAAAGCAACGAGAATAACCATTGTTCTAAGCAAGATGAAAATTATAGAAGATTTTAAAAAGACTCTTGGGAGAGCAGATGAGGACAAAAAAATAGCTGAGTGGGACTAAATGACGTGGGGCATGTTATGTGAATGAGACCAGGTGAAACAGAGGGTAATGGGGAGGACAGTGGCATTTTGGTGGTCCCAGGGAAATGTTTGGAGAGAAATCTCCAAACACTCAGGGACAATGTGCACCCACAGCATGGCTGCAGGAGTACCATCCCAACAGGACACTTGGGGAACAAAGGAACAGCTGAGCTACAGCGTCACAAGCAGAAGGGGAACTCTTGTCTCTTCAGGATCTTGGGGAGGTTCCACTTATTTTGGAATAGAACTGCTGTAGTAAATAAAAAGTTATTCAGATCATTCATTCTTCAAGGAACAGGACTCAGTCTGGAGCAGTAACACAACCACAAACACCATCTCTCTTACTACTTTAAAAAGTAGCCAAGACTGGGTTTCTGGAGCTGTATGTCTACACTGGATGGTGGTGCAAAGAGACCAGCTTGCCAAGATTTAACTTCTGATTCAAACTGACACACAGAAAGCTACAGGAATTATCACAATTCACTTTCTTAGTTGACTTCCATATCCTTAGAGATGTTCCCTATATTTAAAAAATCTGAAAACAACATTTTGGTGCAGGATCCTGCACAAAATTCAACTAATGAAAGAACCACTCACTCCCCAGACCTCCTCAACTCGTCCCTTCTGCTCTGCCACGCAGCCATCACCCCATACCCTTTCTAGACAGTGTGATCACTGTGTCTGCCCTGCTCTGTTTTTTGGCTTTTTGGCCTTTGTAGGGAGAACTGTTTCACACCTCTAACAGGACTGGAGTGCTGTTCACTTTTTACATCTGGATCCAACTCAATCCCAGGGTCATTCTCCCCGAGTTTCTGCAATGGACCTGTCCCTCCTACAGTTCTGCACCAACAGTGCTGCCCAACACGGACCCCATGGAACCACAGCTGCTGAGGAGCTTTGGAAGTAGGAAGTTGAAATCTATCCTTTCATGTAATTTTGAACTAGAATTCACATACCTTTTACCGACACAAAGCAAACTTAATCCCCAAACTGCTTTACTTACATTCAGAAGTAACATGTCATAACCAAACTTGGTCAAAAGCTTTTAATTTGTTTCACAGAGTTTATGGCCAGAGGAATTTATTCAACTCCCCAGTCAGAACTGCTGTGTTTGACAATCCAGTACATCTCTGCCACTACCCTGATGCTGAGCACAGTAATAAGCATTAGATTAACCCATTTGATCACTGGAGACCAAATTACTGAGATGGAGAACAAAAGAGAGATCAAAGGGCCACTAATGCCCTTAACCAGCCCCTTCAGGGATGGGGAAGTGACGAGGTGAGAATACATCCGTTGATTTAGGCAGATGATTCAGATCTCAACATGCACAGGAAGAGGATACACACCCAAAATTTCAGATAATTTGAACGGGGTGGCTGCAGGGGGGAAGAGAGTCTTCCACAGAAATCTGGCAGCACAGGAGTAACCCATACAACATAAGCACATCCAAAACAATCTTCTCTCTACTACCTTTGAACACTGACCTACATCTCTGAGTGCCTTGTTCTGAGGCAAGGCCAATCCTTGATGCTCCTAAAAACAAGATGAAAAGGTCCCAAGACAACTCTTGGCCAACTCCTGCCTGAGCCGTGCTGGCAGCAGGCCCAAAGCTCCGAAGCATGAGATGTGATTACAATTCCTTAATGCAGCCTGAAAGTGGTGTGGGCAAATGAAAGGCTGAGCAGCGCTTCCTGTTCTTTACAGCCAGGGAAATAAGGGAAAAAATAAACAGGTACTAAAACTAAGTAATAAATTACAGAACTCAAAGATGGAAGAGACCACCATGACCATCCACACCACTTCTGTCTACTTTATACCTGTCCTGCTGCAGCCAAGCATCCTGGAATGGAGAGAAGGCCAAAAGGTTAATAAAATACGAATGTGCATTACTCAAGTGTGATATATTCCCTTGTACTGAGATTCATTTTACATTTCTGCTTTGTTTATAACCCAAAATTTCATTTATTTGACCCTCGGCAATCCCTGCAACACTGCAACAGACTGTTGTGATACTTAAGATGACCAACCTGAAGGTCAAACTACAGTGCACATTTTCCATTGTACTTACTTGTTACTTTTCTCAGTTTAGGTTAAAATTTGCTTGTTTTCGGACTATGACTTTTGGGCAAAGTTCACAGAAAGCTTTTAGGCAAGGCTGTGAACATCTTAGGCTTTTAGGCATGTTTCACTGGATGGAAAACCACTGAGACATAGTAAATAAAAATGCATGTCAATTTTTGTCCAAAATCCAGCCTGATACAACAGAGCTCTCTTTGATCATACTGAGGCGGTGTTGTTTGTATTACTTTGACAATTCTGAAAGTTCTCATTAGAAAATAATGAATTCACATGCAGTTCAGAACACCCTTCCTCAATCCATAGGAAATGCCCACCAAAGCTTTTGCTTGATGGAGGCACAGAAAAAAAGTCATTTCTCTAATGGTTCAGAACCATTCCACCACAAATGCAGCCTGGCTGCAGCCTGCAAGCACAACAGGGCCTGTTTCCCTTCTCCTGTAATCTCACCCCTCTGCCAGCTTATCTTTGGGAAATGTCCACTTGTTCCCTGGATGTATTCCAGGGCCTGTGCATGGCCAGACATCCTCTATTGACTGTCACTCACTCCAGCTCTCTGAGTTCAGTCTCCTGACCACAGATCTGTGCTCTCCTCCAGTCGGGTTTGGATCTCCCATTTATGTCTGCCCCAAGTCATTACTGGGGCCTCCAGATCTGTCACCGTTTCAGTACCGAAAATCTTCAGCTCAAGATGGGTCTGCGCCCACCGTCATAAATAATTCAACTGCAACAACCAGCACCAGATGGTGCACTGGGAAGCTGGGAGATTTAGGTTTAAAGTCCTTTAAACTCCTTGAACAGGGAACAGTTTCCTGTCACATGTTTTCTGGATGAGAAAAGGAGAAGACACACCATGGAAAGCTCCAGCTCAGCCTCTGTATATGCTCAAGAGAGGGGTGGAGGTTCAGAAGCAGCCTCTGAGCTCAACCTTTTCTAGCAGCCAGCTCTAACTGAAGTTCCTACTCTGCATCTGGATTTTAATGGCTCACCTTCCAGTTACACTTAAATCCTGCACCAATGCTGAACTAATCCACGCTGTGGGTTACACTGGACACAGCCAACACTACACTCATGCTCTCTGTCCAATTTTCTAAGAGATCTGTGTGGGCCAAAGGGTTTCTTTAGCACTACCAATGTCCCTGTGCTGGTTGACTACAGCCTTTTTTGAGTCACTGCTTCGTGTGCTCCCCAAGACAGCTTCTACTTTCATAGGATCACAGTATGGTTTGGGCTGGGAGGGACCTTGATGCTCATCCAGTCTCACCCCCTGCCACGGGCAGGGACACCTTCCACTGTCCCAGGCTGCTCCAAGCCCCGTCCAACCTGGTCTTGGGCACTGCCAGGGCTGGGGCAGCCACAGCTGCTCTGGGCACCCTGTGCCAGGGCCTCAGCACCCTCACAGGGAAGAACTTTTTCCTAATATCTCATCTAAACCTATTATCTTTTGGGTTGAATCCATTCCCCCTTGTCCTGTCACTCCAGGCCCTTGGAAACAGTCTCTCTCCATCTTCCTTTTCAGCTCCTTCAGGTACTGGAAGGCCACGATCAGGTAACCCTGGAGCTCTTTTCCAGGCTACACAATTCCAAATCTCTCAGCCTTTCCTGAGCAGTATCTATGTCCCATGTAAAAATGTGGGGTTTTTTCACTCTGTAGGAGCCATTTGTCTCAGTGTTTCAGTGCAATTTCCCGTTCTAAAGGCTTGTGTCAGAGTCACACTTTCTGGTACTTAGGCACCCATTTTTTTTGTGCCGCAGTCAGGCCAAGTGGCTTCATTATTGCTGCTTCTGAAGCAGTTCTTGCACATTACTTAACGCTAAGTCAAGTCTGTGTACCCAGTACGAGCTGTTCCAAGAGGCAGAAACTGCTTCTTTGAACTGCCTCGTATTGTGCTATCTGACCAGTTTATTCACAGGTAATTTAAGTCCCCATTATCATTTGGTTCGACTTTCCCACTTCTTTGATCTCTGTCAACATTATGCACTCAACATCCTTTTGTTGATCCAGGAGCTGGGAGTATAGAAGACTACTAAGGTATTTACTTTGGTATGGGCTGGGAGTGTAAACCTCTGAGAGCACTGAAGTAGGTGATTCCAACTCCAACTGCATGTGCCTTGCAACACGGGGAACAGGCTCCATTGTCCAGGGTGATCCCATAGGGTTCATTGCAGCAATTCCAAGGGATAATTATCACACTCCTCCTCCAACTGGATCTGTGTTTGATTTTCTCTTTCTGAATTGTACAGGCCACCTAAAAAAACGGTAATTCAGGCTCCCCCTCCAATTCTCACTCAATCCATCCTAAATAGATCAACTTGCACGTTTTTTAAACAATTTATTTTTCTGGGGGAAGAGGAGAGGAAGGAAGATAATCCTTGGTTTGGGGGTTCAGAGCCTGTAGGGAGCTTGTTCTGCAGGTTTTTTCAAGTTTGTTTTTATGTTCTTCACGGTGTTTTCCTACAGTGATAAGTTAAAACAGTGCACTCTGTGGGTAAGTGAAAGTTGACTTTCTCCTACAATCCCCTCATTATGAAACTGCTGAGTTTGTACAGAAATGGAATAAAATATTGTAAGACTTGCAATGAAACAATGGATGTTGGGAAAACTAGTTCTACATACTGCCTGCTCAGTGAGACTGTGCCACTGTCCCACATACCCACTGGAATTTTCTAGGTGTCAGCATGTGAAGGGATTGGGACTGCTGATGACTTTGCCCTCCCTGTAGCAATGTGAGGTTATCCATCTCTTTTTAAATATCATTAATAGGAACTTTTCCCAAACTTTTAATGCTTTTTCCCAAATATGCTAGAACTAGAGACTGTACCAATCCCTGCCACTCTGCACAGACTAAAGGAATCATCCTTTCCCCTGTGTAGAAGACTGGGGTTATACACACTCAAATAAAGAGATATTAAAGCTCAGTTTTAATAATGCATCCTTGAATCTTGATCATTCTTGAACTGTCCTAAACAAGGCTGTAAGTGATGAACTATTTCTCAAATAAAATGGTTCTTTTTTTTCCTTCCACAATTAGATTTGTACTTGTTGTAATTCAAATCAGAAAAATCTCCCCTCAACTCTCCCCAGTGACTCTCTCCTTTTCTTTCCAAGACATTCCTTATTTTCCTATCTACCTTCAAACCAACAGCTCTCTCCAGTACCAAGTGGAGACTGAGTCAAGGGCAAGAAGGAAACTGAGACTTATTCCTCAAAAGTCAGCCAATAGAGCAGCAGAAGTACCAAAAAAAGAGGCTGAAAAATTTCTATAGCAATCCTGTGAATGGGAGTTCATCTGCAAACAGTCACAGGAACTGCAATTCTGAGGCCACATCGAATCCTGAGCTGCTCATGGATTGTCCATTGTCAGTAAGTTCCAAACATGTTCCTTCCAACCTACTTGTCCAAAAGGTTTGGTTCCTCCATCTGTAATAAAGGGCCAGTTTTTGACTGCCACGGGACTTTTAACAGCAGTTCAGGCTCCTGCAGGAGCCCAGCAGAGATCACAGAATCCCAAAATGGTTTGGGTTGGAAGGGACCTTAAAACTCATCCACTTCACCCCCTGCCAGGGGCAGGGACACCTTCCACTGTCCCAGGCTGCTCCAAGCCCCAGTGTCCAGCCTGGTCTTGGGCACTGCCAGGGATCCAGGGGCAGCCCCAGCTGCTCTGGGCACCCTGTGCCAGGGCCTGCCCACCTTCACACCCTCACAATTCTGTCCCGATTTACTTCCAAACCTAAACTTCCAGTTTGGAAACTGCCAGTGAGTTCCGCGGGTGCTTCCCGCATCCAGCAAGAGTTAATGCTCAGAGCAGGTGCTCCCTGAACAAGCTGCAGCACTGCACAAGCCTGGAGATGATTTCTGCAAGAAGTCTGAGGTGTTGGTTTTTTGACCTATAAAGGCTTAAGTGGCTCTGCCTGCTTGAGAAATTCCTCTCCCTTTGCATCACACGGCGGCAGCAGCTCTGGAGTGCAGAGGAAGCACTGCTGGGGTTACACTGGCAGGGGTGGGCGGCTCCCTGGCATCCTCCTGCTCACCCACTGGGCAGCAATGGAAATACAGAGATTTCCCACAAAACTCCTCACAGGGGCAAAGGCTGTGAGGGGGAATTCAACCCTGGGGCTATTTTATTTTATTGTAGGTAAAGAGGATATTGCTAAAGTTGGCTTCTAAGATGTAACACGCCACAATCAAAGTCCGTTTCTGTAGATGATCCTGGAAAATAGGGCAGGGAGAAACGAAACCAGGAAAACATTCTGGTAGAAGTACCTTTGGTGAGGCTCCATCACTTACGTGCAGGATTTTCTGTATTAAATTAAGAATGCATTTCTAAAAATATATTGACCCGAGCACTATGAAGATAATTATAAGTCATAATAAAGAGAACCTGACTTGACTACAGGGCCAACTCTGCACCACTAATCCTTGAGCAATCCTATTCTACCTCTGAAGGAAGAGAGCGTTGCTTTGGAAAAGGGACTGGGCCATCCATGCCTCTCTTCCAAGCTAAGCTCTGCAGTTTGTGTTCTCCTGGACAGGCTGACTGCACCTTACAGGGTCTGACATAACCAAGACCTATCCAAAAATGCTGTAAAAACCCCACTCCTTGACTCATTAACTGTAAATGTGACCATGTTATGTCCCTAAACTACATTTGAAGAAGCAACTGTGCAGGTATGTGTGCACAGCCATGAGTTTATTTAAGTAGGAGTTCTAGTGATTAGTTAGGCACGTGACCTAAAGTTTTTGCAAGATCGGGATGTTGACAACCATGTGCAAAACGAGATGTCTCAATAAAACCTAATTCTGGTGTATTTAATATCCCACTATCAAAACGCAAACTGAAAAGAATTCCTCCCACTAATTTCTTACTTATTTTGTACCCAAAGAGTTATGTCCCCATTTCCTGTTTTCTCCTTCCAGAGGTAAGAACCCACTGCAGCATCAGGACCCAAACAATTCTAAATACCATTTCATATGCCAAGTTTCAATATTTAGAAGCAGAATTAGAAACTACACCATGAGATCTGCAGGAGAGGTCACAGGTACACCTGGCTAAGCCTTCCCAGAGCACAGTGCCTGGCACCAGGCAAACATCCTGCTGCAGAAGGCACAGCCTGACCCCCTGTCCCAGCACTGCCAGCAGAAAGCAGGACTTCCCGCACTGGATTCAGTGGGATGTGGAACAGGAGCGCTCACCTGAGCACGGAGTGGCAGAGTCAAGGCCTGAAAACACAGCCAGGGCAGGTCAGTGTCTGTGTGCCCAAACTCAACAGGCTGGATTAAGAGTTTCCCCAGCCCTCTCCATTTGGAGAATGATTTTTAAAGAATGAAATTGGACGCTATTCACAGTTTTTATTCCAAACACCTGGCTGGTGCTGCTGTGATGGCACAAAATTCCCACCTGGCATTGTTGCATTCGGTTAGAAACCTCCACACATCCCTCAGGAGAGGTTATCATCCTCCCATTTCCAAAAGGTCTCACTCTATACTTTGTGCTCGGTTGCAACACCACTGTAGCTTTTGTAAGGAATAAATATTGACTTTCCTGGACATTGCCACACAACAGAAGAGGACCTTGAGTACATTCGTCTCAGATATTTTTTTTAGCCTGGTAATATAATTTTATAGCAGAGCTTCCATTCTGAGGAGTTCAAAAGGCATGGAAAAGCAGGCTTTATACATGTCACAAATTGTCCATGTTCACTTTCAGACAGGTGACCATGTTCTAAAGCTGGCTCGACTGTATTTCTCTTCTTAAAAAACTACACAGAATTTATTATTTTAATTTAAATTTCCAAACTACAAATTTAATTAAGATTTCAACATACCCCATTTGGAAAGTCCTGGAAAAATCCAGGAGAAAATGAAGACTTAATATTAATGCAGGCTATTTTGTCTTTTGTTGTTGTTGTTGTTCTTAAGAATAAAGCACACAATTGCCAGGCAGATTACCCACAGAATGGAGAGAGTGCACACCAGGTCTCAGGAAACTGAGCTCCAAACTCGGTGTGTGCAGGAGATGGGTCTGTTCAGTGAATGGCTCAGCTCTGGCTGTGCAGCACCTGCACCTCCTGTCCAGGTGTGGATATATTCTCCCCTTAATAAAGGTCAGAGAATAGCATTAATTCATCTATAAAAATACCTGGTGGTGACACCACCGGAGCTCCTGTGTAAGTAACATTCACCCTTCAGGTACAGGCAACAATAAGCAGGGCCAGGGATTCTGGTGGACGCAGCCAGGATGGGTTTTGGAGCGAAACTGAACCTCGACCTCGGCAGAGGGTGTGGAAATCCTCATGAATTTCAGAGAAAAAAGTACTAATCCTGTTTTCTGTCAGATGTTTCACATCCCGACATGTGACTCGACACACTCAGCTTTATAACATCAATTAAGATATGAAATAATCTCCATGGAATCAGCCGACCACATCCACAACTCAGCAGCAATGAGGCGCAGCCACAGCTCGGCCCCGAAGGAAGGCTCAGCCCTTTGCACGATGCCGTCCCCTCGGCCCCCGGGGAACCAAACCACGGGGACAGCGCACGGAGCACGGCACAAATCCACGCCGGGACGCGGCACCCAAGGCACCGCTCGGGGAGCCGCGGCAGCCAGGAGGGAAAGCGGGGAGAGGCTGGAAGCGGGTGGCGAGGCTCTTACCTGGAGCAGCTTCCCTTCGGCCGGAGTCACCTCGGCGACGTTGGCGAACTCCCCTTCCAGGATGATGGGTTCCACTTTGAGGGGGATGACCCTGATGATGGCTTTCTGCGCCGCCGCCCGCTCCGACTCCACGGCCGCCGCCAGCGCCAGCCCGGTCTGGCCCAGTCCTGCCTGCAGGGTCGCCATGAGCAGCCAAGGCCAGAGGAGAGCCAGCTGCACCTGGGGGCCAGCACTCATGCTACCAGCAGCGGGCTCCGGCCGCTCATACCGCTCGGGAACGCGTCCTCACCGCGGCGGGCCCGGCCGGCGGCAAAGCTCCCGGGGCTCCGAGCCGGGCTCCGGACAGACCCCAGAGGCCGCAGAGAGCGGCTCGGTCACCGCCAGAGCGGCTCCCCGGCGACGCCGGCTCTCGCCATCGCCGCTCCTCTTGCCCCGTGCCACGTGCTCAGAGGCCGCCGGGAGCTCAGAGGCATATTTTAAACAAACAAACTGGAAAAAAAAAAAAAAAAAAAAAAAAAAAATCCTAAATTGTGAGTCCGACCTCCGGCAGATAAATCCAGAAGGATCAGTGAAACAGGTTGCAAGCAAGAAGTCAGTTTGGGTGTAGAAGGAGCATTAGGAACTCCTCGGTCCCACGGAGATGAGGCACGAGGAGATCTCCCCGCGGATGTGGAGGCCTCCTGTCTCCTGGCCAAGAGTTAGGAAGATCCACAGGTTCAAAACATCCATCCCAAATACCCTCGAGAGAGACACCTCACCTTCTTGCTAGCACTTCCCACAGCATAAGCACAACCTCGAATGTTATCTGCACCGATTGATATCCTTCCCAGAAATCAGGCAGGCGGTATTCCTTGAATTTATGGTGACAAGAAAGCTTGCTCCGGTACCGTTCCCTTCCAAATGGAGTTGATCCCTTCCATCCTCCTCATGCCAGAAGTGCTTCATTCAGGTTTGGAGATCGGGTTTACTTTTCCCTTAGAAATCCATGCTCAGAGTCTGACTCCGGGTAGAGTTCTCAAAGATAATAAAACACACAGCTCCTCTTCATAGTTGCAAGTTCCCAGGAAATAAAAAGGCCCCCAAACACTGCCAAAGTTTAGACACGAAGCCCAACAGGTATCAGGCAGAAAGTTACGGCGTATCTGGTTTCTCTCGCACTATTTCTGTGCGCGCCCGAGTTCCGGTATGAGCACTTCCAAGCACACGTTAAGAAGATCCCGACTCAAGGCCCCACAAAATAAAATAGAAAGTTCCATGGTCTGCCCAAAGGTCACACGAAACGTATCGAGGAGTCTTCATAACTGAGAGAATTAAGACAGAAAGTGTTTTCGATTAAAACTGAAGTTACAGTGATCGCATGGCTCTGGAGAGAAAAAGGGATTTACAAGAAAAAAAAGCTTTGCAAACCTGTTAGGCAGTGAGCTTGCTGGAGTCCGCAGGGGCCGGGCCGGGAGGGAATGCTGCTGTAAATCCCAGGCAAAAGTTATTTCCAGTAGCTTAACAAACCCATGTGGCTCTGATGATGTTTGGGTTCAGTCTTAAAAAAAACAAAAAAACAAAAAACCAAACAGAATTGGTATTTATAATCAAAAAAAAGTATTAAAAAAAAGAGGAAAACTCTCTCGCGCACACACGCAGCAGGCAGGTAGGTGCAAGCGGAGCTCCACAGCCCGAAAGAGGATCCAGGGAGATCAAAGGGAGAAAATTACAGCAGACAGAGAGCTCCCGGGGCAGGCATGGCTGAAAGTGAAGTGTTCGCATGTAATCGCCCGACCTGCGCCAGCACCCCCGCGCGCTCCGGGAAGGCTTCCAAAGCCCGGCGTCCCCGCAGCGGAGGCGGGCACCGGCCGTGCCGGCAGCGAGCGCGGACGGCCAGGAAAGCTGGGACATGGGCAGCGAGCCGGCGGCGGAGCCGCTGCCGGGGGCGCGGGCGGCGGGGCGGGGGCCCGGAGCGCGGCTCGGCGGCGGCGGAAGGTCCCGGCGGGCGGGCGGCCGAGCCCCGGGCCGGCCGGGCGCTCGTACCTGCGGACACGGGCGGGTGGAGCAGCCGAGCCGCCGCCCCCGGCCGGGCCGCGGGCTCCCCCTCCCGCCCCGCCGCCCGCCTGCAGCGCCCGGGCCCGCGGGGGCGGGGGACACCGGCCGGGCCCGGCCCGCCGCGGCTCCGGGCTGGCCGCGCTGCCCCGCGGGGCGCTGCCCATCGCCCCCGCGCTCCGGCACGGGCGGGAGCCCCGCGGCAGCCGCGGCTCGGGGAGGTTCCAGGTCGGGCTGATGTCAGAGGTCTGGAATTCAGCCGCTCGGGCTCCGCGGGGAGGTGGAGGATGCTGCGGGTCAGAGCCGCGGGCTCGGTACGGAGCGGGGATGCGGGAGGGCACCGGGGAACCCACCGGGAGCACCGCACCCGGGTCCCGCAGCGGGCCGGGCGTCGCTCCCGCTGCTCCTGGAAAAGGGTCCCCAGCAAAGCGAACTGGTCAGCGAGCGGGGTTGTGACACCCCTGGAGTCACTCACAGAGTGAATAAATGATGCAAACGAGGAACTGGTCCCCTCTTTTGTAAACTTGTCGCTGTGCTGAGGGTTATTTGTCGTGTCAGCAACAACTACTGAAAGACGAAGCATGTTTTCAACTGCGACGCTCGATCACCTGCAATTTAAAACAGAGCAAATGCAAATCAACACCCATTTCTGTTTAAAAACTTACTGCAGATTCGGTATAAAATGTCAAGTTATCTATTTAAATATCCATACACCTATCTAAATATCAATATACCTATGAAATATCAATATACCTACAACTTTATACATATAACAATATATGTAAGTCTAACTATATACACACATAACTATATGTAACTATACACATATATCACTATAACTATATATAAGAATATAACTGTATACTGTAACTATACACATATATAACTATAGCTATATACACACATATAAATATAGCTGTGCACACATATAAATATAACTATATACATAGGGAGCCCAGCTGGCAGCTGCTGCACATTTTCACATGCTCTCTCTTGTTCCTTCCTTTGCAAAGCACCCCCACTTGAAAGGCACATCTGCCAGCAGATGGAGATCTAGGAAGAAGCGGGAATGCTGAGTAAATATGGGGCCTTGTGTGCGTCCCCTGGCACACACATGGCGGGTGTGCTCCTGTCAGGAACTATAAAATACAGCTCCAACTCGGGAGTTTGAGGCCTGCAGTTGAAAGAATAGGAATCCTTCTAGTTCTTCAAACTTCAAATATAAAACAACAACAACAAAACAAATTATCAGCAAAGTGCTCCCATGCTCCAAGATCTTTGCTTTCACTTCCATGGATACCAGCTGGCCACCGTTAATTCCTCTAAAGCCTGGCAGGACCTGCAGGAATGTTCCACTTGTGACACGCACACACCTTCCCTGGTCCATGAAGGGTTCGACTGCCTCAACGTTCCCGGGGCTGGTGCCAAGATCCTACAGGAAACTCAAGGTGTGACAGAGAGCACAAACGAGAGGCTCCTTCTTTTTGTTAATTACCCTAATTTGGGGCAATATGGGGATATTTCCAATGTCTGGTCAAGAAAGTGAACACACACCCTGCTTAAGTCCCCACAGCAGCCCTGGGAATGGCACCCAGGAGAGCTTTAATCTCTCAGCAGAGACATTCATGTCTGAGGCATAGAACTGCAGCCCTTGTTCTTTCTCTGTACTGACAAAGACACTTCATTCCTTCCTTAAATGTTTCAAACTGATGGGCGTTATGAGCTGAATTATTAACTAGCAACATTATCTGGAATCTACAAATTCCCCTTTGAAGTGAGCAACAGCTCTTCCAACTCCACCACCAGCTCCTGGATGAACAGCTGGGAGGGAAAGAGCTTCCTACAAGGCTGAAGGTGGCACCAACTTTGCCTCTAAAATGGATCCAGAGGGCCCTTGATATCCTTTTATGTCTCACTAACGTGTGGACATTTAGGTTTCTCTTTTCATTACTAGATTAGAGGATTGTTTGGCCTCAGATGTTCTGCTGTTGGTTTTTCTCATGTGCCCCAGCATAGATATCAGCAGGCTGGTACAACATTTATTTTGTGATTTGAGATGAAATACTTGGACTTCTACATCAACTTCATCAGTTCAGTGGGTTTTTTCCCAGTTACTTCCAGAGTCACCGCATTACTCAGCATTTCCTTTAGAGCACTGTCACCCTCAGCAAACACATCTGTGGACATCACCTCCAAATTGTGACATCCAGATTTCTGACAACTCCCAGAACTTCAGGTTTTAATTACTAATTTAATTAACACCTTTTCCATGGAAGAGGAATTAGTGTAAGCATCTCTGTAGAAGCGTGTTGGTAAGAACACTGAGAGGCTGTACAAGTGTAATATTTTAACTGTAATATTTGAGGAATCACACTGCCACCAATTCTAAACTATTCCTGTCTCCCCTTTCTTTAATAGTTTCAAAGTAATTTCCTTGGTAATCTCTAAAAAAAAGTCGAATCTCTTTTTACCAAGAGAGAGGAAATTGTTCCCACTAGCTTTTCCAGCTGAATCTAGAGATTCAGTCAGACACCGAGTTCCCGAAGATTCCCAGATCATACTAATGGTCTCCTTAAAAAAAAAAGGAAAGAGGAAGGAAGGAATTTGGAATTTGGAATTCGGAAGGAAGGAAGGAAGGAATTCGGAAGGAAGGAAGGAATTCGGAAGGAAGGAAGGAAGGAAGGAAGGAAGGAAGGAAGGAAGGAAGGAAGGAAGGAAGGAAGGAATTCGGAAGGAATTCGGAAGGAATTCGGAAGGAAGGAAGGAATTTGGAAGGAAGGAAGGAAGGAAGGAAGGAAGGAAGACCAAAAATCACTCAATATTTTCCTGTAATCACTTTAGGATAAAATAATAACTATCATTCTCCACTCCAAAAGGGCATCTAAGCTGAGGTGAACACTGCCTGGATGTGTTACATAATACATTTGTAACTCAGAATTGAGTGTGCCAGATTAAAACTCAAGCTCTTACAAAATTAAGCAAAACACAAAATCAGAAAAGTAGACTACACAGAGTACATGTCCTCACAGTCTGAACTTTGCCCTCAGCTATCAAACTGGCCAGAAAAAATAAGCCAGAATCCCATAATGGGTCAAGCTGGAAGGGACCACGGTGGCTCATCTGGTGCCACCTCCCTGCTCAGGCAGGGCCATCCCAGAGCACAGGGCACAGGATTGTGCCCAGAGGGCTCTGCAATATCTCCTCAAATATCTGCAGGGAGGGCTCAGGGCAGGGCCCAGGCTCTGCTCCGGGGCCCGGCAGCGGCACCAGAGCACCGGGCAGGGCCTGAGCCCAGCAATTGCCCTGCACAGGAGGCAGAACTGCTGCCCTGGGCAGGGCCCAGCCCTGAACAGGCTGCCCAGGGAGGGGCTGGAGTCTCCCTCAGCGGGGATATTGCAGAGCCCTCTGGGCACAATCCTGTGCCCTGTGCTCTGAGATGGCCCTGCCTGAGCAGGGAGGTGGCACCAGGTGTGTCCTACTCATAAGTCCCACCAGATGAAACCAGTATAATTCCTTCCAACCTTAATAATTCTGTGATTCTGTGAGTCTGCTGCCACTCAGTGTTAAATATATATATATATATATATATATATATATATATATATATATATATATATAAAATACGTATCATATGAATAGAATTACATATGCATTATTTGACAATGTTGTATAATGATATTCCAAAAGGCCTGTGCGAATATAGTAACTGAACACTCCAGGGAAGTTTGGGAAGAGGAGAAGAGTTAGAGTGTTTCTGAAAAAAAGAGAGAATCTGTCAAACAAAAGGGCTGATAGTCCCTGAATTGCTCTTCAACACAGAATAAGCTCCAGTCATTGAACCAGCTCATGTCCAGGACCACCATCAGCCTTCTCACCAGTTATCCAGTCATGGGGCCTCAAAACCAAATCATCTCCCCTCAAATCAAGGGGCTCACACACCTGATCCTTCAGTTCCCAGTAAGGAAATTTGGGCCCCAAATGCCAAACGCCTTCAGCAACAGAGAAAATACCCAGTATCTGAAGGACCCAACAGGAAAGGTGGAGAGACAATATTGACAAGGGATGGAGAGATGGGATAAGGGGGAATGGCTTCCCACTACCAGAGGGCAGGGCTGGATGGGATATTGGGAAGGAATTGTTCCCTGGGAGGGTGGGCAGGCCCTGGCACAGGGTGCCCAGAGCAGCTGGGGCTGCCCCTGGATCCCTGGCAGTGCCCAAGGCCAGGCTGGACATTGGGGCTGGGAGCAGCCTGGGACAGTGGGAGGTGTCCCTGCCCATGGCAGGGGCTGGAATGAGATGGGCTTTAAGGTCCCTTCCAGGTCACACCATTCCATGATCCTGTGATGTACTTTGAAAGCTGCAGCTCAGGAGCTGTCAGAGCTGACAGTGTTTGGAGCTGGCCAGCACAGCCCACAGTGAGGGGGTGCTGAGGGAGGACCTCGCCAGCTCCAGCAGCAGCACAGGGACGAGCCCTTTCCTGGAGCCTGCGCTCGGGGCCGTGTCAGGGGCACCCAGCACGGCCCCACTGCACGGGGCACTTCAAACGTTGTGTACAAGAAGAGCAGGCACAGATACACAAAGTGCAATTACAACTTGTCAGGCACTACGAACTATAAACCAGTGAGGATGCTTTATAGCAATCAAATGTTATTAAATTATATTTTCCACAGAAAACAGAAACGTAATGTCTGTTTATCAGAAACAATGTGACCGTTTATCTAAATTTTCAATGAAAGTCCTTGCCTTTGGTGGCAAATCTCAAAATATTCTTCTATATAAGATTATTAGAACTTTAAAAAGCTTCCACTTCATCACCATGAACTCACCTGCACTCAGTTACCTGCCTATAACATTTTCTTCCTCTTCAAGGGTTTGTCCACGTCTACAGGGGGATGACTCCCAAGGATGCTTTTGCCATTACAGAATAGGTCCGAATGCTGCTGAAATGTTTCCCTGTGATCACAAGCTGTTGGGGCACAGTCAGCTCTGACGCATTTTTTTTTTAGTAGAATTCATATAGATCAACCAACCTTCAAAGTACAAAGAAGACAAGGAGAAGTTTCAAAACCAGCAAGTCCTACCCAAGTGAAACCATGCATCCCATTTCAACGACCAGTGTCTGTCCTGCTCCTTCTCCTGGAGATAGATCAGAGTTAAAGGATACTGGAAAGGTAATTTCTTTTGGCAAAAATGAGTCATTTAAATATGTTGAAGAGAAACTCAGGTATACTTAAAATACAGGTTTATTTTGGAAGAGATCTAGGTATGAAGGATTAGTCCTTAGTGCCTGATTATCCTCAGACTTTCTGGCTGAGGTAATGGTTAATAAAAAGCTAATTCCATAGATGAATTAGTGAAAACAGGAAGCCACAGGATCACCTACTAGGAAAGTCATATCAGATCAGGTGCTGGCGAAGGACTTGGTCTCTCAGCAGCACCAACACCAGAGTCCCTGAAGGACATACCCTGAAGGAGAGGAGACCCTTCCTCTGGATGTATGGAGTCAAGCCCTGCTGTAGATGTGCCAGCCTGCAGACAGCCATCACCTGTGGAGGGTGGGGAACGGGAGAGGAGGAGAAAAGCTGGAATTGGAGTTCAGGGGTGAAGTTAAGCAAAGCCTTTCCACTAAAGGCAAGCCATCTTTATATTTTTATGATCTGGGTTTAAACATGGTTGCTTTCATTTAAATTTTTTTCAGTTGTGTTTTTCAAACCATGAACAAGGTGTTTCACTTTTGCTCTACTGGTTGATTACTGTCTGAAGCAGCCAGGATTTTAGGTAAGATCCTGGTTCCCAATTCAACTGTCCAGGGATGGATGAGCTCATCCTGCCAAAACCAAACCAATAAATCCATCCACACTGGACCTTCTTCTGCCTCTTCTCAGGGACTTCAGCTCAAACCTCTAACACACGTCATCTTCTGGGATGCAATATCGGATCCCATATGCATTTCCAACTGGAAAAAGTGCCCAAAGTGCAATTTAAATCCCTTCAGTTCCTCTAGCTAGGACAGACAAGGATGGGACTGGGCCAGTAGTGAAACAATGAAAAGGGATAAAAGATGGAGAAGTCAGGACTCAAAAGACTGACAGTTTGCTGGTCACTTGAGCTCAAGAGGAAAAATGGTCAAATTTAGCCAAAGTGGTGAAAGGGAAGGTGGGAATCACTGACAAACAGCCCTTTTCAGTTTTGGAATAATTTTCTATCCCAAACATCCATTCTGAGATGAGTTTTGTGATTGTGACTCCCATCACTCTGACTGATCCTTAAGTCCTGGATGAAAAAGAAGCTCATGATGAAAGTGAGAGGACAAAGATGGACTGGGTGAAAAATAAATATCGAAATACAAATGGCCTGACTGGCTGTTGGCAATTCCCATCCTTACACCAACATGTTATCCTAGCCATCACCTGGCCAAGTTGGATATGGTTGGATAAACTTGGATAAGCTTATATTTAAAAAAAATTCATGAATAAAAGACAAAGGTTGATATTTGCAAGGCAGGAAACTGGATGATCCAGCTTGGGTAGGTCAAGCCTTTTTCAACACACATAAGCATAACTTGCTTTGCTTGTCCTTTCTGAGGGGGAAAAAAAAGGGTATGCATTATGCTGCAGTAGAAAAGGAAGCCCTTGCATTTTTCCTTCAGATCTTTTGATATCTGATAAGCCAGGCCCTCCAAGTAAGGAGCACTTTCCACTGGAAAGATACCAAGCATTTAGAGTGAGTCCTGTCGTTCTCTTTAATAAGGCATCTTGGAGGTGTGGCCGATTCCAAAAGTCACCGAAGTTTTTCTCATTCATCAAGTGAAACTCAGGGCTGCAAAAAGCTGTCTGGGAAAAAAAGTGGAGCTGTTTCCCAGTCTTTTCATAATATTAAAGAATCTCTTTTTGTCCAGGCAAAGACATTCTTCAAAGATAAACATAGACTTGTTAACTAAGATAAATTCTGGTGAAGTCAAGCAAAAAACTTTTGAAAAACAAACCACTGCACTGATGAGGACACCCACTATGCTGCTGCCCTGGAACCTCACTTGAATTACAGAACTACTTGTTTCATGTTCAGGGCTTCTTTGAAATAGATATTTGTAACCCACAATGCTTTCACTTTCTCAAGCAGATCCATTTTCAAATTTATAGCCTTCATTCCAGAAGTCCCTAAGCCTCCAGTTCTCTCCTACAGTCTCCCCTGCTCTCCCCTGCTTCCTACACTGCCCTGGAAGGTGCTGCTGCCGTGCAGGGGAAGCTGCAGAACTAGCACAGCCAGTGAGAGGGTTGGGGGCTGAACAACCCTGTGGTGGGGCTCGAGGATCCAAACACAGCCACCAGACTCCCAGAATTTGTGCTCAGTTTGCAGTGCTATGGCTTACTTTGATTAAACATTTCAAGAATCACCCAGTAAAATAAATTCCAGAAATGCATTCTTACCTCCCAAGTGATTTGAAGACTGATTTCTTTGTCTTCAAAAACATTTATTCTAATAGATGTTATCTATTCTATTTATTGTATATATATTGTATTTATTTTATACATATTCTAATAAATGTTAAACATATACATTGGGAAATTGATCTACACACATGTAGAAACTCCATAACCACAGTCTTTAGTGTTTTACTATCAGCATTTTGATTTGCTTGACTTTATCATCACAGCTAGCCACAGAAAGTAGATTCACACAGGAATGTGAATTTCACAGTGAAATTAAATGCTGATTTTATTCTAAAAATCAACTTTGTAGCTGAGGCCGTTTTCTGCAGGTATTACTTGGTGATGCACGGAGATAATTTAAAAGCAAAGGCATTATTTGCAGGACAGACAGTCTTTATAATCTGCAATTGTTCTGAGCAAGAGAGAAATCCTTGATGAAATCAAATTCAGTCCAATGCTGATAATCAGCGAATGAAACAAGTATAACTTGAGCTGGCAAACAGCTCAGACAATTAACTTGCAATGCCTTGGCACTTCCATGGGATTTTACGTGAGATAGTTGCTACCATAACCGAGAAGGTTTTTAATACCTCTGCCTATTGCCCTTCTTAATAGGATGTTGCTGTATTTTTGTGCTGTTTGGAGCAACAAACCTGGAAGCTGAACAACACAGAAAGAGCTGGTGTCCATCATTCCAAACAAGCAGATGTGAGAATGACTCACATTACCCAAAAGCTAATTCTGAGCAGCTTTGTGATGAAATCTGGGCATCTTTGAGAACATTCTGTGACCTGTGAACAGAATACTGGATACTGGATAATTCTGGATACTGCCAAAAAACCTAAATGGTATCTGTGTACCTCTCTGCAAGCTCCAAAGTGTGTTTGCAAACCTGAGAAACCAACAAAAGATACCTCTGAAGGGCTCCAGTGAAGACAAAGTGAGAGAGCAATGGCAAAGGAGAAATTTCTTGTAGCTTGTTGGAATGATTCCAAGGGAAAACAAACAGATACTACAGAAAAAACCCGATCTTCTAAGAAAAGAAAAGGAAAGGCCTGAAAGGAAAAAGTGCTTGTGGAATGGGAGAGAAGTGTGAGACATCAAATCCAGATCATATGCTATAAAAAGCTACAAATAAAAACCCAAAACCACTGAAGGAAGCGTTTGCTGAGGGCAGAGATATCAAATGGGAAGGTGGCGATTCATTCCTAAGACTCCAAGATTGAATCAAGAGTCAACAGACAGACCCAGGAGACTTCACTCACACACTCTTGTCCTGCCCTGTTAATTGGACAGAAGTTTCTAAGCTCTTTTGTCTAAGATATGGTTAATCCAGCCCTACCCAGGAGAAACTACCAGCTACAGCCCATTCTCTCACCAGCTGTTATGAAATAGCTGACAGGGAACAATGATGTCCTTTGAGTACTACGGAAACAGGGATGAACAGCATCTTATGGAATAAATCAATATTTACTAAAAATTTACAAAAAAACCACAGCCCCTTCCTTCTTCCAAACAAGACAGATCAGCCTTAAAATAAATTTGGTTTGGGTCAAAAAGGAGATGTACTTGGGCCCACGGAAGCTCTGGATGGACTCTGCATCTCAGCAAGAACATTACCAGGGAGGGCACACGGATGGTGGACAGAACACCTTCCTGAAGGAACAGCAAAGTGGGGCAGGACTCTCCAGAGAAAATGCAACTGGAGGAACTGAGACAGAAGTGTTTCAAATCATGGGCAGTGAGAGATAGAGATCCAATCACACCAGAGCCAAGTGGAGATTTAATGCAGGAGGCTCAAAAGAGACAGGAAAAGGTGGCTCTGGGCACAACAGCCACGCAGTGAAGTCCTTGGCACAGTCACGCACATGCCACTGTCTGCATTGGTTGGGACAAACAAATTCGTGGAAATTAAATCCACCAAGGGCTATTAAATACAACTTGTGTTATGGTTTATTAATTCCCTCAGCCCACATGGAATCACAGAATCATTTGGATTGGGAAAGCCCTCCCAGCCCATGGAGTCCACCCTGTGCCCGATGCCCACCTTGTCCCCAGCCCAGGGTACAGAGTGCCACACCCAGGCCTTCCTTGGGCACCTCCAAGGATGGGAACTCCAGCACCTCCCTGGGCAGCCCCTTCCAGTGCCTGACCACACTTTTAGTGAAGGAATGTGCTCTGCTGGAAATATTTTGGAAATGCATCAGTCCCTGCTTGCTCTGCTCCTGCCTCCTCCTTGGGCATTGCTGTCAGAGGAAACAATGAGCTTCAGGACGGGAGTTTGGTCTGACCAAGGCCAGCATTCTTATCTCCAAAGCAGAGATCTGTTCATTACAGAATTATTCAGACATTGATTAAATCCGGCTTTCTCAAAACTGGAAAAAATTGGATTAATTGGGTAGAAATAAGCATGTGAAATCTAGCTGGGGGGATGATAACACTAACACCACATTCTTACAGACATCTTCCTCTTGAGACAGTATTATTTTGTGGCTCTCAGTGTTTCAGTAAAGAACAAATCAATCATCACTTTAGCTGAAGGCACAAAGGCTGCAGCTTTACCAGTGACTGTATCCAGTTCCATTCTCTAGCACAGAGGCTGTTAATACTGGAAAAATCTCTTACTCTTCCATTTCAGAGCTGCCACATCCAAACAGCCTGGTGGGAATGGCTCCATGCCAAGCACCGAACTAAGCCCAGCACTTCTGGGGAGAGCTCTCACCAGTCCAGTGATCCAATGATGGGGCTGAGCAAGACCCCCGGCACTTTTCCTGGTGGGGTCTGCACTCAGGAGGGGCTCACATTGGTACTGAGGGCTTTCCACAGGTCCCAGGGCTACCTGCAAGCTCAGGAAAGCGGAAAGCCCAGAAAACCAGCTCTGGGGTCCCAGCACAGGAAGGAGATGGACCTGTTTGAGCAAGTCCAGAGGAGGCACCAGGGTGATCATGGGGATGGAGCAGCCCTGCTATGAGGAAAGGCTGGGAGAACTAGGATTATTCAGCCTGAAGAGGAGAAGGCTTTGGGGTGACCTAATTGTGACCTTCCAGTGCCTGAAGGAGCTGACAAGAAAGATGGAGAGAGACTATTTACAAGAGCCTGGAGGGACAGGACAGGGGGTAATGGCTTCCCATTGCCAGAGGGCAGGGCTGGATGGGATATTGGGAAGGAATTGTTCCCTGGGAGGGTGGGCAGGCCCTGGCACAGGGTGCCCAGAGCAGCTGGGGCTGCCCCTGGATCCCTGGCAGTGTCCAAGGCCAGGCTGGACACTGGGGCTGGGAGCAGCCTGGGACAGTGGGAGGTGTCCCTGCCATGGCAGGGGTGGAACAAGATGGGCTTTAAGGTCCCTTCCAAATCAACCCATTCCATCTTTTTATGGTTCTATGAAATAAATGCAAATCCAACATGATCAGCATCAGATCTGTTCCAAGCTTGAAGTAGCACGTGCTACATCCTTTCTCCAAAGATCTGTTGGAAATGGAAGGAATGTCTTGATCATTTCTAGGCATTGTGGGTAGGAACAGGCATCAAAAGGGGTTATCACCAGCTCAGCTGGACCAAAGGACACGAGACTGACACTCTCCAGCACCTTCCATCCCACTTGAGCACATGCTGTATGGGAAAATACCAAGGAAGCAACTTCAGGTCATCCTTTCACTGTGAACTTATAAAGTCAGGCCCAAAAGTCATGCTTAAGGGGAAGTACTCACTCATCTGGCGTCACCAGAACTCAAAGCTATGCAGGAAATTAGGGAATGCAGCTGTGCCTGTTCCTGCCCGATCAATGAACACTTGGAATGGGTCTGGATACAAAATCTGCAAGCTCTGGTCCTTTACCATCCAAAGGACTGATGAAAATGAAAATTATCTCTTCACTAAAATGAGGAAAGTCTCTTCAAGAAGCGAAAATGGGAGAGACAATGTTGTCTGCACTTCAACAGCCAGGTGGGATTAATGCCTTCCTGCTACAGTCCCAGAGGTCTGGCAGCTGTCGACTCTCTGCACACTTGATGAACTAATAGGCTCATCAGAAAGAAATTAATTGTCTTCCAAAGGCATCCGTCTAAGAAAGTTGGAGTGACTCAAGCTCTGGGAGGTGCCTGTTTCTCTCCACTGACTCTCTGTGCAATCGGGACGACAAGCCCAGGCACATACAACCAACTATTACACATTCAGATGAATCTTAGGCAAGATGAACCCTACAACGAGTTTTACAAGTGCATTACTAATGCAGCTACTCTGCTTTTCTCAAGGGAAAATGTGGTGCTCTTCACGCTGTGTTAAAACAGATGTTTTCAGCTGCTTTTTATTTTAAGAATCCCCTTTTGGCCATGTGAATTTTAAGCCTCGCATACAAAGACAATTATCTATCTTAATGGGGGGGTACACTCAGGGCAACACGACTGCTCTTAGGTTACCACTTGCCATAAAGGTGATCATGGGTAAAAGAACCCTTGGCCACTGATGCATTCAAAGGCATGACTGGACTTGCAAGGTCAGGTGGCACCAATAACTCCCATTTCTCACACAGCCTCCTCGACTGATTCTTCGTTATTCTCTGATAATAAAGCTTCACTGCATTTCTCTGATCCAGCCCTACCTCTAGCAAAGGTTTTGCCAATAGTTGAAAGCAAACAGAACTAAATCCTTCAAATAATTATGGTCTAAAAGACCCAGGTGGGCATCTTTTCTTTTACTGATCTCACAGTGAAAAACCCGGAGAAATCTTCTTGTCGCTGAAGTCAACAAAGAAGTTTGAATACACATAAAAAGAAACCTTTTGACAAAGTTCTACTTTGAATTAATTTAATGGGACTTCAACAGTGACATGAAAAGAGTCAAGAATGAGATGGAAAATATATTCTTTAGTCCCCTCACTTAGGAAATACATATTTGAAGATGAAGTATCACTTTGCAAAGAAGCTAATCTTGGTGCTGTGCCCTTAAGATGAAGGAAGAAGGTTTTATGTGGACATAAGAAGAAATCAGCTTTCAGCATTCTGCATGTTACAATGCAGAGAAGAAAGGAGAGTGAAGAGATTAAGGGATACACAGAATCCCAGAGTGGTTTGGTTGGAAGGGACTTTAAAGCCCACCCAGTGCCACCCCTGCCATGGGCAGGGACACCTCCCACTGTCCCAGGCTGCTCCCAGCCCCAATGTCCAGCCTGGCCTTGGGCACTGCCAGGGATCCAGGGGCAGCCCCAGCTGCTCTGGGCACCCTGTGCCAGGGCCTGCCCACCCTCAAAGGGAACAATTTTTTTTCTAAGAACTTGCTTCAGCTTCTCTTCTGAAGAATAAAAACATTTCTGTGAGACTGAAAATTTTAGCAGAACCATTTTGGCCAAAAGGAGAAAGTCAAGACTTTTGTACTTTGTGTTCTTCAGTGCATAAAAAAATACAACATGAAGAAGTTAGGCAAGAAAAAAAAAATATGAGCAGAATGAACTATTCTACGCAATATTTTTGACTAATCCTTGCCTTTAAAAACACAGCCTGGGAAAACATGAGACCAAGAACTTTTCAACACATCATCAGTTCTTTATTGCCTTAATTTTGCTTAATTAAAAAAAATATATGAATGTTAGCCTAACAGTGACTAGTCGTGGACAAATGTTTTTCTCCTCGCCCTTTAACCTCAGCAGGGACTGTCTGGAAATCACCAGGGAACACTCAAAATCTGGAGAAAGGACAGGAACACCACACACAGAATCTTTTGGCTTTAAGGGTTTCTCTTCTGTTTAGACTTTCCACTTTCTATCCAATTCTCACTTGAGATATACGCACGACAGAGCACTGCAGAAATATATGTAAATTATCACTTTTAACCCTCTTTTTGACAAGCAAGTGCAGAAATTCTTTTCATACCTGATGGACCTGAGTCCTGCAGTGAGGATGTGCAGGGTTGGGGAATGGAAGCGGCAGTGGACTGAGCCCATTGCTGAAGCAGCCAGAGTGGAAACTCCATTTTCTGGAAAAGTTTGGGAATCTTCCTGCCTCTGGGAAGAGGCTGTTTTGTAAAAGCATGGAAAGAAACTGTCCTGGTGATAAAAGGGCCCTGAGTCGGCAGCGCTGCAGGGAGTGCTTTCCCGTGTTGAGGAGAGGACTTTTCCCAGGCAGTGAAAGGCAGCAGGAGGAGCTGAGGCTCCCCAGCGTTTTGGGGGAGAAGGACTCCCTTTGCTGCAGCCCAGCTGGCCCAGGAGCAGGCTGTGTCCCCACCCCTGAGCACACAGTGCTGCTGCAGTGGCAGGAGGGCAGTGCCAGCCCAGCTCTGTGCAGTGCTCAGTCTCATCCAACCTCAGGAACAAATCACCAGTGTTCAGAAATGTGCTGGAAATCCCAACGTGTAGGAGCCACTAAAGCAAAGCAAAGGCATTCAGAAAGTGCTGTGTGTTAAACCTGACAATATGGTAAAACCCATTGGAAATCACAAAGCCAGGCTTTAACAGAACTCCAGTGCTGGCAGCTCCCAGACAGCTCGGAGAAGGGCAATGTCCAAATCCTCCAGGTGACCTTGAAAGCACTTTATGACAAGTCATTTTGTCAAGAATAAAAATTCAAAGTCAACTTTTTTTTCCAGTCAGCTCAACCAGTTCAGTTTAGAAACAAATATCCCAAACTTTGCCCTTTTGTCATTTTGTAGATAGTATCTTTATTTTTCTCTTAGTTTCCTGTCTTGCTGATTATGTCATTAAATGAGCTCTTAAGCTGTGACAGTTTGAATCCTATTAGAGGCTGTGGTGACGTTGTTCAGACACTGACAGCAACACCCAGGATCCCTGTGCTCACTGAATTCCTACAATACCACCTGCATTTGTGCCTTTTCCGCAGAGATGTCCCATGCCAAGTACAAATTTCAGGATAGTTTGCACCAAAACAGTTCATCCAGCAGCCAGGCTTTCTTACACTGGAGTTCCCAGTTCTCACTCTAAAGGAATTTTTTTAAATAGTGTCACATTTACCTCTTTCTGTCCTCTGACAGGCCAGGTTGGACACAGCTTGGAACAACCTGGTCTAGTGGAAGGTGTCCCTGCCCGTGGCAGAGGGGTGGAATTGGATGGTCTTTAAGGCTCCTTCTATCCCAAACCATTCCATGAGTCTATGATGGGAACTAACTCAAGATGGACAACTTACAGTCATCATTCTGCAAGTTCACATTAAATCATTAAAAATCACTACAGAAATACAACTTGGCCCTGAAAATCTATTAAGAGTTAACATTTAGAACTGATTATTTCCTGCTCAGGAAGAGCAGAAAATCAGTATTTTTATTTTAATCAGTATTTTACCATATATTAACAGAGAATGACCAGACATCTGAGAATTCCTTTTTTTTTAATATTTTACCTTTGGATAGGGAAATTGTGATTGTCTAGTCTTAATATACCAACAAGACACCACAGGATGCCAAGCTAGGAAGCACAGTTGCTTGACAGGAATTGTTCCTGGATGTTTAACAGAGAGTTCCATGTTGCAAGACATTTGGAGCAGACTGATGCTTTGCAAACAAAAGTATCTTTTATCTCTTAAATTACCTCACATTTACAGCAAAGCCATGCCTCAATCATCAGAACAGGGAATTGTCAGCCTGTCAGAACTCGACTGTATATGAAACCTGATGTCTGCCTTTTTCTGTCTTTCTAGAAACTGAGGACCAAAGCTCCCTGAAATTGCATCCCATAGAAACAGAGGCTGAAAAATCAGAAGGCCGTGTCTTAGCATTTGCTCTACCTCTGCCCTCCACTGAAGAAGTCTCTAATGGCTCATCTTAGTCTTAACAAGGCGTTGGGGTTTTAGGAGCTCTCCTGGTTTTTTTCTGTTAAAGGAGTTTTCCCCATACGTGTTGCTAGGGGGGACAAATTGCTGGGTACTTAAGAAAAACAAACCCCACCATTGGGGTGGGGGCATCTGGCGACTCTTTTGTTTCACCTGGGTGTGTGGGCAGTCGGTCTCCAGCGTTTGGACAGAGAGGGAAGCTGCTTTCGTCGGCTGCTTTTTTTTCCTTCTGCTGGAGAAGCCCCGGGATCCCAAAGCCGGCCTTCCCTGTCCCGCTGGGAGCCAGCCCATGGCTGCCCTGCCCCGCTGTTGCTTCGAGCCTTCGCTGCGTTGTGGCCGTGCTCGCCCTGCCTGCCCAGACCTCCGGGGGGTTCCCCATTTGGACACATCTCGTCTGCCACCTGGGATTTGTGCTCATCTCTGCCGCTCCAGCCTGCCGTTCCAGCCTGCCGTTCCTGAGAGCCCGGGATCGGCTGCCCAGGGGTTTGTGAGGCCTTTGTCCCATCCCTTCCCGGGATCCCAGGGCACCGGTGCCGCGTGCTCCCCGAGCTCGCTCCGGAGCGCCCCCTGCAGCCGCGGGGGAACCATCGCACCTGCCCTGCTCACCGGGAGCCGCCAGCGCCCCTGCCGGCTGCGAGCGGAACTGCACCCGAGGGGAAAGGGCCTGACAGCCGAGAAGGCTGGCACTGGGTTTGTGTTTGCTGTCACTGCCAGAGTTATTGCTGTTTTGTTTGACTGGTTATACACATATAGATATATAATAGTAAAGAACTGTTATTCCTATTGCCCACATCTTTGCCTAAAAGCACCTTGATTTCAAAATTATAATAACTCGGAGGAAATGGGGGTTGCATCTGCCATTCCAAGGGAGGCTTCTGCCTTCCTTAGCAGACACGTCCTTCAAACCAAGACACAAGGTTAATATCAAATCTTTAACTTAAATTCTTCCTAGCTTGGTATTAAGTTTTTTTGCCTTCTCAAATGCTTAATTTTGTTTTCTTGGTATTACAGGTGAAGTGCCACATACACCACAGAAAACACCACAGGAATCAGATGGCAATTCCTGCTCTGAAACAATAACCAAAAATAAGGATTGGGATACCCTGATCTGTCCTAAAGGTGGATGGTGCTGCAGGAGGCAGGGCGAGGGTGTCGGAGCAGACTGACCCGGGAACCACCTCCCCACGTTTACTGACACCGAATCCACCTTCATGGAGAACCCTTTCCCTACACCGGGTGACCTGAGCAGCCACCAGGGCAGGTCACCCTCCTCCCTCAGCTCCCCCAGCCCTCACAGCCCCGCCATCCCCCTCAGGCCCCCAGTCCCCTCAGCCTCCCAGTGGCTCCCAATCCCCCCCAGTCCCGCCATCCCCCTCACGCCATCGCTCCCGTAGGATGTGTCCAGCTGAGGCCCGGGGGTGACACCCTGAGGGAGGGTCTGGGGTAAAAAGGCAGGAAATGGGAGCTCAAGTCCGGTGAGGAGTGGCTGAGGGAGCTGGGAAAGGGGCTCAGGCTGGAGCAAAGGAGGCTCAGGGGGGACCTTGTGGCTCTGCACAGGTCCCTGACAGGAGGGGGCAGCCGGGGGGGTCGGGCTCTGCTGCCAGGGAACAGGGCCAGGAGGAGAGGGAACGGCCTCAGGCTGGGCCAGGGGAGGCTCAGGGTGGGCAGCAGCAGCAGGAATTTCTTCACTGAAAGGGCTGCCCAGTCCTGGCACAGGTGCCCAGGGCAGGGCTGAGTCCCCGTCCCTGGAGGGGTTTAACAGCCCTGTGGATGTGGCACCTGGGGACGTGGGGCAGTGGTGGTGGCCTTGGCAGTGCTGGGGAACGGTTGAACTCGGTGATCTCAGAGGGTTTTTCCAGCCTTAATGATTCTGTGATTCTAAAGCTGCATTAGCAGCCTAAGCTCGGTGAGACTGAAGCGGTACACTGCTGTGGGCAACTTTTTTTTGTTTCAAATTATGATAATTTTAAACATACTGGAGGCTGTGTGCAGCATCTTTCATCTATGGACAATTGTTTTAGCTTAGGAGACACAGAGATAGCCAAGGTCCCATAAACAAATGGCAGCACCCCAAGTTCACCTTCACAGAAGCCCAAGAGCTTAGGAGAGAAATGTGTGAACTATAACTGAAAATGGACTGGGCAGACACTCACACACCTCAGAAAGCTCAGAAATCCTTCCTGCCTGTGTCTCTCACTTTGAACTGCCTCCTGTGCAGCACTTGCAGGGTTCACAAGGCCACACATCACCTTCCTCTTCCTCTTTTTCCTCCACATCCCCAGCCGTTTTAGCGTTATCCATTAACACACCTGAATAACCCAACCATCGCCAGCCTGACCTGGCTTCTCCCTACACCGAAATGTGTGTTTATTTTGTTCAGTGGCTGCTGAGATAGCGTAGCACATCACACGAAGCCCCGGTTGTTAATTCACCAAGAATTCCCGGCAGTTGGTGCATGGATGGGGAAGGCTTTGATGTCCCTGTTTGTGCTGGGTTCAGACCCATTTCGGCAGATATCGATTACCTCAGGCTGAACATGTTGGCAACGTTGGCTTTATGTTCCTTTAGTGATAACATTTCCCTCCATGCTTAATAACCAGGAGCGTTCAGTGCCCCTCACTGGGGTGGCCAGGCTGACGTGACACTGGCCACAAGTGTCCCAGCAGCTTGTAATTTAATAAATATTATTTATAAATAATTATTTATCTTTCAACTGTGCATGGGGGAATTCTGCTGTGGTGTTTTCACACAGATAAGAAGCCAGCAGGTCACACCTGTGTCCCAGCAGTCAGCCTTCCTCTGCCTCTCTGACATTGGAACTGCTAACGATGGAAGTTAATAATAAATGGTCTTTTCTTCTAAAAATGTTGTTCATGACTAACATTGAGCAGTGTTGCTGTGGCAGAGCACCCACCACAGCTGGGACCAGCCCCTCCAGCCAGGGTCCTGCCACAGGCAGTCCCAGTGTGACCAGTCTGTCACACCTGTGGTGGCTGTGGTGGGCAGCAGGTCAGACCCCGGCCAGCCACAGTTAATGTGACTGTTTGACCACGGATCAGACTGGACTGGGCTGGAGCCCTGCCAAGGGTCAGTGGAGTCTCATCCTCGGGTCAGCAGTCAGGGATTCTCTCTGAGGGTCAGCAGCTGAGGGTCAGGCCTGAGGGAATTCCTCAAAGCTGAGCCCTCGCCTCACTGGGGCAGTGACTGCACATTCCACAGAGAGGGTACCCCTCTCCACTCTTCATAACTCTCATGTCAGTCAGGTAGTACCAATTCCATTTTGCATCACAACTCTGTATTCAAGTGTTGGCAGGGCTATAATTTCACTGATTTATCTGGTTAATAAAAAGAATCTCATTTAAATACCTTCTTTGTCTCAGTTTTACAGTCTCCTGCAAATACAGCCTCCTAAGTGGACCTTGTGTGACTGTGAGGAACAATGGTTCATGTTCCAGTGTGACACTGTCCTGTTCCCCACATTTCTAATACAAGGCCTTTAGATATCACCTGTCTGACAGGAACACCTGAGCCGAACTGTGGGAGTAGTTACCAGGGATCTGCTCAATTTCAAGATCCCTGGATGTCTGAATTGAGGACAGGCTTTCCAGGAGATTCTCTCTGGCTCCATCACAAACTGTAACTGACCTGCAGCACCATCCAGCTGACAAAGCTCAACAGTCCCACCCACCATCCTGCACAGAGGAACCACCCACACACCTACCTGGAGCAGGTGCTAGGAAAACATCAGCGAGGAGCGAGGGGATCACAGAATCATGGAATGGGTTTGGTTGGAAGGACCTTGAAGCCCACCCAGTGCCACCCCTGCCATGGCAGGGACACCTCCCACTGTCCCAGGCTGCTCCCAGCCCCAATGTCCAGCCTGGCCTTGGGCACTGCCAGGGATCCAGGGGCAGCCCCAGCTGCTCTGGGCACCCTGTGCCAGGGCCTGCCCACCCTGCCAGGGAACAATTCCTTCCCAAGATCCCATCCATCCCTGCCCTCTGGCACTGGGAAGCCATTCCCTGTGTCCTGTCCCTCCAGCCCTTGTCCCAAGTCCCTCTCCAGCTCTCCTGGAGCTCCCTTAGACACTGGGAGGGGCTTTAAGGTCTCCGTGGAGCCTTCTCTTCTCCAGGTGAACAATCCCAACTCTCTCAGCCTTTCCTCGTAGCAGGGAATCCTGCCTAACAATTCTTCCTTAGAAAGAAAACAACTTCTCCTTAAGTCATTACAGGAGAGGCTGAAGGCCCTGGTTATCCTGGGAAGGACATCCTGCAGGTTTGTTTGGAAGAGGGCAGAGATGTTCTGTGCCCTACCTGTGATTCTGATTGTGAGAAGGGATATTTTAAATCCCTAACACAACTTAATCAAGGGAAAAGGTAGTGAGTCAGCAGCCTGAAACCCCCTGGGCAAGCAGAAGAACTCCCAACACTTAGAAAGAAGGGGCCAAACCCAGCAGCACTAATATAGAGATTTTATTTCAACTGTATTGAGTTGTACAGCACATTTTGTTTGTCACAATGCCATCAAACTGATTGGAGAGTTTTTGGCCAGCACATTGTGACGCTGAAACTCACAAGAGCTAAAAGCAGTTTGGACTAATGGCCTGAATGGAAGGGCCAGCAGTACCTGGTTTCTGGCTTCCTCATCACTTGCAGTCATTCCAAACACGCGCAAAACAGGAGCAAATCCAGTCTCTTCTGCCAGGCCAATGGTCACTCTTCCATGTCCGGCAATGACTGCAAGGTACAAGGCAGGGGAGAATCTGAAGCAAGGTGCCTTCTCTTCCCAGAGCCGTGTTGGTTGTTCCCAGTATGGAAAAGAAGCAGAGTCTAATTAAGTACAGGGTCTTCAGAGGATGAGCTTCACTCACACATCAGGATTTACAAAACCAGAGGCTGGCAGTCAAAGTGCAGGAAAGGGTCCTTATTTAATTCCTTCCAACGGAGATGACAAACCATTACCACAAGATCTGGGATATCCCAACTGTGTCAAGTCCTTTGCCTTGTTAGCAGACCAATGTCCTCACAGGTCCTCCCTGCCACATACTGAGTCTCAGCACCTCATATTCTGAGGTGCAGCATATATTGGAAAGAAAACCTGCATTTCTGCAAAGAAATGCCCCACTTTCAAACTCTTCTTCCTCACTAGTATCCGCACACGCCTTACAGAGGAGGCAGGATGGATGCTCCCGGAGGGATCTAGGGATTACAAGCCCACTGAAGCCCACTTTATAAATCTTTCTTTCTCTCTAAACCCAGTTCCTTGTCCATAGGATGAGTTGGGATTCCTGCTCTCTAGTTTAAAGGAGAAGCAGAGAGGCAATTACAAGTTGGCAACTCTGAACTTTGACCGCTGTACAGGAGACAAAAAAAGTCAAATTCAAGAGGCAATTCAGGTAGCACTGGGGCAAGTCAGAGAGATTGTTTTCACCACTGAACAGATGCCACACGTCAGGGTTATCACTGCAGCGCGGCTGCACGTCCTAAAGTGAAAAGCACAGACCGTAGTGTCTACATCAGCCAGTGTCCTCCCCCACCCCCGTTTTGGTATCGATGCTTCATTCTCCCTTCTTCGGGTTACATTAAGTGCACAGAAATATATAGCAGCATTTGGACTGAAACCCTCACATACACCAGACAGCACATTCCAGGAGGTAAAACAACACATTATGGCCTATACCCTCAAGGTATCAAGTTTTCAGGATAAAGAGCAGTAGGAAGTGGAGAGCTGAGGGCAGAAAAGGGGAGGAGGAGCAACACAGGAACACGAGTTCTGTTTCCATGCCAGGAGAGGATCAGGGTGCCATTCCTGTGTTAGCACCAGGCTGTGACACGACCGCAGACAACGCAGACGGGCAGAGCAGAAGTGAAAAGCCAGTCTCCCATCTCCCCATGGTGCTGGGGGCAGGGACAAGGTCCAGTGCGACACCGATCCCAGCGGAGCCTGAAAATGGGCACAATCTGCTCGGCCCTTTTCAGCTGGAATGAATTTCTCTTCAGAGCCCGAGAGAAAATCAGTTAGTGATGGCTGAGTCTTGTTCACCAAGCTGATCACAAATCACACTCATGGAAAGAGAATCTACAGATCTGCTCCAGGCTGAGGCCCTTCCAACGCCTGCGGGACCATCGGGAGCTTGCCCTCTTCCTTCTCATACAGCAGCCTGCCTTTGGAGGGGGAGGTGGTTCTAAACATGCCTTTCTATTGCTTTGGGGGGACTTTGCACAGGCAAGAGTTGTGAAAACGTTGCTTTCCAGCCCACAAAAGGAAGAGGCTGTGATCCTCTCAGCCCTAGGTCGTCCGGGCTACAACACACAGGCCCACCGGCTCTGGGGTGGGGACACAGCAAACTCTCTGATCTGAGCTCCTCTGCTCCAGCCCGGCAGTGAGGCTGCTGCAGACAGTGCATTCGAGCTTGGTGTTCAAGTGTTGCACCAAAGGCCTTCACAGTTACCCTGGAGGCAGAGTCACCCTTCAAACCCACGAGAGAAAAGGCTGGGCTTAGACAGGTCCCTTGTCTGGCATTCAGCTGGAAGCTGTGGCAATGGGTTTCTTCATATGTTGGCTCATGAGCTCCCTGGCACGAGACACTTGGATATGGTCATAACAGGAGTTACAAACGAGGACAGGGTCATACAACTGTTGATCAGGGATGGGCAGCTTCAGATGGCAGCAGCTAGCACAGAACACATTCCCACAGTTCCTGTCAAGGAGCAAGAAAAACAGTGAGAAGAGAGCTTGGGACCACCACAGCAGAACTTCAGAAAGCACAAAGGGTCCAGGTCAGGGCAAAGCACCAGCCTGACTGAGGATTGTAGACATGTTTCTTATACTGTGGTCTGCAGTGCAAGCAAACTGCTAGCGCTGACAGGGACTCATTGCTGTCCAAGAGAGGGATCAAAGGCCTTGGAAAAATAGAAACAAGAACAATGTCGAATGGAACTCTGCAGGGAACTGATGAGGCCTGGCATGTAGTGGAAAGACCTAAAACTTTCTCCTGGGAGCTGGAGGGAACAGACCTGGCAAAGGGGCATTTTGTGACACCAGGCTGAGGAGAGGAAGGGCCCAGAGCGCTGACATTTTTACCTGCAATGGTGCCTCCGTTTGGCCAGCCAGAACTCACAGTCGCAGCTGAAGCAGTGTGAGGCCATGTGGTCTGGGACCCACCGCGTGACCTAGGGCAGACACCAGTCAGCTCCCATCTGTAACCCCCAGTGACAGCTCTGGGCAGGCTGGGGTGGCTTTGGGCCACGCCTCACAGTGAGCCTACCCCACCCGAGCCAGCAGCAGCAGAGGATGTGTCAAGGACATGGGAGGCTGCTCACTGCCTCACTTCCAGACCACTTCTGCTGCTGTGCCCACGCAGGTCAGCTGCAAAAAACATTCCCTCCCACTGCATCCCAGCTCCACGATGGGACACGCACCTCAGTCTCCTTCTTATCCACAGGCTCCCAGCTTGCTTCCGACAAACAGTCCTCACTGCGGTCAGAACAGAAATCCTCCGTGTCGCTGCCATCCGATTCCTTCAGACACGTCTGCAAAGCAAGACCAGGTCACCAATCCCCTCTGCTGCTGGGCACACGCTCCAGGGCACTCCCTGCTCTGCACACTCCATGCTGGTGAAGGGCACCCGGGTGGTTCCCGAGCACCCAGACAGGGGGCAAAGCATCCATGAGTGTCCAGGAGTTTGGCCCTTGAGCAGCAGAGATACCTCTGGGTGGATGAGGACATGGCCAGGATGGGGACACAGCTGAGGAAACAGAGGAACAATCTTGCACACCCCCTCCCAAAGGGATGGAGAGCTGTGGGTTGGAGAAGGTGTGAGGGGGTGCAGGGACCTGGCGTGGGGTGTGAGCGGCCTGTACTCACAAAGTCATCCTCGTAGTCCATGGGGGGCTCGGCCGGAGGGGCGCAGAAGTGGCGAATGTCCAGGCGCAGCTGCAGCTCCCGCACCTGCCGGCGCAGCTGCTCCACCTCCTGCTTGTAGCTGGCCTCGATCTGCCGCAGCCGGTGCTGGATCACGTCCGTGGGGAAGGGGAGTCCGTCGTCATCCAGGTAGAGAGGAGGCACAGGAGAAGGACATTTTGGTGGCATGTGCTTGGGACCAGAGGCTTGTTTCAGGTGGCAGGGCAGCCACAAACGGCTGGGCTTCCCGAAATGTGTGCCCGCATGGCCAGCACAGGCCAGGGGCTTCCCACCTTCCCTGCCGGACCACGGGCCACTGAGGCACAGGCCTGGGGCCCGCAGGGGTTTGCTGCTCAGCCTCTTGCTGCAGCAGCCATAGGAGAGGAGGTGTCTGGGTGTGGGCTCCCCATTGGGGAGCGATGTCACCATGCCTTGAAAACTGTCCCAGTTGGACCCCAGGAAGGAGAACTCGCTGCTCTGGCTCTGGGAAATGGGCTTGCGCCATTGCTCCAGCAGGACCCTCCCCGGCCGGCCAGGCTCCTCGAAGGGCACGCTACGGCCAGCATCACCTCTGCCCTTGTCTGCATCTGGGCATGGGATACCCAGGGCAGGGCCTGGGATGTCCTGAGAAGGGGTGCCTGGTGCCAGGGACTCCTGGCTGGGAATGTCTTGGTGGGTGGTGATTCTCTTGGGGCAGCCTCCTCCGTTGGACACTGTGCCAGCAGCCTTCAAAGGTTCCTGGGGACAGGTTTCCAAATGCTTTCCAGAACTGGTGGAAACCTTGTCACCATTGTCCTGTCCGGAAGGATTTGGAGCTGGACCTGTGCCATCCACTTCCTCCGTGTGTGTTCCATTTCCCTTTTCTGCCTCCACAGGGACACTGCTGGCTGGCACAGCAGCCTGGCTGCCCAGCTGCCTGCTCAGCCCTTCGTGCTCAGCACGGCTGCTGCCTTGCAGGGGAGAGTTCTCCTCCTTCTCCTCTGTAGGCCATGCCTCTCCTGTGGCCACTGCAGCACCTTCAGCCCCTTCAGTGCTGGCATGCCGGGCTTCCAAGCCCACCCGCACCTCCTGACAGTGGTTGTTCAGGTTGGGGTCACTGGATGTGCGGGTCAGAGGGCTGCTGGAGTCACAGGCTGAGAGCAGGTCATCCATAGATCTTGTCTTTGGTAATCTAGAACCCAAAAGCAAAGCAAATCTCACAATAAACCCCCCAAAACTTCCCTGGTTTCAGTCAAAACTGAGATGAGGGCAGGGAAATACTCCCCATTACAGCTCTGGGGGTGGGTGGAGAGGGGCAGTGCAGCTGCAGGAGCTGAAATGCACAACACCACAGTTTGGCCTCCTGCCTTTGAGGCGCAGCAGGGACCTCCACTCCTTCTCCAAGTAGCTGTGACACTACTACGGAGCTCTTGCTCCCACAAGGAAGATGAGAACAGCAGGGAAACGACAAGAAACTACAGGAAGGGCAGGAAGATCTGTGGGTAGGCAACACCCTGAGCCTGAAGCTCTAAGCTCCTACCTGTCCAAACACCTGCCACTGAAGTCCTGGCTCTGAGATCCAGGGGGCATGTAGATGTCCATGTCCTCCTGTCCCAGAGGATGTGGTGAGGAGGCCGGGAGGTACACGGCTGTCCAGAGGTGCAGGGCGCGCACGTGGCACACGGGATGCAGCACCTGCGACACCGCCCGTGTCAGAGCCCAACGCCAAGGGAACCCCTCCAGGCCCTCCCCAGTGCCTGCCAGGGGCAAAGCCTGGAAAGCTGGGCCAGGAACTCTACTGACCTGCTCGGATCCGGGCATATAGAGCAGGTTGTGGAAGTTCTTGTTGCCAGCTCGCAGCAGGGACCACACAGAGCACGTGCGCTTGTAGATGTTGTGCATCTCCCGCTCGCAGGGGCTGTTCCCCAGGAAGGTCCCGTAGAGGCAGGAATATGTGTGCTGCACCAGCTTCACCTGTGGCAGGAGGGGGAGCAATGCTCAGAGCCATGGGCAAAAGGGGGCTCCTGCCTACGGGGGACACATCTCCCCCTCCTCTGGGAGGGCTCATGCACTGCCTGCCCTGGGTGACCTCACTGCTTCCACACTGGGCAGGACAGGGATCACTTAAATTGAAGGGAAAGCAACACTCAGCTGATACCAAACCCATCCCTCTAGAACCAAATGACCCTCTAGAACCCTCTCCTGCATTTTTTGGTAAGACAGAGATTAACGTTTTTTTTCCTATTTTACTTTTTTTTTTCAAATGTTTCAGACCCATACAGCTCTGAGATTTGATGCAAATTGAACCAGTGCTGCTGCTGGCATCTGAATTCCCTGGGCTGGACAGGGACTGGAGAAGGGATGCAGAAAAACCACAGTATATAAACCCTTCACCATCCCCTCATGGGACAACAGTTTTAAACTAAAAGAAAACAGATTTAGATGAGATGTTAGGGAGAAATTGTTCCCTGTGAGGGTGCTGAGGCCCTGGCACAGGTTGCCCAGAGAAGCTGTGGCTGTCCCATCCCTGGAAGTGTCCAAGGCCAGGTTGGACAGAGCAATCTGGGGTAGTGGAAGGTGTCCCTGCCCATGGCAGGGGATGGATGGAACAAGATGGTTTTAAGTTCCCTTCCAACCCAAACCATTCTGGGATTCTGTGATCACATCACAATCTCCCAGGTTCTGCAGACCTCTTCTTTCAACTCCAGTACTGTAAAACATCACACCCTTCCCTCTGTCTCTGCTCACATCTGGCATAAAGGCATGTTTGCACATGTATTCCTTACCAGAAAAGCTTCATTAAATTCAAAGAGACAGGGAAATTGCTTCAGAAGCTGATGAACAGCATCCAGCCACTGGAGAAAAACTGGGCACTGCTCGTTCTGATCTTCCACCTTTTCCTGGTGTCCACAGCGATCCCCAAACTTGTGACCAAAATCCAGCCAGTCTGATTCAACAAGCACCTGGAAGCCCTGGGAATAAAAGAAAAAACAATTGCAGAGACTTTGCTGAGGACATGTGGCAGGACAAAGCAAGCCCCATCCACCAGGAAGGGCTGGGAAGGAGGCTGCTGCGGTGCCTGGTGTGGGAGCAAAGCTCAGCAGGGTTGGAGGTTTCCAGACACAAACTAACAGTTGCTGTGTCTATGCAGTAACCAGCTCGGAGAATTCAGAGTAGGGAAGCAGCTGAACTTTGAGCACAAGCTGGTATTTCCCACGGCACTTCCCCAGGCTAGGCAGAGGAGTGAGGAACAGTTCACCCAAACCAGGCAGGAAGAGAACAAGGAAAACTCAACACCCACCACAGCAGCTCAGAAACACCACTAAGCTTATTCCCAAATGCAATCCTGCTCCTTTCCATGGGGATTCCGAGACAAAAGCTGCCTTTGAACAGACGTGAATCGCAGCAGAGCGCACTCCTACCTCCATGGTCCTGTAGTAAGGATCCAGGAGAATCTTTGCCAGTGCCACAATCTGTGGAGTCCTGTCCCAGCCGTCGGAGCAGTGAACCAGCACTGGACGTCCTTCTCTGTCGACCGCACTGGAGACCAGCACTGCTGCCTTCAGCATGACTGACAGGTGCTGCAGCCACTTGGTGCTCTCCAGGGCCGAAAGCCAGCTGGAACAGAAAAAGCAAGAAAATGGTTGCTTAGCTCTCCACTGAAGCAAAAAAGGTACATTTTAACTTCTGTTTTCTTGGAGTCCTCAGTGAAAATCAGTCTTTTCTAAAACATGCCCCCCCAGAGGAGCCAGGCAGCCTGGAAAGAAGGGCAAAGAATCCAACCCTGAATTTAGTTTTTCTCAAATACAGCCACATTTTAGAAACCCCCACAGGACACACACAACCAAGTGACACTGAGACAGTGCCACAATCCCTTCTGGATTAATGGATCAAAACTAGCAGCATTCAAGCACTGTGAGCACTTTCCTATCCCTCCGTTTTCTCAGGTAGAAACCTGGGATAAAAAAAGGAAAACAGAGGGAAACCCCCCCAGGTCACTGACAGATATGGCACCAAACTCAGCTAGAGAAGGTCACTTACTTGCTGGGGTCTGGCACCTGACTGCAGACAGCACGCAGATACTGGAAGCTGTTCCGGATGGAGTGGATGTTGGCCATGCCCATGAACACGACTTCACAGTTGGGGTAATACTCTGACACGAGAGACAGAACACTCAGAGAGAGCTACAGAACATTCTGAGCTGGAAGGGACCCACAAAGGCCATCGAATGCAACTCTGCTGCTACTGCAGCAACCTCCTCCATCCCCCAGGGCAGCCGCCCTGCACACACCACTCCTGGTGTTGGTGGAGTCACTAAGGTTGGGAAAAACCTCCAGGGTTACTGAGTCCAACCATTTCCCAGCACTGCCAAGGCCACATCCACACGTCTGTTAAAGCCCTCCAGGGATGGGGACTCTTGCACTCTCCTGGGCAGCTGTGCCAGGCCTGACCACCCTTTCATGAAGAAATTTTCACAGTATCCAACCTGACCCTCCCCTGGCACAGCTTGAGGCCATTTCCACTCATCCTGTGCCTTGCTTCCTGTGAGCAAACCCCAACCCCCACCTGGCTCCACCCTCCTGTCAGGGAGTTGTGCAGAGCCACAAGGTCCCCCCTGAGCCTCCTTTGCTCCAGGCTGAGCCCCCCCAGCTCCCTCAGCCACTTCTGGTGCTCCAGACCCTTCCCCAGCTCCATTCTCTTCTCATCCTGAGGGGCACAAAACTGACCCCAGGAGTGGAGGTGCCTCAGCAGTGGCCAGATAAGGGGGACGGTCACTGCCCTGTACCACACTATTGCTGGTACAGCTCAGGTGTCATTGACCTCTTGCTCACCTGGGCACACGCAGGCCCATGTTCAGCTGCTGCCAACCAGCACCCCCAGGTCCTTTTCCACTCGGCAGCTTTCCAGCCACTCTGCCCCAGCCTGGAACATTCCAATGGGGCTGTTGTGACCCAAAAGCAGGACCCAGCACTTTGCCTTACTCAACCTCAGCTAACTGACCTTGGCCTGCTGATCCAGCCCATCCAGATCCCAGTGTAGGGACATGCTCCCACAGACCAAGTACCAAATGCTGACCTGACCCCCAGCTGTGCCCTAGGACCCACTGCCAGGCCCAAGAGGAAGATGCTCTGGGATGTTCTTGGCCCTTGGTACCTTCGCATTCGCAGCCGCCTCCCTTGGCCCTGTTGGCCACGGCTGCTGTATAGGACCTGGCATCGAGGATCAGCAGCTTCTGAGGGGTTCCCGCATTCTCCACGCCCGAACACGCCGTCAGGGACGAGTCTGCAGGGACACACAGGGACTGAGCGAGCTCCTGGCACCTCCCTCCCTGCCACCACCACAGTGCCACCGTGAGCGAGCCCAGAGAGCCACCCACCCACCACAGGCATGGCACGATGGGGCCCAGGTTCTCCAGCTGGACACTGGGGTAGAACCCTGCCCTGGGACAGCCCTGGCAGCCACTCTGTGGCGTTGGGAGCACCGAGGAGCTCGCCCATATGGGAGGGCTGGCGGGAGCCATCTCACCGAAGTCGGCGTCGCAGGGCTCGCTGCCGTCGCTGCTCCCGGCGTGCGGCGCGGCGCCCGACGGCCTCGCTCCGGGGTTCAAGGCACAGGCTTTGGCAATGGATGTCACCAGGTACTCGTCGTCGGCGTTCCGCCAGCCCCACCAGCTGATCTCGGGCTGGCTGCAGCGCGCGATCACCGCCCCGTTGCGCACGTGTCTGCGGGGACAGAGCCTCGTGGAGCCCCTGCGGAGCGCGGGCCGGCCCGGGAGCCGCTCCCTGCGCAGCACCTGAGCTACCCCCGGCTGCACTGCTCTATCTGCTGGAGCACTGCTTTGTCTACAGCACTGACTCTCTCATCAAAAAGGGAAAGAGAGCAGGCAATCTCAAATAACCATTTTTCACTGCTACAGCACTGACCCAGAGGCTAAACCAGCCTCATATTCTTATTTACAATAATATAGAATCATTTAGGTTGGAAAAGAGCTTCAAGATCCCCAAGTCCAACCTCTGACTTCTATTTATATATATAACTATATCCTGTAACCCATAGATATATAATAAATAAAATAGATTATATTGTATATAGATAGGTCAATATTTATATTCATATAAACCAGAGAGAAGAACTTTAAATCATTATGGTCGTATTTTGGGAAAGTAATAGTTATTTCATAGAATCACGGCATGGTTTGGGTTGGAAGGGATGTTGAAGATCATCTTGTTCCACCCCCCTGCCATGGGCAGGGACACCTTCCACTTGATTTTAATGCTGTTCTGTTTTCTCCTTCTCTTTTTTTTCTCCCTTAAATTACAGATCCATTTTTAAACCATTTCACTTATCACCTGTAAGTTGGGAAGATGAGCTCACTCGGCATCAGACCAGGGAGTTTCTGGGTGGAGGCCTGAGCTGGTGTTTATTAACAACCCCTAAATGTGAAGCCTACCCTGGCTGTGCTCACTGACACCTGGCAGGAGGCCTGAAGCAGGAATCAGTGCATTTCTCACACGAACACACAGTCATTCCCAATTGGCCTGGAGAGGGAAGGGACTGTGAGGTGACAAAGCTGCTGGTGATAGAGAATGACCCAGAGAGTGTGAAATTTAGTACTAATAAGTGAAGAGTATTTACAGACGATCAGAACATAACCCCAGCTGTGATATGGAGCCGTTTTGGTGCAGATCAGCAGCCACATCCCAAAGGCTCTGAAGTCTCTGGGGAGCTCTCAAAAGCCTCAGCTCTGTGCTCAAGAGAAGCATGAAGGTTAAGGACGTGCTAACAGTTATTGGGAAAGGAGTAAGACAGAAAATATTACGGCTTCACATCTTAGCCACCCTAAAATGACACAAACTCCCCAACAATCCATCTCAAAAAGGATCATGTTGTAGCCAAACCAGGCTTCAGAGATGGGTGGCACAGACACAAGCAAGCACTGGAATGGTTATGCCATATGTTTCAGAAGCACAAGTGTTTCTTCAACAACAAGCAAAACAAAGAGTGGACTCACTGCCACGGTGCAATGTGGAACCACTAACTGGTTCCAAAGCACTCAGTGGCAGGTTCACCAAGTGACCATGAGACACAGTCACCCATTCCCTCAGATGGGTGTAGGAAACCTAAGATAGCAGATGCTCCAAAGATGCACCAGGAAAGAGCACCTGCATCCCCATCCCATTTGTTACATTTCCCTGAGGTGCTGCTCCTAGTGCCTGGTCCTTCTTGGAGATGGGAAAAGGAACTGGACAGCCCTGAACCAGACTCACACACCAACCATGCTGAACCAGCCCACCACCCCTCTTGCAGCATTTCTCTGCAGATCACAGAGTCGAGGAATGGTTTGGGTCAGAAGGGACCTCAAAGCCCATCTCGTTCCAGCCCCTGCCATGGGCAGGGACACTTTCCCCTGTCCCAGGCTGCTCCCAGCCCCAATGTCCAACCTGGCCTTGGACACTGCCAGGGATCCAGGGGCAGCCACAGCTGCTCTGGGCACCCTGTGCCAGGGCCTGCCCACCCTCACAAAGAACAATTCTTTCCCAATATCCCATCTAACCCTGCCTTCTGGCTGTTTATGTAGTGTCCTTAATGACATCTCACAGATAGTAACAACGAAGACTTTAAACTGAAGCCTTCCAAAGAAATAATGTTCATGTTTGGCCAAGTCAAAACACTGTAGGGACCCTTTACTTTCAGTGCTGCTCTGTTTTGCAAGGTGACTTGCAAAGCAGTCACTCCCAGGAGATCCGTTCCTGCCTTCAGGATCACTCAAGGATGGATAACAGAGAGCAGCAAAGGCTTTGTTTATAGTAGTAAATGAAACAGAGCCAAGGTGTGGACTTAAGCACCAACCTGTGATCATCCAAGCCTGTTTGTGAGCCACCCACAGCTCCTGGCCTGTGCCAAGCAGCACTTTCCCAGACAGCGCCTGAGCACGTTTTTGGGAAAGGCAGGGGCTGTGCCAGGGACTGCTCCCAGCAGGCAGCTTGGGGGGCACGGCAGCTGCTCCTGCAAAGCCGCCCGCGTCACCAGGGTCATGCTGAACTCACAAAACTCTTGGTAACACAAACCTCTGAGCACTGAACAACTGCTGGGAACCTTCAAGGGACACGCTGACCTGCCAGCGAACGAGGAAATGTGGCAGCACCAATGAGTGTGAAGCCACCAGCAAGCAGAAAGTACAGCAGGTGCCAGCAGAGGAACCAAAACCACAGCTGAGCTTGCCAGGAGCTTCCCAGGGCAGGGGAGCACCAGAGCCTCACTTTGCCTTCCCTGCACATCCCCAGCACGAGCACAGGAACTATTTAAGGCCTTTTCTTACCTGGAAGTTTTGGGGAGGTTTTCCTCAAAGGAAAAAGTTGCATTCTTGAGACTGGAATGGCAGAAAGTGCCAGAGTGTTTTAATTTACGTGGAGCAAATTATTCTCTAGGGATCCTCAGTTTAGTTTCAATCACTCAAGACCCTTTCATGATCCAAAGCTGCAATATGAGGTGCCTCTGTAGTTCATCAGTTGAGTTTTTCCTCACAGATTCCTTCTGAGCACAAGGCTAGAGCACATCTGATATTGTCAGCACATGCCATTTAACCCCCAACAATCCTCCACAATGGATTCATTAATATCTGGTTTAGTGGAAGGTAGCAGGGGGGTTGGAAGTAGATGATTCTCAAGGTCCCTTCCAACCCAAACCATTCCGTGACTCTGTGATCTCCCAGGTCTCCTCTCTGTTATTTCCTGGACATGGATGAGCACTTGGAAGTCAAGGAGCTTGGCTTAAAGCACAAGAAAGAGCTTGGAGAGGGTTTACTGAGCAGAGCCCAAAGGTTCTCAACTGAGATGCGTGAGTGTATAAGTGCCTCCATTTCCCAAATGTTTGGGATAAACTCCCGTCTCACTGCGGCACGACGTGAGAGCCCCAGAGCGAGCGCTCAGCCGTGGGGCTGGAGCAGTGCCCACTGTCCCCCGCTGCTCCCCTGGCAGGTGATGGAGGAGCATTCCTGCTGCCACAGCCCCAAGGTCTCCTCAAGGTGGCTGAGCAGACAGAGCCAGAACTGCCAGGCCCTGCCCATCTGCCTCTGTACTCAGCTAAATAATTGATTGCATCCTTTGCCTTGTTTTAGAAGTGCCTGGATTGTGCTGGAGGCTCCTGCATCTCTCCCGTGCATCTCCACCGAGAACTGAGATGGAGACCTGAATTTCTGCTTTGCTTAATAGCTAAATTATACTTTTTTAAAGAAATCTGATAACGTGGTACCTTTGGTGTCATGTTTTACAGCTCTGACTGTGACCCAGTGAGATGAGCCTTATCCAAAAGCTCTGAGGTCTATCAAACAGAGTCCCTGGGATGCAGGCACCCATCCACTCTCTCCTGAACTCTGAGTGAGGAGGAGGAGCTGAGTGTGAGGTTTTTCAGTTCCACACAGCACGAGGCACTGCACAAGCAGCCACGACCCTCAAGGACCCTCTTGCCCCAAAGACTTCAGTCTTGAGGACAAAGGCTAAAAAAAGTGCATGAAAATCAGAGACACACGGGCAAGCACTTGCCTCACCCTGTAACATCACTTGTCAGCGTCTTCTAATCTGATCCCAGGCTGCAAAGGGTTGCACTCAGCTTATAAATTACTGGGTACCATTACAGAGATATAAAGCAAGGAACAAAATAATTGCTGGAGTAGGAAAGACATGGCTTTGTCCTCGGGTGGGGAGGCACAGTGGGACAGGCTCCAGCACCAGGCCATTTTTAGCAAAAGGAATCACAAATACAATTAACTTCTTAGCTGAGCTGGCTACAAGGAGGGAAAGGCTCCATCCGATAAGCTGTGCTCATTCCCACTCTGCTGCAGAACTGAGTTCTAGCAGGAACAGTGTTTTGCCACACCCAACAGCAAGCTGTGAAATGTGAAGATGCAGAGTAAGGTACCTGTAAATTCACTGGTGTTGCTTCCTGACTTTTGTATTTTCCAATACAGCTCTGAAATTTTAAGGTTTTTTATATTTGGATTTGGTAACTGCTAACACAGAGTCTAAGGCTACAAACCATGATGTACATTTTACAACAGCACAGCTGCCTGGGTGCCCCTTTCCATCAGCCTCCTGCTGGTTTCAAACACGTCACTCTCCCGGGAGACACATTTAATGAGGAACCAGCCCCTACCCTGCAGAGCCCTGCTCCACTGGCTGCCTGGCCTCCTACATCCCCCTCTAGATTATTTCTGGAAGGCTGGTCAGGGAATATTTCATAGAATTACAGATTATCCTAAATTGGAAGGGACCCCCAGGGATCACCCAGTGCAGCCCCTGGCCCTGCACAGACACCCCAACAGCCCCACCCTGGGCATCCCTGGCAGCGCTGTCCAAACACTCCTGGAGCTCTGGCAGCCTCGGGGCCGTGCCCATTCCCTGGGGAGCCTGGGCAGTGCCCAGCACCCTCTGGGGGAAGAACCTTTTCCTAAAATCCAACCTAAACCTCCCTGACACAGCTCCAGCGGTTCCCTCGGGTCCTGTCCCTGGTCACAGAGAGCAGAGATCAGAGCTGCCCCTCCACTGCCCCACATGAGAAGCTGCAGGTTTGGGCATTCCCAGGTCTGTCCAGGCCTGCACACCCTGCTGAGCACAGGGCACCCAGCAGGCTCCTCTTGGCTCAGATTTCTTTTCGAAGTAGCAGCCAGACAAGGACCAATGTGTGGAAAGATTTTGAAACTCTGAGAGAACTTTAATTTGACCTTATTTTGCAACATCTCCCATAGGAAGAAAGTCACCCACACCTTCCAATCTAACTGGAAGCAGGAAAGGACAGTTCTGGAGCACTGCTTCTCTCTTCTGGAAAACACCCTGCTGCAGACAGTGCTGGGAGAAAGAGCCCTGGGAGCACCACATTTGCAGGCAGGAGGCAAAAGGATGAACAGCTCTCCTGCCATCCCTGTCCCACAGCCCCTGCAGGACTGTCATGGGTTTGGGGGAGGGAATTTGGGTTTACATTTACCTGTACACCACCACAGGGATCCTCTTCCATGACCTGAACGAAGCCACATTCTCCAGCTCCTTGTCAGTGATCCAGACAGGGACCAGCAGCTTCTGGGGATAACTGGAACAAAGCCTGGCGAAGAGAAAGTACGAAAGGCAAGATGAGGACTGAGCAATCAAAAATCTGCCTCAGAGCAGCTCACATTTCCCCAAACTCAACATGTAGGACTTTGGCTCTTCCTCCTCATATCTGTCTCAGTGCAGCCTCAACAAGTGACCCAAAAACTGCTGTCAGGAACGAGCTGAGAGAAGACAACCTCCTTTCACCTCAGGCCTCACCTCTGGGCTCATACTAAGTATCCTAGTACCTCCCAGGATGCCTTTGGAACAGCCTCTGGATTTAAGAATTCATGAGGGTTTAGGGGAACAGTCAATAATTTACGTGGAGTTTTTGTTTTCTTGTAGCAGGACACAGAGCTTCTGGTAAAGAATGGCCTGCCCCTGTCTGCCCTGCAGAACACGGGTACCACTGCTCAACTCCACACATTGTTCAGTAAGGAAGACACAAATCTGCCCAGAAATTTAGCAGTGGGGATTTGGGGTATGCAAATAAAGTGACAGGAGTGAGATCTAAATCATATCTTGCTTGGTGGGGTGTTGGAAATCAAATTCTTATAGATACCTGAACATGTACCAGCAGTGAGAAGAGAACACTGAGAGCAGAGAGCACTGCCAGAGGGCAGCGTTAGACGGGATATGGGGAAGGAATCCTTCCCTGTGACGGTGGGGAGGCCCTGGCCCAGAGCAGCTGGGGGTGCCCCATCCCTGGCAGTGCCCAAGGCCAGGCTGGATGGGGCTTGGAGCAGCCTGGGACAGTGGAAGGTGTCCCTGCCCATGGCAGGGGCTGGAATGGGATGGGCTTTAAGGTCCCTTCGACCCAAACCATTTTGGGATGGCATGAAGCACACACAAAATTCCAGGAGTGCAGGGTGGGTTTCTGGCTCCTGCAGCTCTTCCCCTGCCCCTGCTGCTCCCAGCACACGCCGAGGGCAGGCTCAGGCACAGCAGTGCTGGGAGCTGGACCAGCTGAGCCCCCACAGCCCAGGCAGGCACAGGTGGGTACGTGGCAGGGAACATCAAAGAGCAGCTCTGGCCCAAGGCTATCCCACATCATTTAGCAGGAATGTTTCAGGGCAGATAGGGAGCAAAGTGAGGGGGGTGAAAGGACGCAGACAGTACGCTCCAGAGGGTGGTCTGGTGTTCCTGAGCCCAGGCTATTCCAGCTGATGGCAACAGGCGCAATCCAGTATTAGTTTATGGTGCTAGTGAAGAACTTCCAGCCACGTTGGAAAAGGGCACTTCAGTGTCTAGACAGCTCCACGGAGAGCCCCAGGCAGCAAGCAAGGGTGGCTAAGGGATAAAAACAACTGGGTGAGGATGAGGAATTCAGGAAGCAAAATTAAAGCTGTCAGTTAAGAAGGTGAAGACCAGGTTGTCTGTGGGAGGATGTCTGGGCTTGGACACCTCTGAAATGCCTCAGATTCCATGAGTAAAGGTGGTCAGGAAATTAGAGAAGCAGTGAAGTGTGACTGAGGATGCAGGAATGTGGGAGAGGGTTAGCATCTGTTCAGGTCTGGAGGAACTTCTGGAATAGCTGAGTCTATACATGAACAGGCTTCCCTGAAGTGCAAAGAGTTCCCTGGCACCTCAGCTGAAACATGGGTGATGTCTTAAAGTACAAACTGGGGAGAGGTAGTCCAGGAGAGGCTCAGGATTGTATCTTCCAAGAGTTAAATCACTAAAACTCTGTAGCCTTAGGAAAACAGTAAGATAGAAATCAATGAAATTCAGGTAGGAAATGGGACATCTTTAAGAAGCTAAGCCAAATTCAAGCAGGGTGCATAGACACAGGCAATGAGGTCAAGACAAAGAGACATGTCTTTCTATGCTAGAATTCCAGAGGAATACAGTAGAGGAAATGAAAACCCAGGATGAGGAACTCTGTTGGCCTAACAGTATCTTATAAACTGATACAAGGAAAAATATTTGTGGCACCCTAAATTTCAGAGCACAAGCTTTCTAAGAAGGCTGAAATAGGCCAAGCTTGTGAACTAAGTGTGGGCAACTTCCAGGGGAAGGTGGAGGTAAAAGTGTGATGCTCAGAGTGACCAGCATCCACCAGAATGAGCAGGGATCAAATCCCAGGCCTAAAGAGAAACAGGACAGCGTTGAGGCTACACTACCAAGCCCTGGTGTGACAGGAATGACATCCACAGCCACTGGAAGAGATGCAGAAAGGCTGTGAGGGCAGAAACTCCCATGGGAGACTTGTGTTGCTTCCACACAGAACGCACCGGTGTCTGAACCAAAGGTGACATTTTCAGACACATCCAGGTGTTTCTTGGTGCTACCAGCAAAACTATACAGAAGTCCCTGACTCTTCCTTTGAGCCTAAGCTGCTCCAAAGTAGAATAACTGAAAAATCCCTTTCTTACAGCATTTATCACTCAGCAGATTCAACAATGTTTCCAGAGGGGATAAGGCTCCCACAACAGCAACAACAAAAAAAGTCTACGTTCAGTGCACTTGGGAAGAGTGAACGTGGCTTTTGGGAGGGAGGTCACCCTCATGTGTGAGAGCTACCTGAAACATCAGTGAACGAGCAGATAGGGCAGACTCGAATTTTCAGAAGGGGGTTAAATTTTTGAAATTTTTTGTGTGCCTGTGTTTTTTAGCAGGTGTCTCCCCACAGAGCTGAAGGATGCTTCTCTTAGGAAACAGCTGCTCTTGAGAAGACAAGAAATAGTTCAGAACCTCAACGATCATTTTTCACCACAACGGGAGCTCTAAAGGGAACCACCTGCAGTGGGGTGGCCTGGAAAGCCCTGGGACCAGGCTGAGCCAGACCACCAAGGGAAACAGCCTTGAACTGTGAGGGCTGATGGCAGGAAAGGGTGGCTGGAACACAGACACAGGAATGAGCACCTGTGAACAAGGATCGATGGACAACCTTCTTCCCACAAAGCTAACAGTGAGAGAGATTGTGGAATCAGGGAATATCCTGATTTGGAAGGGACCCAAGAGGATCGAGTCCACCTCCTGGCCCCGCACAGGACACCCCAACAATCCCATCCTGTCCCCAGGAGCCTTGTCCAAGCTCCTCCTGCACAGAAGGCAAACACATGTACCACTAACAGTCCTCACAGACTTATTGTCCACATGTTCCTGTGGCAAATCCGAGCAAGGACACTAATTATCACTTCTCAATGGTATGGATAGTATTAAAATGTATAGAGAAGCGTAAAAAAGACAAAATGTGAATTAAGAGCAGTCCCAGAAACCAGTAGGAAACACCATCTGGCTAAAGCAGTAACAGAACTCCAAGCAACTTTTTCCTCATAAACTCAAAGTTAAATAAAACCACAACCATAAAAAGATGAAACCTGAAAATGAGCATCAACACTGGAGGAAAAGTGGGGGTTTTTTTCCTTTATCTGAAGGAACTACACGTGTACCAAACCCACCAGCACCAAGGCTGATATGAAACAACTCCCACCTCGGATGGCCTGTGTGCACCAGATGGGAAATGCTGGAGTGATCCCATTTCCCTGGGTATAAGATCCCTGAAGATGTGAGAGCCAGAGAGAGACCGTGTAATAATTTTATTATCACTGTATACTTTTATCAAGACTCAAGGAGTGGTTATTATAAGCTTGTATTGCTCTCATTTTATGATGGCTGTCGCCAGAAAGAAGATAATAGTTCCCAGATAAGGACATCTCGGAACAGACTTGAAAGACAAGCAACAAAGCCATTACCTTGGAGTATCCTGTCTTTAACAACACTGTTTTGCAAATGCAGGGAAATAAAAGATAAAAGGACTATAAACAGTTAAAAAGTAACCTGATCCCTGTGAATAGAGGCAGGTGGTTATGATCAAAAGCCAAGGCAGGATTTAAAGCCACACTCCCCCAGCAGCAAGAGAGAACTGCTTTGAGTTGCACAAGGCAATTACACCACCCCTGAGATCCCGGGATGTCTGCAGGAAGCTGGGATCTGCGAGGAACCCCAGGGAGGAACTCGGCAGGTGGAGGGAAGCAAAGCCAGGCCCACACCCAGCTGGCTGAGGTTTGTTTTAAGTCCTTTCTTCCCTGGTTTGCTTGGAAATCAAACACCTGTCTTCAGAGAAGGTGGGTAATGGCTGTGGATTACTGGCCAGGAAGCAAAGCACAGATGGTCAATGGAAGCTGAACTTCCTGAAATAGTCAGAGGGAACCACACCCCAAGACCCAGCAGGGAAGAAAGCCTGACATGCTGAGGGCAGGGACCTCAGGCTGTGCACTCCAAAACTGAGCAGTTCAGAACAACTTTTACTTGGTATCCTTGGAGAAACTGTGAAAATGCCAGAAAAGTCACGTGAACAGTCCCAAAGCAACAACATGGTCAGTAGGGCAGAGGGAAAATGGAAACCACCCCCCAAATTTAGTGCTTGTGGCCTGGATTCTTCAGGAAGAGAGAACAGGCAGCAAGCTCCCAAACTGGGATTTCCCCAGTCCAGTGTGTCCGAGGTTTCTCATAGTCTCCACAGGAAACCAGTGACCTGGAACTGTCCAATCCATAGGTGATGGGGATGCCTGGACTGGCTGGGACAGAGAGGAAAGGCTCTTTTCTAAATACCAGTAGTTTCAAGAACAGGATTATAGGGAATGCACAAATGAGTATGTCCATCAAACCCCAGTGACTTAATGCCACCTACTGCAACACAGTGCAGCTGCCCTTCTCCGAGAGTCCTGTGCTCCTGCAGGAATAGAGGACAGGCTGGAAACACTGACTGGTGCAAAAAGGTCTCTTCCACTGTGATAGTGGCAAAACCTTGTGGAGATCTCCACTCCAATGCCCTGCTCACAGGGACCACCTCCAACACTGGCTCACCTGAAATGTGACATCACAAAGATGGAGAACCCCCCCGCCCTGCTGGGGATGTGCCCAGCACACTACCACGTTCCCAGGGAATGCTCTTTTCCCTTCCATATTGTGAACCTCCCAAGCTGCACTTTGGGGCCGTCACCTCTTGTTCTGTCACGTGTCACTGCCAGGAGTTTTACTCCATCCCTTTGTGAATGCCCTGCCAGCAGCTGGAGGCAGATCACCCTTTAGCTTCTCCTGCTCTGACTGAATGAGCCTCACGCATTCCCAGGCTCCTGAGCATCCTCACAGCTCTCCACTGGCTCACCCCAAGCTCATCACAGAGCTGAACAGCTGCCTGAGTGTATGAAAACTGTGTTTGTTATGTCAAACGGAGCATTCTACGGAGAAGGACTGACCAGAAAGACAAACCCACAATGGATGGACCTCCAGACTTCCAAATGTCTTCCATGAGGAATTAGAGCCACCACATTATAAACTACCTGAGTCAGCATTTACAATTCCTGCTAGCTCTGATGTTTGGGCTGTATTCCCTCTCCAATTCCACGATGTGAAAGGCAGAAAGAAAAGGGATCTGGCTCATCTTCTGATCTGCCTGGGGGCTGTCAAGGCCAGGAAGGAGGATTAGCTGGAGTCTGACTCACCCACTGCTCTGCATGGGGATCACCAAGGGAAAGGCAAGGCAAGAGGGGAGTGGGGAGAGCCCGGCCATGAACACTCACTTGTAGTTGTTGTTGATGTCAGAGACGCGCCAGACGTTCTGCAGGTCGAAGCCCATCCTCACCAGCTCCATCTCAAACCGGAACCTCACGTGGTCCCCTGAGGAGCAGAGCACAGGGAGTTACTGACAGCACTGAGGAAACCCGAACATGTTTGTGGAGCTCCACAGCAACTGACACAGGCTGGAGAGAGTCACAAAACCACAGAAACCTTTGGGTCAGAAGGGGCCTTAGAGGTCATCCCGTTCCACCCCCTGCCATGGGCAGGGACACCTTCCACTGTCCCAGGCTGCTCCCAGCCCCAATGTCCAGCCTGGCCTTGGGCACTGCCAGGGATCCAGGGGCAGCCCCAGCTGCTCTGGGCACCCTGTGCCAGGGCCTCTCCATCCTCATTAAAGAAACATCCCATCAAACCCTGCCCTCTGTCACTTTAGCACTGTTCCCCCTTGTCCTGTCACTATCCACCCATACAAAAAATCTCTCCCTCTTTTTAATAAGCTCCTTTAGGCACTGGAAGGGGCTCTAAGGTCTCTCCCTGGAGCCTTCTCTTCTCCAGGAGAACACCCCCAGCTCTCTCAGCCTGGCTCCAGAGCAGAGGGGCTCCAGCTCTCGGAGCATCTTTTTGGCAAAGGAGAAACTCCTGGGCAGCTGGGTGGCACCAGGGATTGTGCTTCAGGAGCCAGAAAGATTGTCCCTCACAGGGGTTCCTCTGCTTGTTTTATCAAGTCAGAACTCATCTCAGGGCACAGAAACAGCCTCTCCATGTCAACGGGGGTGTGGGGGTTAATTTAATCCACTTCTGCCCTTCTGGCAGAGACAGCTTCCAAAGTGGATGTCAGGAACCCCATGGCAAGGAGCACTGAGCACCCACCCCAGGCAGTTCCTTCCTCCAGACTGCTCTCAGATGCTGACTCAGGGTTTCCTCTCTCATGGTTTAAGCCTTGCCTCACAAATTCTGGAGGCCTTTGTTGCTCCAGTGTCAAATCTTGTTAATAAATAAATACTGCAAAGCTCTTCGCCTCACTCCTATCCTGCAGCAACTTGCACAGGTGAGTTTATTTATACTAGAGAATAATACTTTCCCTAAAGGAAACACAGCAAATATCTCTGACTGCTGGGGTTTGGGGCGTGGTAAGGACACAGAGCTTACCTTTCCCCTATCAGCTTCTCCTGGGATAGCTGTACTGTTGAACCCCATCCCTCCACCCAGCCTGTCTTTGGACATTCCATTCAGGCTACTGCTGCTCTCCTCTAGGCTCAGCACATTTTTCAGTCCAAAGCCAGGTTTCTCACTCATTTTAATTCCTTTTTTAAACAGCTTCATCATGGATAAGACAAAACAACTGGAAGCAAACTTTGTGCTCCCAGGGAAGGGAAACTCCCAGTCCACACGAGGGCACCAGCACAGCTCTGGTTTTCTCTTCATGGACCCAAAGATTTGATTTGTGCCTGTGTAAGGATGAGCCAGAGCTCTCCACAGACCTGATCCTGGGAGTGTCACAGCATTTTTGGGTGTTGGAGAAGAGATGCAGATGGGCTCATATTAATTAGGCTGCCTCAAAACTGATGCTGTTTGCCACTCCAGGACAGGACTGCCTGGGGTCTCCATCACCTTGATGAGGGAACATAAGTATGGGATGTTTTCTCATGAGGAGAAAGGGAAAAGCTGCTTCTGTGCTGCTGGCTCTGAAAGTTTCTTGTTGTGTTTATAACTAATTCCTTTCACCGTGCTTCTTATCCAGCACCATCTGGCCATCAGCTGGATCTCTAGGCCAGGCTCAGGATGACCTAGCCAGGCGAATTTGAAATCAGACAGGGTTTATGAACAAGAGCTCAATTGCACTGCAGTGCTGCTGGCCAGAGGAGCAGGAGGAGCCAGGCCAGGAGCTCACCGGGACGGCAGAGATGTGCATGTTGATCCTCCTCATCCACACACACCCCCAGGCACCAGGCGTGGTAGGCGAACGCAAAGAGGTCCTCGGGCTTGGCGGGGCGGGCGATGGCTCGAGTCAGCCTCTTCAGCCACTCCTGGCACTGCTTGAAGGTGGAGAAATGGCACCTGCAAACCCAAAGGCAAGCCACCCTCAGTGGGGACACTCATCCAGCCAGGACTGAGCCAGGAAAAGGAACACGGCCCCAGACCTTAGAACGCTGACCACGGACAGCATAGAGGGAGCCACCAGAGCTGGTCACAGCCTGCAGCAGCTGCAGCACAGCAATAAACCAGATACCTGATCACTTTGGAGTCCTTGCAGACAATGTGAAGCTGGAACATATCCCGACACTCCACACTTTCCATCATCCTCAAAGGCACCTGCGAGGGAGGGACAGATGTAGGGCATGACAAGGCACACCACAGGCCAGAGCAGCCCCAGCAGCCGTGCCCGCAGGCTCCTCACGCTCCAGCACAGCTCCACCAGGCATGAGCTGCTTCTGTGAACTACAAACCCACTCCCAGGGTTAGGGAGCTCCGTGAGTCAGCACAGAGCTCCTTCCATGATTACTATTCTGATTTCTGTCCTCTCCCTCGGTAATCTCCCACTTGGGGCCAGTTCCTGACTCAATCACATCCAGCCAAGCACAGGTAACTGAGCCAAGCAACAGCTGCAGGAAGAGATGGCAAGTTAAGGCAGTGAGGGAAAGCCTCAGGCTCCCACTGCCTGACTCTGTGTTGGTGAGAAATCTCATTAAAACTGGTCTGCAAGAGACCTCAACAGCCTTAAAACCACCCAAGGGTAATGGCTGAATTTAAAGAAAACAGCAAAGGAAAAACCTAATTACTGTCCAAAGGAAAACGCCATCCTCACACCTAAATGCAGCAGCAAAACAGCAACCGCACGCCCAGGCCTGGCATCCTCCAAGAGGCACCTTCCTGTGCCACAGCCCCCAGGAACGGGGTATTCCCACCCCTCCCTGCTCCGAGACCCTGCGAGAGCTGATGGGGCAGGCAGGGCCAGACTCACATTGATCACAGAGTCCTTGAATTTGATGTGCAGGCGGTAGTTAGAGATGGCGATCACGGCGTCGTTGGCATGGCCCAGGTACTCCACCCCCTCGCCCTGCAACACAGTGAATGGCACCTGGAAGGGAGACAGCACCAGGTCAGGTCACACAGCCACTTTGTGCACTGCAACTCCCAGAGCCACTCTCCCATTGCCTCCTCCTCTCCCAAGGAACCGTTCCCAGCAACGTGCTCCTCGTGCCCGTGCCCCGAGAGCAGCACAGACAGCAGCCACTGCCCAGCCCCACACACTGAGCTCTTCCCAAGGACACCTCCGGAGCCAGCGAGCACCTCCTGCAGGATCACGTGTGTGCCATGCACACGTGGCAGCGAGGGCTGGCCTGGGGACAGAGGGGCTGACGGGCCCTGCTCTTCAGACAGGGGAAACCAGCCCTGGCACAAGAGGCATGGAGAGGGACGTGACTGCAGGACAGCTCAGAGAGAGGATGGGGAGCGCTCGGCACAGCTCCTGAAAGAGCCCAACGCCATGGGGAAGCACTGGAAGGGGCTGCCCAGGGAGGTGGTGGTGTCACCATCCCTGGAGGTGTCCAAGGAACAACTGGATGGAGCACTCAGTGCTCTGGGCTGGGTGACAAGGTGGGGATCAGGCACAGGTTGGGCTCAATGGTCTCGGGGGTCTTTTTCAACCTCAGTGATTCTGGGATTCTGGGACTGATCAGAAGCCTCTGCCCCAGGGCAGTGTCACCTACGTGATCCTGCTGTGCTATTTAAACATGGGGGGCCCTCAGCAGCACTGTGAGACTCAGCAGTACCATCCAGGTAAGCAAATGAACCAAAGATGTGCCCAGTTTCTGCTAACAAAGCTCTCAGGGATTCTCTCTGTACAGTGATTTATATGACTGAGGAAGCTTGTCCTGATTAAACTGCAAGAAAGCTTCATTAAAGTTACCTGTATTCCATTTTTTAAAATATCTAGATAATCAAGTGTCTGTTTTTCCCCATCAGTCTGGACACGCCATAGTTATTTTTAGAACAGGGGATCCTGGCAGACAGTCAAGTTTGACTTTTCTTATATTAAAAAAAAGAAGGCAGAACAGCCTAAAATTCACCAGGCCCCTTTGTCCTTAGCTAATCAGGCTCCTCCTGTTCTCTGAATGCCACCTACACCAGGTGATGTCGGTAACCCATTATGTAAAAAGTGTCACGACACAGCTGAAACCTGCCAGACAGGGCAGCTGATGACACAATTCATTACACTGTAATTAGTACAAGTCAGACCACCTTCTCTTTATTTCGATATGGGTTGGGTATAAAAACCTGAATTTCCTGGATTTCAAGTGACAACTGTACTAACAACTTCTCCTTTCTTTGTACAAAAATAACCAGCTTAGACTGGCATATGTCTGAACACTCTTGAAAAATATTAATTATTTGCCTAAGAGAATATCCTCTTTTTATTTCTGCAGTTGATTTCTGCACGCTTGCCAGAGCTGTTTTTATCTGGCATGTGTTTCTCCTGCTTACGTGGCTCTTTCACACAGCAACAGAAGGGAGACAGAACAGAAAGGGGCTGGTAAGGCTGCAAGAACGGACAGAGGGAAATCCTGGAATAAACCAGCAGGTGCCTGAATACGGCTTGTTATCAACTGATGGCAGCCTTCTAGAGTCACAGGATCCTGGAATGGTTTGGGCTGGGAGTGATATCCCAACCCAAGCTCATCCAGTTCCACCCCTGCCATCGGCAGACACCTTCCACTAGGCCAGGCTGCTCCAAGCCCCATCCAACCTGGCCTTGAACACTCCGCTTTACAATGAATTAACGATTTACTGAAGGCAAATTAAGCTTGGGAGGGTTGAACTTTACTTCTCCACGCAGCAAACTAAGGCAGAGTCTGCTCTTCTCCAGGAGCCTCGGCTCAGAGTCACCTCAGCAGCTTCACCCCCCAAAGCCACAGACCCTGCACAAGTCCCCAGACTGTGGCTGTTCCTTCAAGCCAACAGCTCCCAGCCCTTGCTTTCCCCAGCACCATTTGCCAAGGCAGTGACAGCCCCAGAATAAACTCAGACACTGCAGCAGCAGCAAGAACAAGGTGAGCCTGGCTCCAGCCCCAGAGGAGGATGATGAGCACTGGATGATGTTAAAGGAAGCACCAATCCCCAGGAGGGAATGCTGCCCTTGCTGCACAGCAGCAACAGCACGCGGGGCTCTTCCCAGGGCTTTCTGCAGCAGGAGGCTGGCACCATATGGAGGCTCCTTCTTCCAGCCACCGTGCAGCAGGAAACGGCAGGAGCAACATGTCCAGGGGGAGAGCAGGCAGAGCAGCCGCACGCTGTGGCTGCAGAGCACAGCCCCGCGCTCCCGTCCCGGGGAGGCTCCCTGCTGCAGGCTGCCGGGCTGGGCAGGCAGCGGCACATTCCGACAGGGAATGCCCGGGCTGGCTGAGCACTGCACCAGCTCTGGCCGTGCTGGCAGCAGCTGGTGATGCCGGACACATCCTGCCAGGGCTGGGCAGGCGGGGACAGGGCTGTGGGAACAGCCAGCCTGGCCCCCACGCACAAGGACCTGCTGCTCTGACTGTGCCCCTGGCACCGGCCAGCCCATGGCCTCCAGGACGTGCTGGGCTGGAGAGCTGCTCTGCAGAGCCCAGCCTGACACATCCCAGAGCTGTTTGGGTGTTTTTACTTCCTTACCTGCAGTGACTCCTCCTCCTTTATGAGCTCCTTCGGGGGGAACAAGTCCTTGGCCTGGATGTACTCCAAACTGGGAGGGCCTTCCTCACCCTGCATTGCAAACAGAGCACACAGTCAGACAGCCTCAGCCAGCACGTGCTGTGAAAGCCAAAAATTGAAGCTGATGGATACTCTTGGCACCCCAGGAGCTTGGGGATACCTGTGCATGGAAATGCCTGTTCTGCCTGCAGACCCCAGCAGTTCCTCTGGCTGTTGCAGAATGCCCCCAGCACCGTGAAATGCTGAAGCCTCCAAGTCCCACCTCTTCCAGCTGAGTTTGGAAAGCCCAGCAGACACACCTTGGCCACAGGGGACTGATGTGACAGTAACTTGTCACGTCAGCTGTTCCCGTTACCTGCTCCATGGCACCAGGGCAGACACCCTGTGACACAGAGGGTTTCCATCTACAGTCCAACGTCAGCCTACTCTTCCTCCTCTTAAGGACCGCTTTTTTTTGGGAGTTTTTGTTTTCACTCTCAGACCAAAGAAATCTGGGAAGATCCTGAATCTTTTGGAGGAGAAGATACAACTGTGAAACATAACCCTACAACAACTGCACCCCAGTGCACCCAATTCACAATAGGCACTACTGACTGGTGCCAGCACCGAGCCCAGGGCAGCTGGACATGTCCAGCCTGCTCAGGTGGACATCCCAGAAAACCCAGAGGCCTCAGAATGGTCTGAGAGGTCACATGGAACCTGCACATGCCATCCTTGACAAGTGGAGTGTATGCCTCAGTTTGGAACACGGGAATCTTCATTCACTCATACAATCAGAGTATCCTGAGCTGGAAGGGATAAGGATCATAAAGTCCCACTCCTGGCCCTGCACAGAATACCCCAAATCCCACCATGTGTCTCAGTGCATTGTCCCAATGGTCCTTGAGCTCTGGCATGAACTCTTGGTGCCAATTTTCACCAGCCTTCACCCAGGCCCTGTCACATCACCGAGCTGCTGACCGAAGGAGTGGCACCCGGACACTCAGCTGCAGATGCTCACTGCTGGGAGTCCAGGATGGTGCTAATTCCACATATATTTGGTGTGGGAATGTTTTCTTCAGAATGCTGCTTGCTCTCTAACTCTAGCACTAGGCTCTAGCATTTACCAGGAAACACCGTGTTCTGTAAGCACTGAATAATATTTTAAAATGACATATCTTTCTGGATATGTCACTCAAGCCAGAATCCCAATTTCAACCTGAAGAAAGGAGATCCCAATCCTTCTGGCTCAGGAATATTTAAAATGCTGCTGAATCCTCTTGTGTTACTGACGGGAGCTGAAGCCTCAGCGCCCACGGGAACAGGCTGGCCTGAGGTGATCCCTGGACCTCAGACAGGGGCAGCCAGACCCCTCCCACCCCATATCCAAGGAACCTGCACGCATGTAACATGCTGTTAGAGCCTTCATAAAACTCAGCATCAGCTCCAGCTGGAGGCAAAGGCACTGGCCCTGTCATCATGCTGTGAGGGACACAGGGCACAGCACCTGCTCCAGCAGCAGCCGATGCTGACTGCAGACCACGGGGGGCCTGGGGCCCCTCCTGCCAGTGGCTCACTCCAAGTGAGGCACCAGCCCAGGGGAGCACAAAGGGAAGGTGTGTGCCCGCGTGCCGGTGTAGCAGCTAGGGAGCAGAGATCCTCTCCCATCGTCACTTTGCAGTTCACAGAGAAATCCCAGGGAGCAGCAGGAACTGGAACAAGGCAGCCTAAGCTCTCCATCAGCCTGGGTGTCCTTGAGTCCCTCCTCGCCTGCCGCACAGGGCGGGCAGAGGCTGAGCATCCCCTCCTGCCACAGCCCCATCCTGGGTACCGGCAGGGCGGGGGTCAGCACCCTGCTCTCTTCACAAGTCTCCTGAAGCCCTCGGAGCCCATTCGGCCAGGAGTGCCCTGGGGGGCCGAGGGTGGGTCTGCAGGAAACCCCCTCTCCCGGAAGGTATGAAAGGCGAGGAGCGCAGGACCCCCTCTCAGCAGCAGCAGCAGCAGCAGCAGCAGCGGAGGGTCCTGCCCAGCCCCAGGCAGGGAGGGGTGTGCAGCTCCCCGGGGGTCGGCTGCTCTCGCACGGTAATTTTCCAGCTCCGGGCAAGGCGCGGAGCCTGCGGGGCCCAGCTCAGTGACCGGGGCCTGCCGGGCTCGGCCCGCGGCGCCGGGCACTGCTGTGCCCTTGGGCCCGGCCCGGGCAGCAGGGACGGGCCGCGGTGTCCTCCGGCGGCATGTGGGAGCGAGGAGAAGGAGATCCCCCTTCTCCCTGGGCAGATCCAGAGGATGCCTCCACCGGCATGTGAGCTGGAGAGCGCAGCTGGCGTACGGCCCCGCTTCCATGGAGGAGAGAAGGGGAATAAAAAGCAGCACTTACAAAGCAGTTGAGCATGGAGCAGGAGACGCGGCCTGGCAGACTCATGTTCATTTCCCGAGGCGGCAGCAGGGCCGGGCAGGCACAAGCAGCATTTCCTCCTTCCGGCTGCGAGCTGCGGCCGCGGCCCCGGCACTGCGGCAGCGTCCCCGCTCCGCCGGGAAGGGCAGGAGCATCCCGGCCGCCGGCGGCCCGAGCAGGTGCCGCCGCCGCCGCCGCTGACAATGGAGGGAGGGCGGGCGGAGGACGGGCAGACTCCACCTCCCTCCCAGGGCCGCCGAGCGCGGCTCTGCCATCTGAGCGTCTCCGTGACGGGCGAGACAGAAAATGGAGCGGGCGGCGGGACCGCGGGGCCGCGGCCACGGCCCCTTCCTCGGCCGGGAGCGGCATTCCCGGCCCATGGCGCTGCTGGCACCGGCCTCGTGCCGCAGGGATGGCGGCAGTGGGAGCGCCGGGAACAATAGCGGGAAGGCGGCTTCGTGCCCCGGCACCGAGCCCTCTGCCCCGAGTCCTGCGCTCCGGCACCGAGTCCTCTGCTCCGAGCCCCTCACCGACCCCTCCACCCCGGCACGGAGCCTTCTGCCACGAGCCCATTGACCCTACACCAACACCTCCGCACCAGCAGCGAGCCCTCTGCTCCAAGACCCCTGCCCCAGCTCCATGCCCTCTGCTCCAAGCCCTCCACCCTGGCATTGAGCCCTGTCCCTGAGCTCTTCCACCCTGTGCCGACCCCTCCACCCCAGCATCAAGCCGTTTGCCCCGAGGCCTCTGCACCAGCACTGGCCCCTCTGTCCCCAGCCCTCCACTCCCATGCCGAGCCCCCAGCCCTGCTCCCAGCAGCTCAGCCAGGATCTGCCACTGCACCCCTGAGGCCGCTATCCTCCCGCAGTCCTCTGTGCCTGGCCAGGGAGATGAGGATAAAGGGACTGCCCTGCTGCATCTCTCCACTCAACACTCCCGAGACTTCAAGCCCTCCTTCCCAGGAGCTTCATGTGTGCAGGGAGTAGCTGGATGTCCCTGGCTCCCACCAGCACCTGTGTGCTGGAGCCTGGGTCCTGGAGAGGACAAGGCTCCTCTCGCTGACTGCTTGGACACTTAGCTCCCGTGGGAAGTTTCCCCAGCTCCTGTTGGCAATGCTCGCAGACACAGGGTAAGGCCATGGGTGCAGGAAATGCTGTGGTTGAGCACCCACCTCCCCACCCCAGCCCCCTATGAGCTCACCTTTACAACCTGCTGTTCATCAAGCCCAGGAGCAAACAGCTCCCAGGTCACAGCCTATCCCGGGAACCACAGGAGCAGCAGCAAAGCCATCCCCATTTCCACCATCAGCAGATGCTCTGCCCCCACCACTGAGCCAGAGGGAGAATCTCTTTGTTAAAATGCAAAATTAAAACCTGACCCTTCATCAATCCTCAAAGGCCCCACTATTTTGCTCAAACCACACCAGCTTTTTGCTCCCGAAACACAAACCCAAACAGAGCACAGCCTGTAGCCATTGAGCTCCTCTTAGATGTGGCTGCCCCGAAGACACCACAGACAGCTCTCCCCAGCAATACCAACGGGATCTCAAAGGGTTTTTCTTGAGTCAGATAAAATACTTTGGCATTTCTCTGCAAAATTGTTCAGGGTTAGATTATTCAGAGCTGCCTCAGCTAAAGGGACAGCTTTGTGACACCCAGACATGCTGCCCGCTGTCACTGCAGGGCAAAATTCAGTTCCATGAACTCCCCTGCTGACAAAACAATCCCACAGACTCCCATAGTTACACCAGCTTCACCACTTAGGAAAGAAGACTTAGAAGAACACACAGCCACACCTGGAGATAAGCCATGAAATCCCATTTCACCCCCGCTCTGTCCCACTCCACCATTTACATGGAGCACAGTGGGTGAATGTCAGGCATTGCCCATCCTTGGGGCAACTGACTCCAGCTGGCACCCAAAAACCAAAACACAAGGAGAACAGAGGGTTATGGACACGAACAGAGGGTTACAGATAAGGACAGGGTTATGGATGAGGTGACTGATTTGTCTTGGCCAAAAGTGAGTGGCAGGAGAGGTGCTCTGCTCGCTGCAGGTTCCCCTCTGGAGGGAATGCTGAGAAACCAGAGCAGCTAAAGCTGAAGGAACCTTTTATACTGGAGAGAGAGTGTGGCCATAAACACTGTAAAGCCAATATTTATTCTTTTTCCTGACATGTGTCAGGGGAAAAGCAACACAGCACGTCTGGGGAACAGCTGAAGGCCGGGAGTCTCTTGGGCAGGGTGTGAGCACACACTGCTGTTAAGTGCACACAGCGCAAGACCGGAGTTTATAACACACAAAACCACAGACAAGGTAGGTAAGAGGTTTGCTCCAACCCACAGTGAGGTTTTTAGGGCCAAGGCTCAGTTCAGGGCCTGGCACAGGGATTGTTTGCAGAAGGACCTTTGTAACCCCCCTAAGCTGCAGCTGTGCAGAGTTAAAGGGCTGCTCGTCAGATCAGTACTTTGAATTTCCAACCTAAGCTGACCTGAACAGCCACAAATAGAACTTCTTCTGCTTTCACTGAAATATTCTTGCACTTTTGGTATCATAAAAAGACTCATACATGACTTAGAAACTTCTGCCCAAACACTGAGCCTGGTGCAGAGCAGAAACCTTGCTCTGAAGTTCAGTGGCTTCACGGACTTTCAAGAGGAACTTGATTCAGACTCTGCTTTCACTTCCTTCAAGAGTTCCCAAAATACCTGCCCTCCTTTCCCTCCAGTGACCCAGGCAAGGGCAGGAGTGGTCCAGCATAGGACTGCAGAGTGCTCCACACTCCTTAGCTGGCTTAGCCAGAGGGATCTCCCAACTGCCACCTCAGACGCCTCCCCAGCTGGGGTCTGCTCCACTGTCACAGACCACTGAGGAAGAGAATGTTATTTCACAGAACTGGGCTTCTGAGTGTTCTCAGTGTGTGTGTTCATGTGGGCAGAGAGAGAAATCTCCCTCATCATCTCCCAACCAAAATCCAAAGTGTTTCCCAATTCTGAGGAAGAGGAGCTGAATATAACATGGGCAGCATGTTCTTAAGGGCAGCCCCTTTTCCCTCCCACTAGCACTGCCCACTGTTCTGTGCTGCTCCTCCCACCCCTCCAGACATCCCTGGGTCCACACTGCAGGCAAACACCTTGCAGCCTTCTCCTGAAGGTCCCAAAAGGGATTTGGAGGCTTGGCAAAGATAGGACTGGCACTCAAGGGGCCATCCTGCAGCCTCCAAAGGAGATGATGTTCCCTGTGGAGACACACCTGCATGCACCAGGAGCCCAGCCTGCAGCACAGGCTTCCCAGGGAACATTTGGTCCCACTTGCCCAATGAATCTGCATTGGGAGCACGGGACAGGCATCAGGATGCTGAAAGCTCTCTCACAGTCTGGAGCCAGTCAGCATCCTGAAATGAACCATTTTGCCAGTGGCTGGTCCAGCATTCTGCAAGTTTGGGAAAGTGCGGGCCAGGGAGCAGCTAATTCCCACCTGGCTGGGTCCCTTCCAACCCAAACCATTCCATGATTCCAGGAGAAAAACTGGTCCCATTCACTGCAGGGAGCTGCCAGCACACCTGACTCAGCCGTCCACAGACACGTTCACCCTTCCCAACCTTGACATAGCTTTATCCTCTATTTCTCTTTGGCACCACAAATAAAATTACGCTCTCCTGAAGCAGAAGGCACCGCACCCATCCCTTCTATAGATTAAGGGTGAGCTTTTCATCACCCCAGCACAGGGCATCACCCCACAGATGGAGGGGAGGGAAGGCAAGGGCTAGCAGAAATCCGAATGTGCAGCCCTGTCCCTGGTAGCACATCCACTGCACAGACTGCCCTGATCCGCCTCCAGCTGGAGAAAACCAACAGAAAAATTGGCAGGAGGAGGTGATTGCCCTGGGAAGGGAATTCCAGGACATGAGAAGCAAGTCAGCAGGAGCCAGGGCAGCTCTGTCTGACAGCCAGGGGCTCCAGCAGCAGAGGGGCCATCAGGATACTCTACTTTAGATCCTTCCAGGTCTGAATATTTCTTTTCAGTGAATATCAAGCTAGGAACTGGTTATCTAGATTTTTTTTTTCCAGGTAAGGAGGGGAAGGGAGAGACTTGTATCATTTATCTCATTCTAAAAGTTAAAATTTATTCTCCTTCTGCCTGGCAGATGCCTACAATGGGTGAGATGAGCTGCACTCAGACACGTATTTCTCTCTCTCTCTCCATAAGCTGATGCTGGGACTGACGAGCTGTGGCCAAAGGCACTTCTTGTTCTGCCTCCCCTACTTCTGTTGCACAAAGGGCGTCTTTGTTTCAGGTCCCCCTACATAAATAGTTCATTTCCTCAAAGCCTAGGGATGTTTGTGGGTGAACTGGCAGGCTGCTGAGCCTGAGGTGGAAATAAAACCCTAAACCTGTGCGAAGAGAAGTTACTGCTTATATACCCTGTAAGTCAGGACTGGGATGGTGAGTGTCATCTTTTAATCGGGATAGGATGATAGAAGAGCTTACAGATCTGTAATAGTGCATTCGGTGTTTGTTCAGAAAGGTGCCCAGAGGTGAGCATGGAACTGAATATGCAGCAAGAAACCTTTGAGGACAGGGACAAAAGGGCCCAAGTCACGGGCTGTCAACTCCATGCCCCAACAGGAGGGGACGAGGGCTGGCTGCAAATCCCCACCTGGGATAAATCATGGCCTCCCCGGGGTAAGAACCAGATGCCTACAGAGCCAGCATCCCAGCAGTCAGGAGAGGGAAGGCTGCTGTGGGAGCTGAGCACTGAGCTGCCAGCACAGCACCTGCACCACCCCACCTGCCAGTTTTAAGTAATGTATTAAGGTACCAAGGTGCTCGTTAGGGCTCCATTAGTTAAGGATTAAACCAGCACTAGTGCTGTCTTCAAGGTCATTCCCATCAGCGGCTGTTTTGGGGAAAAATGGGAAGAGTAGTGCAATCCAAGCTGCTGACACTTGACCAAGCACCTGGAGCAGCAGGAAGGGGAGAGCAGCTGGTGAGGCACATCTGGGGTGCTGCTGAGTAGAGGCAAAGCTTTCGGGGGTGCCCTTGCTAACCAGAGGGCACGGGGGCTGTGGCCTCAGCCTGCAGGGAGCACAGGGTGTTAAGGAAGCACTGAGCATGCCTGCAGGGAACAGGGATTCCAGCCAGCCCCGAAGCAGCCCTTAACCCACAGCCCACCTCCAGCCCTCCCTGTGTCTAACTCGGGAGCCACAGCCCTCCAGAGAGGTCACAGAAGGACTCCAAGGAGGCTGCAGGAGCTTCCAGCAGCTCTCTGCCTTCAGCTGCTGACAAAAGCTCAGGTAAGGAGGTGGAGGTAAATGCTTATTTCTACAGCTTGCAATTACAAGTCACTTTCTCTCCCTTGTCATGGGAGACAAAAAGCCCAGTGTCTCTTCCCAAAATAGTGGGTGAAATTGGGGGCGGGGCACTTTTGTTGGTTGCTTTATTTTTTCCAAAATGAAAAAATAATTTTCAAAAAATCACAGGAGCATTTTAATAAAATATAAAACAACCTTTTCAGAAGGTCCTGTGAAACAGTAAAAGTAATCTTTGGGTACTCATAAGGAGCAGGAAACCCTCTCATGTAGAAGAATCCGAACAATGATTACACGTAAGGGTGGGCAGGGCCATGGCAGGGTAAGGTCTGTCCAGACACAGGAAAGGAGTACAGGGAAAAGCTTCTATGTTTTAGTAAATCCAAAATTCCAGTCTCTGCACTCAAACAAAACCCAAAACAGGTCCAGGGAGGGGTGATGAGAACTAAAGGTGGCTTCGCTGCAGAGAATTTAAAAGACTAGTGCTCTTCAGATGTCCAAGGGGAATGTGTGGAGATTTACAAAGTCCTGAAGGGCAGGAGATGCTCACAGGCAGCACCACACCTTACTGTTATTCCCAGTACAAGAACCACCCAAAACAACATTGGGCTGGTTCCAAAACAAAGCAAGAGGTGCTCGGCAGCACAGCTCTGACACAACTGCAAATCTTCACCTGGTTTTTGAAAGCCTGAGGAATTCATGGAAGGAAAACCTACCAAGGACTCATAAAATCAGTAAATAGTTTCTGCAATACCAAGTCCCTGAGCTGTAGGTCCTGCCAGGTGAGGGCACACACTTGAGCCACGCTCCCCTGCAGCATTCACTGGGCCCTGTCATTTCAATGTCTGACCAGCCTTGTCCTCAGGGGGCCTGGCCTTCTCTGTGTTTCCTGCAGGGATTTTTGATGCATTTTCCATGAGTTTGTTCCCTTTTTTTCATTCATATCTGGGTACATCTGCATCCCTCTCAACTCAGTCCCACCCAGAGAAGCTGTTGGGTTTTACACCTCCAATGGCGCACCAGGGCAGCTCCAAGCTGAAGTGTGAGATCCTTTATCAGGTTATGACAGGCGAGGACGTTCACCTCTCCACCCCAGAGCAAGTTCTTCACCCTTCACGTGGGGATCAGCTCTTCCAGTGGGAAGCACAGGAGATCTTGAGGCAGCACCAGGAGCACAAGGACAGGGACTACAGCAAAAATGCTGTGTGTGTAACTACTCGAGCTGAGAGTTCAGCTAATGCAGAGAGCACGTTTCCTTTTCTATTCCAGTTGTTAACAAAACACATCGGGGACAATCCCTCAGGGGACGTCACCATTTCCTCGAGCACTCTGCCAGATTTTTATCTTTTACTTTTTCTAACATGGTTAACCTAAATTTTCATGTCCTCGATCTGAATTTCCAGCCCTTTGTGTGTCTCTGCTGTTCTCCTCAGCACTCTGTCCCCCACAACAACATGGAGCTGGTGCTGATCCATGTCACTGCAGCAAGTTCAGGCTCTGCCCACCCACAGCCCACATGCAGATCACCCCTCTTCAAACTACCCCCCTCAGGACACTCTCAGCATATCTTTCAACATTCCCAGTCTCCAGCTTTTTTCCTCCCAGCAGATCCCTTGTATTTTGGGTTATTTCTTGCCGGAGGCATTAGAGGCCCTTTATCCGAGTTTATCAGCAATCTGGCTGCTTTGGCTGTGGTTCAGATTCTTTTCTACCACATTTTTCTGTGACTAATTCTTGTGAAATTTCTGCTCCTTTGGTGGCACCAGAGCTGTTATTAACATGGTGTGAAATCCTTCACTGAGAGGCGACAGAGGAACACAATGAGAAACCCCAGCAGTAAGATTTAAAGAAAAAATAAATCAGTAAGCCACAAAAACTGGATGACTATGTCAGTAGTCCAGGGAGACAGAAGGGGGTTCCAGTCTTATTAACTTTTTTTCCCAATATATTCCAATAAGAGGTTTAGGGGTAAATGTATCCTATTAACAGCATCTCGATGACAGTGACAAATCCTCTCTGTTACATTATTGCATATAATACACAATACTGTTCCACCCTTCTTGCTCATTCTTGTATTTCTTCTACGTTTAGCTGCAGTACAAGATTTGGACACACAAAGAACAAGACCACCCACAGAGGACAGAGGCAGACCAGAATCATGGAATCATTTGGGTTGGAAAAGCTCTCTGAGATCATTGAGTCCAACCATCCCCAAAGCACTGCCAAGGCCACCACTGTCCCCAAATGCCACATCCACAGGGCTGTTAAACCCCTCCAGAGACGGGGACTTCACCCCTGCCCTGGGCAGCTGTGCCAGGGCTGGGCACCCTTTCAGTGAAGAAATTCCTGCTGCTGATGCCCACCCTGAGCCTCCCCTGGCCCAGCCTGAGGCCGTTCCCTCTCCTCCTGGCCCTGTTCCCTGGCAGCAGAGCCCGACCCCCCGGCTGCCCCCTCCTGTCAGGGACCTGTGCAGAGCCACAAGGTCCCCCCTGAGCCTCCTTTGCTCCAGCCTGAGCCCCTTTCCCAGCTCCCTCAGCCGCTCCTGGGGCTCCAGCCCCTTCCCAGCTCCGTTCCCTGCCCTGGACACGCTCCAGCCCCTCAGGGTCCATCCTGTAGAGAAGACATGGACTCACCATCCTCAGACACCGTCCAAAGCCTTCTGGTTCAATCACAGCTCAGTCTCTTCTTGTCCTCCACAAGTCTCACCTGCAGCAAAGAGGAGACAACCCAGAGCAGAAGTTTAACCTACAGGAATTTAGTTTAGAAGTTTAATTTACAGGAATGGTACTCCAATGTGAACATAGAGGGGAAAAAATCAAAAGCCCTGAGGCCAGTGCCCTGTCTGTACCTATCCCTGCCAACCTCTGCTTCGTGCCCTTTCCAGGAGCTGCTGGAAATCAGATTCAGCATCATGGGGAGACACCAAATCCTTTCAGGCACTCACTAACACAGCACCCAGGACTTGTCACATAAGCACACAGCATCCAGTGCCCCACAGGTACAAAGCCCACAGGAGGGAGCTGAAGGAAGACAGACTTGGTCATTGTGGTTCAAGGACCTGTGGAAGATGCTTCACAGGGAACTTGAGCGTTTGGAGAAAATTGCTGTGGTCGTGGGAGGAAAACACCTCTAAAATCCAATCTGGTCATGCCTGGGAGGTGGGGCAGGATGCAAACACTCCAAGTACCAGGAAAAACCAGCAGTTCCCCGCTCGAGGGAGGTCACAGGAGGTATTTGTAGGAAGGGAAAAGCCAAGCAGCAAGACTTGAACAAGGTCCTGCTCCAAGAAGATCTTTCCCAATAGGACCAGATGGTCCCACAGGTGATCCTGGGAGCTCCATGGAGGAAGAGACCCTTCCTCAAGGTTTTCAGGTGTCTCCAATACAAAATCAGTTGATCACCAACATCTCTCTCATCTGCCCACATTTTGCCTCTGCTTTGCTCTTCCAGCCCCACATAGGGGATGGAATTATCCACAATTAAACACCGGGACCAGGGATGGGCTGAGCCCTGGGCACTCCTGTCCTGGTACCACTGACCTGCCTGAGCAGCCTCTCACTGGCCTGGCAGTGCCCAAGACCAGGCTGGACATTGGGGCTTGGAGCAGCCTGGGACAGTGGGAGGTGTCCCTGCCCATGGCAGGGTGGCACTGGATGGCCTTTAAGGGCCCTTCTGACCCAAACCGTTCTGGGATTCTGTGAAGCAGCACAGAAATCTGCACATGTGTGTCCCAATGTTTTTTAAATACAATGATATTTTAAGCAGGGATCTTCGGTATTTTGGTGTAGCTCAAGGATGGCTCAGAGCTCACCAACCAAGCCTGATTTCTGCCAGTCCCCTGTAGCACATCAGAGCTCTGGGAATGCTCAAGGTCTTCCATAAATTTTGCCACCATTAATTTTAACCTTTTTCCTCCTCAGATGAAATACAAATGCCAACAAATATGCAACTGAAGATTATCTAAACATCTCACACAACACACCCCAGCTGGGAATCCCCCTCCTTCAGCCACTCAGGAATTTTGTTGGCTACAGAGGAGCTTTGAATACCTGCCCAAGGCTTTCCTTCGCTCAGGGATTTCCTTCCCAGCCCAGAATTAAGTCAGGTTTGACACCCACATGTCAGAAGGCCAAGCTGAATGCCAGCACTGAGGAGTCATTGTTGAGATGTGATTCCCACCGTGACACAGCTGCTCCCACCCTGCTGCTGCTGTGCCCAGGTTGGAATCCTCATCCTTGGCCTTTCAGTTCATCTCTCACATCCCACCATGCACTCAACAGGAAAGGACAGGAGAAAGGAATGGGAGGCCAGAAAGGACTCCAGACTTGTGCAATGTATCTCTGTATTTAATTCTTATCTTTATGGGGCCATGGAGATGCTCCCAGGGCTGGAGCGCCTCTTCTCTGGAGCCAGACTGGGAGAGCTGGGGGTGCTCACCTGGAGAGGAGAAGGCTCCAGGGAGAGCTCAGAGCCCCTTGCAGGGCCTGAAGGGGCTCCAGGAGAGCTGGAGAGGGACTGGGGACAAGGCATGGAGGGACAGGACACAGGGAATGGCTTCCCAGTGCCAGAGGGCAAGGATGGATGGGATCTTGGGAAGGAATTGTTCCCTGGGAGGGTGGGCAGGCCCTGGCACAGGGTGCCCAGAGCACCTGGGGCTGCCCCTGGATCCCTGGCAGTGCCCAAGGCCAGGTTGGACATTGGGGCTTGGAGCAGCCTGGGACAGTGGGAGGTGTCCCTGCCCATGGCAGGGGGGGTGGAATGAGATGGTCTGGAAGGTCCCTTCCAACCCAAACCATTCTGTCATATTTAAAAGCAGACCACCAAGTTCCAGGAAACTATGAAAAAAACCCCCACACTGGGAATCAAATTTTCTATGAAAACAGAAAAAGCCAAATACTGCACTATCACCCTTCAAACCCAGATCAGTCTGGCCCTTTTGAACTGTAAAAGCCTTTTTCCCACTACTTAGCAAAAGATCTCACGTATCAGCCTTCACAGAGGAGAGCCTCCAGCAGGAGCCACCAGGAGAGCCACTGCTAACCAGTGACTTGCAAGTGACATGAGAAGCACAATTAGTTTGTGGGGAAGAAAAATGTTAAATATGGTTTTGTCACTGAATCTGAAGATACTTGAGTTATTGACAACTCTCAACAACAGGAGTACAGTTCCTGCAGTGTGCTTTGTGCCAATGCATCCAATCACTGCTACTAGCCAGTGCAGCTCCTCAGTTCCTTCCTTGTACAAGTCAGTAATGATCAGAAACTGAAACTCTGCGGCTTCATCATGGGTGAGGAGGTTCTTCCTCGCTCCCATCCCCCAGCTCCTCTGGACAGCCAGTTGCCCGAGAGGAAGGCAAGGGGCTCCGGCCCCATGAGCTCAGCCTGCTGGAATGCTGCTGCTCCTGTGTCCCCAGGGCCTTCCTCCTCCTGTGGGAGCAGGGGCAAAGCTGAAGGGGTTCCTGAGGATTTATGGGGTGAGAAAAAGCCAGGAGATACCACAAACCCCCAAGTGTTGCTTGTACCTCTGAGGACCTGCAGCCTTACCCCAAGGAGGCAGCCTCGCTTGAGCACTAGTGCAGTTCCACGTGCTCCTGTGCTGGCACCTCAGATGCACCCCCCTGTTTCAGGGCTGGCCATGGCCCTCCTCTTTGCAAAGGCTGCCATGTCCCACTGGCTGCTGGCTCTGCCCCTGTGGCTTCCAGCCCAGGGTCTCTAGCCCTTGGGAAAGAGGTGGCAGCTGCCCACAGCAATGCTGTCCAGCACCTCTCTGGGCTGGACCCAACAACTTCTCCTGTGGAAGTCAGGTTTGGCAGCTGCTCAAAGAGCTGCTTCCCATGCAGGAGGCTGGATTACCCCAAAATCCAGGTCAGAAGCTCCCCTTAAAATCTTGGTCACAGGGGATGGGCTGGGGCTGGCCACCTGCTATGCCAAGGTGGAGGCTGATGCTACAGAATTAAATGAAGAGGGGACCAGGGACAGAGAATGTGAAGACAAAAAGGATGGCACTGGAAAGAAGATAAAAGAGAACAATTGCCTTTCACACACAGATGGAATCACTGAATCACAAAATGCTTTGGGTTACAAGGGACTTTAAAGCTCATCTTGTTCCAGCCCCTACCATGGGCAAGACCAGGTTGCTCCAAGTCCAGCCTGGCCCTGGACACTTGCAGGGATCCACGGGCAGGCACAGCTTCTCTGGGCACCCTGTGCCAGGGCCTCCCCACCCTCACAGAGAAGAATTCCTTCCCAATATATCCAACCTAAATTTCCTCTCTCGGTTTGACCCCATTCCCCCTTGTCCCGTCACTGGTTTCTGGGTGCCAGTGCACACTGACAGCTCATGTTGAGTTTTCTCAGCCCCAAGTCACCCCAAAGCCCAGAGCTTCAGGCTGTTCTGCTGCTGCGCAGTCATGGGCAGAGCGTGGGGCCAGCAGCTGCCTGCCCTACCCATTGCTCACTGGAGGGAGACACAGGACAGCACTGGTGCTGCTGGTGGGGCTGGTGAGGTGGTGCCACCTGACACACCTGGGCTGGGGGAAGTACAGAAAATAACTCACTCCTCTTGAGCATTTTTATAGCTTGTAACCTCTGGAACTCTCGGTCTGGGAGCCAAGCCCTCAGATAATAAAGCTGTGTCAGAGTTGAGAACACTCGTAAAACCCTTCATTTGCTCTCCCATAGCCTCCTGCTCATGTGACTCACACCACACTTCCTTATGCAACCACGATACTGCCTGCAGGGATCTTTGCCCCTCCTGGTGTGGAACAGTGGCAGGGACTGGAGCAGTGTCTGCAAACCCCTGTCCCCATTTCCTGCAGATGGCGGAAGAGGCTGCTGGAACAACCTGGCCAGGACCAAGCTCTGCCTGCATCCTCCAGGATGCTCAGCCTTGGCCCCAGCCAGACTGTCACAAACACCACGAAAGGACTGCTCCTTTTCCGAACTGCAGCTCTGGACTGCAACACCCAGGTCCCCTCTCAGCTGCAACTGCAGCCAGGATGCAACAGGAACCGGGAATCCCAGCAATCCACACAAACAACCGGGCTCTCAAAACCCAGGAGAATCACTTCCTCCGCCTCCCCAGCTCTCACGGAGGTGCCATGAAAGCACAGGGCTGCGGATTTACGGAAACCTCTGAAAAAAGCTGGGAGTCCTGCCTCCAGCACAGTGGGATTAACAACGGTGAGCTGGGCACAGGGAACACAGAGTAACGAGGAATGGTGAGCCGGGCGCAGGGAACACGGAATAATGAGGAACAGCACCCGCTCCTGCCAGCACAACACGGAGCAGAGATCCTGTGGGAAGGAGGGAGGATGCCCATCGGGGCACATTCACACATGGAGCTTTGGAAAGCTGGGAAAGGGAGCAAGAGCTGGCTGAGGCTTCCCGGCTGCAGGGGTGTCGTGGGTGCCCCAGGCGAGGTGGGTGGCCCCTGGCACCTCCTCGCTCCCTGCTAGGAGACTCGATTTTAATTGCTCATAAAACTCCAGCAATTGTTTGCAGTTGGAGCGGAGCTCTCTGCGCTCAGCATCTGCCCCAGGCAGAGATTTTTGCTTTAACTTCAGCTAAAATTGTGGAGTTGGTCCTGATGCACTTAAAGGGGAAGAACAAGTCCAATATTATACAGGGGATGTTAGAAGGAAAAAAACAGGAAACCTATTAGCCTTACTGTGATCCCAAACGAAACAGAAACAGCCATCTCAAGCCTCCCGACTAATTAGAGGCTAAAAATATAATTGTCAGACCCCACAGTTACATGCAAAGCAAATTGTATGGGCCGGTCTTTGTTATTTTAAACAAAATTACAGCTCAGAGGGCTGTTTCTAATGAAGGCCACAACCAGCTGCTCTTCAACAACAAAACTCCTTTGCTGCTGAATAACCATTAAAAAGAAAAGATCGGGCTACCAGAGCCCAGGAATGTCACAGCAATACCAGATGATGGTGACGAGTTGCCAAAGTATTCAGATTGCTCTGCAGCATGAAGGGATCATAATTTATGGTCTAACCAGGGGGAAGGGCTGAATTCCAAGATGCAGAATTACCCACGGATGAAGGGCTGCTGAAAGTGCAGCTTAGAGGATCTCACAGGCACCTCCACATGAGCTGCTCAACAGAGACTGGCAAAAGTCTACTGCAAAAATATATCAGCAGTGATGGCAGAGGCGACAGATTGGTGGCACTTCTGTCCCCAGCACTGCTGGGACCATGGCTACAACTGCCAGAGCTCAGCCAGCACACTTGGAGCAGGAAGACCAATCCCATGTACTGATCCAAAGCAAAACCAGCTCACCTATGCAGCTTAAAAACCCGAAGATAATAAAAGAATTCTTCAATATACCGCACTATTTATGCAAAGTATCAGTCCCTGAAAAGGACAGATCTCAAACCAATTACTGGTAGATGAAGTTTCAGAATGGAATAAATTCCATCAAGCTTATGGGAAAAGTTGTCCTTTTTGTTGCTTGGAGTATTTAAAACTTCATTAAATGGTTGTTTTTAGTCCAGGTCTGAATACATGAATCTCCACAGGCTCTGGGTGAGCAGAGCTGCCCTCGGTGCCCTCGGCACACCCCAACCTCCAGTTGCTCTTCCCAGGACCAGGGGCTCAGGGTCACAGACTGAGTCTCATGTTCAAAGTTATCCTACCTGGGAGATGTGGGGAGGGCAAGAGCAATTACCCCAGGGGAGGGGGCCACCTGCCATTGCACTGCATGGCCCGTCCTGAGTCCCAGGGGATGGTCCCAGGCCAATACAGAGCAAGGCACGGCCACGGCCTCGCTCAGCCCTGGCACAGAACCACATCCCACCCCGCCTCACCCACAGCCACCAGGAGAAGGTCACAGCTTGCAAACCCTTCCTGGTCATGATTAAAGTATCTTGAAAGCATTTCATATTTAAAAGCAATCGTGACCTCTTTGAAGGCTGATGAGGCTCCAGTTGCATTCCAGGTGGGAACAGCTAGGTTTCAAATGTGGGATTGTTCCCAAGAGCTCAGGCCAGGACACATCAGTCAGCTCTCTGCAGGACTGCAGGGTTCAGGGAAAGCTGCCATAGCCAGGAATGCTCCTGACTGCACCATTCTACAGGAGAAAAGCCCTAAAAAACACACCCACATGTGGCCAGTGCTGGGCTGGTCCTCGTGCCCATTCCCAGGGCAAGCCCATACAGCTGTACAGGGAGGATGCTGGAGGCTGGGATCAGCCACGGAGGGACACAGGGAACACAGGGACAGATTATCCAGGCCTGTGACTGACAGCCAGGCACAGGGGGAGAGGGACAGAATATGCCTGTGCCAGCTGCAAAGGAGAGCTGGGGATGCATGTGAGGATAAGGTTACACAGAGCAACAGGACAGAAACCAGAGCCCTGCTGGGACAGCAAATGCCCAAGGAAATGCAGGAGGAGCAGCAGAGCAAAGGAGAGAATGCGCAGAGTGAGTTCAGGGTTTCAGGAGCACAACTGCCACAGAGTCAAACCTTCCAAATGGTGAAGGAGGGGAGAATAACATGGAGATTTTGCCAAGCTCAGGGTTTTTGCAGCAGCAGTTCCAGGCTGAGGAGATGAGGGACTTCACTTTGACTGGGCTGTGTCCAAGGGACTTATCCTGGAAGTGGGGAAAAAAAATTAGGCACAGGAGGTGAGTAGGAGCAGAGGTGAGCTTTGCTTTTAACGGGGCGGAAAGTACATGGCACGGGGAAAGACTGAGAGGCAGGTGAGAAACTGAGCAAGGGGGGAAGAGGAATAGTGCAACAGGGAGGAACAGACAGCACAGAGGCAGAGAGGAGAGGACAAACCGGAGGAGAACTTGTGCCTGGTACAGGGAAAGGAGCAGAGTGCCAGAAGGAATGCAGAGAGGCAGGAGGGGATGCTGACACTGTATTTTGTCCTTTCCCCTCTAAAGAAACAAGGTCCTCTGCAGTAAAAAAAGAAGAGGAAAGAAGGCTGGAGAAATCAGAGGTGTGCCTGGAGCAGCCACAGGCTTAATACCCAATACAAGCAAAGCTCTGGTTTGGCAAAGTCCAGAGTAGCTCTGCCACAAGCCCTGAGCCCGCATGGCTGTGGGCAGGCCCAGACCCCAGAGCTGCCCTGGATGCACCACTGCCAAAAGGGAGAGCAAACAGGAGAAATTTTGGAAAAGGAAATATGTGAGAGGAGAGACGGGCTGGGGATCACAGAGCTTGGGAAGAGCAGTGCAGACCTGGGGCAGAGCTGCTGGTGGGAACAGGGGCCACTGAGCTGAGCAGGGGTCACCGGGGCAGGAGCAGCACTGGGGTACAGGCAGCTTGGGGGTTCGTGCTGCTGAACAGTGTAGAAATGAGGCCTGCTGCGGGTGGAAGGAACAGTGGAAGCCATGGACGGAAGGATGCAGGAATGTAGAATAGGGTGTGGAGAGAGCTGGGGGGGGGGGGGGGAGGGGAACAGGCAAACAAGACCTGAGCCTGGGGGAGGAAAACACCACCAGAATTCAAAAAATGCTGAACTCGATAGGCTGGGCCAGGGATGCACCTGGAGCCAAGACCTGCCAGCCACCTCTGTGTCGGGCTCAGGGGACAGCTTAACCTGGGGACTAAAAAAGCAGTCTAATGACAACTTGTTTTGCAGAAGAGTGAAGAAACAGGGGAGGGGGAGATCCTTATGGTGCATCCAAGCTGCAGGACCATGTCCCCAGCAGCATTTTGTCTGTCCCATCCTTTCCTCTGCCACATCTTGCTCAGCCAGGAGTCAGGAGAGATGGATCCACAGAGGAGCCAGAAAACAGCTTATATCACTTGCAAGATGGAACAAAATGATCTTTAAGGTCTCTTTCAACTCAGGCATTCTGTGATTCTGTGAGATGGGGGTACACAGGCAGATTCTGACAGATCCCAGCTGGAGGGTCCAGCAGTGTCACCCAGATGCCATCAAGGTGTACGGGATAATGAGGGAAGAGAGCAGAGCTCCGCCCTTTGCCAGACCCCTAACGAGCACTGCTATCCATCTCTGCAATGATTTTAAGCATAATTAATTTCAGCTGCCTGCCTGCCTGCCAGCTGACTCTGCTCTTTCCATTAATGACAGTGAAATCGGAGTTTCGAGGGGAACACAGTGATGGTGAAGGAAGCAGAGCTCGGACCAGGCAGGAGTTTCCCAGCTCATCTCCCCTCTCCTCCCAGGGCTGTGGCTCTGGTGGCACGGGGCTGGGGCAGCCAGTGGCACCAGGTGGCAGCAGCACCCCGGGGATGGTCCCCTGCCAGGTCAGCGTCTGCCTCCTCTCCTCCTCCATGTTCCAAAGCCGCCAACAGGAGCGGGGACAGGAGCGGGGACAGGAGCGGGGACAGGAGCGGGGCCTGGCGGAGGCGCTGCAATCATTCCCCATCCCTGCCAGCCCCAGGCAGCCGCAGAGAGGGACATGGAGGATCCACGGACCGAGAGAGCCCTGCTGCCCCCGTGCCATGCCCACCCTCCAGGCCTTTCATCCCAAGCTGGCAGAGAAGGAATTTAAAGCAAGGCTCCAAGCTGAACTCCATAACCATTGGACTGACACAGACAGGAAGCACAGCTTTGGCAAACATTTCCAAAGTTCCCTGTAACTCCAGCCTGTTGTTCTCCAGCTTTGTTTGCTTTTCTTTAAAAAGGCAGTTGGGACATTTCAAGTCACAATTAAGCCTTTATTCAAGTACACACAATTGCCTGGTCCCTACCCAAAGCAGTGCAGATGGACCCATCCCAGCTGCAGACCGGGCTCCTGCCGGTTCCTGGGGGCCCTGCAGCTCCGGAGGGAGGGATGTGTGGGCGCTGGGCTCCCTCTCATGCTGCCCTGGCAGCCCTGGTGCCTCCCTCCGCACCGGGCACTGACTTCGACTCAGTCTCAGGAAGGCAGCAGCTTCAAGGAAACAGTGCTTGCACTGCTGAGGTCACATCCCAAGTCTCCAGGCCGGAGAAGTGCTGTCTAAACTGGTCTCTGTGCAAACACTCCATTCTCGTTATGCACCAGGAGAACTCACCTTTAACTCCCATCAACTCGGGGAGTCTCTGACGCCAGTTTTTTCTGAAAGGCAATCTTTGTGACTGCAGAAAAAACCTGAGAGATGTGACCCAAATGCACCAGAAGGCCCTGAAATCCAAAGATAAAGTCCTGAAGTGTGCCACTTCCCCTCTCCACCCCACTACAGCTTTTCCCAGCCAAGCTCAGGGCTTTCCCAAGCACCCATGTCCTGGCACTCAACATGTGGGTATTTTAAAATAATTTCAACCAAACAGCAGCAACACAACTTCAGCCCTGTTGTTATTACAAATATAACTATTATTCTTTTACACAGGTGCATAAACATACCCATGTGGTATTACTTTAGGAGTCCTAAGGTTTCTGAGGCATGTTCCTGTAGCCAGAGGACAGGGTGGATGGGGGGAACTATAGCCCTTGGTAAAGGGCAGCCAGGACACCTTGGGCATCTAAAGTGGTGCCTGCCTGCAAGGATCTGGAATCTCTCCTGGGGCAGACAGTCAATAGAAACAGTGTCTGAAAGCAAAAAATACTGCTGTTATTCCAGGTGATCACATGCCCTGTAACTGTCCTGTAACACTACTGGGGTTCACAGCTGTGCGACAGCCACAGTTCCAGCTCCGGCTGAGGCTCCTCACCTCTGGAACCACGTGCTGCTGGCTGGAGGCAGACCCCAGGCCAGAGCTCAAGTGCCACTATATTCACCACTGGCAAAATTTCTAGGAGAGCCTGTTTTTTCCAAGGGTAGTTTTCTTCCATGGGAATAAAATGAAGCGTCTTTTAGTAACCCACATAAAAGCATGCATGTGAGAAAGCTACGACCGAAACCACCAGCAGGTTTGAGAGGACAAGGAAGCACCAGGATTTATTCTCTTGACTCACCCAAACCAAGCCCAGTTTCCCCAGCAGCCTCCTCACAAGCGACGAGGAGGATCTCATGCCAGGCCCTGCAGCACTGACCCTTCAAACGTGGCTGGGAACACATGGCTCTGCTGAACGCTCCTCCCCGCTCCTGGGGGAAAGCCAGGTCCTCTCCAAAACTTGCAATAATTGTGCCATCATCACATTAAGTTCCCAGCTCCCCCCTTCACAGGAAGAACCCCTAAAACAGAGCAATGAACATTTGCTCAGGGTTTTTACCATCAAGCTACAGAAGACCACAAGAGCAGATGAAAACCCTTGAGAGCTGTAATTAATAAGTTAAGAGCTCCCTTTCGATTGCATGTCCAACCTGAGCGTGGTCAGAGCTGTTGGCTCCCATGGAAACCCTGGGTTTGCAGGCACTGTCCTGGAGGTTTGTTATGTTGACTGCCTCGACATCCTCCTTCCCAAGGAACCCTCTCAGGGCTTTGTGTTGCCACTGCTGTTCTTCACAGCCAGGCAGCGAACGTGGAAACTTGCCCTTCATGAAACTTTTCTGGAGGTGGTATCCCTCCTAAAACCAAGCAATACCTCACCTAGTGTTTAACAAACCCCTTTTCCCACCCCAAGCCCCCAAAGCTTAAGGGGGTTAAACCAGAGCCTTTGGTCTTTTATTTCCAGATATCTGGAGCCTTCAAAATTGGTTTGCACTTCAGCAATGGAAAATCCCACGAAGGTACTGCCTCGCACACTGACCTGCTTTCATTAGTAACCTCACCTCAAAGGATGTGGGCAGGTCAGCAAGTTCAGCTGAGCTTAAGTGCTCCCATCTCGTGCTCTCCCTAAGCACGAGCTTAACTGCTTCTAAAAACAGTGCTGGCCACGCTGGCTGCTCCAAAGGCACTCTTAGAAAGGGAAATCCCCAGCCAATCGATACAAGGGAAGAGAAGGCAACTTGATATATATAGCAAGTCCCCAGCTTATCTAGCAGCAAGAGCTGCTCAAATTCACACACACTGTCCCTTCCCTGCTGGCAGCTTCCAACAGGATGAGGGATGAAGGTGGCCACATGCTGAGCTCGGTACCAAGAGGAGCCAGAGGATTTATTCTCATCTGCTGCAATTCGCACAGGGAACACAGCCTGGGATTTCTTCCGCTTAATAACTGACCATAATAAAACTCATTAAGGATCAAATTCCTACCTCTATAAGTTTTAGGACAAGACTGCAATGCATCAGACTTACTCTAACACAAAGACAAATCTCAGGAAGCACTGGGATTTTTATCATCTTTGCCCAAACACGAGGCAGTTCCCTTCCTCCTGACAGTGCATCACTGACACACACAGATGGAACCCCAGGGTCACCGAAACCAGTGGCAGCTCTATCAGCAATTCCAGCTGACTCCAGGTTTTCCCCAGCACTGTGTTTTCACTCCAGCCCATGCTGCCATGCAGGCCAGCATCCTGGGCTCCAGCCCCCCAGCTCCAGAACAGGCAGAATGGAAAGCTGGAGTCGCAGCACTCAGTGAGACATCCCACTTCCCAGCTTCTATCGCTCCAGTATCAGCCCTTTTCTGTGGGATTTTGGGGGGTGGGAGGAAGCAGGAGCGGCAGCACAAGGGCAGTGGGATCCCACCTGCTGGGCTGCTGCTCCCCAGGGAATTCCAACAGAGGAACCGGCTGCTCATTCCGGCTTCAGTTTTGAGTACTTCATCATTAGTAAAACATGCTGAAAATGTGACTTCCTGTGCCACGAGACCTATTGAACCTTTTCATAGAACTCTAAGGAACTTCCTCTTATGTTTCAATAAAAGACAAGCTTACAGGAAGAACAGTTCCTCTCATACTTCTGGGAATTCCTCTAGTAAAAACAACTATTGAGGAAAGAACGATGCAGTGGAACAAAGAGAGGGAGGTGGGAGATTCGCTTGTCACTAAGTCTGTGGTTTATTATAAAACAAAACTATGAATCCACTTTACAGAACAGAACCACTTTTACTTCCTCTTTTGCCTCATTTAGCAATGGCAACAAAAGCTCTGCAGAGTTTCCTAATGAGCCAGATCTGCACAGAACCTCTGCACTCAAGAGTTTCACATTAAAAAATAATCTCAATTTGGTCTCCTTGCTGAACAAAACAGGCTCTGTCTAGGATCATCTTATGCAGCATCCAAAGGTGCTTAGCTACCCGCTTTCATTTGGAAATGCAGACATGAGGCAGCAGAGAGGGATCCATCTGCTCACTGGCATACTGGGAAGAGTGGCACTCCCTGGAGAGTCCCCATAGATTAACTTTCCAATTCCAGAAAGGGGAAAGAGCAAAGAACAGGGTAAGGAAGACAAGACCTCGTGCCAGCCCAAGGAAGTGCAAAGGACAGCAGGGAGGGGTATGAGTTGCTCGCTGGCACATCCCAGCCCTGGCAGGCACTCCCCATGGATCTGCATCCAGCCTGTGCTGGCTGCCTGCCGGTAACGTGGCATTCCCTCGGGCAGCTGCCTGCAATATGTCTCCAGGCTGCCCTATAACGAGCACAGTACCTTGGATGCTGGGAGCTACCGGCTCCCTGAGGAACGCTCAGTGGTATGAGTCAGCCACAGGCAGCAGAAAGGACATGACCAATTCTTCAGGCCAAAGCAGGCCCGTTCATTCAGTTCTTCTGATCACGTATTATCTCAAAGTCCTGCAGAGGTTTCTCTGCAGGCCCTGCTCCTCCCTACATCCATCAAATCTCAGCCTGAGGCAGCTCCACTAATTACCCCTTCCTGCACCTTCAGCAAGCAGCAAAGCTCCTCTCCAACACGGTTCTTCGGTTCTTTGTGCTCCCAGCCAGCTGTGGGACACAAACAAAGCATCTGCTCTCCAGGGCGATAATCCCCAGTATCACCACATCACACAGAAACAACCAGCATCCCTGTGAGTGTTTATGGCAAAGACAAACTGTGCCCAGGTCACCCCTCCAAAAGATGCTGCCCCCGAACTCCCCCCCACTGTTCTCACCAGGCACGGCGAACACCCACTCCAAGGATCCCAAGTGCCAGGAGAAGCAGAAGTGGAGCTGTCACAAAGCAAAGCTGCTGCAGCAACAGCTCTGCTCAAGGGACTGTTTCCCCTGCGGGCAGGAGCCGTTGACACGGCCCTGAGGGATGGTGCAATCCAGCAAAGCTGCAGGGAACGTCTGGGACTTGCTCTTGCGTCCGCTTGGGGATTTCTGCACTCACCTCCAGTGCCGGGGAATCTCCCACCACGGCCCCTTCCCTCACCACAGCACTTCTAAAGAAAAGATCCTCTATTCTTGCCATTATGTGCCCTTTAGGATGCACCACAGCTTCAATGCCCCCCAGAAAACAGGGACTTCACAGCACAAACAAGCAGTTCTCCTTGGAAATCAAGGGACTTTCTCTTCCCGTAGGCAGCTATAACCAAACATGAAAGCTCAGGGCACAGTGATAACAAACATTCAGAGGCCAGTGCAATTTCACCTGAGATTCGCCTGAGTTAAGAGACAGCAAGGCCCTGAGCAGGGCAGCAGTGTGGGAGCTGGAGTGGGAGCAGGAAGGATGTGGTTATCCTGGGTATGATAAAACTCCCCCAATGTAGTAACAAAATTACTTTATAAAGGCACTGCACCCTTTGAGCTGTAGCATCAACCAAGGCTGGCAGTGTCAGAGCTGGCATCAGTAGTACCAAAATTCCCAATCAGCTGGTTACCAATCAGATCAGCTAGGCTACGACTTCTTTGGGAAGAGCCACTGCTGACCTCAGCTCTTGTCCCTCTCCCTGGACAGGGTGTTATCCCTCTTTCTGCAGAAGGGAAAGGGGCAGCAGGCAGAGCCCCTGGCACTTCATGGAAACCAGGTCTAGAAGAGACGTTTCCTTGCTGCAAGCAAGACGAGAATTCTCGTTGCCCAGACTCCCTCTCACCGTATCCACTTCCCCTGGCTAGGTTTGCACACACATCCATGGTCTTGAGATATCACCTGGCTGTCAGAGGAGGTGTGTAGACACAGGGAACTTTCTTTTCCTAGAAAAATTACCTCTTGTGAAGGGGTGGATGTGAAAAGCACAAGCCAGGATTTCCTGACAGCGAAATATTAAGCATTGGCACTTTCCAGGAGCAGCAGATCTCCCCTCCACAGCAGGCAGGCAATGAAGAGCCCTGTGCAGGTGAGACAGACATTTGCAGAGGGCTGGAAACGAGAGAACCAGGCACATTGTTTAGGAGCACAAATGATCCAAATACACAGAAGGAAAAACTGATACCCCAGAAAGAGGTGCCAGAGTTAATCCCTCTGCAGGGCTCCCAGCCATCCCGCTGTCCACTGGGACTGGAGGGAAGTGGCTGCCCCAGAGCACAGCAGACAGACACTCCTCACACCAGAAGTTAGCAGCAGTTCCCCAAGTCACAAGGGCCACATCTTTTAAAAACTAAAGCAGCACTGAACTACAGCATCAAAGGAAATAAATCCCACATACAGAGGACATAAATGTCTCAGGCTGTGACAAACCCTGGAGTCATCCTGGAGGAGCACTGGAGAGGGAATGTGTGGCTGACAAGGGTCCAGACCTACCCAAGGGCACAGGAAAGCTGACAAGAGGACACAAACCATGAACTGTACTTCAGCACAGCCAGAGGAAAGTTTAACACCTGGGTCACTGGGAATGTACTGCAGACACAGCCTCCTCAGTGGTACGTAAAGCAGCTTGAAAAAAATCTCTGGTGTTTCCAGAGGAGCTCACTGACTCCCACTTTGCTGTGTTTCTTCCCACCAACCCCCCAAATACCTCACAGCTGTTCTTTCCCCATCCAAACACAGGCTCTGTCCTGGCACACACAGGCTGCTCTGTCCCACATCCAACTTCAGCCTCCCCAGGCCTCGTGCCTGAAGAGACTCATTTCCACTGCCCCAAGCTTGACCTCCAGGGCAGCACAGGCTTTTTGGCCTGTGCCCAGATGCCATGGGCTTGCTCTCAAGTTTTCAGCAAGAACAGAACATTTTAGCCTTTGGGAAGTTCAGTCTGCTATTCGGGAAGGAAGGCAGAAGTGCCTCTGACACGGGGGCAGCTGCAGCCCTGACCTGGGGGAGGTAGGAAGGGGGTGCTGTCTGGCTGGAAAGCAGAAGTGAGTATAAGCCCAAACGATGCTGACTGGGATGAGAAGCAACAACTCCAGGGCTCCTCACATCCTCTTAAAACTCCTTCTGAGCACCCTGGGTCACAAGGAGCCCGCAGGGTGATGAAGCTGCCAGGTGGTGCTGGCAGCCAAGCTGAGCTGCAGGAAGCATGGGCATGACCCAGGCTCTGGGCTGGCAGCCAGCCAGGCTCTCCCAGGGTACCCTCGGTGAGACCTTCTCCAAACTGGGTGCAGGTGCCTCATAAACGAGTTACTAAACAGGACAACGGCTGCTCTCATTCCCATTAGAACAGTGAAACGGATCCCACCTGGCTCTGTCACACTGGTGGCCCTGAGTGCTACATGCCAGTCATGCTCCTGCAATAAGGAGACTTCCGCCGAGTCCTTTGAAAGATTAAAAAAAAAAAATTTATTATGAATCCAGGCAGCACAGTTGAAACAACAGACACAACTGAATAGATTCATGCTGGATTGCCACAAGGCACTCATCCACTCAGGGGAAGCTGTCTACTTCAACAAGTTTCTACAATAAAACAAACCAACAAAACCCTCTGAAGCTTCCAGAAGGAACAATGGAAACTGCAGCCCTCGCTCGCTCGGAGCAGTCCTCGGCTTCAGCAGGGACCATCAGAGAAAGGCTGGCAGAGCCTAAGCAACTGAACTGACTGTAGAGCAGAAATGCTTTGAGGGTCCTTACCATAAAGCTGTCACTCACAGGCAGTGCCATGTCCAAGCACGTTCTGAGAACAATTCCACAATTTCATTTTTCAGCAAAGAACTGGTCAGGTTGGAAAAGGAACAAGGACTCTGCTTCCCAGCCAGTGCTGTTCAGACAGCATGAAACGGCAGAAAGCTGAGCTCCAGAGAATACCCCACTGCAATTCTGGGCTTAAGTTCAGCTACAAGACTTTGCCCCCGAGCAGATAAATTGTGAGCCATGTCTACCTCTGTCCCTGCTGCCAGCACAGGCTCCTCCAAAGCAGGGAGGAGCTGACAGTGGTCAGCAACCTCAGCAAGAGTCACCATACAGACTGAGGAACCCAATATGTCACCTGTACTTTGCTATCAGAACATTCCCACCGATCTTATTTTTAGCAAACCCTGTTCCAAAGGCTTAGGAAAACCTCAGTCCTAACTACCATCCTTCCTGTGAGCACTGTGTGCATCTCTGCGGTGGGATCACACCCGCACCCTTGCAAGAGACACCGCAGTGTTTCTGTCCCCCCGGAAAATAATTGTTGGCAAAAGCAAAACTCCGACCTTCCCGGGTGTGCAGGGCCTGAGATCAGCTGTAGCACACACGCTGCTGAGCAAACACTCCACCTAGAAGTTAAGCAATAGGATCCACGAGGGAAGGCAGATCAGGAATGCTCTCCATCAGAGACTGAAGGGAATAAAGCGCCTACAAATGCTCACAACATAAAAGGAAACCTCTGAGGCCAGAAACCTGATACATGTTGAAACAGAATATACTGACACATAACTCTCCTCTCTTGGGATAGGCCCTGGGCAGGCTTCTCCCTCTTGAAGAAGAAATTTGAGGGTATCTCTCAACTGAGAAAGAGCAACACAGACAAAGTAGTAAGTAACAACAAAGGCCTTACCACTGTTACGAGTGGGAACTGTCAGTTTAGTTCTGCTGATGCTTTGTCCCACTAAAGTTACCTCTGTCTGGAAAGGCCGAGGCTGCTCCCAGACCCACCACACACAAATCACTGCACGACGACGTTGCAAAACAAATCCCATGAAAACTATCCCCACAATTCGATTCCCACCCTGCTGGGAAGGGGCTCCTCCAGCTCCGAGGCAAACCCAGGTATGTCAGAGCGACCTGAGGCTGCACTTCAAACCTCAGCACGAGGAAGGCCAAGCACGAACGAAGCTCTCTTGAGAGAGCTGTGGGGAAGCTGTGTTGGAAGGAGTCCTGACAGACCCTAAACCTTGATGTGTGTCAGACTCTCTCAGCAGCCCAGGACCGACCAAAATAGAGAGAAAGGAAGGAAGGTTGGAAGGAAATAGGTAAGGGGGAATGTGTGCAACTCAAAGAGGACTCCAAGAGCTCAGGCTTTGAGACAAGGGTGCCCCACTACCAGCACAGGCTTCCTGGCAGGAACACAGGCTCATCTCAAACACGATTCAGCCACTGAACATGTTTCAGTTCCATTTCAGCTCACATTCCCAGAGAAAAGAGCCGGTTTCCCTGTGCCGTGCCAGCACATCTAGCAGCACAGTGCGCTGCTGCTGCCGGAGCCTCCCAGTCAATCCCCCCCTCTGAGGCTCTGGCTGCAAAGCCAAAGCACCTCGCACCAGGGCAGTTTCCTTCCGCGCAGAAATTCGCCATCTCAAGGGAAAGCATCCCCCTTTCCTTGGATTCAGCTCCGGGCCACAAGGTGCAGATGCAGTCGTACTCATTGCTTCAAACAGGACAGGGACCAAACCACCCTGGAAAGTAGGCCTGAGCAGGCATTTGCTATTTATAAGCTAATCATCTGATCCCTCTGGAGGGAAATCCTATCCTTTGGGGCTGTTGGGAGTGCCTGGAACTGCGGGAGCACCGGGGAGGAACAGACGGGAAGCGATTACATCGGCCGGGAGCATGCTCTAAGTGACCAGACAAAATTCCTCCCTGCTCCATCACAGCCCCAGCATCCTCCTGGAGAACAGGCCAGGGATTACGAGCAGGGATTAATCTGTTATGCTAATTTGCTAAGAGCAAAGTAATTTTTTAAATAGCTCTTATCTCCATTCATCATTATCTAAAAAGGGCCCTGATCTAGTTCAGCACAGAGAGACAAGTCTCATGGTAAGAGCCCACTTGATATCCAAAAACACATGGGAAATTGGTTGGCTGGAGCTGCCTCGGAAGGGGGAAGAGAAAGGTATGAGCTTTCATAACTGTTTGATAATTATTAATTCCTTGAGGGAGCATACCTGTCCTGGGAAGCTGAGTGTGATGTGCAAGTATGCAACACTGATTTTTTCCCTTCTGTTCACATTTCTCTCTGATAAAAATAACCTGGGTTAGATGACACTGCTGGATTTTCCTGTGAAACAATGCTCAGTCATTTCCAAAGCCACTGCACACACTCAGTGCAACCTCACATCCCCCAAAACAATCTCAGTTCTCTCTACCCTCCTTTTTCTTCACTTACCAAAGTATTACTGAGAACAACCCTCTCCCTCCACTGACAGCAGCCTCTAAAACAAACTGAGGACAGAGAAGAAGAATGGAAGTAGCTCTGACTCAAACAGCACAGACTAAAACTACGTCTCTTGGAGGAGAAGGCCCAATTCCCAGAGCAATCCTCACAAACAGAGCAGACTAGAGTCATCCAGGCCTGGCACCTGCCTCCAGGTGAGCAAAGCCCAGCCAGACACAGGCACCAGGCCGAGGAAAGGCTGCTCACATCATCCCTGCGCTCCCCCAGCGCTGGGACAAGGGAGACTTTGAGAAGCCCCACGTAAACAAAAAACAAAAGCAGGCCAGTGCATATTTGGCAGATTGAGATCACAATAAAAGCTGGCACAGCAGCATTCTCCAAAGCCTCTGTGGCAAGATCTGCCCCTAAAGCTTCCCTTGATTTGGGTTTTGGGTTTGGATTTTTTTTTCTTTCAGCTTGTTACAACTAAATCTGACAGGTAAGTGACACTGTTGTTGAGACACATGGGCTGGAAGGATCCTGCCACAAAACCCACAGCAATGACACCTCTGAGGAAATGTCCCACTAAAGGCTCTCTCAGAAAAATTAAATAACCATCACAGCCAGATAAAAAGATTCCTGAGAACACAGCAAAGGAAAGGGGAACCCAGATGTTCCAAGAAATTTATAAGCGAAACTTTTACATTTATTTCCCAGTTTACTTAGATGTCCATCTTCCAGCAAACTCCCTGAAAGTCATCACAGCCACCTCACAGACCCCCAAGCAGAGCAGACCCCCAAACTCCTGGGGCTGTGAGCTCAGCTGCTTTTATTAAAAAAAGAAAAATATGGAGCCTCCATGTAAAAGCTGGCAACCAATACAAAGTCATCACTGACTGAGGGAAGTTTCTTCTCATGCTCGCATCTCTATCACCTAAAGATACAGGTTTTGGTTTCCATGTACACATACTCTCACCAGCTAGACTGAATTCCCAGTGTCCAACCTCTGTTCTCCACAAGCAGACGCAGACTGGCCAGATCTTCTCTCAAGTTCTTGCTGGAAGAAGCAGATGGAGTTCTCTCGGCACCACATGGCAGCTTTTTTCACCTTTAATCCCACCTCATACATCTCCAAACTCTGCCCAGCTTTCCACCAGCTTTGAACCACACACAGGCACCAAACCTGGGCACAGCAGCTTTTGCACCAGTGTGGGAGCTGAGTTAACACTCCCTCTCCTCCTCCTCCTCAGTGAGGCACCAAAGACCACCTCCAGCCTGCCTGTGTTCAACATATTCATGAACCCAGGCAAAAATTCCTGCTTCCCAGGACAGAACCCACTTCTCCCTCCCCTGTTTCTCTGTTCCCATTATGGACTCTTCCTGCAGTTTGTTTTCTCTGGTAAAACATGCGTGGTCTCCCCAAAGTCCAGTGCCAAACTAGCCAGGCCACAGTGTCAGATTCTCATTCCCCATTTTCTAATCAGCACTCTTGAGTTGCCCATGCAGTTCCTCAGCTTTTAGCTGTCATCTTCCTTCAAGTCATTGCCAAAATCACCATCAGGATCCTTACAAGACGGTTAACATAACGTGGCCAATAATGTTCTAGGGACCCACAATTTAACATGGATTATTTGGAGTTCATCCCGCTTCAGTTAATTCAGCAGGAAAACCAAAGGCATCAGAGCAACTGCTTTAGGGAAGCCAGTGTTTACAACAGTTAGCTGAGGGGGTTCTAAATAAATGTCAAACCTGCAACAACACCATCTCCACACCAAACTTCAGCCACCCGCCGTTCCAAACCAGCACAGAACCAGCTCCTACCCAACACGGAGGGGAGGCACCTGCTCCAAACACAGCCGTGTGTGGCCTTCGCGGGGCACCGGACAAACCCCACCGAGTGCGAAGAAGAACCAGCTCCGTGCCGCTACCCCGGCTCTCTGCGGCACAAGAATCTCCCACCCGCCAGGCGCTTCTAGGCGAGATCTGCACGGCCCCAGCGCCGGGGGACGGCAGAGGGAGGGAGGCGAGCCGCGCCCGCAGCCTCGGCCGGGGAAGGGCTCAGGCCCCGCGGCAGGGCCGGAGCGGGCAGGGCCGGCCCCAGCAGGAGCCCCGCGCTCCCCTCCTCGGTCTGACTGCGACCCCGCCTCCGCCCGCCGGTGACACCGCGGAACCTCCGGTGCAGCCCGGCCCGGGCCCGGCCCGCAGGGCCCCCGCCGCCTCAGCGCTGCCGCCACCGGGCGGTGCCGCCCCTCACGGACAGGCCCCGGGGAGGCCGCGCTCTTCGGGTGGCGGAGAGAAGGAGCGGGGCCGCGGCGGGCGGCGGCCCGAGGAGCGGCGCTGGGTGCCGGGGCGGCGGGAGGGCAGCGGGGGCGGGGGGTCCCGGGCAGCCCCGGTCTCACCTGTCCCGGCGGGTCCCGCCCGGCTCCGGCCGCGCCACTCCCGCCTCTGCCGCGTGCGGCTCCCGCCCGGCCCCCCCCGCCGGCCCGCGCGCCCCGGCCAATCAGCGCCCGGCACCGCCGGCGCCACCGACCAATCAGCGGAAGGAACGCGTCCCCGCCCAGCGCCACCGGCCGCCGGGCCACGCCCACCCGCGCTCCCGCCAGGCCTATCCCGTGACACGGGAGGGGGCGGCGCCCGGCGCCCGACGGCCAATGAGAAATCACAGCGCGTCCCGCCGCAGCCAATCGGCGCCCGCGCAGCGCCTCCCCGCAGGAAAGGGCGGCGGGAATGGGGCGGTGGGCTGTCCCGTCACGTGACCGCCCGGTGACGGGGACCCCTCAGCGCCGCGGGGCCGGCAGCGCCCGGCGGGTCCCGGAGCTGAGGGACGGCCGTCCCAGGCAGCGCCCAGGGACCAGCCCGCGGCCATCGGGGGGGTGGGGTCGCCTCCGGTGCCCCAGCCGGGGCAGGATGGCGCGGGGTCGCCGCTTCCGCGGCCTGCGGGGCCACCGGAATGGTAGAGAGATCGTGAGGCCTCCCCGTTCCACCGCCCCTCTCAGCCTCGGGCCGCTGCTGCTTCTCACTGCCTGGATGTGTCTCTCCTGGGGCTGGATGGCCTCTGCCCCCCGCCTCGTGCCTGCGTTTCCCGGTCCGTGGCGTTACTCCTACCCCTGCCATCCTCAGCCTGCCCTGCGGCACAGCCCCGCTAGTGGAGTGAGTTAGGGGGCAATCCCAGGCTTTCTCACAGCCCGGGTTTTACATTCTGCATCACAGAATAGTTGAAGCTGGAAGGGACCTGTGGGGATCACCCAGTCCAACTCCCCTGCCAAGACAGGGTGACCCAGAGCAGGTGACAGAAACGCGTCCGGGTGGGTTTGGAATGTGCCCGGAGCGGGAGACTCCACGCCTCCCTGGGCAGCTGCTCCCGTGCTCCCAGCTGCCAGGATGAGATGCTGCTGCCCGAGGCGGTGTCTCCCTGCATCCCCTGGAAAGGATGAGCTGAGCCCAGCCCCAGACAGGTCTGGAGGGTTTGGGGGTGTGGACAAAGGGATATTGGTCCTCGACAGAGGACAACCATCCCTGCCTGGTGCCAGCTGCGAGTGGAGCTGTCCCGGGCCTGGCTCTCAGAGGTGCAGGAGGGAGCTTCCTCCTCGTCCCGTGGATGCTGAATCTTTGCAATTGCATTGCTTCGGGCGATTTCTCTGGGAAAAATGTGTGGGAAATGGGGAGGTGGGTGATGGAAAGCCGCTGGGCTGGAAAATTAAGGAGGGGGCAACACCCTGGGTTGGCAGTAGGGCAGGGGGAGCAGGTAGAGAGGTGATGGGGAGGAGGGAGCACCTGGAGGGAGTGGTGGGGCAGCTGGAGCTATGGCATGGGGCAGATGGTGCCATCCTGAAGAGGAGCTCCTCCAGAATGTGCAGGAAGAGTTTGTGGAGCATGTGAGCAACCCTCTGATCTCTGGGATGCTGGACAGCCTGCTGACCCACTGGATTCTAAGACTCAGTGAGGTGGAAGAGGTGCAGGATCAATGCAGGATGCACGTGGATAAGCCTTGACTCCTCATAAACATTGTGCTCCAGAAGGGCACCAAGGCCAGCCAGATCTTCACTGACAGCCTCAGGATGGTGGAGCAGCTGGGTCTGAGCTGACTCAGGTGAGAGATGAAGGGCCGTGGTCTGCTCCTGGCCAGAGCCTCCACTGGGATGCTGGAGCAGGGTCCAGCCGTGGGGAGCGTCCAGGGCTCAAAGGCAAGGAGCAGTTGGGTATCACTGCTCTGAGACCCCCTTGCCACCCTGTGATGACAGAGCTTTTGGGGGTGACTGTCCCCTGTGGGGCTGAACAGGGGCCCCCAAGGGCCCTGCAACAGCTCCTCTTGCTGCAGGCGCTTCCCAGTGTAACTGAGGAGCTTTCTGCTTGCAGGGTCGTCTGCTGTGCCACTGGCCCTTCCTGACGCTGAGGTACACCCGTTGCCCTCGTTGGTATCGAGGGCCAGCAGCGCATCCGGCAGTGCTCCCTGAGTGAGTACTGCGGCATCAGGGACAGAGAGGGAGCCCACGTGCTGTGGCAGAGTAGACGAGAGGAGGGCAGGAGCATAACCCAGCCACCCTGATAGAGCAGGCAGGGGCGTGCTGAGGGGAGCCAGGGGCTTGCCGACCAAGGAGCAGGGCAGGAGGCCACAGAATCACAGAACCAATTAGATTGGAACAGACCTTTGAGATCATTGAGTCCAACCTTAACTGCAGGGAACCCCACCGCCAGGGTACACGGCTGTTCAGGACACCTGCAGATCCCTCTAAGCAGCACCAGGGCCAGAGCTTTGTCACCTCCTTCCCTGGAGCCTCTCTGGAGGCGGGGCTGCACTCCTCCTGCCAATTCTACTTCCCCCGCTAACCACCGCGGTGGAAATTGCCTTCTCCTGCTGGGTCTCAGATGGCTCCAGGCCATGCCAGCGTGGCAGCTGGGAGGAGAGCAGAGCCTTGAAGAAAATATTCGTATCACTTGTGTCTTCCCTGGGATGCCCTGTCCTTTTTCCACGCTGTTGGTCAGATGGGCCAAACAGAATGATCTTGGAGAAGGTGCCCCAGTCTCCAGGCCTGGCACCCAGCATTAATCACTGCTGCAGTGAGGGACACCAGTGAAGTCACACTTGACGTCTTCTGTCTCCCCAGATACCACATCCTGCAGGTCATCAACAGGCTCCATTTCTACCCAATGCCTGACAGAGCAGTTTTGAAACCATGCCTGCAACAGCCACATAGAGGTCTTCCTAAAGGCGGGGTTTGTGGTTAACTGCAGCTGTGCCAAGGGTCAGAAATCCTGCTTGGAGCAGAGCTCAGGCTGGGAGAGGTCATTTTTTGGCAGGCCCCTTGGGAGGGAGCAGGTTGTCAGAAAGGGGTCTGGTTTTGCCTGGGGTGTCAGCTGGATCTCTGGAGGCATCAGCACCCTGACACCACGGGCACAGAGCCCAGCGTGTTGGTGCAGCCCATGGCATCCCTCGTGCCACCAGACACATGCCTGGATGTGCCCCTGGGATGTTTCTTGATTCCCTGCACCCTTCCCGTGCAGGAAACAGAGCTGCACTCATTTCTCCCTGCTATCTCTCACCCTAGGTCCGACAGTGCTTCCCTATGTTCCCTCAGCAGATGCCATCACAAGAATGGACTACAATGTTCTGGAAGCTCTGCCTCTTCTCAGGCCACTGATGCCGTGCCATGGTGACACTCTTGACCTTGCATCTCGTGGCAGCCTTTTGTCTGTGCCCCAAACCTGGTACCTGGCCAGCAGGAAGGAGTGGGGAGAAATCCCCCGCTGATCCTGGGCTCCAGAGCTCGTGGCTCGGTCCAAAGGTCTTGTGTGCTGATAGCTGGGGCCAGACCGCACCCCCAGCTGGCTGGTGGCACCCAAGGAACTCATTTCAGTAGCCAGTGACTCTGGAGCTTATTGGTCTGATGTTCTTCACATGAAACAAATAATACACAGAGAGCAAAAGTGTGTGAATTTGAGGGTGATATAGCAGAAAGCTCAAGGCCAGTGCAGCCCAGCTCCTGAGAGATGCACTGTATAAGGAAAGGAAAGGAAAGGAAAGGAAAGGAAAGGAAAGGAAAGGAAAGGAAAGGAAAGGAAAGGAAAGGAAAGGAAAGGAAAGGAAAGGAAAGGAAAGGAAAGGAAAGGAAAGGAAAGGAAAGGAAAGGAAAGGAAAGGAAAGGAAAGGAAAGGAAAGGAAAGGAAAGGAAAGGAAAGGAAAGGAAAGGAAAAAGGAAAAAGGAAAGGAAAAAGGAGAAAGGAAAGGAAAAAGGAAAGGAAAAAGGAAAAAGGAAAGGAAAAAGGAAAAAGGAAAGGAAAAAGGAAAAAAGGAAAGGAAAAAGGAAAAAGGAAAGGAAAAAGGAAAGGAAAAAGGAAAGGAAAAAGGAAAGGAAAGGAAAAAGGAAAGGAAAGGAAAAAGGAAAGGAAAGGAAAAAGGAAAGGAAAGGAAAAAGGAAGGGAAAGGAAAAAGGAAGGGAAAGGAAAAAGGAAAGGAAAAAGGAAAGGAAAAAGGAAAGGAAAGGAAAAGGAAAGGAAAGGAAAAAGGAAAGGAAAGGAAAGGAAAGGACAAGGGGAAGAGACAAGAACAGCTCTGCAGAAACACAACAAATCTCCAAAGCAGTCCCTGGTGCCCCACTCTGCCAGGCAACTATAGCCAGACCTAGAATAAAATATCCTGAGTCTCCTGCCCTCCCTCCCTTTTGGGGCCTCTAAATAACCCCAAATTAAGCAAACTCATCCCAGGGAGCAGCAGAAGCAGAGATGGTTAGTGTCTCTATTGTCCCCACACAAAGCGTATCCCCAGCTGTGACAGAGATGATCTGTCACCCCCCTAGTCACTTCTGCCCTGTCCCCGGATTTCCCAGTTGTCCAATAAAGGGATTTTTGCAGCAGACACCCTGTTCCTCTGCCTCCAACCCGTGGTGTGTGGGCGTTATGCTGCCGCGGGAGGATGCAAAGCAGGTGGGAGGGGAGAAATTGTCAGGAGCTCAGGGACAAAGGGACACCTGTCTTTGGGACAGGCTGGGCAGACACACGCCTTGCTCAGGAGGCAGATTCCCCCACACCTCAATCCTTACACTGCCCCAGGCATAGAGCAAGGATGCAATTCCCCCTGGGAGCCAAGAAAGATCCTCAAACCTGTGTCTCACGTGCACTGCTTCCACAGCTTGTCACCTTAGGGCCCAGTCCAGCTGTCACCTCCCACCAGCAGCCCTGCTGGCAAGTGAGAACCCCTTCCTGTGCCCCCCGCACATGCCCTGCCCTCCATGGCCACGTCCAGTTCCTGTTATGCCTTTGCATGGATTCAGCTTTATTGCACATTCTGCAGATCCATGGAAGGCTCTGGCAGCAGGAAAACGAGAGGGCTCTCCTGCCCCCTCCATGTGCCTGACTCTCCTGTGCAGGTAGGACAGTGTCCTGAGCCAGTGCCACCCCGTGTCCCTGCGAGGTGGCAGGTCCCAGCAGGATGCAGGTGCGTCTCTGCTCTGGCTGCAGGAGAACCAGGATGGGAGAAGGTCTTGCAGGCAGAATCAGACTGCAGTGAGGGCAACCAGGCCCAGCTGAGCCCATCCTCAGAACCTCAGCCCTGCGTCACTGCCCAGAGCTCCTCAGGACCCACACGGTCCTTGCAGAAACCCTGGTCCTCAGTGCTACAGCTGTGGCAGGAAATTGAGGACAGCAGTGATGAATTCTTCAAATTTATCCTGATGGACTATGTGGCCTGCACCTTTAATGTACTGGATCTCTGCCTTGGGGAAGAGGCGTTGGATCTCTGGGTAGTCTCTGGAGCTGCAGGACAAGGGAACACACCATGATCAGAGGTCCCTCCTGGTGTCTTCCCTCACCTCCCCAAGCAGAGGGTGATCCCGGGTATGGCTCCTTCCCTGCTAGGAAAGCCCAGGGGGGGCCCCCAGGTTCCCCCTTGCTCCAGTGTGTGGGTGTCACTGGTGGCTGGAGGCACAGCCCTTGCTCAGGACCCTCCGCATCCCAGGGGGGGAACTCCCCTCCCACCCTTGGCAGCTGCAAAGAGCACAAGAGGTCAGACCTGGAACCACTTCTCTCCAGTCTCACCTGATATAGGGTGAGTCGGACCCTCCCAAGAAGAGTGCAGGACCAGGATATGGCTTGTGGAAAACAGGGAAGTTCATGATGTCTGCCAGGTGCCGGGAAATAGCCTCCAGGTTCACCCCGCCACACGTAGCGGCCCTCCACCTCCACCAGGTTGGTGAGGAGGAACTGTCTCAGCTGTGGGAGCTGTCACGGAAGGGGATCGTGCGCTCTTCAGTAAGAGCAACAAAGCAGGATGCCCTGGCACCCTCCATCCTCCCCTCTACCCTCATCTCCCACAGGATTTCCTACCTTGACCACGGGCTGCAGCTGGTCGTCAGCCAGCTGGCGTGCTGCCGAGCGGGACAGCCCCACCGGGACCTTCACTTCCTTCATGGCCGAGATGTAGGCGGAGAATTCAGACACGGGGGCGGTTGAGCCAGGACTGATGTCTACGGAGATGAGGCGCTCCACCAGGTCTGGCTGGAGACACAAGCAGGGCAGATCAGATGCCAGGATCTCCCAAGATCTCCCCAGAGGGAGTGGGGACAGGGCTCTGCTCCCAGTCTGATTCTCTGGAGGCTCTTAGCTCCATCCTGCCTCAGCAGAGACCTCCACATGCCCTTCCCAGAGTCCTTGTGCTTGGCAGAGATCTCCAAGCTCCCCTGCAATCGGTGCTGGAGGGACAAGGCAGAGCATGGGCTGGTGGACACAGATTTACTCCTGCTCCCACAGCCTGGCTTACAGCTCTGTGTGGGACAGCACCCACCCTGATACAGACAAGTCCCTCTGGAGCTGCGGGCAAGGCTGGCACCGGTGAACAGCCTCCGAAGGTGCCACCCCCTCCCTAAAGCCCCCCCTGGAACTTCCTGAGCCTGTGACCCCACTCCCATCCCCGTGCCTGCCGACCCGCTGCAAGGCCAGCGTCATGGCCGTCTTGCCCCCCATGCTGTGTCCCACGAGGATGCACTTGTTGATTCCCAGGCGGCTCAGGAGGTGCTGCACGTCCAGGCTCATTGCTTCATATGTCATCACAGGGCTGTGGGGGCTGCTGCCATGGTTCCGGGCATCCACTGTCAGCACCTGCCTGGGCAGGGGCACCGTGTCACCCCAGGCACTGCCCACCATGACCCTGCACTGCTCCCTGGGTGCTGCTCCTCCCCACACCCCCTGGGTCTCACCTTGCCGCTACCACGGCGTACCAGGGTCTTGGCCACCGTCTGGAAGTTGCCATGGCTGCCAAAGAGCCCGTGGAGCAGGACAAGGGGTGGCCGGTCCCTGCGACCCTCCACCTCCACATGGGCCAGGGGCACTGCACTGCAGGGAGAGAGGGGCACGGGGTATGGCCAGAGGAGTGGGGGGGAAGTGAGCCCTGCCCCTCTGCCCAGCCCTGGTGAGGCACATTTGGAGTGTTGTGTGCAGTCCTGGGCTCCTCAGGAAAAGGGAGACATGGAGCTCCTGGAGCAGGGCCGGCGCCGGCTGTGAGGATGAGGAGGGCCTGGAGCATCTCCGTGCCCAGGACAGGCTGAGGGAGCCGGGGCTGCTCAGCCTCGAGAGGAGCCCCAGCTGAGAGGGGCCCTCAGCCCTGGCTGTCCCTGGCTGCAGGGAGGGCTCAGGGCAGGGCCCAGGCTCTGCTCCGGGGCCCGGCAGTGGCACCAGAGCACCGGGCAGGGCCTGAGCCCAGCAATTGCCCTGCACAGGAGGCAGAACTGCTGCCCTGGGCAGGGCCCAGCCCTGAACAGGCTGCCCAGGGAGGGGCTGGAGTCTCCCTCAGCGGGGATATTGCAGAGCCCTCTGGGCACAATCCTGTGCCCTGTGCTCTGGGATGGCCCTGCCTGAGCAGGGAGGTGGCACCAGGGACCCTCTGGGGTCCTCTCCAGCCTGGCCCATTCCGAGGGAGCGCGGCCACGGCCGGGCCAAGGGCACGGTGGGGAACGGGGGGGGGGGGCGTGGCCACAGCCGGAGAAGGGCGTGGTCACTGGGGGCGTGGTCACAACCGCCCCGCCGCCCGCACGGGGCAGCGCGACCGGGAGGCGCGGCTTGCGGGAGGCGTGGCCAGCCTCGTGGGACGGACACGCCCCTTCTCGCGCTATACCCCCCGGGACCCTTCCCGGATCCGGTACCGCTCCCGCCGCGCCCGCCCCCGCCCCGCGCAAGGCCGAGCCCTTACGTGCCCACGGAGCGGGCGGCGGCGGCGGCGGGCGGCGGGGCGGGGGCGCGGGGCAGCCGGCGGAGCATCATGGCGGCGGCGGCGGCGGCGCGCGGGCCGTGACGCGACGTGCGCGGGGGCCCCGCCCCTGCCCCGCCCCGCCCCGCCGGGCGCCCCCCTGCGGCAGCAGGGCGGCAGCGCGCGCTCCGGGAAGGTCACGGCGGGGCCGGTGCCGGCGCTTCCCCCGCGGGCAGCGGAGCGGGCGGCGGGACACGGGGGTGGGGGCCCGGGGAACGTGAGCCGGGCGGGGCGGCTGCCTGCGGGCGGGGGTTCCGCAGGGCCCTGCCGCCCGCTGCCACCCGCAGGCACAACGGGACCGGGCGGCGCAGTCCCGCACTCGCCGCCCCCGGCCGCGCTTCCCCCAGGACCGGCCCCGCGCTCCTGCGGCCGCTCCTGCCCCTTTGTCCCTGCCCGCTGGAGCGTGGCGGCGGGCGGGAGGGAGCGGCCGAGCAGGGCGGCCTCGCCCCAGCGCGGCTCCCGGGCGGGGGAAGCGCCCCGCGGCCCCCCCGGCGGCCCCAGACTTTGGACTGCGGGCAGGGAGTGTCCCTGCGGCATCCAGCGGCTCCTCCGCTGCTTCTCGCCCCGACCGATCCCGGAGAGCTGCCCCTGGAATGCAGGGGGACAACGGGTCCGCGCCCCGAGCAGGGCCTCCCGGGGCGGGAGGGAGAGGGGCTGCGGCTGAGCCCTCTGCTGTCCTCGGCCCGGTGCCACTCGGGGGCTGCCGTAGCAGGGTGTGTAGGGTGACTTGGGGGGCTGTACCCCAGTGTCCCCCCTCCCGTGCCCACCTGGATCGTGCCCCACATCCCAACGACACTCGGGTACCAAAACAGGACACGTTTATTGACAAATGTAACCGGTACAGACCACGCGTAACAGGGACAGACGGTGCCGGGCCAGCAGCGATGGGGGGCTACAGCAGGGAGGCACCGTCCCCATCCCGTCCCCATCCCGTCCTCATCCCGTCCTCATCCTGCCCCGTCGGCGTGGCAGGACCTCGCCGGGCGCCGCTTCTCCCGCCGACCCGAAACTGCCTCGTGTTTAACCGAAACTGTCTCTATTTACACAGCCCGGCCCTGACCCCGCGGCCGTCCCCAACCCTTCCTTCGCGCCCCCCCCCCCCCCCGCCCCGGCGCTGCCGTCCCCGGGCCCCACGGAGGGCGATGAGAGTCCCAGGGTGGGTCGGTGGGGTGGGGGATGTCGGGGGGTTCCGAGGGACCCTGGGGGGCTCAGACATAGTTCCTCTTGTCGTAGCTGGTGACGGCTGAGCGTGGGGCAGAGTAGGCCACCTTTCCCGTGGGGTACCTGTCGTCTTTGGGGGGGCAGGAACAGCAAAGCAGGGCCCCCCCCAGCATCAGGAGTGCGGAAGCCGCCCAGCCCACGTAGAGCGAGGTGCCCAGCTCCCGCTTCTGCGCTTCGATCACCAGCGGGTTGTAGAAATCCCGGATGATGGTGTTGGCTGACCAGCAGACAGGGATGAGGGTCATGACACCAGACAGGAGGAAAATGACGCCGGAGACGATGGTGATCTTGGCTTTGGTGCTCTCGTCCTCCACGCAGCGGGTGCACTGGGCTCCCACGATGGCCACCATTAAGCCTATGACGGCCAAGATGATGGCCACCACCAGCAGGGCACGGGCGGCTTGCAGGTCCTGCGGCAACGCCAACATGGAGTCGTAGACCTTGCACTGCATCTGCCCCGTGCTCTGCACCACGCAGTTCATCCACAGCCCTTCCCAGATGATCTGGGCCGTCACGATGTTGTTCCCGATGAAGGCCGACACCCTCCACATGGGCAACGCGCAGCAGATGATGCTGCACAACCAACCCAGCACGGACAAGGCCACGCCGCCGATCTCCAGCCCCATCGACATGGTGGTGGACGGTTCAGTGACGTGCTCCAGGCGATGGTGGAGAAGAACCCACGGACCGAGACCGTCGCCGTCACCCGCCGCCGCTCGCAGCCGGGGGATCGGCTTACACCTGTGCGCAGCGCTATTTATGCAGGCTGGCCCCGGGGTGGGGTTTCAGTGCTGGCTGCTGGACGCTCCTCTCCGCTCCTCCGTCACCATCACCTGCGTCCCACACCCTCCCCTTTGTTTGCAGAGATGGAGCCAGGTAACCAGAGAAGGGCGGGAGGAGGAGAAACGCCACCTGCCACAGCCGTTCCCTGGTTTCGGCCGATGGGTATCGGGAAGCACTACCACCATGCTCGTTCCCACCAAACCCCTTCTGTGGACCTGGAAATGGCAAGGGTTCACCTTTCCCCCACAGAGGTGCTAGCAGGTCAGGGTTTGGTTGATTTCTGGAGCGTGGTATCGGTGCTCACGTTTAACTGGGGTTCGGTGACCGTTGGGCACCTTTGCATCGCCGTGCAAAGTGCAACGCCTTCGCCGTGCCATGAGGTTTGTGTCACCATTCCAGGGGACCTGCGGGTGCTCCCGGCCCAGCCGGAACCCCTCCAGCCTGGCCCCTCCTGTTCCCACCCTGCTGGGCCGGGAGCACTATCAGAGATCCTCTGACTGACTGATAAATATCTTTACTCATCCTGCACAAGTCTTGTGGCCTTGAAGGGAGCAGATAATGCACGTAACCACCCCGGCAGTGTCACCCCGACAACCTGAGCTGGCACCTGGCAAAGGGAAAAATATCCCAAGGCATGAGCAATCCCTTCAGGCCGGGCAGCAAGAGTCCCATGACTGTGGGGTGCATGTTTCCCCCCCTACCCTTGCATGCCGGGGGTAGTGCCAGTGCTTTCAGTCCCCCTCCCCCAGGAATGTGGTTGCTGGACACAGGCTTGCTCCTACCTGTTCCCTGCCTGCTCCAAAAATCTCCTCTACAACTTATTAACTACTCAAGAGCGCGGTGGGATGCTGGCAGCTGGTGCCGTGCAGCTAGGATGGGGGGGAGCCCTGCAACTGCCTGGCTGTGCCCCATGGTACCCTGACACCCCACAGCCAGAGGGGTTGGAGTTGGGTGCTCCCATATTATCCCGACAGCCAACAGCCAGCGGGGTTGGATTTGGGTGCCCCAGAGTATCCCAACACCCCATAGCCAGGAGGGTTGTATTTGGGTGCCCCACAGTGCCCTGATACACGGTGTCTGGTGAGCCACCTTCTATTGCCCAGCAGCACTCTGAACCCCCATAGCCAGTGGGGTCACCCCACAGCACCTGATACCCCATGTATGGCTGGGTCAGCTGTTGTCACCCCATGTCACCGCAGCACCCCATATCCACCCAGCCTGACCTCCAGCCCCTGCAGCACCTCATGTCTGACCTCCACCATGCGGTGGCACCCCGATAACCCCTTATCCATCCTCTGCCAATCCACAGCATCCCCAAAATACCCTGTACTTGGCTGGATGAGCTTCTGCCACCCCACTGTAACATGATCACCCCCCGAGGGCACCCAAAATCCCCACAGCCAGCCGGGGGGGTTGCGAGGCTGACCCTGTCTGTGCTGCTGGGGGAAGCCCGTGCAAGCAGCCCCCAGGGTCCTGTGCCCTTGTTGCTGGGGGTGCTGGGGGTCCCGGCCCTCGGGGGCACCTGGGGGTGGGTGTCCATGGTCCAGTGCTGTCACAGTGATGGTGGGCACAGGGCCAGGCTCGCTGGGCTGCCAGCAGCAAACAGGGGGGTTGGGCTGCCGAGGGCCCCCACGTGTGCAGGGAGGGGAGTTCCCGCAGGCCCGGAGTGCAGAGTGCACAGGCACACAGGTGAACACGCACACCATACAGACACACACACACACACACCATACAGACACACACACCATACAGACACACACCACAAACACACACACCATACAGGCACACACACACACACCATACAGACACACACACACACACACCATACAGGCACACACACACACACCATACAGACACACACCACAAACACACACCATACAGACACACACACACACCATACAGACACACACACACACACACACCATACAGACACACACCACAAACACACACCATACAGACACACACACACACACCATACAGACACACACACACCATACAGGCACACACACACACACCATACAGACACACAAACACACACACCCCCCATACAGACACACACCACAAACACACCCCATACAGACACACACCACAAACACCATACAGACACACACCACAAACACACACCATACAGACACACACCACAAACACACACCATACAGACACACACACACACACACCATACAGACACACACCACAAACACCATACAGACACACACCACAAACACACACCATACAGACACACACACACACACACACCATACAGACACACACCACAAACACACACCATACAGACACACACACACACACCATACAGACACACACACACACACACCATACAGGCACACACACACACACCATACAGGCACACACCACAAACACCATACAGACACACACCACAAACACACACCATACAGACACACACACACACACCATACAGACACACACACACACACACCCCCCATACAGACACACACCACAAACACACACCATACAGACACACACACACACACCATACAGACACACACCACAAACACCATACAGACACACACCACAAACACACACCATACAGACACACACACACACACACACCATACAGACACACACCACAAACACACACACACCATACAGACACACACCACAAACACACACACACCATACAGACACACACACACACACCATACAGACACACACACACACACCATACAGACACACACACACACACACCATACAGACACACACACACACACACACCATACAGACACACACCACAAACACCATACAGACACACACACACACACACCATACAGACACACTACAAACACACACACACCATACAGACACACACCACAAACACACACACACCATACAGACACACACACACACACCATACAGACACACACACACACACCATACAGACACACACACACACACACCATACAGACACACACACACACACACCATACAGACACACACACACACACACCATACAGACACACTACAAACACACACACACCATACAGACACACACCACAAACACACACACACCATACAGACACACACCACAAACACACACACCATGCAGACACACAAACACACACACACCATACAGGCACACACCACAAACACCATACAGACACACACCACAAACACACACACCATGCAGACACACAAACACACACACACCATACAGACACACACACACACACCATACAGACACACACACACACACACCCCCCATACAGACACACACCACAAACACACCCCATACAGACACACACCATACAGACACACACCACAAACACACACCATACAGACACACACCACAAACACACACCATACAGACACACACACACACACACACCATACAGACACACACCACAAACACCATACAGACACACACCACAAACACACACCATACAGACACACACACACACACACACCATACAGACACACACCACAAACACACACCATACAGACACACACACACACACCATACAGACACACCACAAACACACACACCATGCAGACACACAAACACACACACACCATACAGACACACACCACAAACACCATACAGACATACACCACACACACACACACCATACAGACACACACCACAAACACACACATACACACCACAAACACACACACACCATACAGACACACACACACCACAAACACATGCACACAAACACCACAAACACACACACACCACAAACACACACACAGAAACACACACAGACACACACACACACAGACTCAAAGTCACACACACAGACACACACAGACACACCCACACACAGATGCACATACACAGACACACGGACACACAGCTGCACACAGACACACAGATACACACACCCCCTCTGCCGGCAGTGACGCCCTGGCATGCAGCCTCACACACAGACACACAGACTCATAGTCACATGGACAGACACACAGACACCGACAGACTCATGGACACACAGACACATGGACAGACACAGACAGACACACAGATAGTAATGCAGCCAGACGCACAGACACACAAAGACACAGGGACAGACACAGGGACAGACACACGGACACACAGCTGCACACACAGACACACAGACACACGGATGGACAGACATGCAGCCAGACACACAGACACACACACAGACATGTGGACTGACGGACACACAGACACACACAGCCATACAGACAGTCAGACACACAGCCAGACACACAGACTCACAGACACACAGAGACTCACAGACAGATTCCCAGACACACAGACACACAGAGACTCATGGACACAGACAGACAGAGTGACAGACAGACTTACGGACGCACACACAGACTCAGACACACACACAGTGGCAGAGGTGAGCAGGCACGCTCTGCTGGTGCAGGTGCACACCCACAGCCGCACCCAGTGCACGCGTGGCTGCGGGGCTGCGGGCAGGGGGTTACCCTGGCAGGGCTCTGGGGCAGGGGGGACCCCAGGCAGGGCTGTGGAGTGTGAGGATGCGCCAAGCAGGGCTTTGGGGTAGGGTTATACCCCAAACAGGGCTCTGGGGAAGAGGGGGTGGCACCCCAGACAGGGCTGTGGGGCACAGGGGTAGGGGCAGGGTTATACCCCAGGTCTGTGGGACAATGGGAATACTCAATACCAGGGCACCGGGCAGGAGAGATAACCCACGTAGGAGTGGGGGGTAGAAGGGAGGGATACCTCTGGGTAGGAATATGGGACAGGGGGGATACCCCAAGTAGGGCTGTGGGGCAGGGGAAGAGAGAGATACTCGAGGCAGGTGTATGGGGTAGGAGCTACTGGGGCAGAGCTGGGGTGGGACGGGGCAGCGAAACACCACAGCCCCCGACCCTGCAATCAGAGCTCTGCACGCGGCGTCCCCACTTCATCATCCCAAATTGCCCAAAGTACAGGCTGTGTCCAGTGTCGTGCCGGCCTGGGGCAGCTGCTGCTGCCTGACTCACGATGGAGGAAGGGGCAAATCACCGGGGTTTCGGGGTGCCAGCCACCCCCGGCAGGACACATTCTTGTGGTGAGCAAACCAGTCACTGGTGTTTACTGAGGAGCTGAGCAGGGCCGGCGTCCCTGGGGGATTCCTGGGAGCACCCCCATCCCAGCTGCTGCATCTCCCTCCCTGGTGCGGTCCCTCTGCACTCCCTCACAGCTGGGGAGGGATGAGGAGTATCCGAGTCCCTCGGGATGGGGACAAAGTGTGGTGGCTGCAGGAACTCAGTGGTGACACGGGGACAGGTTTGCTCCACTGTGATGCAGAGACCCCAAACAAATGTCAGATCCAAAGGTCACAGGAGCATCCCCGGTTTGGAGGCCCCAAAGGAAGGATCCCTGCGCTGACACGGGGGACACCCACTGCAGCATCCCCCATCCTTGCATCCAGCACCCGGCAGCACCCCGGGGGTGAGCAGGAGGTGACGGCAGAAACCGCCCCGGGCGCCGCGGGGCCGCGTCCCACTCGCGTGCGCGGCGGGGCCGGGGTGTTCCCCGCCGGGGCTGGGGTGTTCCCCGCCGCTGCGGTCGGGAGTTCCGGCGCGTTCCCCCCCAGGGGAGCGGGGCCGGGCCGGTAAATGCCGCCTCGGCTGCTTATATTTCAGGCGCGGGGCTGCTGGCTCTGCCCCGGCCAGGGCACACAGGCAGCCCATTGTTGGAGCCCCTTCGGCGCGGCGGGAGCAGGTGAGGCGGCTTCGAGCATCAATGGCAGCTCTGTCTGCCGGCGGGGCGGGGAGGGAGCTGCGGCACACGGGGGCTGGGGGCGGCGGGGGACATGGACTAGCGGGATGTGGCAAGGGGCTGGTGGCTCGCTGGGGGATGCTGGGCCATGCCTGGGGCATCCCCACCCCGACAGCTCTGATCGGCTTCCCCACGGCTTTGCCGTGGCATCCCGCTTCCTCCGAGCATCGCCCCTGGGAGACCCCCATTGCACCGCCCGTGACCCCCTCCCTGATCCATCATCTCCCCCATCCCTTCGCCAACCACCTTGGCAGCGCTTGGGGCTGTTGTCCCTGTTGGGAGCCACTTGTTGCTCAGAAATTGGACAGAGTTTTGACTTTCAGAGCGACTTCAGGCCGAAGGTCCCGTCTCTCCCAGCGGGGACCCCGCAGGTCCCGGCGCTCGGCTCCCCTCCCGATAAGACTTTGCTTTCCCATAGTGAGAAACAACCTGACTGTGCATATTTGAGTCGGTCGGAGGGGTTTATGTTGGGCAAGGATGTTTTTTGGGAACATTCAGTCTCTGGGCTGCCGGTAACTAATCCTCGGCCCTGGTGGGGAGAGGCTGCCCCTCTCCTCACGGGCTGAGTGGGAGGGTTGTTGGCCGTGCCTTGCTTGGCAGATGTGAAGCCAGAGATCCCGGTGGAACATCGTTTGCTGGCGAGTCTCACCTGCCTTTTTGGGACCTTGAGGTAGCCGGGTTGGTGGGTCCATGCGTGGGTCCTGGGGGATGAGGGGCTCTTGGCTCAGTGACACGGGGTGTGTGAGGTGGGACTGTCACCTGTGTCCGGGGTGGGGATGTCCCCAAACCCTTTTTGGCAGGAGGTTCATGCCCCAAGCCCCTCTCTCTGCAGGGTGTCCTCTACCCTGAGCAAGGTCAGGGTGACACAGCCTCTGCTGTGCACCCAGCAGTGCCTGGCATTGTGGTGACACTGGGTTTAGTGTCACCTCCCTGCCTGCGAATGGCCTCACTGCCCAGCTGAGGGGCTGCAATGTGTCCCCATGCTGGTGAACAAGTGTCCGAAGGTGTTTCCTGATGGATATGCCAGGATGGGAGCTCTGCCCTCACCAGTCCTCGTAGTGCAGTGGAACAGGGATGGGACCCCAGGCTCCCACATGTCCTTCAAATCCCACTGGATTTGGGGGGTGGGAATCCACACCTGTCTGGGTGCTGGGGCAGGTGGTGGGGGGTGAAGGCTTGGGATGGGTTGAGTGTGTTGAGTACCCCATTTTGGGGTGGAGGAGCTCCCTGCTGAGCAAGTGGGCTGTGGTCCCACCAGGACATGTGCCTGTGCCATGGCTCCTTGCAGGTGACACTGGGGCAAAGCTGGGACTGGGGTCCTGCAGGATGGACTGGGAATGAGCACTGGGATGGGGCTGTGGGGCTGGTGTCCATGAGTGGTTGCCCTGGATGGCATGTCCTGAGGTGCTTGGTGGTCCCACCTGTGCTGCAGCACCATCCTCGGGCTCCAAGGGCACTGGGGTTGGCTGATGCTCCTCTGCTCCGTGCTGAGCCGGTGCCTGTTGGCCTTGCTGGCCGGCAGTGCTGGGCACATGGGGCTGGCGGTGCTGTCCAGGCAGGTGTGGCACTGGGGAAGGGCACAGGGGCTGCCCCTGTGTGGCAGCTGCCAGTTGGAATATCTGTCACGTTCCAGCATTAATTACAGTAATTGGCTGTCAGAGGCTGTGCTGGTGCCTGCTCTGCCTCCGAGGGGGAGTATGAGCAGCTCAAGCTTTGATGCTCTGTGCGCGGGGGAGTCCCTGTCCCCACCTTGCCATTTGTCCCCAGCCCAGAGACATGTCCCCACGTGTCTGCAGGGACACGGCCCATGCGAGCCACACACACATGTGGGTGTGTGCTTCTCTCCAACCCCAAATAATGTGGTGGTTACAGCAGCTGGCTGGGAGGTGAAAGCCTCAGGCAGAGTCTGGCCCCGGCGGGAATGCTCTGGAGCCTTGTAGATTAAAGGGAGCCCTTGACCACAAGGCTCTGGCCGCAGGGTGGACACTCTGGTATGTGAGCAATGCGGGCGTTCCAGCAGGACAGAGCACAAGTCAGGCAGGCAGGACCCTGACCATCCCCTTAGGCTGGGGTCTGCTGTGAGACAGGGGTGTCCCCAGGCATCCTCCTGGCACTGCAGTGCACGGGCCACCAGGCTTGTCCCAGCACACTGGGACGTGATGCCCAGGGACATCCTGGCACCAGCACCAGCAGCTCCAGAGTCTGTCATACCAAGCAGACCACAAGTGGTTGGATCGTGATGGTAACGCCAGTGTTTGGGAAAACTAAGATTATCTCAGTGCCTCTTATCTTTTCAGAGGCCCAGGATTAAGCTGGGGTGATGAAACAGTGCAATGTCCGTCTGTCCGTCTGTGCCGTCTGTCTGGTGTTGTGCTGCACCTGTGCAGGTGCTGCAGGAGCTCGGAAGGAGCGGGGAGGGGACCTGTGTGGGAGTCATGGATTAAAGGAGGACAGGTCAGCTGCAGTATGGCATCAGTGCTGGCACTGGACTGGCCTCGGCACTGGGATCAGTGGGTACGGCACTGGGGCACCGCGAGGCCGGATCTGCCCCTCACAGCCCCAACCCACCCAACCCCACTAGGCAGGCAGTGGGACATGGGCAGAGCTGGGGCTGAGGGTGGCTGTGTGAACCCTGGCTCAGCACTGGAGCACCGGTGGGCTGGGTTTGGGGTCTGCACCCCCCATTGCCCCAGGCAGTGCTGTCTCTCCTTCGTGGGGAACCGGCAGCTGCTCCAACCGGTTTGTGGGTCTGGGCGGTGACACCTCCTGCCCCAGGCCTAATGGAGGGCAGGGAAGTGCTGGTACGGACGCCAAGGAGCAAACAAGGGCTGCTTGTGTCCTGCCGGGCACAGAGCCCAGCAGCCAGGGAGGACAACGTGCTGCTCCCCCAGCACAGGGCCATGGCGGGGCCAGAGGCTGGGCTGATGTTGGAGCAGTCATCATGAGCTGGAGGGAAACTGAGGCATGAAGGCGTGAAGGAACCCCATGCAAGTGATGGAGCAGAAGGTGCTGGCAGTGATGGCAGAGATATCCCGGTGCCTGGACACCGGCTCTTCCCCTCTGGCATCACGGGCTGAGCCCCAGCGCTGCCCTGGGCATGTCCTGCCTGCCCACAGCAATGGGATGCACTCCTGCACCTGGGTGGCCTGATCCCGGTCCCCTGCATCCTCCTCCGTGGGAGCAACCGGGATATTAAGTGTCATCGCTGCAGGGAGAAATACAAGTGGAAGAATCCCGGGAAACTGGTTCTACCCCTCCGTCCGGTGCCGGCGGCAGGCCGGTGGCTGCGGCAGCGCTCCTCCCTCGGCAAAGGCATATAATGCCTGCCATGGTCCCGGCAGCCGGCACTGCACGGCGGGAGGCGGGCAGGGGAGCGGGCAGCGAGCGATGGCCTCCATGGGGATGCAGGTGCTGGGCATCGCCCTCTCCGTCATCGGCTGGTTGGCCTCCATTCTCTGCTGCGCGCTGCCCATGTGGCGGGAGACGGCCTTCGTCGGGAACAACATCGTGGTGGCCCAGATCATCTGGGAAGGGCTGTGGATGAGCTGCGTGGTGCAGAGCACGGGGCAGATGCAGTGCAAGGTGTACGACTCGCTGCTGGCCCTGCCGCAGGACCTGCAAGCTGCTCGTGCCATGGTGGTGGTGGCCATCGTCCTGGCCATCCTGGGCACCCTTCTGGCCGTTGCCGGCGGCAAGTGCACCAACTGCGTGGAGGACGACACCGCCAAAGCCAAGGTCATGATCCTCTCCGGCATCATCTTCATCGTCGCCGGTATCCTCATCCTCATCCCCATCTCTTGGTCGGCCAACAGCATCATCCAGGACTTCTACAACCCGCTGGTCTCCGACTCGCAGAAGCGGGACCTGGGCTCGTCCCTCTACGTGGGCTGGGCGGCCTCGGCGCTGCTGCTGCTGGGGGGGGGGATCCTGTGCTGCACCTGCCCCCCCCGCGGAGAGAAGCCCTACTCCGCCAAGTTCACGGCTGCTCGCTCGCTGCCAGCCAGCAACTACGTGTAGGAGCCGCCGCGCCTGCCTGGACGCCCCGGCCGCTCCGGGGAGCGGGGACCTCCCGGGACACTCAACCTCCCCGGCTGGGACTGGCCGGGCGCCGGCGCGGTGCGAGGGAGGGCAGACAGAGCCGCCTTTGTTTCACCGGGATTCAAGCCGGTTCTTTAGTCTCGGCTGAGACAGGGAACAAGGAGATCCTGTCCTGGCTGCCCGCGGTGGGAGTCCTGCTCCCCCCGGAGCATCCAGCTGAGGCATCTTCTCCGAGACACCGCCTGATCCCCTCCTCGAGCATTTCCTGGCTCCCGGTATCGGGGTGCGCCATGTGGTGACACAGCTCGCAGGAGCCCGTCCCGCGGGTGGCACAGGGCTCTGTCACCCCGCGTGGAGCTCCCCGGGACGTGTCTGTCCCTCGGGGTGGGTGGCGGTGTCGGTGCTGGCAGGGACAGCGAACCTGTCCCACGTGGTCACGGGGACGTGGTGGCTCTGCAGACCCCGGCAGGGTCTTGAGGGGTGACAGGGGCTCTCACCTGCCTGTTCCCTAAATTTTGACTATGACCTACTTTCGGGGCTCGGAGCGGCCGTACCGAGTGTGATTTCTCGCGGCAGCTCCCCAGGGCGGGGGCATCATTATCCTGGGAGTGGGAAGGCAGCGGCCGGGCTGGGAGAACCGGTCGGGGAGGCAGGACCGGAGCGGGGCTGTGCCCCCGCATGGAGGGGGCGACTCCCGGACCCGACTCTATCGCCCCAGAGTGGGGTGCCTGGGGCCGGGAGTGGGGTCTCACAGTACCCCTGGCTGTGCTGCCGTCCGTCCGCGTGTCCAGCCTTCCCGCATTAAACGGCAGCTGCTCAGACCCTGCTGTGCCTCGTGTTCTTTACCCTCTCCAACACCTGCCTGGGTGGTGGGACAGCCCGGTGCTCTATGCCCTGGGCTCCCGCCCCCCTAAGAGATCACCCAAATCTGCTCCTCGGAGCCTCGTGAGATCCCCGCCGCCTGTTCCAGCCCTGGCATCACTCGCCGCTCCCCTCCCGAGCGGCCCCGGAGGTGACAGCGGCTGCTTGCACGGCACAAAGCCTGTCCCACGCCTGACCCGCCGCGATCTTCCCACCCGAGCAGGAAGAAGGTGGCGGGCGCCCACCGGGGCGGGTCGGGGCGCGCTGGCCCCGGGGCCACCCCACAACCCCGGCTGGGAGCGCCCCGGGGCCGGCGTGGGCAGCGCCGGCTGTTTTGCCTAACTCGCTTCGGGCACGGCAAGTGCTCCTCTGGCTTGGGAACATCCTTCCTTCCCACCTCGGGGCTCGTGGGGACGAGGGGCGACTCCGCCTGGCTCTGGGTGTCTCATCTGGATCTGAGGGCCTGAGGGCTCCCAGCTCCCCAATCCCTTCGTGGGGCACGGGAATGGTGGAAAATGTGCCTGTAGCCCTATGGTGCCGGCGGCCAGGTGGGAATGTGAGCACAATGGTCTCTCGAGGACCCCTGGGGAACCATGGAGCCACCACCTGTCCCCCTGCAGGCGGTCACACACCCTGGTTTGGGTGTCTCCTGTGGCCCAGGTCCCGCTGGCTGGGGAAGGGTGCCCGGGATGGGTCCCATCATCCCGGCCCCTGCCTGCCTGGAGCACGGGGAGAGGGACTGTGATTTTAGCCCAAACGGTCTTTCACGGCCCAGGGGATGCAAAGTGCCAGTGCTGGGTGTCCATCAGGCTGCTGAGGGATGAAAGGTGCTGGGGAAGGAGTGGGGATACAACGGGAGAGGAGAGGCTGAAGTAACCGAAACCGGGACAGGGGAAATGGTGGTGAAACCTCTGGCAAGAGCCGCAGGGTGTGCCAGGCACAACCGATACCCGCTGAACTCAGGGCCATAAAAACCCGTCTGGTCCCAGCCACCAAGCGCAGCGCAGGCACCCACGGATGAACTCTGCTCCGTGAGGGGCTGAGCTGGGTTTGGGCTGAGCCAGGGCCACAGCGGTCACATGTGACCATGATGGAGCTTCTGGTGTGTCCAGCATGTGTCCCTGTACCAGCCACCCCTCTCCCAGGGACACCACCTGTGTGACCCCATAGCCCCTCACCAGGGTTTGCCCTCTCGGGGCTGCTCTGGGGTGGTATCGCAGAAGGTGCTGAGACCCAGAGCCGGGATCAGAGCAGACCTGAGCTCTGACTGATTTCCATTTCCTCCTGGAGAGGAGATCCCGGATCCAAAGGTCACTGCAGCATGGCTGTGAGGGCAAAGCCAAACTGGGAGCAGGCACTGCTGAGGGGGGTGGGGGGCTGCCTTCCCTGCCCGTGTCCCTGGCATGAGGCTCGGGGCCAGGGAGGCTGAGCACCAGTGGTGGAGTGGGACACGGGGTGGGCACTGGGGGTTGGCCAGTGACATGGGGTGAGTGTGGGGCGGGGATTTTGCCCTCTGGAGCACTGGGGGATGGGCACAGAGAGCCCCCTATCCTACTCCCCAAAACCCATCCCTTCCCTGACACTTGCCATGCCCTGGGAAGGGGCGATGGCAGAGGCTGGGCTGTGCTGTGCTGTGGGGCCAGTGTGACACACAGGGGCTCCTGCACCTTGGCCTGCTCGGGGCCTGGGTCCTCAGAGCCACACGTGTCCCCATCCTGTCCTGCAGCACCGCCCCATGGCATTCATGCCCCCATGTCCCTTGAGTCCCCGTGTCACTCATGTCCCCATGCTGTCCTGCAGCCATTCCCACCCCGGTGGGGAGCAGGACATACAAACAAAGCCCATGCTGTCCCTGGCTGGGGGCTGTGCCTGTGACACCTGTGCCCTGTCCCGCAGGAGCTGCCGATGGCGATGATGACCATGCAGATGGGAGGGCTGATGATGGCCGCACTGGGCTGGCTGGGCTCCATCCTCACCTGTGCCCTGCCCATGTGGAAGGTGACTGCCTTCATTGGCTCCAACATCGTGGTGGCCCAGGTGTTCTGGGAGGGGCTGTGGATGAACTGCGTCTACGAGAGCACGGGGCAGATGCAGTGCAAGGCCTACGACTCCCTGCTGGAGCTCACCTCCGACCTGCAGGCTGCTCGTGCCCTGGTGGTCACCTCCATCTTCGTGGCCTTCCTTGCCTTCCTGATGGCCCTCTCGGGAGCTGACTGCACCCGCTGCGTGGACGACAACGGCACCAAGACCAGGATCTCTGCGGTGTCAGGTGTCATCTTCATCATGGCCAGCATCATGCTGCTCATCCCCGTCTCCTGGTCTGCCAACAGCATCGTCAGCAACTTCTACAACCCCATGGTGCCTGAGGCCCTCAAGAGAGAGCTGGGGGCTGCCCTCTACATTGGCTGGGCCTCCAGTGCCCTGCAGCTCTTCGGTGGCGGTGTCCTGTGCTGCTCGGGATCCCAGTCCCAGCAGGACCACTACCCCAAGAAGTACCGGGCAGTGAAAACCTGCGGCCCGATGGGCTATGCCATGAAGGACTATGTGTGAGCCACTGTGCCCGGGTGCCAGCCCAAGGCAGAGCACCACTGTCCCTGTCCCATGTCCCCATGCCACCCCTGCCCATGCACTGCCTCCTCCTGCCCATCCCCATGCTGGCTGACCCCCAGCACGGTCCCCATGTGTGCCCTTCCCCAGGGCAGGGACTATAAACATCCTGGTGCCACCAAGGCTGCCTGGGCTCATTTTGAACAGCGCGGTGTGGGGAGGATGGTGATGCGTCCTGGGGGTGCTGTGCCCTGCCAGCTGCTGTGTTCCAGCGCCTGGAACATCCCATGTTCCCGTGGGGATCAGCTCCTGGTGTTCCCTGCAGCAGGAAACTGAGGCAGGGAGAAGATGCTGAGAGCTGAGAGAGGCACAGAGGGACACCAGGGGCTCTCAGCCTCCGTGGACTGGGAGGGGACCCCAGACAAAGGCTTGAACCCCCCCTCCCGGGCTCCTGGCCACCCACCCTGGAGGGTCCACATTCCCCCTGCTCTGGGAACAGCACACAGCAGGCAGACAGCAGGGACAGGGTTTATTGAACAGGCAAGTGCAGGGCTGGGGACAGCCACAACCCCTGGCTGCTCAGGGGACAATGGGGAGGGAGAAGTAGGGCAGCTACGGATGGGCACAAGGACACAGGGGACAAAGCACAAGGGTGACAAGAGCCATGGGGAGGGTGAGTGTGGAAGATGTGGGATGCCCTGGGTGAGGGACAGGGACAGACACAGCCATTGCCTCACATTGGGGAAGAGCTCCTGAGGGGAAGGATGCAACCTGTTCCCAGGACCATGGGAACAGGATGAGCAGGAACAGGTCTGAGGGAAGGGAAAAATGAAAAAAGCCCAAATATTCTAGCAAGAAATTTAGGTAAAAAACTTCCCAAGGGAGCAGTGGAGGAGGAATTGTGGAGGCAGCCCAGCAAGGGGCTGGGGGAACAGGCTGGGCAGGCAGTGCTGGGTGGGGAGCAGCCACCAGCTCCCGAAATCCCTTCCAAACTCATTTTCCACCCAGACCATTAACTACAAAGCTGTGGGAAAATGAGAGATTCCAGCAGCTGTTGTGGGATGAAAGGCGGATGTGGCACTTGGAAAGCCTCTCCAGCTGGGAGCCACCTCGGCATTGCTGCTCCGGCTCTGGATGTGGAGGCTCCTGCACCTCAGGGCTGGGTTCAGCCCTGGGAAGGATGAGGATGGGAAGCCACAGCACACAGTGATGGGGACCCACCCCTAACAGTCCCCAGGTAAAGACTCTGGGGGTGGGAGATGAAGGAGGATCCAGATTTTGACCATGAGTGCTGAGGTGGGTGAGGTGGGGAGAAGACATCCTGGACTGGACATGCCTTGGAAAGCAGCCATGTGGGTCTGTGAGATGTCATGGTGAGCGCTGAGGTGCTGGGGACAATGCCTGAATGTCAGAGCTAAAGGTGGTGCCCAGGTGACCCTGGCAAATCCAGGAGACCCTCCCCATGCCGAGGAGAAGACAATGGCCCCAAGCCCAGACTTGGGGGAGAAGGAACCAAGAAAGGGAATGGGGAAACTCCCCCCAAAAAACTCCCCCTGCCCTGCTCCAGGAGGGGGTCACTGGGCTCAGTTTTATAAGGGGCCCAGTGCTCACCCCATCTCCAGAGCCATGCTGGCTCTCAGCCTTCCTCCAGGTGCGGCACAGGGCACTTCTGGTAGATGTAGACCACCCCGGAGATGTAGCCGGTGCCCTGGGTGCTCTCCTCCTCGGTGGTGGCCCTCTCCCAGTATTCCACCTCCTGGGCCAGCAGCTTCTGCCAGGCTCCGCTCCACTCCAGCTGCCCCATCGCCGCCTCCAGCTCTGCCTTGTACCGCAGGTTCGAGGGGTTGCTCCTCGTCGTCAGGCACAGGAAACCGCCTGCAGGACAGGAGACAGGTAACGCTGACACAGCGTGTCCCTCTCTGGGGATGGCACCCCCTGGCAAGGGTGGGGACACGGAGAGGCACTGAGAGCCTGCCAGGAGTCAGCGCGCAGGGAACAGGCAGGGCAGGGGCACAGACAGGGCATGGACAAGGCAGTGGGCAGGGCACAGACAGGACAGCAGGCAGAGATGGGCAGGACAGGGGGCCAGTGGGCAGCGGATGGGCGGGATGTCACGCCTGAGCACGGGCTGTCACACACCAGCACTGCTACTGCCACCTCCTACCTTGTCCCGCTGCCCGGACCTGGCAGTGGGCAAGGTCAGGGACCCGTGCCATCGCCCGTCCTTTGGCAGCAGGGACAAGGCCACGGGTCCAGCGTCCAGCGGGATGGGGACCCACATCCACCGGAGCCCGGTGTCCTCATCCCACCACCCCGGGGGTCGCGGCGGGGAGGGGACACGGGCCCGTTACCCGGCTTGGTGACCCGCAGCAGCTCCGGCAGCACCGTGCTCGACACTTGCCCCTCGCCCAGGGCCCCCACCACCGTCACGGCGTCGTAGTGCTCTGCGAGGACACGGGGCGTCACCGGGGGCCCTCCGGGGCTCCCCCCGCCCGGTGCCGGCCCGTCACCTGCGGGACACGCGGGTGTCACCGAGAGGTCCCTCCGGGGTCCGGCCCCTCCCGTTACCTGCGGGCGCGGGCAGCGGCTCCGTGCCCAGGACGCAGAGCCGCAGCTCCTGGTAGAGCCCGGTGCTCCGCGCCTGCTCCAGCATCCCCGCGCTGCCGTCCACGCCGTGCAGGCAGCGGAACCCGCGCCGGTGGAGCTGCGGGGACAGAGGCACCGTCACCCCCGCCCCGTCCCGTTATCTCCAGCCCGCCCCGTCCCGTCCCGTCCCGCCGGTACCTCCCGCGCTACGAGCCCGGTGCCACAGGCCACGTCCAGCAGCCGCGCCTCGGCGCGCGGCGCGGGGAAAGCGAAGGAGAGGGAGGCGGCGGCGAGATGCGGTGCCCGGTACTCCAGAGCCGCCACATCCTGCGGGGACACGGCGGTCAGCGGGGACGGCCGCGGCCCCCCGGCGCTCCCGTCCCCGCGGGGTCCCCGGTACCTGCTCGTAGCGGGCGGCCCAGCCGTCGTAGAGCCGCAGCCGCTCGGGTAGCGCCGAGCCCCGGTGCACCGCGGCCACCTGGTCCCGGAGCGCCGCCGGCAGCCCCATCCCGGTACCGGCCGGGCCCCCGCGCCCACCGGCGGGGCTCCGCTCGGGACACGCCCCCCGCAGCCCATTGGCTCCGCCCCCGCTCGGGACACGCCCCCCGCAGCCCATTGGCTTCTCCGCCCGCCCAGGGCACGCCCCCAAGCGCGTTTTGTCAATGACCCCGCCCCCACAGAACACGCGATCCCCGTCTAGGCCACGCCCCCTCGCCATCCATTGGCTCCGAGCGCCCGCCCCGGCCACGCCCCCCGCGCTCCATTGGGCGCCGGAGCCGCCCCCAGAGCGGGATCGGGGCGTTGGGAGCGACCAAGTGCGCAGGGCAAAGGGGGGGGACGGGCCGGGCCGGGTGTCCTGGGATTCGGCCAAGTGTCTGAGTGGTGACCAAGGGCCCCAGGACGGTGTCGGGTGCCCTGGGGGGGATGACCAGCTCCAGGGATGATGACATCAAATGCCCTGGGGGCGTGGTACCGAATTCCCACGGCAGGTGGCCCCAGGAGCCCCAGGGCTACCACTTTCTCCCAGCAGTGTCCACTGTTTCTGCTGCTCTGTCACTTAGAGGGGTCAGTTCCCATTGCGTCACTCATATCCCAGGCGCGGGGACAGTGCCCTGGACGGGTCACCTTCTGCCCGGCCCCGGGCTCCAGCCCCACACGGCCCCATCCTGCGTCCGCATCTTCTTCCCCCACTCCGACCGTCACCCAGCTCGGCCAGCACCCGAGCCCGCCGTGTCCCACCGTGTGCGGCAGGGAGAGCCCGGGACTGCCCCGGGGAGGGGCCACCCACCGCCGGGACAGGTCCTCCTTGTCCTGACCTGCCCATCCCGCTCCCGCGGGGCGGGGGTCATTCTGCGCTGCCCCTCGGCGACAGGGGACAGGAGCGGGCAGTGGCTGGGAAGGAGGAGGCACATTCTGGCTCCTGCGAGGAGCGGGGAGTTGGAACTGATGATCCCTGCTGGGTCCCTTCCAGGCCGAGGTGTGCCATGATGTATAATCTGCGTGGAGTTTGGGTTTTGCTCAGAGCAAGAAACACCCCCGAGAAGCAGCACGATGCACAGCGGGGGTGGGATGTCCCCTCCGGATCACAATTCTCTGGAATGCCCGATGCACGTTCCGCATCCAGCTGCGTTATCTCCCGAAGGGCTGGCCCTGGCAGGTCACTGCCGGAGTCCCCTGTCAAACCAACCTTTGGTGCCGCAGCGAGGACGAGGGACAAGCTCTGGGACAAGCCACAGCTGTGCCCATCGCCTCTGGCTGTTTCCAGCAGCAAAACAGACGGATCCAGCCGCTAGTTAGTGACGGATTCAGCTGCTAATTAATGACGGGAAGAAAATGCGGTTCCCTGATGGAGCCGGTGGCTGCCCCGAGGCCGCGTTGGTGGCTTCGTCACCTCCTCTGCGGTCCCCGTGTCCTCCTGCTCCTCTGCCCTTCCGTGGCTGGGGACCTGCCCGCGGTCGCACGGGGGGCCAGCCCAGCCCCGCGGCGGGCAGTGCTGGCCGGGGCCCTCGAGAGGGAGCCCTGCGCCCGCGGGACCGACCCCGCGCCCCGCCGGGCTCCGGTGTCACGCCCGGGGACGGCCTCGGAGAATTCCTGGTGGAGCGACAGAGGACAGTGCGGGGCTGGGGGGCGGCAAGGCCTCGGCCCCGGGACAGCGGGGACCGCCCCCCCACACCTGAGGACACCGGGATGGCTCCCAGGCGGCGTCCAGGGGGCTGCAGCCCTGTGGCAGCTCCTGCCACTGTTCATGAGCATTTTGTCCCCTCTGCTGCCACCAGCGTGGGCCCAATCCTGTCCCTCGTGCCTGGCGTCCCCGGGAGAGCTGTGGCCTCCAACAACGGCCCTCACAGCTCATCGTGGTTCCCACCACTAATTGAACCTTCCTTTACAAACGCTGCCCCTGTCTCTGCTGGCCCCAGGGGCCACTGGGCCTTGCCTTCCACAGCCTTGACCCGCACGGACCCAGCCCCGAATTAGCCGGTGCTTTCCCAGGCATCCCCTTCCGGGGCTGGCTGGCCCTGTCACAGCACAGCTGTGCACACATCTGCACCCTGTGTCACCACCACCACGGCTCTGGGCTGGCTGCCACCCAGCTGGAGCCAGCCGGGGTCTGCACCGGACCTGCTGCCAGCGCTGGATACCCTGGGCTGTCCCCGCTGACCGCAGGGGACAGAGGTGGCAGCAGGCTGTGGCGGGTTGGAGCGTCCCACGGCCAGTGCCGGTGCGAGGCTGGACTTTGTCCTGACACGTGGCCTGGTGCTGGCGGGCTCCCTTTGGGTCACAGAACGTCCTGTTCCTGTGGTGCAGCTCCCTGGGGCGCTGTCCTTGTCCCCTGCCTGGGGACAGGGCTCTGTCTGTGCCCTGATGGGATGCTGGGACCCTGGAGCCCAGTTCAGCTGCCTTGCTGGAGTGTCCCCACCACCCCTCAAAGGGAGCTGGGGGACATGTGTCCCCCAGGCAGGGGCTGAGCCCCCCGAGCCCACAGACCTCTGGTGGGACCTCGCCTGCCTTCCCTCCCCAAGGAGCTGGTGCAGGGGTGGAAGGGTAGCTTAGGTGGGTCCCTTGCCTTCAAATCTGCCACTAAACTGGGACAGGAGATGGGGGAGCCCAGGTCTGTGCTGGGTTTGGGCCGGGCATCTCCAGGGTGGGCGATCTCCCCTGGCAGCAAACCTGCCTACAGTTCCCCCCTCTGAGCCTTCCTGGACCCCTGGGTGAAGAGTGTGGTGGCACTGGTACCCTGGGCAGGTGGGCTTGCATGGCTCAGGGCCTGTGCAGGGCATCCCTGGCATGTCCTTGGCCCTTGGGGTGGGACTGATGCTGTCCCCCTGGACATCCCAATGATGTTGGAATGTCCCTAAGCTTCTTCATCAGGCTGGAGTGACAGAATGCTTGGTCTCATGGCCCTGTGTGCCTCAGAGACTTTCTGGGTGGCCCACACAGCCCCTGGGTCCAGCTGTGGGGTGGATGTGTTCCCTGGGGAAAGGGGACAGATGCTTAGAGGGGGACAACTGCCGACTTGGCAGCTTCTGGCTCAGAGGACTTTGGGGACAGTCATGGTGCTGTCACTGCAGGCTGTCAGGGTCATGGGCTGCATCTCTGTGTCCCTGCTGCAGCTTCTTGGTGGTGCAGGAGCACACCAGCACCAGGGAATGTCCTCAGGGCATCCCAAGACATTCACAGCTCTGGGAAAGGGCCCTTCATGGTCCCCTGAGCTCTCTGCTGCATTTCCTGAGCTGGGAGAGCACAGACAACCATCCCATGGGGCACAGTGCTCTGCTGGGTGCAGACCTGGGCAGAGCAAGGAAGGAAAACCCTGTGGGGTGACAGCCAGGTGGGATCTGGAGAGCCCCCGTGGGGAGACAGAGGCAGGAGGGAGGTTCAGGTTGGACATTAGGAAAAATTTCTTCACAGAAAGGGTGGTCAGGCCCTGGCACAGCTGCCCAGGGCAGGGGTGGAGTCCCCATCCCCGGAGGGGTTTCACAGCCCTGTGGCAGTGGCACTTGGGGACGTGGGGCAGTGGTGGCCGTGGCAGTGCTGGGGGAGTGGTTGGATTCAATGATCTTGAAGGGCTTTTCCAACCTTAACGATTCTGTGATCTTTCCATGGCCGAGGAGGTGACAGATGGCAGGACAAGGGTGGCTGGTGGGGTTTCACACACCCTGGCTGGGATTGCTCTGCACTCACATCCTTAGAGGACAGAGCATTTTCCTTTCCCAGCATCCAAACGTGACTGGAATTTGTCCACTTCTCCCCCAACCCCCATCTCTCTGGTGTCCAAGGACTGTGGATTTTGCCCCCTGAACCCCGCTCAGCCGTAGGAGCTCGCCTGGGTCGCTGGGCTCCTGCCCTACTTCTGAGTCTGTCAATCTCGGTGTTTCTGTCGCTGATGGTGCCCGGGGCTGCTGTCACCAAACCTCCTTCGCGGGTCCCCACCGCCCGCAGGGCCCGGACCGGGTGACAAGGAGGGGCTGAGCTGTGAATCAGCGCTGCAGGCGCGGAGCTGGGCGGAGATCGGGGCGGCGGGAGCAGCTCACGGGGCTGACTCAGGAGCCTCACACGGCCGGGAAGAGCTGTGCTGCCTCCAGCGGGCCACGCTGCCCGTGTTCCACGGGCCCCCCGGCACCTGGGCTGCTCCCTGACTGTGACTGTCACCCCGCAGGGCACCGGCCATGGCTGGTGCCCGGGGCCAGGAGCAGCGAGGCGTCCCTGCCATGCTGAGAACACTCCCTGGCCTCCGTGCTCCTGCATCAGTCCCAGCCTGTGCACGCGTCACCCGCATCCCACCTTACCTGCAGCCCCGGTGTGCGGTGCTCCCCTCCCTCCCGCACCCCCAGGGCGTGCTGCTTTCCATCCCTCTTGCATCCCCAACCCTCGGTGCTCCTTTTCCCTGAAGCTCCCGTGCATGGGCTCCAACTCCCCTTTGTGCTCCTGAAGCACAGAGCCCCCGCACCCCCCCTGCCCCCCAGGACACAGCAGTCCCACGCCAGCACATCACAGGGGCTCCCACACTGGTGACATTCCCATTTCTCCCTATCCCCATCCCAGATGCCAGTGGCTCCATTCACAGGGTGTGCTCTGGCTGCAGTTCTCATCTGAGCTCAGCCTCTTCCTCACCTCTGAGCAGCCCCACAAACCATCCACACCCCCAGCTCATGGATCTCACTCCTTGTCCCCATTCCCCCTTGTTCCCTCTAGTCCCCATTGTCACCTGCTCCTTTCCCCTGTCTGCGGACTTCCCACCCTGACCATGTCTAACACACTTCCCAGTGTGGGAGCTCAGGTCCCACCCACAGCCACACGTCCCCCGTTGCTCGGTCACACCCCATCACCTCCCGGACCCATTCCCTGTCCCTCACAGCCCTTCCCACAGCGAGGTGAGTTCCCCCGGTGCTGCGCCCCGTTCCCATTCCCACAGGCAGTGCCATGACATCACTGACACCTTGGCACACCTTGGCACACCTCAGCCCTGTGATTCAGCGTCCCTCCTGGGACAGCACCTCTGAACTCATCATCCTTCATGGAACAGCACCCTCGGGACTCAGTGTCCTCAGGTCCACCCTAGGAGCTCCCTGTTCCCTCCCTGGGACACAATGTTACTCCCTGGCCACATCCCTGCCACTCCTGGCATTCCAGGTGTGGCTGCACCACAACCCCTCGGCTCCGTGCAAATCCACCTGCCCACGCCCCCAAATCCCCCCGAGCACCTGCCCTGCCACCAGCCTGGCTGCCCAGATCACTCTTGTGAGACTCAGCCCAGCTCCAGATCGCCTCCCTGGGATTCTCCTGTTCCGTCCCTGCATCTTGGGAAGTGACTGCCACCTCCTGGGAAGAGCAAGGCACAGGCTGGGTGAGATTCAGGAGGTGGAAGTTGAAGTCAATAAAGCCCAGCTCAGTAATAAGGTGCAAACTTTCACTGGAGCAGGAATAAATGAGTAGATTAGTGGCTGTAAATAAACAGAGGATTTCTTGTGACTTGTAAAAGATGACTCAGTGCTTCTGGGAAGGCTGGCTGCTCTCCAAGTGATCCTGGTGATGCCAGGGCAGTCTGGACTTTACCTGTTGAGGTTCATCCTGATGATCCTAAAGCACTTCTGGACACGTGGTGAGGTCAAGCCACCTCAACGCTGTCTGCACAAGGGCTGAGGTGGTATTTGGGTATCTGAATCCTAAAAAGCAGTTTGTAACTTCCTCCACCAACTCCCAACTCTATGGATATTCAAGAAGGAGGATGGGCTGCTGTGTCCAATTGCTGTTATTTATTTTATCCTCAGGCTCTTGCAGTATTTCCTGGAGCCCAGTCCTTCCTTTCTGCGGGGCATCCCTGAATCCCAGCTCCGCTGTGAGCCCAACAGATTGCCATTGGCAGGAGGGATGGAGAATCCCTGTGCTGCTTCATCCCCTACTCGTCCTGCCCAAATGAGGATTTGGGAGGGTCCCTGTGGGAGTGGAGGCAAAAAAGGTCAAACCATTATCACTTTCTTGAACTGAGCTGAACCTGAGCTGAGCTTCGCCAATTCCAACTGGAACCGAATCACCAGACTTAGACCATGTCACACATCCAGGGAAAGCAAGCAGAGAAGTTGCACAAGTGGTTTGGAGTGAGAGCAGTGGAGTGGGAAGGTGTCAGCGGGTTGGGTGACGATGACCATGGGCTGAGAGTTCCTAGAATCCTAGAAAAGTTTGGGTTGGAAGGGACCTTAAAGACCAACTCGTTCCACACCCCTGAGTTCATCCATCCTAGAGCTCGATGACATCTTCGCTTGTTGTTGAAATGATGTCAACCCATCGCTCCTGGCTGTTGAGTCTTGCCCTCCCTTTGCCGAGGATTGCATCTTTGGATTTCCTGGCGGAGCCGCTCCTCTGAATGCTCTCCAGCCTGCGCTGATCCAGATGACCTGGTTAGGCAGGCAGTGGTGGGTCTCTCCGAACTCACAGTCGCAGCTGGAAGAGGGTGTGCAGTCAGTCTTGGAAAAGGGAGGGAGAGCAGCAAAGCGAAGGCTGCAGGCTGGGAGCTGCTCCGTCACAGCTCCCGGGAAGCACGTGTGAGGGAGGATCCCGCGGGGAGCCGCCCGCTCCTCCAGAAACAGATCTAAGGGAGTAAGTTCAGGGAGAGGCCAGGAATCTGGCAAAATGGAAATCTTGGGAATTATCTCAAGAACAAGGAGGAGGAGTCCAGACAGCGGAAACAACTTTAAATCATTCGAGACAGGGTAACAGGAGTGCGGGGGCAGAGGCAGCGCGGCCTGCTGGGGGTGGCTGATGGATTTCCCAGGGTCCAAAGGGAAGGTGAAGGTGACCCCTGGTGGTCCTGGTGACCCGTGGTGGCCCCTGTGGTTCTGGGGAGGTGTGACCATGGCTGGGTCTGGCGTGCCTGCTTGGTTACCTTCCTTTTCTGCATGGGGTGGGGAATGCAGGTAAAGTTCTCCCACAGGGCTGAGCTCAGCCTAGGCTGGGCTGGAGGCACAGGGAGCTTGGATAAATCCCGTATTCCCAAAAGCTTGATGATGGGCTTTTGTCTTACAGCACTTTGAACACTGGCTGAAGAAATCTCATCTGTGGATTATCTCAAGTAACAATTAAACTGGGAGCTCACGTGTGTTCAAAGGGTGGGTTCAGCTCAAGTTCATGGAAGAAAAATCCACCAGGGATTATCACAGCCAAAGGCTCAGCTCCGGCTCAGGAGGTCCATGGAAAGTGCTGTAAACTGGGAAGGAATTTGAGGCTGTGTCACCCTGTGTGGGTGCTGTGTTTCTGCTGTTGGGGTGAGGTGCAGGGGAGCCTTGGGCACTGCCCCCCCCCAGCGCAGGGCAAAGCAGGGAACCTCCTCCTCCAGCCCTGGGAAAGGCAGCTGGGAAGGACGTGTCTCCGAGCCGTGACTGCAGGAAGGGGTTTGAGGCTGTTTCACAGGACCACGACTTTCCTGGACTGTTATAACATGTGTGCAGGTGTGGTTCCCAAAACCCTCAACACCCTGGAATCCACAGACTCCACAGCCACTCCACAGCCACCTGAGAAGCCTTGAGGGACCAGCTCAAAGTGAGCCTGACTTGTTGAAGAAATGGTCTTCTAAAAAAGACACCCCACAACCCACCTCAGTAAGGGAGATGCCATAAGAGGAAACTTTAAGGCTGACCCTGGTGGAGAGCAGGGGCTGGAGGAGCCCTACAGAGGCTGGAGAGCAGGATCAGGATCAAGATGAGGATCAGGATGAGGAGGAACTGGGTCTGATCAGCCTCAGCAAGGGAAGGACAGTTGCTCTGCTGGTAGGACAAGGATTTGGGATCAAGGTGGCGCAAAGTACCAGTGTCAGAGAAGATTTCTATGCCAGGACAAGGGGAATGGCTTCCCATGGCCAGAGGGCAGGGCTGGATGGGATATTGGGAAGGAATTGTTCCCTGGGAGGGTGGGCAGGCCCTGGCACAGGGTGCCCAGAGCAGCTGGGGCTGCCCCTGGATCCCTGGCAGTGCCCAAGGCCAGGCTGGACATTGGGGCTGGGAGCAGCCTGGGACAGTGGGAGGTGTCCCTGCCCATGGCTCATGGATGAGCTCTGAGGTCTCTTCCAACCCAGCCCATTCCATGATTCTGTGCTTCTAAGCCACCCAGGTCATGCTGGTCACTCTCCACCAGTTCCTGAAGACTTGGCCAGTGTGGGGGCCCTTGCTGTGACCTCCCACTCCCTGGTCAGGTGTGCAGCCTCCAGCCCCGGGTGCCTGCAGGCTCTATGTGCAGCACAGATGCTCCGGGCCGTGCCAGACCCTCTGTGTTTCTTGGCCCCCGGCTCCTCGGCCATCTCGCCAGGTATGTAACTATCCCAGCTATTTCCTGCTGTACTGCAAGAAAAAATGAAAAAATTAAATCATCCAACCTTTGGCCCTGTTTGATACAAATCCAGGCTGCAGCATTGCAGACGGATTGCGTGTGATGGCAGCGCCGCCAGCACCCCGTGCCCTGCCTGTTCCCTTTGGCAAGGGGAGCACGAGGGGCTGCCATGGACGTGGCCTGGAGCCAGCTCCCATCGCAGCCCGAATGATTTCTGGCCTGTGTTCTGCTCCTGACAGGCACATCCTGGGATGCTGTGCTCCTGCACCGCCTGCAGAGAGGGACTGGGGTGTCTGGGGCTGCCGCTGTCCCCTGGAGCTGCCCTGACCCTGGCAGAGAGGGGCAGCTCCCACCAGTGCTGCCGGTGGAGTCCGGGGCGAGGAGGGACCCCCCTCATTTCCCAGGGACTCCTTCATGTTTTCAGTCTCGTGATGAGTGCCGGGGGTCCAACATCCCAGGATTACATTCCATAATCCCAAACTGGCAGCCCTTGCTGCCCTGTTCCCAGGCGGGTGTAAGGGGTACTGCCTCGTGCAGGGGATGCCAGGCTGTGCCAGGCTGGCCATTGCTCAGCACCTTTGCTGCCTGGGGCCAGGCTGGGGCTGCTGGACTTGGCTGCAGGGCCCAGAGCGTGTCCTGAGAGCCTAAACCCTGCCTAAACCCCCGGGATGTGCAGCTCGGGGCAGCGCAGCCCAGCAGGCGCTCTGCTCCTCCGCTGGGACCAGGGTCACTGAGGGGATTTGCCATCCCTGGGCTTGTCCCCAGCTGCTCTCAGCGAACGTGGCTGATATTGGTGGGGAATGGACACGGCAGTGGGGGCAAGGGCAAGCACTGGGGACTTGATGGCCACTGGCATTGCTGTGTTTTGAGCTGGTGGGAGCAGTGGTTTCCTCATGCCCAGCCAGACATCCCACGGGAAGGCCAGGACAGGCTGGAGGCAGGACTGTGTGTCTGAGTGCTCCGAGGCTGAGGCTGGGATGTGGGACAGGGTGTTTCTCCACGTGCCTCCAGATCCCATCCCGCTAGCCCCTGGTGACAGGGCTTGGTGTCCTGTTCCCTCCTGGCTGGGCCTTCAGCCTCCTGCTCATCCAGGGATTTCTGCACTTATGGGATGCACCCCAAGAGAGGGAATTGCCTCAGGTCCAATCTTGTGACCAGGGATGCATCTTGCCAGGGCTCCATCACTGCAATAAAATCCCATCCCAAGCTGTTGTGGGACATGCTGGGATGTGTGGGATCCCAGACCCCTGTTTCCCCAGTCTGTGGGATCCCCCCCAAGCTGGCAGTGCTCTGCAGAGGTTGGGTGCCACGAGGACCCTACAAAAGCACCCTGAGTGCCAGCAGCCCCATCCAATTGTAGGCATGACCCTGTGTCCCTGGATCCTGCCACAGCCCAGCTCTCCAGGGCTGTGTCCAGAAGGCAGGAGCCGGTGCCTGTGGAGGTATTTTGTTATTTTTTCAGCTTTTTTCCCCAGCAGAGCAGGCAAGTCACAGTCTGGATTCCAGTTTGGCTGTAATTGTGCTGTTATCTCTTCCCCCAAGGTCTGGTTTCACTCATGCCTGGGGTCTCTGTGAGTGAATGGATGGCTCCCTTAGGGCTGTTCCAAAGCTTTCCCTGCCTCTGCCCTCTCCCCCTTCCTGTGCTGCCCTCGCTGCCCTCTGCACTTCCCTCTGCCCCGAGCCCCAGGCCCTGCAGGGCGAAGGCTCCTGGGAAGCACCTGCAGCCCTGAGCCTGAGCGCCCCAGCAGCCCCTGTCCCTCAGCAGGCACAGGGACGATGGAGCAGGACAGGGGCTGAGGGGGAGCCCAGCAGGGAAGGGCCCCTGGAGGCTGCTCCGATTCACCAGCGCTTGCCAGGGTGCCACAGGCGCCGAGGTGACAGCTGTGGCCTGCAACACGGGGAATGCCCCAATTTGTCCTGATGGAACTTCTTCCCCTTCGGTGGTCACAAAACATGGGAGCGGAGCAGTGGGTGGGGCTTTGCTCTTGGACATCTTCAGACCTTGACTGGTCCCAAGGAGCATCACCACCTCGGACCTGCTGCGCTGGGGGAAGGGGGCTGGGCCGGACATCTCCACGAGGCCTCTCCCAGCTCAGGTACTCTGGAATGTTCTGGTTGTGCACAGCAATGCCTGTGACAGTCCCTGAGGGGCTGAAGGCTCCGAGAGATGGCACCAAGCAGGGCTGTAGAAGAAGGTCCGAATCATGAAGGAGGTTTGCAGAAAAGGAGGGGAGAAGATGCAGAATGGGTCTGCCCTGGGACCTTGACCTCCCTGCTGAGCTCTGAGCTTTTCACTGCAGGCTCTGGTCAAAGCTCGGACATTTCCCTGGCGTGTCACCCTTGTCTGGCTCCAGCACCTGACCTGGCACCAGGCTGGTCCTGGCTCCCGGAGCTGATGGAGCTGCACAGCCTCTCCCACGTGCCAGAGCAGGCTGTGACCGGCTGATCCCAGACATGGTGCCTGCTGCCCCATCGTGGTGAAGGCTCCTCTTCCCTCGCTGTTCTCTCCTGATCTCAGGGTCAATCCCCTCAGTTTGGTTTCTCAGACCCTTCAGAGGATGTTCCCCAGGGACCACCCTTGGGATCCCAGGATTCAAGGGCTTCACTTTGCTGCCCTCACATCTCCCTATTCAACAGCAGCCCAGCCCCTCTGGTTCCAGCATCCCCAGGGCTTGGGAATGGCCCCTGACCCCCTCCTAGGATGGCTGGTGGTCACACAAAGCAGGACACATCGCTGTGTCCCCGGCAGTTCCCAGGCACTGCTCCACACACTGGGCCAGGGCTGGTGTGACGCTGCTCGGGACACTGAGATGCGTGTGGGTGCTAATCTTTGGGGCCATCAGGCCAGGCGCTGAACCAAAATCCAGCTCTAATTGGCCTCTTCCAGTAATTCTTCCTGACAAAACAATTAAGCTTCTCAGGCAAGAGATGTTCTTTGCAAATGGTCTGTGCCAGATGCATTTGCTTTTTTTATCTGTGGTATTTAAGGATCTTTTCCTAATACTCACTCATTATTTTATGAGGCACAGACTGGTTCTTCCTGCCCTTTTGAAGCTCTGTATCACACTCATGTTTGTTTGTTGTCTCAGGGCTTCCCTAACTGTATGTGAGGGGGTTTTTTGTTTCATTAAAAAAAAAAAAAATTCAAATAAACATTCTTGATTTGCAAAGGGCTGGGCCCTGTGAGACAGGGCAGGGAACGGGATGGGCTCCAGCCCTCCCAAGCCTGCAGAGGCTGCGTGTTCTGCAGTGGGACTGAGGTCAAAGCTGGAAAAACTTGCAAGGCAGGATCACAGAGCAGGGCCCCTGCCAGACGTGGAAAACATGGGCTGGGGGTGGCTGCAGTGGGGGCATGGGCTGGCACTGCCCACAGTGCCCCCTTCATCCCTGCCCACCCATGAAATCCTAAGGCTGCTGGGGGGCTCACAGCCCTTTGTCCCATCACCTGGGAGCTTTGTGACTCCACCTTGCTGCCACCCACTTTTAGTGGCTCCAATTCCTCCTTTGGGGGAGCCCAGCCCTTGCTTCCCCAGCCTGGGCCCGCTGAGGCTGCACGAGCTGTGCTGGGATTCTGAGGAGCTGCTCACCTGTGTGCTGCCCACACCTGCCCTTCCCAGGGCCCTGCTCCCAGCGGTGTTTGCCCCATCCCCACACCCCTGCCACCTGCACCAGTCTCAGGGCAGATGTTCCTGCTCCCAGGAAAGGCAGCGGCCCTGGGGAATGGTTCAGCACTGGTTCTGTTGGGAGCAGCACCCCCGGGGAGGCTGGCAGCTCTTGGTAGTGGAGTACTGGAGGAACAGGAGAGCACCTGGATGGGGTGTGGTGTAGGGTGACACCAGCTGGGTTTTGGGGTGCCTCTGTGCTCTCTGTGGGGCGACTGGGCACAGTGCTGGGTATGTCCTAGTCCTCATGGTCTCTGACATCTCGCCTAGTGACTCCAGCACTGCTGGCTGCTCTTACAGAGGATCTGGGCTGGGTGTTTGATCAGTGAGACCCCAAGTGCCACCTTGTCCAGCCTTTCTGGAGCCGGGAGGGTGTTTGGGGATGCTGGAGAGGGCAGATTGGGGTTCTGGGCGAGAATGTCAAGGAGGTGCACAGCTGGGGTGCAAAGTGCGGACTTGACATGAGTGGCCCCACAGCAGGTCCCAGCCCTCCTGTGCCACCAGTGCATCCCCACGGGGAGGGGACAAACAGCTCTGGAGAGGGGCTGGTGACTCCCTCCTTGTGTGTGTCCATCGCTCAGCCCGGGGGCTGTGCTGGACAGAAGGAAAGCCCAGGTGTCCGAGGCTGTGGCAGGTGCTCCCGCGGCTCGGTGTGACCTCTCCCAGTGGGCTCCGGCCCAGCGATGCGGTCACTCCATAAATCTCCCTTCCTCTGCTGTGCTCACCACGGCGAGGCAGCCCTGACTCAGGGCTGGGAGTGTCCAGCTGCGGCCGCTATCTCCGTGGAGGAGCTGTGTGTGGGGGTGCCAGCATTTCCAGGCGAGAGACAATCAGGCTTTATTTCCCTGCCACATAGGAAAAATAATAAACATTCCTCGGGTTTGTTTTCAGGCTGCTTTGCGGAATAAATCTCAGACTGTTGTTGTCTCCCTGGGCTCCCTGGTCCTGCAGAACCGCTTGTTCTCACTCCGTGAGTCACCGACTGGCGGCACCTCCGAAATCCCGTGCGGTGCCCGGAGCTGCTCCGTGCCGGCTGTGCCGTGGACACCTGGAGCAGAGCTGCTCCACATCCATGGGGAGCTCAGCTTGGCACCGGTGTCTGTCGGGATCCACAAGGCCCCCAGACACCTCTGCAGCCTGGACAGCCCTGGTCACCCTGTCCTCTGGACCTGGGTCTTCCTCCAAGGGTCTGAATTGGACAGCATCTCCAAGGGGAAGCGGCTGTCCCATGGGACAAGGGCTCTCCAGGAGGAGGCCATCTGGAGCCAGTGGCCATTCCCATCCCCCCTGCCTTGGTGGGAAGGAGATCCAAGGGATCTCTGTCCTTCCACCTGTGGGAACATCTCTCAGCAACGCCCATTTGGAGTGGTGGGATCTGGCCCCTCCCACACGGTGCAGGAAGCTTGGCCTGATGTAGACCCTCGTTCTGGAGATGTGGCTCCACGGGGAGGAGGTGCCCACACCCCTGCCCTGGCTGATCCCCATGGAGTCATCCCATTGCTGTGGGAGCTGTGTTGAGAGGGAATGGTCTGTGGAACCTGCTGGGAGCCAGGTTCACACCACTGCTGATGCACCAGCTGGGTACCTGGGGTGGGAGAGAGCCAGAGCTGGACTGGCACCTCCTGGAGCAGCAGATCTTGGTGTGACCAACAAGCAGGGATGATCCACATCACCTCCAAAGTGCGCCCAGTGCCAGTGTGGCACCCAAACCTTGTCGAGGTTCCTCCTGCAAATGATCCCAGCATGGGAGACCACGGAGGCCCTGGAGCATGGTGTGGGCAGAGGGCTGACCCCGGGCTGGGTGGTGCCTGCTGTGAGTGACCTCTGCTGATGAGCTGAGCCCCTTGGCACAGCTCAGGTTTGCGGCACCTGAGTTTCCGAGCATGTCCCACGAGGCAGGATGGAGCAGGGGAGTGTCCAGGGTGTGCACGTGGTGGGATGGTGACCTCAGCCACAGCAGTGCCACGCACGAGTCCCAAAAATAGCTGGGTTTAGAAACACAAAGTCTGCTTGTCCTGCTGCCCAACACTCCTTGCAAATGTAGTGGCAGCTCAGTCCAGTGAAACTATGGCCAGAAACAGCGCGAGTTTCGGCAAACAAACCGGCTCCAGGAATGAAGGTGGCGGGGAGGGATTCAAGGCTGCCAAAAATGTGGCGAAGGATTCCGAGGTGAACAATGAATTAAAAAACCCCAGCCTCAAAGGTAAAGTTTTTAAGTGCCTCACAAGGAGGGAAAATGGGATGAGGAATGAATGAAATGCTGCTGCCAGGAGGGGCTGTTCAAGCCCTGCAACAGCTGGATGAGCACTGTGACCCCGGGCAGCAGCGGCTCGGGGAGATGTGCTGGCTCAGCCCAGGGGCAGGACAGGAGCTGACACCTCGCTGATGGCCCTGGATTCCAAAGGCAGCCCTGCAGGCAGCCAGGCTTCTCTCATTAGACAGGGTCGTTCAGGTGAAAGGTGACTGCATCTTTCGGGAAGGGCTCTGGGAGGGAAAGTCTGGGCAGAGGCTTAAGGGCTCTGCTGTGCAGTCAGCAGCACAACTTCTCCAGAGTTTCTAAAAATCAGACAAGAACTGGTCTGTGCACAGAGCTCTGGAGACTGTCAGGGTAAGGAGTGAGGGGGCTCTGTGGTGACAGGTGAATTCCTGGGTTTGGGACGGGGGATCCGTAGGCACCGGAGAGCAGCACGGCTGTGCTCGCCTTGGCCATCAATGAACAGAGTGTTTATTTGGACATCTGAAAGGTCAGTTTGCTAAAATTCGAAACAATTGCTGGCGTGGCCGACTGGGACTGTAAATTTAGAGTGGGAGGTGTTAGCAAAAACTGGGACTCGTTCAAGGACATCTCAACAGTGCCCCAAAAGCCATGATTTCATAGCCCAAAATAATTCTCCCAGGGAAGAAGCTGTCAGAGGCGGTTTGGACGTGTAAGTGTGGTGGCCTGCAGCTGCAGGGGGAGGACCACGCTGCCCGAGTGCTGCAGCAGGTGGGAACCAGGCGGGGGCCTGGCCGGCATCTGGGGCAGAGGCAAGGAACTGAACGAAGGCCAAGGTGTTGACTTTGTTTTGCTGCCTTGGAGAGGGCAGCGTGCCTTCCCCTCTTCCTCATCCTTCTGCCTCAGCCATGGTTTCTGGAGGGGTGACTCACGCTGACAGGCGGTGTCACATGGTGGGGAGGCTGGTGGTGTGGAGCTGAACGGCCATCGGATGGGAAAAGAGACCTTGGTGGCACGTCCTGGGACAGAGGGATGATGGCAGCTGGTGAAGACCTTGGGAGGGATCTGCCTTAGACCCAGCAGAGCACCCAGGTCCTGGCTGGGCTGCTCCATCCACCTGGGAGCAGCTCCAGACAGAGACAGGAGAAGGCTGGAGTGGTGATGGAACACCCAGGGTTGGCAATTCAAGCAGAGTCCATCTGGCCCATGGGACACTCCCATCTGTCCTGGGGGAGACAACTCCAACACAGAGAAAGTTTCTGCTGAGAGCCTGGTATGTGTCAAAACCCAGGGTCCAACGCTTGGGCTGGAGAAGGAGGAGCATCCCAGGGAGGATGAGGAACAGGGAGGCCTCCAGCGATGTACAGAACTGTTGGTGGTAGGAGGGGGAGCCAAAGAAATCAGTGAGCTGTCACTGGCTGATGGCAGTGAGAAGCCTTGGAGAACATACATTTAGGACAACCAAGGGAAGCCAACCCCAAATCCCAGCCCTACGTAAAACAAATGGGGCCTAATCCTAACAAGAAAATCCATCAGTGTTCAACAAACAACTCCACCCTGTGCTGGGTCAAAGCAGAGAGACACGTTCGATCCTGGCAGGGTAAAGTAATTAAATCTGCAATGAGGGAGACTGGGGTAAAGAATTACATCTGTAACGAGGGAGGCTGTGCAATTGCAGACCAGGCCCGGCTCACTGATACCCTGGAGCTGGGAATGAGCTGCTGGAAGAGTCCCTGAAATGCTGACACTGACATTGAACAAGCCTTGGAAAGACCGGACAATGCCGAGGTCTTGGATACCTGCCATGAGCCAGGGCTTGATGGCCCAGGAGGGGCCGTGCAGCCGGATGCGGTTGTCCACTCGTCATGGACCCTGGTCCCAGAGGCTGGGAATGAACTGCAGCATGCAGGGCGTGGTTTGTCCCACTTGCTCGGAGGAGCCTGGCCGGTGATGTCACCATTTTTATAGGTACTTGCACACGAAGATATTTCCTGATGGGGGACGCTTTGGCCAGTGTTGACAAATGCACGCCACGGTCCACTGGCTGCAAATCTAATTTAGACAAGCTCAGCCTTGAAACAAGCTGCAGTTTCCCACTCTTCGGGGGTCACCAGGCACTGGAGGAGATCATGGATCCTGGGAGGATTCACCATTGCCTGGAGCTCTGCTGCACGAAGCTTTTCTGTGAGTCAGGCTCCGGGCCAGGGTGCAGGGGAAATTCTTCAGGTAAGCTTTGCTGGCAAGGACCAAATCAAGGTGTTCATCCCATTCCTTTGTGGCCCTTGTGGGAACCAGCTGGTGTGTGTATGGCTCCTTAGAATCTCAGAATCACTGAATCCTTGAGGTTGGGAAAGCCCTCTGAGATCATCGAGTCCAGCTGTTCCCCAAGCACTGCCAAGGCCACCATAACCCATGTCCCCAAGTGCCACATCCACACATCTGTCAAATCCCCTCAGGAGTGGTGACTCCACCACTGCCCTGGGCAGTTCCAATGCCTGATCACCGTTTCTGTGAAAAAGTTTTCCCCAATATCCAGCCTGACCCTCCCCTGGCACAGCTTGAGTCCATTTCCTCTTGTCCTGTCCCTGTTCCCTGGGAGCAGAACCCGACCCTCACCCACCGACTGCCCCCTCCTGTCGAGGCTTTGCCCTTTAGTAGAGGGCACCCAGCAAAGAAAGGAGCAGAATGCTCACAGGAAAGCGGGTCCAGTTCCATGTGCAGCACCAAAGAGCTGTGCAGACCACAGGCCACCCATGGAGGACGATGAAACCAGGATGGTGGTGGACATTGGATATGATACAGGAGATGGACAAGACAGTGCAGAGGGATGGAGGCTGTTTGGGATAGAGGTCTCAGCCACCAAGGGTGGCGATGCACAGGCGGCAGACGATGCCGGGGACGAGGGTACAGCTGGTGGCACTGACACCACCCGTGTGTCTGCAGAAGGAGCTCACTTTGTGTGTGAGATGTTCTCCCACCTGCCCAGAACCACCCAGGAGATGGCACGGGCAGGATCAGGATCTTTTCCCAGGACACCCAGGATAAAGTTGGATGCTTGCTGCCCTTCTGCCTGGGAACACCCTTGTGGTCCCCCCACTGCCCACTCCCTCCTCCTCTGCTCCATCCTCCCCGAACCCAAGGGAGAATGTGCTGATTCTGTACAGCCCTGTGGCTGGGGCACGTTCCTCCTCCACCTTGTGGGTGCCCCTTCCTGCAGGAGCTCTGGGGAAGAGGAGGGCTCTGAAGAGGCCATTTCCATGCCAGAATAATGCCGGGCATTTTGCCTGGTGCCATTTGCACAGCTTGTGCTTTGGCTGGTCCTCAGAGCCATCCAGAGCTTTGTTTCCGTGGCACTCGTTCAACGGGTGGGACGGAGGGAGGGATGAAAATAGACCCTGAGAGGAGAGCAGATGAGAAACCACGTCCTGGAGGGGATGTGTCAGAGCAGCACACCTGAGCCCCAGGGCACACTTCGTGGGAAGCATTGGATCACGGGCATTGGATCCACAGCGCTGGATCGTGGGCTGGCACTGAATCACCCCAGCAGTGGGGTCATGGACGCACTCCCTATTCCCTATTCCCTATTCCCTATTCTCTATTCCCTATTCCCTATATCCCTTGCGGATGGGACCAGACTGCCAGGAGATGATACCAGCTGCTTTGAAGCTCTGCCCAGCTCCTGGGAAGATGTCCTGGCGGCATGGGAAGGGACTGTGTGTCTGGAGAGTTCCATACTAGGTGGTGGCCCCAGGGGACAAGTGCTGGGGAAGATTCCTTTCCTCCCAGCACTTGCCAGGTTTGTGAAAGGGTTCCTGGGGTGCTGGGCTGGTGGTGGCATCTGTGCTGGCTCACCCGTGCAGAGGCAGCTTCCCACCATGCCTGCATCCCTGGATGAGGGAGCTGTGCTTGAGACGGGACCCGGGGTGGACTTGCTGCCACCCGCTGAGGCTGAACTCCCCAGGGTTCGGGCTGCAGCACTGGGCCCCTGCCCAGCTGGGGCTCTCACCTCCATGCCCTGCACCTCCCTGGGGAGCTGCTCCACAGCTCCCATCCATCCCCTTCCAGCCTCGGGAGAGGTGTCCACTGCCCGCTCTATCTCACTGTCTGGGAATTTCTCCCGAGACTTTGTCTGCATTTTGCTGTCCTTATTTGTACCTCTTTAGGCTCATTTATACCCTTACATCGTCTCCTCTTCCGCTTGGTGCATCTCCTTCCCTCTGCCAGCTGTACTCAAGGCCCTTCCTGGACCTCTCTTGGTGGCCCTGGGGCCATTATCCGGCACGGGTGAGAAGGGCCATCCACCACCTGGCCCCTCTCCTTGCTGATCCCCATCCCCAGAGCTGATCTCTGACCCCACCTCCACCCCCAGCCAGTTCCTCCCTGCCCTGCTCCATGCTGGCCACCAGGTCCCCCACCCTGCGGGCTTGTCCCTGACCTGTCCCCAACTGCAGCCCTTGGTTTTGAGCTTGTTTTTGTCTTTTCATCTGTTCCTGAGCCAGGGCCAGGACCAGCTGGGTACCTGCACTCCCAAAGTAGGTGCAGCCTCTGTGTGGCTGCCTGTTTCTCACCCCTCCCTGCAGCTCTGGGGTAACATCTGGATTCCTTGCATCCAGTCCCCATCTGATGTGCCACATCTGGATTCCTTGCATACAATCGCTGTCTAACAGGCTGTGTCTGGCTTCCCAGCATGTGATTCCTAGATAACAAGTCACTCCTGGATTTCCTACATGTGATTCTTGGATAACATGGCATATCTGGATTCCTTACATTCAATTCCTGGACAATATGGCACATATGCTCTCTGGCCAAGGCTGGGGCTGGAACAAGACTTTCTCTTTACAGTTTAAAGGATTTTTTTTTTTTTTTTTGGAGAAAATGAAGCTTTGACCTGAATTCCTGGCTGCCTCACAAAATCTCTCTTCTACCTCGGCTTTGGCTGCTCTTGGCTGGGAGCCTGACTGGAAAACAAAGATCCTATCTCCCCCCCACCCCCTGGGCTTTGGGACTGCTGGCGGTGGACACGCCGCCCCTCGCCAATCAGTGCTTACAATAATATTTTTCTCTAGGATTGAGCTTGGAATAACTTTGTTTTGACATAATCTGAACTAATGTCTCCCCGGCAATGACAGTAAACACTCGACAATAAGTGTCAGCGCAGCCCTGGAGCTCTGCACAAGGGGCTCCAGCAGCTGGACATGAGGGAGAGGGGACAGGGCACAGCCTCAGGGAAGGGCCTGGTCATGGCAGGGTGGACCGAAGCCCCAGAGGTCCACTTCTCACCCTTCTGCCCCCCGGCCAAATCCCTCACTCACTCTGCAGAGGGTGATGGAAAATGCAGCCCGGGGCCGTTGCTAATCAGTTCCTCGGGCACCAGGAGTTATTGTGTCTGCACTGGTGGCAGCTCCAATTTAAACACTGTCACTGCACTATTAATGGTCCTGGCACTCGCTGACTCCAGAGCTCAGCCTGGGACCCAGCAGCAAGAATGTCTGTGGAGCCCAGCAAGAGCCACTGAGCTTCGGTCCCTGCCTGGGCTGGCCGTGCCCTGATTCCTGCCGGGGCTGGTGTGCTCGGGGTGCCCTGTGCTGGCACAGCCCACCCAGGCATGATTCCTCCCCATGCCCTCCCTCCCAGGAGAGAGCTCTGGCTGGTCTCACCTTCGTGAGGTCAAAGTAGGTGGACATGGGCATGGACCTGGACATGAGGAACAGGGCATGGACCTGGACATGAGCCTAGATCTGGATCAGGACCTGGCATTAGCCCTGCGGTGGTACGTGGGCATCTGAGCTCTCCACATGTCCCAGAGCCTCTGGTGCTGCTCCCTTCCTGTTTTAATTCCTGTGCTGTGCTGGTGCTGTGATCCCATCTGCCACAGGATCCCTGATCCCAAACAGACACTTCTCAGGCCCGTTGTGATTTGTTTCACGAGCCATCAAAGTCTGTCCAAAGGCTGAAGCCACTGGCAGGGTCTGTCTCTCTCCCTTGCCTGGAGAGCTCTGTTTCCCTGCTGGTTCCCATCCGCCCCAATTGCACCTCCTTGTCTCATCACACCCAGTTCTGGGAGCTTCCTGCTGGTTCAGTCTTGGGGACCAAGGAGATCGTCCTCCCTCATCCCTCTCTCCTGTGAGCCAGACATCCCTCTCTGCTGGCCTGATCCTCACAGCAGCAAACAGCAGGGACTTCAAACCCCAGGGACAGGGGCACCCGAGGGCAGGTGACACCAATCCCTCCCTCAGCAGGGATTGTGCTCCCTGGAAAGGCAGAGCTGCAGCAGGAGATCCACCAGGGCAAGCAGGACTTCAGGCTGCCAAACATGGCTTTCCTGGGGACCTGCAGGCCCATCTCTGCTTCTTCCTGGGGACCGTGGGGGTTCCCACAGCTCAGGAACTGGGTGTCCTCCCTGCCTGGCCACTCAGCACTACAGCGTGGAGTGTGTACGCCAGTTCTGAACATCTCCAAGGGATCTGAGCTGGTCTCAGCATCCTCTCCTTGGATAGAGTGAGAGCTGCAGCTCCTCTGGCTATTCTGGAAGGTCACAGGTTGCCCACATTGTTTTTTTGATGGATGAAACCATGTGCTGGATATTGAGGCAGGGAAAAGGAGCTGAGGAACAGTATGTGGAAGACTTCTGAATGTCAGTGGAGTGAGCCCCGAAGGACTGGAAAATGGATGGATGTGCCTGATGTGATTGGTGCCAAGGACAGCAGGAAAAGCCTGCCCTGGGCTGTGTTTCATGCAAAGAAAGCAAAGGGGAATTGCTCAGGGTGGATGCCAAAGGGGCACATTTTATAACTGCAGATCCATGAGCTGCTCCAAGTGGTCAGGGCACAGGCTGGGAGTTAAGGAGACATGTCCATGATTTGCAGAAAGGAGCTCTTCACCGGGGATGCCCCTGGATCCCTGGCAGTGTCCAAGGCCAGGTTGGACAGGGCTTGGAGCAACCTGGGATAGTGGTAGGTGTCCCTGCCTGTGGCAGGGGGTGGGATGGGATGACCTTTGTGGTCCTTCCACCAAAACCATTCCATGATTCTGTGAAGCTGCACCATGTGTCCTCCGAGTGCGTGTTCCCAGCAGGAGGAACAAGGGGGACAGGCAGGCAGGGACAGTTTGAGCTGAGGTCCCTCTCATCAAGGAATGGTGGGCTCCCAGAAAAGCCTGGGACCTGTCTGGGTGGCCTTATTCATCCCTGTCTCCTTTTCTTTCCTCTTTGTCATGTTCTAGGAATCCTTTTATCCGTGTGTTTGTTTTTCTTTCCCTCTCCTTGCAGATGCTCAGTAATTCTTTGAACATATCAGATGGGTTTGTGTATCCCTGTTCTGTGGATTCCCCACAGAGGAAAACAGGCACCTCTGGAGCAAGTTGCACATTGGCCTGAGGTCATGTCTAAGGCAGCCTGGCAAAGTCCCTCTGGAATGCTTGCTCTGAGCGTGGGGCAGGCGAGGGAGGGTGATGCTGCACATGGGAGCAGTTTCCAAAGCCAGGAGGGACAGTGGGTGCTGACAGGAATAAACATCGCGGCACAGAAAGGATGAGGCAGCGGTGGCTTGGGAGTGCAAAAGCCTGGGGCCATGGTGGAGCCATGGACAAGTCTGGCAGCTCCTTTGGAAAAGTGGATTTGGAGACCTTCCTCCTCTGGATGCTTCATGGAGCATCAGACGGTGACTGCGGGGTGTGGGTTTTGCTGCAGGCCATCTCCCCTCGGGGGCCAGCCTGGCCCAGCAGTATCAGAGCGTTCTCTGCCAGGGTGAATGTCACACACAAGGTCCTGAGGGTGCCTCCCACTTGGTGCCTTGCTCATCCAATGCTGCCCTTAAATGTCTGAATGAAGATGTTCCCCAAAGCCAGACTGATCCCTCAGAAAGCCACGGACACACAGGCTCTCCAAACATTGTCCCACCTTGTGGGTGCTGTGTCATGTCCAAACCTGAGGGACAAGTTTGTGATGGATCAGGGAAGGATCCTTTCCAAGTGCCCAATCCTGGCCTGCTGGGGCAGAGGGAATCTTCTCTGGGACACGGGCAGCCTCGCCGTGCTGCTCTGCAACCCAGTCCATCTCTCACACCCTGACCCTTCCTCCCTCCTTCCCAACATCCAATTTGTCTCCCTCCCAGGAGTCCCTTCCAGGGAGTTCCCTTCCAGGCTGGTCCTGCATCGCCCATCACCTGCTCAGGGCAGGGACCACCTGCCCTCTGTGGGTGGGGGACGTGGTGGTCACTGTGACATAGGACAGTAACTCTGAGGTCCCTCCCAGGAGATTTTGGTGAAGCAGGGAGGACTCGGGGCTGTGCTGGGGCTGGGGGGGATGTGGGAGCATCACTGTGTGTGGAGAGCCAGGAGGGTGAGTGTGGTCCTGGGAGACAACAGCAGCTGTGGTCACAGGATTCCTGAGGTGGCTTCAGGAGGGACCTGCAGATGGACCTGGAGAGACAAGTCTAGAGCTACAGTGGGGAAGCAAAGGGAACCTCACTGCAATCCTGGCACATGCTGGTGCAAGAGATGCTTTTGGATAAATATTTACTCTGAAGATTTCCATCTGTTCAAGGACTTCCATATTTTTGGTGGCAAAATACAGAGGTTCTCCTGCCGGCCATGCTGAGCACACTTTGCTGTGTGACAGGTGACCAAGAGGAGGAAAAGGACAGAGCTGCCATCCCTGCCACCTCACCCAGGAATGGGACAGGCTTGAGGCTGGCCAGAGGCTTCCAGGAGCAGCTCTGTGGCCCCCTCCTTGCCACAGCCACGTGCCAGCACAGGCAGAGTCCCCAGCACGCCGGTGGCCCTGCTGCAGGGCCCTTCCCCTCCTGCCTCCCCGAGGGAACAGCGAGAGCAGCATCCAGGAGCTGCCTCTGCCCGAGTGCAAAGGAGGCCTGAGGACATGGATGGAGGGGGGGAGCAGAGGGAGGCAGCACAGAGGAACAATTGAAAAGAGGAAAAAGGAAATCCTCCTGGAGCTGTGGAAGTGTTTTCCCAGACTGTCTGGCCACTCCAATGACCTCATTCTCCGAGGTGCTGTTAATTGGGCTGGAGAACAGGACGTCCAGCCCTGCCAGCCCCTCTGCCCGGTCACCTGCGCAGCCCCTGTGCCCAGCAGCCCTCTGAGCCCCACCCTGTCCCTGAGGGGGTTCCCAGTGCCTGGGCTCGTGCCAGGGCTCGTTAACCAGCGCTGACAAGCCCCAGATTTCCATGAGTTCATCTCAACTGTTTATCCTGGAAACCCCCTCTGCAAAAGCAGTGATGCATGCAGAGATCTGGAGTGGGGACTGGCACCAGAGTCCCGGGAAGGGAGAGAGCCTGGCCCTGAGTTCTGGGATCATCCCTGGGGTACAAGTGACTCCTGTGACGGAAAAGGCACGAGGGGCAGCGCACAGAGGAGCAGGAGCCAGCAGCTGCTGCTCGGGTGGCTGGGCTGGGTGGGAGAATTAGGATGGGGCATCCATCCATGGCGATAAGGAACTGACAGGGCTGTCCTGTTCCATGCACAAAGTTCCAAGGGGATGTCTCCTGCTGGGTCAGTATTTTAACTGAGATAATGGAGGTCTGAGTAATGGATCCCCTCCAGGATCATCTCTTCTATAAACCTGTGGGCAGCAATGAAAGCTTTGTTCACATCCTTCCCTGGAGAAATGGTATGGGTAGGAAGAGGAAACAGTAGGGTCCTTCCTGCCACACATTTGCCCAATTAAAAAAAAAATTTAAAAACTACAGAATCACAGAATGGTTTGGGTTGGAAGGGACCTTAAAGATGAACTTGCTACAACCCCCTGCCATGGGCAGGGACACCTTCCACTAGCCCAGGTTGCTCCAAGCCCTGTCTGACCTGGCCCAAATCCTTAAAAGCTCCCTCATAAAGCCACCAGCTGTTGTTCAAATTCGCCTGCTTCATGCACCAGGAAGGGATGAGGTACAGACACAAGATTGCATCAGCCTTGCAAAATTCAAACACCAAGTAAGTACTTGGGAGCCCTTTTATTTAGCAGAGAAATTAAAATAACGAGACCCAAAGGCTGGGAGTTAAAGCTAGACCTGCTCAAGTGTGGATTAGCACATATTTCAACACTGACCGTGACTGGAACTAATTGCAGAGAGCAGAGGTTGAATTCTGCTCTGTAGGAAGCCTGGCTGCCTTTCTTGCAGAGGGGCTTAAGCCAAGAGATCATTCCTGGTCTCGATGGTCACAGGACAATGCTCTCAGGCCCCTCCTGTCCAAGCCATGTTTAGGTCTCATGGCCTTGAATTTGGGGCATCTGAAAGATGCCAAGCACAGGTCAGTGCCCTGGAGCTGCCTGGTGCCTCCTGACCAGTGGTCACCTCCCATCTTCTGGGCTCTCCTTTCCTCCCCAGGCAAAGTGGGTTTTTTTAAAGTGGGAAAAGGTTTCTCTGGGTTTTATGCTCCTCTTAGAGAGGGCATTGTCAGAGCCAGGCCCCGGGACAGGGGCTGGAGTGGGAGAACTGAAATGCAAAACATGACTGGAAGTACAAAGTGTCTGAACCAGGGGTATTTTCACTTTTGTCTTTCAATAGCTAAAGGAGCTTCAATTTGCCATCAGCATCGCTGATAAACACTCTCCAGAATGCCAAATGCCATGTACTTGTAGCTTTCTTTAAAGATAAGAGAGGGTTTCCCATGGCATTGGATACTCTGTTCCCACTCCCACTGGGAGCCTTTATCACGGTTTTAGTGCCGTATTTGTCTGTTCCAAACTCCAGAAGCTCTCGGTATCTTGGTACTTGGCGTGTTGCTCTGGGATCTCAAATGCCAAGGACTGATAATGGCATTTTTCTGTGGTGGAGTCTCATCACATTTTCCTTCAGGACAGACAACAGCACACAAAGCCAAGGAGGCCTCCTGGGAGATGTTCTGTCAGCCGTGAGCCGTGTCCTGACCGCAGTTTTGGGTTAGAATTGCAGTTTTGGGTTAAAGCAAAGTGCAGCACCGCTGACAGCGCTCGCAGGCTGCTCGCATCCGTCGGGATAACCATGGAGTCATCCCTGTCACACCCGTGCAGAGCCATGCTCTCGATGGACACACAGCCGCCTTTCCCTGTCTCCATTTTTATTTCTGGGTGTCACTTTGCAATCCCCTTGTACGACTTCCTGGAATGTTTTGCAATTAAATGCAAAACACTTGGGGTTTGCACACAAACGAGGGCAATGAGGACAAGATTTTCAGACAACAGATGCCAGCTGGTGCCAGTGCCCCTGTACTTGGGTGTTTTTTGCAGGATTTCTTAACCTTTTCTGTGACAGTCTTTGTCCTTTATTTTTTGAGTATCTTCTTTTAATCATAAAATCGTAGAGTTGCTAAGGTTGGAAAAGCCCTCTGAGATCACTGGGTCCAACCTTTCCTCGAGCACTGCCAAGGCCACCACTAACCACGTCCCCAGGGCCACACCCACGTGTTTTTGGAACATTTCCAGGGATGTAACTCCACCGCTTCCTCAGGGCTTTGTTGGTTGCTGTTCCCACTACACCGTTGTCATGCCCACATTATTCTCTGGAGCTGGGTAATCTCTTCCAAACCTGGAAAGTTGAGCTCTGCTCCTGCTGACCTTCTGGATATCTTTTCCTTGGTTGGTAGTGAGAGTGGTTGCTCCACAGGACTTGATTTTGCTGCAAGAGTTTTATTTTTTTGACATTCGTCTTGTCTCTACCTACTTTATTTCCTTCTGGTTTTGCTATTACTCCCCTTGGAAATGGCTTTAGGTTCTTTTTTTCAGAGTACTGCTGGTTTTTCTTCTGCGATGGCTTTAGCTGATGAGTTACGACTTCATCTCCATTTTTCAAACTACTTGGGAAGCAGCTGATGTTAATTGTTGAGTCTTCGTGATGTCATGGGATTGTATTTGGAACAGAGCTTCCATTATGCTCTGTCTCAACTTGAACTGCAGATTCTAAGAGTGAAATCTTGTTGTTTTGCTCTCCAAATTTGTTTTAGAAGTCTCTTGCAATGCTGATGAGCCCATCTCTTCCTTAAGGATGTCACTGAAAGCATTGTTATTAGGAGAGTATTGACCTCTGCATCTGGTTTTGTGTTGTTTTGAGACATAACTTGAGATCCAGATTCTTTGCTAATAAAATCATCATCTCAGGCAGAATTTAGAGCTGGCATATTTTGTCCTAGTACTTATGTTTTAATTTTCTCTATTTCTGAATAAACAAACCAGACCCGAATATGGTATTTCTTCTCTTTCCTTTTTTTTTTTTTCCCCTTTTCCCAGTTTATTTTTTGGTTTAGTTGAGCCAACAACTTTACATGGGTCCAGCCCACACTGTTACTCACCTCTCTTGCCTAATCTAGATCTGCACTAATTGGGAACAGCCTTGTTTTCCCCTGATGAGCTACTGATGCTTCATTAGTGATGTTTTAGACTCCAGCCCCGGGACACCACTCCCCCTCTCCCCTTCCCTCAGCAGAGTGTTGGTGGGCAGTGGTGGTCACCCCTGGCTGGGGAGGGGCTGGTGCTCAGCAGATGCCCTGGAGATGCTCCAGCTGTGAGCAGCACAAACTCCAACATGTGCTCAGGCAGGAGCCTCCCTGGACTGGAGCTGGATGGAAATTGCCCAAAGTGGCTTGGGGAAAGCACCTGGATGGAGAACCTCTGCTTGAAAGCAGACAGACATTCCTTGGAGAGAGAAATGCAGGGGCAGGGTGTCACCTCGGGGTCTGTGCCCCGTTTCTGGTGCTCTAGCCCCTCTGACACAGAAGTGCTGCTTGTGGCACTGGCAGCAGCTGCTGACAGGCCCTCCAGGCTCCAGGAGCGCATCCAGGTGTCACCTGCTCCATCCCCTGATGGAGGCTGGTGTGGGAAGACCCTGCCTTGCCAGCGGTCTTGGCTAGGGGAAGGGGCAGGGTGCCTAAAGAGGAGTGGTGGAGAGAAGGGCTGTGCTGGGACTCTCTACCGGGCTGCTGGTGGATTTGCTGGGCATGAGTGGGGCTGGGTTTTCCTTCTGCTGGTGGCCCCACTCACCCACGTGCCACTCATCCTATGGTCACCATCTCCAGGAGATGCTCCAAAGCCTGCCTGGGATCTTCCTGGCTTCTCGCTTGGGACTGCGCAGGAATCCCATGAGAAGTGCACTGGCTGCAGGGGAGGAGGATGCTGAGGTCCAGAGGGATGGCTGATACAAACATCCAGCTCCAGCAAGGGCTGGGCTGCTCAGGCTGACCCTTCCCAGCCAGCTGTGCCCATGCTTTGCTTCCTCCCTGCTCAGTCTGCTTGTGTCCCTTGTTCCTGCCCACCGCTCCCATGTGCCCCTCCAGGAGACACCTGTGGGCAGTGAGAGGGTGCTGGCAGGCTGTTCGCCCTGTCCTGGGTGGCTGCTGTGGCATCCCTGTGGCACCCTGCCCTGGCTCTGCTGCTCAGACAGTCTCTGCAGCCCTGGGGAAAAAGGACGAGATCCTGGGGGTCTGGAGCAAGAGTCACAGAACCAAAGATTCACAGAATCCTGGAATATCTCGAGTGGGAAGGGACCCCCAGGGATCACCCAGCGCAGCCCCTGGCCCTGCCCAGACACCCCAACAATCCCATCCTGGGCATCCCTGGCAGTGCTGTCCAAACACTCCTGGAGCTCTGGCAGCCTCGGGGCTGTGCCCATTCCCTGGGGAGCCTGGGCAGTGCCCAGCACCCTCTGGGGGAAGAACCTTTCCCTGATCTCCAGCCTGAGCCTCCCTGACCCAGCTCCAGCCGTTCCCTGGGCCCTGTCCCTGTCACAGGGAGCAGAGATCGGAGCTGCACCTTGGGAGGTGCTGCAGCACCCGGTGAGGTCTGACCTCAATCTCCTCTTCTCCAGCTGAACATTCCAAGCGACCTCAGCCACTCCTCGTGTGGCTCCTCTCTGAGGGAGCGGGTGGGCACAGCAGCGTGTCCTGGGGTGGCTCTAGTGGGGTGCAGGGACACCCCCAGTGCCCCCAGCCTGCCCTGCCCTGGCAGAGTGACAGCCCTGCCTCTGCTGCCCTGCGCTCCGTGGGCAGCTCCCGGACCCGCCTGAGCGCTTCCAGATGTGGCCGGTGAACAGCTGTGCGCCGCTGCCGGGAGTCCTCGCACGGCTCAGCGTGGGGCTGGGGCACGGCCCTGGCACCCTGACCCCCAAGCGCTGCCTGGCCGGGGGGCGAGCCCCTCGGGTGCGGGATGGGCTGCGCCTCCCTCCAGATGTTCCCGTGGCCCCTGACCCCCCGTTCCCTCGCAGCAGGGCCTGTCTGGGTCACAGGAGGGGGCGGGCAGGCTCCGAAGCTGCGGCTGTGGCGGCTGCCGGAGCGGGTCGGAGGTGGTGCCGTGCAGCCACGGACACGGCCCAGCGGGCAGCGGGGTCCAGGCAGCCGCTGTCCGGCACCGCGGCAGGGCATCCCTCCGGGATGTGCTGTGGGGAAACACGAGCTGCTGGGACACACCAGCCCATGGTCCGAGCAGGGATGGAGTGTGGAGAGCACAAGAGAGGGAGAGGGACTTCAACACGGGCAGAGAGAAGCAGGACAAGGGGGACAAAGAGGAGATATTTGGATTGGATGTTAGGAAGAAATCCTTCCCTAAGAGGGTGGGCAGGCCCTGGCATGGGTTGCCCAGAGAAGCTGTGGCTGCCCCTGGATCCCTGGCAGTGTCCAAGGCCAGGCTGGACATTGGGGCTTGGAGCAGCCTGGGACAGTGGGAGGTGTCCCTGCCCATGGCAGGGGTAGAACTGGATGAGCTTCTGTTTTAACCCAAACCATTCGATGATTCCACGGTTCTCTGGTGCTAGTCCACTCGCTTGCCCATGAAGGGCTAAGCACTCCCAGCTGCTGCTGGGCTGCTTGGCCAACTATTGCCCATGGGCAGTGTGGCACCAGGGTGGGGACAATCTTGGGGGCACGCTCAGAGGGGCTCAGGAGGAAGCTCTGGCGTCTGAGACAGCTCAGGGGCCATCAGACTCCAGTGAAAGCCCCTTGTAGCTCCAAACCGTGGGGCCCTGTGAGCAGGAGGGCACAGAAACGTGCAGGTGGTGCCTGGGCAGAGCACGACCCCTCTGCTCTGGCTCTTTCACATCTCTTGGGCACAGGCTGCTCGCTGGGCACTGGTGCAGGTGCACCTGAGCTGGCCCAGGCTGCAGGGACCCTTTCTCTGCTTGACCAGGGCACCGTGGTTCCTCCCTGCCGCAGCCAGGCTTGTGCCTGTTCCCAACCTTCACCCCCCAGCCCAGCACCCCTCGGCTGCTGCCAGCCTGGGACCCTGATGTGAGCAGAGCTGTCCTCAGGCAGCCCGGAGCCAGCCCCGTGTCCCCACCCTCCACACCCTTATCGAGTTCCTGCAGCCTTCCCCCCCTGCCCGCCCGGGCCCACTGCCAGCTGGGGCCGGGATGGAGGCGCTGGCAGGTTCCACACCGGGGGCACCACTGCACCAGGGCTGGTCCTGCAGACCTCTGACAAGCAGGACCGGGACCTCAAGCCCCCAGCAAGCTTCTGGTACTTTTGGGGCAGCAGGGTTGTGACACAGGGTGAGGAGGCTGCTACCTGCATGAGGGGACCTTGGGGCCCAGCAGCCTTGGAAACACAACTGCCTGGAACAGGACAGGTCTTTCCAGACTTTCCGCCTTCCCATGGCCCCTGGCTGGCTCTGCAGGAAGCTCTCCCTGCCCAGGAGTCACCCCGACTATCAGGAGCTGTTTGTGGATGAGAAACTGTCCAGCAGTGGATGGGACAGGATGGGCATTGTTCAGAGGAAGTGAAGATGGGATGGGATGGGATGGGATGGGATGGGATGGGATGGGATGGGATGGGATGGGATGGGATGCCCAAATTGTGCCAGAAGGACCAAGCACTGCTGGGCCACCTCCAGCCCCCTAAGAAGCTTCTGGCAGCATGGAGTGGTTGGGCTGAGACAAGAGCAGGTGCTAAAGGACACATTGCTGATGAAGAGGGAGGCGGCAAGGGGTAGATGGGAATGCCAGAAAATACTTGGTGAAGGCACTGTGGGGTGTGTCTGGTCCCAGCTCTCTGGGGATGGGGCAGCACTGGGTTTGGATCCCAGAGTTTGGTTCCCTCAAAACCAGTCACAGAACCACTTAGTTTGGAAAAGCCCTCTGAGCCCATGGAGTCCAACCATCCCCAGCACTGCCAAGGCCACCATTGACCCACGTCCCCAAGTGCCACATCCACAGGGCTGTTAATCCCCTCCAGGGGTGGTGATTCCACCCCTGCCCTGGGCAGCTGTGCCAGGGCTGGGCAGCCCTTTGGGAAGCTGGAGAGTTGCTGCTGCCCTTCACAGAAAATCCCAGTGGGAGACCCAGAGTGACTTCTACCAAAACCTTGTCCCGTGGAGCGAGTCACAGGCTGAGGACACAGGTGCTCGGTCATAACGAGTCATGCAAAACAAGCAGTTTTCAATGAAATAGTTTTCAGTAACTTTCTTTTCCCAACTGCTGATCAAAATCCAAAGTAACCTCAGAACATGCACAAGACGTGGTGAGAAAACAAACCTGGAGCCCACAGGTCACTTTTTCCATGAGTTGTGCCTCTGAACACGAGGGATGTGGTCTCTGCTGGCTGGACTCCTGCACCTGGGCTGTGCGTGCGCCTCCCATCCTCCCATGGCTGGAGAGGACTCAGCCCGTCCAGCGCCTTCTCCCTCCTCCAAACCCCCTTGGTGCTGGGGGCTGCCCTACAGCCTTGCACCCGGTGTCCTTGCTCCCCCTGGGATGGGGTGGTGGCTCCTGCCAGGGGCTGAGGTCCAGGCAGCCTCATGGCACAAGGTCCTCCCATCCAGCTGCCCAAATACCAGACTTCTCCAGGTCACTTCTACGAGGAGGTGGGACAGGTGCCCGACCCCTGGGCTCTGTGCCACAAGCTGGGAAGCAGAGACCAGCAGGACCAGGGCAGTGGCTGTCCCTCTGTGCTGGCACTGCTGGGGCACCTTCAGTCCTGGGGACAGTTTTGGGTCCCCCACTAAAGAAAGGACACTGAGGGGCTGGAGCATGTCCAGGGCAGGGAACGGAGCTGGGAAGGGGCTGGAGCCCCAGGAGCAGCTGAGGGAGCTGGGAAAGGGGCTCAGGCTGGAGCAAAGGAGGCTCAGGGGGGACCTTGTGGCTCTGCACAAGTCCCTGACAGGAGGGGGCAGCCGGGGGGGTCTGGCTTGGAACAAGAAATAAGAGGAAAAAACCTCAGGTTGTGCTAGGGGAAGTTTAGGGTGGATATTAGAGAAAATTTCTTCCTGGAAAGGGTGGTCAGGCCCTGGCACAGCTGTCCAGGACAGCGGTGCAGTCACCATCCCTGGAGTGATTTAACAGCCATGTGGAGGTGGCACCAGGGCCTTGGTGTAGTGGTGGGCTTGGCAGGGCCGGATAATGGTTGGATTTAACGATCCTAAAGGGCTTTTCCAACCTCAGTGATTCTGTGATTCCATGAATGGCTTCTCCCTGCTTCTCAGCTCCACCATCTTGTGCCACCCTAACCCTGCTGTGCAGCCCTATAGGCCACTGTCCCTTTGTGTTCAACAGCGCCAGGCCACAGCCAGGATCTTCTGTGGCCTCGACCTCCCTGTAAGGACAAGGTGTTCCTTTGGAAGGTGCAGGTCTTGAACTCTCCCGTGTGCCCTGGCAGCCTTGGCTTTGCTATTTTTTGTGTCTGGGCCCCTTATCTCTCTGCCCCACCTCGCTCGGTGCTGGCTCTGGTGTCCCCGGTGCCAAGGCTGCCCCGTGCCCAGCCCAGCGGCTCGGGAACAATTGGAGGAAGCCGTGTCCCACAGCAAACCCTGAGATTTCTGCTGGAAGTGACAGCTGCTGAGAGGGCTGGCAGGGGATGAGGCCACGCGTGGGGACTGGCAGGTCTGTGCCCTCCCTGCCTCAAACCCAGCCCCGCGGCTGCTGGAGGGCTCAGGTGCGGTGGGGAGCTGGCTGTGCACACTGCAGGGTGCAGGTGACCCTGGCCAGCGTCCCACACGAGAGTGACCAGCTTCCTGTGGCCATGGCAGAGCCCCATGAGGGAGGGGGACAGCACGTCCCTGCTCACACGCCTGCCCAGCATCGGCCACCACTGCAGCACACGCAGACAGAGGCACACGGAGCTGCGTTAGTGCAGCCACGAGTGCTGCCCTGCCTCAGGACACACACCCACCCTGGGGCTGGGCACGGCAGCACCCAGACACGCACCAGAGGCACCATGTCCACCCACGTGGGCAGAGGAGAAGGTGGTCACACACACCCATGGGTGCCCTCCTGCTCTGAGCCCCAGCCCAGCGGTCCTGAGGCTCCATGGTGCCACCTCGATGCACCTCGACTCCTCTCCGTGTGCTCAGGACTGGAAACCCTCAAATCCCTGCCCGAACTCTTCCCCTCTGCTCCCTCTGATGCCCAGGTGCCGGAGGCTCACCCTGCCTGTGCCAGCAGTGCCAGCGGTGCCAGCAGAGCAGGCAGCCCGTGCCCGTGCTCTGCCGGAGCGCTGCCGGCCATGCCCGCGCCGCCCAGGGTGCTCGGGGAAGGCAGAGGGAGTTCAGCTGGGGAGGACAAACTCCTTAAAAGGCTGGACATGCAGGCAGCCGAGGCTTTCCCAGGCAGCCAGGAGTTCCTGGAAGTTGGCTCCTGGTGCCAGAGAACAAGTCCTGGAGAGCTGCACGGGTGAACCTTCCTGAAAGGAGCTGCCCCGTGCCAGCTCTTGCCCTGCCATGGGCTGTCCTGGGGTGGCTGCTGTCCCTGCATGTCCCCCGCTTGCTCCCACGATCCCTGCCACGAGCTCAGCTCCCAGAGGAGACCCAGCTCTCGCTCAGGCTTTGCTATTGCAGATGTGGGGCCCAGAGCTCCGTTATCACTGTCCCAGTGCCTCTCTGGCCCTGTTCCCTGCCTGGGAGCCCGTCCCAGGCACAGGCTCGGGTACCTGCCAGCCAGGATGTCCTGTGGCTGATAATGTCACATAGCTTGGAGCCCTGTAGCTCCTTCTCGTGCCTCTGGGGCTCCCAGCAGCAAGGTGGGATCACATGCCCTTCCTTCCCAGTGGGATAAAAGAGGGTGTCTCCTGTTTCAGCCTCCCCATGACCAGGTAGCAGTTCAGCTTGTCTCAGCCCTGCCACATGCTTGGGATGCCCAGTGTGAATCCTCCAGGAACCCATCCCATGGGCCAGAGACACCTGAAGTCCCGCAGGGGCACTTAAAAGGCACCTACTCCCCACCTGAGACCTCCCATGGCAGTAGCCAAGGTCTTGTTCCTTTGGAAGCTGTGATGACTCCCCAACCACCAGCTCCCTCCAGTGACCTGAGGCCATGTAGAACTTCGGTCTCCTCCTCTGAGTGCTCCAGATCTCCCACCCAACATCAGCTGCCACTCCAGCACACAGCTGGACAGAAGATGAGACAGTGGGCAGCCTCCAGGACCTCCAGGGCCTGTGGACTGTGCTTCCCAGGAGAGGGAGAGGACAAAGGCACGTGGTGGACCGGCAGCAGCACAGAGGCGGCGAATCCCATCCCTCAGGATCCCAGGAGCCCAGCCTCGGTCCCTCCAGCGTCCTCTTGACCCTTTGACACAGCCGTGTCTCATTGCTGGCTTGGGGGTGACACCTGCAGCCTGCCTTTGCCTTGGGGGCTTCCACCAGACAAAGTCCCCTCCTCCTGCACAGCCCCATGGACTTCTTGAGTGCAAAACCTTCTTGCAGCATCGCACTGTGCCCGATTCCTGACTCCAGCTCTCCGTGTCACCCGTGCCTGGCTCTCCTGAAGCCTCTTGACCACTGTATTCCTCGTTGTGCCTCTTGTTGTTCAGGGATGCCGATGACCTGGCTGCACGAGCGTACTGCAGGGAGCTCTGCTGGCTGCTCTGCTGGCCCTCTAGCACCCCTGTCCTGTCCCTTACAGCCCAAATGGTCCCACGTCACCTCCTTCTCCTTCAGCCTTCCTCGCAGTTGCCTTGTCCAAAAAAACCCCACCTACCCCCAAAAATGAGCTTTGTTTTTTTTTTTAGAGATGCCAAGTCCATCTGGTACAGTCTATCCCTGATAAACAGCCCTCCCTCGGGGCCTCTTGGGACCAGAAATAGCGCCGGGGCTGGACCTGCTCGAGCAAACATTCCTCCCTGCACACGCACATCTGCTTCCCGCTGGCAGCCCGGCCGTCCCCGGGGAGCCGGGGCCTCGGGGACGGTGCCACGACTGCTCCCTGCACGTCCCGGGGCGGGGGACCCTTCCCCTCCCAGGTAGCCGCGCATCCCTCCGGACGCTGCCCCCCACCAGCCTTCCCCGGGGCGCGGCTCGGCCGAGCTCGCTGCTCTTGCAGGGAGGAATCCTGATTTCTGACAGCGTGTCCCTGAGCCCCGATAATCCCCGAGGGCAGCAAAGCCTCGCTGATGCACGCCGGGCTGACCCGGCCGTCGCTCCGGGCTGGAATGTGCTGCTAATCCCCCCGGCCACCTCCCGGACCGGGCACCGCTGCCCTGGGCGGACCCGCCTTGGCCCCGCTCGCTCCCCGGGGAGGCGACGCCGGCGCTCGGATGTGTCCGTGCCGCGGGTGGCCGCCGCTCGCAGGGCTCTGTGCTCCGAGGGCAGCCGCAGGGCCCCTCCTGGAGCTCGGGGCCAGCCCAGCTGCCCTGGCACTGGCACCTCCGGGGATCGACCAGCGCGCCAGAGAGGAGCCCTTTGTTTCCAGCCCTTGCACCACTGCTGGGAGAAAAGCTGCTGCAACGGCAGATGTTGCTCTCTGAATCCTTGTCCTGCTGGTCCTTCAAAGGATTTTCCATGGCTTCTTAACCCCTTTATCTCGTGGGGGGTTCCAGCACTGACATCTCACCACAGTGGGCTGTCTCTTCCCGTATTCCTGCTGGGACACAGGTTCCTGTCCACCCTGCTGTACCCGTGACCTGCCCTGCCTGTCACTCCCCAGGGACTGAGTTTTTCCTCTGCTTCAAGAGGGGCTGCCCGGTCCCTTAAAGGATTGCAAACACCCCTCTGCAAATAAAGGCATGGAACCCTCATGTACTGCCCATTAAAACACCTTTGTGGACACCACAAAGTGTGCCCCGTAGCTCCGTGGCTTCTGATGCTCTCTGCTTCCCTCTATAATCAGTTCTGCAGCTCTTCCCAGACCTTCCATCCAGCCCTCCCCCGTGATGGGTGGGAGCTGAGCCCGGCCCCCTGTGGGGGCACACCAGGACACTCACAGCCCTCCTGCTTCTGCCCCAGCTCCTCTGTGTCGCTGTTTTGGGGGCTGTGATCACCTGCCAGACCCTCAAGCTGCCTCCTGGCATGGAGTCCCAGCCTGTGGAAAAGGGAATCTTGACCCTCAGTCTGGGAATACTGGGCCAGAGCCCCTGGTCCGTACCCTCCTCCTGCCAAAGTAGCTTCACACACGGCTAGAAAAATGCTGCTGCTCCCAGGGCACAGTGGCTGCTCTCTCCCACTGCAGCCTGTGCCATCTGCAGCCAACATTAATCATATTTTTCAGCCATTAATCATTTCTAACATTAATCATGTTGTCTTCGTGTTGAACAGCGGAGGACTGGGACTGCGGGAACTCTCTCGCAAGTGATGGGCCTCAGCTCAGCTGCTTCTGAGAGCTGTCAGGCGGCCAGAGCTCCATTCCTCTCCGCGTGTGCCATGTGGCTTTTGCATTGTTTAGTCTCTGATCGAAATCTGGGGTCAGATTGAATTACCTGTCCCACAACAGCCCCATGCACTGACACAGCCACTGCCTCTCCGGTGGCATCACGGAGCCCTCGTGTTCGCTGGAGCCCATCCCGCGCCGGCATCGCACTCGGCCCTCAGACATCCACCCCTGTGCCACGGAACACCGTCCCTCTGGAAGGGAACACCGCTCCTTTGCCTGCTCTGGGGCTGCCCGTGACTGAAGTCAAGCTGGCAGGACTGCGCCTGTGGAGAAGCAGATGCCTGAGACATGATCCTCATCCTGTGTGCAGAGCACCTGCATCTCCTGGCAGGAAAGGCCCAGCTTCGAAGGCATCCCCTTGGATCTCCACAACCCCCCAAGATTTGGCAGGAGGGGGCCCCTGGAGGACTCCAGACCAGTCTGATTCCCAGCAGGGCTGTTGCCAGCACTCTGTCAGGGTGGATGTGGCTTTATCTACCTGAGGTTTGAAAGCCTCCAAAACCGGAGCTGCCCCACCTCCCGTGCTTGCCCCCACGCTGGGGCCCTTCCAGAGTCAACAGCTTGCCTTGGAACAAACACCCCAAATCCTGGCCACAAGCTGCAGTCTCTGTTTTCCTACCAAGGGCAGGGGAAGCTTTCTCCTGTGCTGTGAAGCACTTTCAGAGGGGGATCCAATCCCTGTTTCACTGCCACAGCCACATACGGACCTCTCCTTTCATGTCAGAAGGAAGAATTTCTGCACATAGTGATGCTTAGTGCAGCTTTTCCATGCCTTTTACCCAAAGCTTGTCTGGGGAAGACTGTCATTCCTTTGGCGGGGGGACAGGGGGACAGCTTTTTCCTGTCAAGTCCCTCCAGTTCTCCCTGAGGATGGAGCTGCTGGAGCTGCTGGAGTGGCTGGAGCCTGGTACCAACACAGCACTCATAGCAGCTGGGTCAAGGCAGACCCTCTCAGGGTCTGGTGCACAAACCAAGTCTGTTTTCCCCCAAAAATCTGACCTTTGGAGCTTTGGTTTTGTTGGGACATAGAATGAACCCAATACACAGTTTGTCCTGTCCACAGATTTTTCTGGGAGGGTGGGAGCGCCTGGATCCGAAGCCGGCTGCCCTGACGCCCAGGTCCAGGGAATTCCTGGGAGCGCTGACTTCACGCTACTCCTCTTGCTTCTCTGTCCTCCAGCCAAAAGCCAGGCCAGCCATGGGAGCCGAGCTTCTCCTGGAGCAGTGAGCGGAGACCTGGGGCTCGCAGACTCTGCAGGCGCTTGGGCGGCTGCCCGTGCCCCAGGCAGCTGCTCCGGAGGCGGAGCATTGCCAGGCAGCAGGTCTGGCAGTTTCTTGGCAGTGTTTGACGGCAATCAAACCGTCTCCACAAAACATCTGGATGAGCCAGCACATTCCGATGGAGAAATGTCTTGTCTAAACGTTTCTGACCAACTCTCGTGCGGCGGCTGTCTCACTTTTCCTCCTGGCTGAGTTTCTGAAGGAAAAAACACTTCAAAGGCACAGCCTTGGCTTGGGATGCTGTAGGTGTGACTGTGCTGTCTCAGCCCAGGTCCAGACTCTTCTCCTGGGGTCTGAGGAGACAGAAGAACCCTTACCAGTGCTGGGCACCCCGAGGAGCCCTAACTGGACACGAGAGGAGCATGGGGCGGGTGTCTGAGGAGTCGAACAGCCCCACCAGTCCTTCCCGCAGTGGGGTGAATCCTGAGGAGCCCTGAGGTTGGGCTCAGTGTGTGCACAAGGCCCAAGAGCTGAGGTAATGCTCAGCTGCAGGTGAGAGCCAGCCTTGAGGTGTGCTGGACGTGTGGAGGACAAGATGCCCTGTCCACAGCAGGACAAGTCCCAGCTCTTGGTGCCAGGGTCTGCTCTGGTGAGGGGTGTTTGTTCCCAGCCTCGCACTGCAGCGACAGCTCCTCTGCATCCACATCAGAGGGACTTGGGGTTTCTTCCTCTGCTGAGAGCTCCTAATGGTCTTCAAACTCCTGCTGCTTCATCAGAGATGTCCCTCAGCCCTGTTGTCACTCCTGGCATGAGCAGCAGAGCAGGACAGGGTGTCTGGATGCCTGGGAACTGTTGGAACAGGTGTCCCTCACCTCAGGGAGGGGTCATCCTGCCCACACCAACCACACCAGGGAGCAGGGGACAGCCAGGACCCTCCAAGAGCATGTCCCGGCCCTTTGGCATTGCCAGTGGGGGGTACCTGGACAGGAGGGGAGATGTCCCCACGTGGAGGGCAGGTCCCCCATCATCATGGGGCTGATCAGAGGGTCACGTGGTCCTGTGTGGTGGCGAGGCTCACTGGGAACACGAGGCTCACTGGGAACATGGCAAGGCTCAGCAGGAACATGGTGAGGCTCACTGGGAGCTCGGTGAGGCTCACTGGGGGCTCAGTGAGGCTCACCAAGAGCATGAGTCTCACAGGGAGCACAGCAAGGCTCACTGGGCACATGAGGCTCACTGGGCACATGAGGCTCACAGGGAACATGTCCAGGCTCACTGGGAACACGGAGAGGCTCACTGGGAGCTCAGTGAGGCTCCCCAGGCACTCGAGGCTCCCGGGAACACGGTGTGTGCTCTCCCGGCGCGTGGGGCCGCACGTGGCTGGCGGGGCGCAGGCGCAGGCCGTGCGCCGGCCAACATGTGGTTTGTGTTTAGAGTGTGCGTCTGCTGGTGCTTTGTAAATGAGGTGCACTCGGCGCTGTGTGTGTTCACTCTGGCACGCCAGGGCCGGTGCTGCTGCGCTCCTTGGCCGGCCGTGGCTTTGTGTAACGGGGCCCGTGTTCAGCTCCACGGGAGGCTCGTGCTCACGTGCTCACGTGCGTGTGCACTCCGTCGCGTGGCCAGCCTGGAGCCCTGCTCCTTCTGGAGACTCGCTTGAGGCTGAGCACCCTCTTCCCCATGTGACTGCCGCTCCTAGGACAGTGGTCCGTGCTCCCTCTCTCCACGAGCTGACCCTGACTGGGATGTGTGAAGGGGGAGGCAATCCCCCAGTGCTCCCCACCGTGCCGCACTCCCTGGGGAGCTGATGAAGTGTGAGGGTTTGGGTGCTGGTGAGCAGCTGAGCCCAGCAGACAGTCCGGCCCTCCCCAGCACGAGACCTGAGCAAAAACACCTGGAGCCAATTCCCAACCTGGCAAAGCCTGCGGAAAAACAAGGCATCTAAGGCCTCGTGTGGTGGCTGAGATGGTCACTTTCCCTGGAAGGAAGGGTGGTCCCGTGGGTTGGCTGGCTGGTCCAGGGATGCTTGGAGCTGGATGAAGTGCAGGGAGGTTGCACTGGGGCATCTCAGCACCACACCTGGGTCTTGGACAGAAAGGGCCAGGCTGGGAACTGAGCATCCAGCTCATGGCTTTATAGCTCTCTGCGGAGGCGGAAACGCCGTCTCCGTGGCGGTGAAGCCGCTTTCCAGCACTGGCGAAAGTTCAGCCATCCTGAGCCCAGGCTGAGGGATGAGAGGGGAGAGAGCGGGAGAGGAGGCGGAGATGCACCGCAGTAACCCTGGAGAAAGGCCCCCAGCTCTGCTGCAGCTGCACAGAGAGGGCAGCTGGGCCAAACCCTCCCAGCTCCCTGGGCTTGGGGCATGGTAAAGCAGCCCCGAGGTATCAGCCAGTGATGTGGCACAGGGACCGCTGCTGCTCCAGGGCCAGGACAGGTGGACAGTGCGAGGACACAGCAGGTGCTGGCTCCTGGTGTACATCAGCAGGGGTGACCTGTCCGGAGAAGCAAACCCTGCTCTGGCAGGAGCAGTCAGGGCACCCACCAGCTCCTCATGCCTGGCTCAGGAGGGCAAATAGGGCTTTTGCACAGTGTGACATCTTCTGGGCTTCCCGGCCACGTGCGGGTGGCATGGAGGTGCTCTCGCCGTGACCCAGACAGCAGGCAGGCTGCCAGGGAGCAAACCTGGCAGAGCGTGCACGACCCATCCCAGCACAGCACAGTGAGACCAGGGACAGGCTCTGGAGGAGCACAGAGCGTGCCCGAGGAGCCGACTGCTGCACTTGTGTAAAAACATGAGCAATGGTGAAAGCAGCAGGACGTGGGAGGGATGGTGGTGCAGAGCACTTCAGAAAGAGAAGGATGGAGAGAGTCTGGCAGTCAACGTCCGACTTTTATTCCTAGTTAAACAACAGAGCACGTCGGATGAGAGAAAGTCATTAAGTGTCAAGAGTCAGATTTCGAGGAGCTCAGTGCCAGGTTTCCCAGCACTCAGCACCACAGCCGGGGCCAGGCTTTGCAAAAAGCCAGATCCCATCCGGAGCTTGCAGCAGGGCTGGCTGGGGCTCCCCGGGGACGTGTCTGGACGCATTCGTGAAGGAGATGAGTGCCCGACCTCCGTGGCTCTTGTCTGGAGTGCCTGGTGGTGCCGGTCACCCAGGGGATGGTCCCTGCACTGACCCTGCAAGGTGCATGGTGTGGTCCTGCTGGGTGTCAGCAGTCCTGTCACCTGGAGGGCTGCAGTGGGTTCAGCCCCTCATCTGACAGGCTTTTCAAGCAGGAGACTGACAGATTGTGGATTTTCAGCTTCCTGTGGGAATTTCTAAGTGCATAATCATTGTGAACATCATGAAAAGCATTTTAATAGTCAGAGAATACCATCTGGATGTTCACAAACAAAGGCGATATAAATCCACGACTGACAGCACTGAACTCAGTGCTTTTATAAGTATTTCCAAATTGTTTCCCAAATTATTTAAGCAAGTCTTTCCTCTAATGAAACTCAGAAAAGATCCTAACACAGGCAAACAGTACAGACTGAGCACAACAGAGACTTTATACAGAGGGATTAGAGCTTGGGTCAGATGTAATCAAATGACATCCCCTGCATACGAATGCAGTCTGTGTTCAGAGATAGGAGGAATCCCAAACACTTCTGCAATGGGAAGAATAAATCTGGAAGTGCCAAAAGGGGATTGGGGGAGAGGAGGGAGTAACTCAAACCAGTTTTTGTGGATGTGGAGGCCTTGCATGATGGCGCTGAGCACTGTGGGGATTATTTGGGAGCGTACAAGAGGGATGTGCTGGGTCTGGTGGCAGCTGCCGCTGATGTCCTTGCAGTGGGGGACACTGGGGGGGGCCATGGGAGGGATGCTGGAAGGGAAGATAGGAAGAGCAGAAGCCAGCCAGGCACAGGGCTGCTTTGCAGGGAGGAGAGAGGTGCTAACAGCCTGGCTGGCTGCTGGCTTGGGGGTGACGTGCCAGGAGGAGAAGCTGGCAGGGCTGGGCATGGGGTTGTCTCCAACAGCAGGGATGGACCTCCCTTTCCACGGGCTCTGGGTCAGAGGTGCATAGAGTTGGGCTGAATGGGGACTCCCAGGTTTTCCTGATGGGGACATTCACAGGGCTGCTGCTTTCCTGGACAAAACCCCTGGAAATCAGGCAGCAGTGCAGATCCTGACCTCGCAGGCCTGACGTCCTGGAGTGCACCTCTTGACAGCCCAAGGCAGTCACGGAGCCAAGGGCTTTGTTCAGCACGGGCCTCTGTGGAGAGGAACTGGGAATGGAAGCAGTGATCCAGAGCCAGTGGAGGCCACACTGACAGCAGAGCAACCCCAGACATGTTGGGGACAATCCAAAGCAGATTGTGAGGTGGCCACCAGTGGGCAAGAGTGGCCACCAGAGAGGAGATTTCAACAGCAGCACCTGGACAGCTGCAGCTGGCACGTGGCTGCACCCTGAGGACAACGGTGCCTCTGTCACTCTCAGGCCCCTGGCCAGACTTCAGGTCCTGGCAGATGATCCAGAAACATCTGCTTTTGCTGGCTTTTCCTGATCCAGCTCTTGCAGCAATGGTTGAGGGGCCTCCAGCCAACTGAAATCTTTGGGGTGAGGGGTCCAAAACCAGACCATGGTATGTGCCTGGAGATGTGCTCTTGTAAACATGGCAAAAATCTGTCTTGCCCTCCATGCAGGAGGATCACCTCTCTGCTTGGAAAGTGGGCAGACCCCAACTCCACCTCCTCCACATGACCTCGGAGCAGAGGACACCCTGCTGTCCCCGTTCCTGGATTTCATCTGAATTCACCTTGCCCTGTGGTGCTGGACAGTCTTCTGAGTGAAAAATGTCATGTTTATCTGTCACTGTGTCAGGCCAAGTTCTCAATGGAAATGGGTTTGGAAGCAAAGGAGTCATTCTCAGAAGGAAACAGGAAACAAAATCTGATCTCTCCTCCGTGATGGGATGCCTGGTTGTGACAGGACACCTGCTGACAGCTGGATGCCTCTTCCACCAGGCCCTCTCTGCTAGGATGAGCCTTTCCTCCTTGTCCCCATTGCTCTGCCAGGACAGCACGGCTCAGGACAGGAGCACAGGGGGAGGACATGGCCTGGGGTCACTTGGTTGCGCGGCCTCTTGGCTCCTGTTCCTCCCCACCTCCCCACCTTGTGCCAGGGTTTGCTGCCTCCATGGGGCTTGGAGGCAGCTCCAGGAGCTTTGCAGTTTTCCAGTGCTGTGCCTCAAGTTTCTCCTTGGAATCACGAATAGGACGTGCCTTGTGCTCAGCCCGTGGCTCCAGCGCCATCTCAGCATTGGACTGAGACCACGTTTGGTTTCTTTGGATGTATCAGAGAGATCCCAGACAAGGAACAAAGTGTTTGCCCAGACGTGCTGCTGAGGGCAGGCTGCCCCACACAGAACAGGCTGCCAGCCTGGGAGTGCCATGTCCTCGTGTGGCCCCTAAAGCATCACTTCTGTGGGTCCAGCAACGAGCCCGACAGCCGGAGCTCTCCTGCCTGGATAAACGGGACGAGTGGTGGTGCTGCCAGCCATGGGGTATGGGAGAAGCTGCCCGTTTCCTTCCAGTCACTTTGTTAACATGCCCCTAAACCCTCTCACAGCCAGAAAAAGCATTAGTCACCCTTACAAAGTCAGGATGAGCCGACAGGAATAACAAGCGCCTTCGTCTAGAGCACGTCCATGCCAGGCAAAATATTGTGGCCGGGACTGCTCTGTGCTTGTTCTGGGGAAGGCACAGAAGAACCTGCTCAGCCTGTGCGGAGGGCAGCGGTTGTGTCTAAAACCCCAACACCTGGCCAGCTGTGGGAGCTGCTGGTGGTCACTGGAGCTGGCCCTGCCCAGGGCCTTCATGGGGCTGTAGACAGGGACTGACCTGGCAGAGGGGCTGGTGAAGGCATTTGGCTCCTGGGGTGCAGCGAGATGAAGGAGGACTTGAGGAGGCAGTGGTGTGACCTCCCTGCTCATCAGGGGCTCTCTGGCTCAGATTATGGCCAACCATTTGGACATTTCAGAGGGGACCACAGCTTGGGACCTCCTCCATCCCACCTCAGCCCCGTCCATGATGCCAACAGCCTCTCCCAGGAGACAGAAGAGGCACCAGGCTGGCTACAGGGAACCAGGCAGCCCATGCCTCTGGGAGACTCCTGCCCCTTAACATGGCCCGTCTGCCCGCTTCAGCATCACCTCCAAGAACCAGAGAAGCAGGGCAAGCCAGGACCTGGATCCCGGCCGATGAGGGGAGAGATGAAGGGAGATGTGAAGCCGATGAGTGGAAAAGGAGAGCTGCGAGGATGTGGCCGGGCGCGGCTGAGGGGGGTGGCTGCAGACGCTATCGCAGCAACGTGCTGGCACGGAGCGGGGGCCAGGCCGGAGTCAAACATTGGGAACATTTCTACCAGACGGGACAATTACACACTGGAGCTGCTTGCCAGTGAGGCCCCATCACGAGTGGAACAGATCCCATAAGATACTTCTAAGTTTAGAGTAAAGGAGCCCTCTCCAACAGGGGAGGATGCGAGACTGCGGAACTCAGTCCCGCCCGTCGCCGCCAAACCGCACTCCCCGGAGGAACACTCACGAACTGCTCTTGCAACACTTGAGCTACGGCTGAGACACACATTCCAGCTGAAACCCCTGTTTGCAGTTGTTTATACATCGCTCAGAAAATATCCTTTTGGATTGAATTTGTTCATGCTTGATCTCAGCCCAAAAAACCGAAGAATTATTTGGGGATGGTTTGAACAAAATCTGTTCGACTGTTTCTGTGTTATGTAAGCATCAGAATAAATATGTTTTCCTATTTTCAAACATTTTTCTCATCCTTACTAGCTGTCAGATAGCTCAAAATCAGCTTCATGATTTGGAGGAGTTGTACTTAGCCCATGCCTGGCTCTCGGTGAGGGACCAGCCTGTTCCTCAGCCAGACAAGCTCTCCTCAGGAGTGAGAAAATGAGGAGGGACTACAGCTCTTACATGTGAGGCTTGACATCCTTAAAGGTGATCTCCAGGGGCATTGGATCACAGCCGGGCATTTTCCAAGAGTGTTTGACAAGAAGAGATTGGCCAGTGCCAAATGAGAGTTAAATAAACAGGTATTGAACGAGGCTGTGGAAAAGAGCCGTAAGTTTTTGCGTGAAGGGGAGGTCAGTGCTGTGCACAGACCATGCAGCAAGAGGAGGGCTCAGCCCGGCCCCCCACCCACCTCCCAGCTCCAGGGGAGCTCACACTGCGCAGGTTGCGCTGGAGCTTCTCCCTGCCTGTTTTTGTGCTGTGCCCGTGCTCGTTGGTTTTGGTGGATCATGTTTTTGGGAGAGGAGAAATGAAGGAGGAGAGCTTGCAGCCTTGGAGACACTCTTTGACTCCAAGATTGTGCCCAGATGCACAGAGGTGATGGGTGATGGGCACTGCAGAAGGAAGGCCAGGCCCTGGTGAGGTGAATGAGTCAGATGTTGGGAAGACTTTGCGCCAGCTTCATTGGGGTGGGGCAGAGCTGTTGGAGGTGAATACAGAAATATCCTTGAAATCCAGCTCCAAGGCTGGAGGAGATCATTGTCCAAGTTTCTGGAGCTCACACTAAGCCAGTGGAGAGGTGACCTTGGCCCAGGCTCTTGGGACTTTGTCTCTGGAGGAAAGGATGAAGAGGGAACCTTCACCCCATGATGTGCCCCAAGGAATGAGGGTTTCCAAGGTGTCTGGGTCTCGCTGGTTCCCAGTGAGAAGAGGAGTTAAATACCTGAATGCCTGGCAGAGGCTGGGATGTCATTCCTTGCCCAGCACCTGCAGAAACCCAGGGAATTCTGTCCAAGTGCTGATTCTTAACTCAGGGCAGTTGTTCAAGGAATGACATTCAAGCAGCTACAGACACAGTGCTGCAGCAATGAGCCCCGAGTGCCAGGAACAGGCACTCCAATGTCCTGTCAGGGTTCTGTGGAGAAACCATGGGAAAAATGAGAGGGATCCTTGTGAGCTGGAGAAGGGAAATTTTAGAGAGGATCAGGAAGCTGATGAAAATGCCTGAAGCACAAAAGGAATTAGATTAGTCCTCCAGCTGAATGTAGATGCTGCTTCAACATCTGTACAAGTCACAAAGGGCTCACAAAATTTGAGTGAAGGAAGAGGGCAGGAACAGGAATCCCTGTCAGCAGGGAAAAGGTTTTGAAACCATGAGCAGGGAAAAAATTATATCAGGGGATTCCAGAAACATCTTGAATTTGACTGAAGTCCTCAACTTGGGTTCTGGAGAAGCAGGGAAAGGCATCCATAGCCAAGGGGAGATCTCAGTGCCTCCAAGGGAAGACCACAAGCATCCTGGAGCTACTGTGAGCCCGAGATGGCTCCTTGGAGCAGCGGCACCACTTGGATCCACAAGATCCCCCGAAAACTTCCAGCACCTCTAGTTTGGCTTCCCTGGTGAGAAACCAGCATCTCCAGGGCCCTGGGGTGGGAGGAATGATTTAACTGGAGAGGGAGTGCTGAACACTGGCCTGCGCTGAAATGGAATCATAACCTCTGCCTCCTTCCTTATTCCATTGGAAGATCCTGTCAGCGGCTTCAGGGATAGAAAAGGATGTGTGAGCACCCCCAGATTTGCTTTAGGGCAGCACCTGGAAACCCAACTGTGTCCTTTTGACAGTTCAGCTTAACCAGGGTGAATTTGTGCTGAAGCAGAGAAGCAGTGCTTCCATGATCCATCCCACGAGCAGGCAGAAATCCGTCCTTAAGCCATCCCAGATGTTTGCAAAGCAGATGTGGGTCTCAGTCCTGAGGTAGCAGAAGGAAAAGCGCTGGAACAAAATGAGACATTAGGAAAGAAACTGCCAGATCCACGTGGTGGAGCTGAGACAGCTTGGGGAGACCAGGAATGCAGCAGCTGCTCTGTCTGCTGGAGCAGACAATTTAACATGGAAGCTACTGCTTTCCAGAAGTCTGGAGTGAAGCAAATGTTGTACTGGTCTGCAAAAACAGCAGCAGCAATGATCCCGGGAATAGTCCGGCAGCGCTGGAAGGAGCAATTGTCCAGGTTCAGATCGAGCCACTCAAAGGGACCTTGAGGTCCCACAGTCTTTGACAAGCTCGATGGGTGGGACAGTGGGAAAGTCATGAGGGCCAACAGAGACAGAAAGGTACCAAGTCCTGAGTCTGGGATGGAGCAATCCACGTGCCAGGAGAGCCTGGAGAACAACCAGCAGAGGTGCATGAGCTCTGCAGCACAGAGCATGGAGACAGGGAAGGGAAGCTGACCATGAATCAGCAGTGAGCTTTTCCAGTGAGGAAAGCCAACTGGTGTGCTGTGGTAGCCAACTGGTGTGCTGTGGTAGCCAAAGCACGGCCAACATCTGCAGGGAAGATGTGTGAGAAGAGACAGAGAGTTGAGGTTGTTCCACCTGGAGGAGAGAGGTGGAAAGGGGGATCTGATTGTGTTTTCCTCTGACTAAAGGGAAGCTACAGAGGAGACAGAGCCAGACTTTCCTCAGGAGTGAAGAATAAGAGGAAAATGGGCAACAAGCAGGAGCTGGAGGTAAGGAAGGACACAACAACTGTCGTGCAGGCCTGGCAGAGAGACCAGTTCAGGTTGCTTGTGGACAAAGTCTTGAGCCAATGGATTCAGCTTTAGAATTAGACCTCATCTGAGCACGGCTGACTGGAGACTTTGGATGTTTCTGCAAAAATCAGTTATCCCAAGAAGGTCAAGGAAAATCACTTTTCTCAGCCTGTAACACAGCCTTGAGCAGGTTGGCAGAGCCACACATGGGGAAACACTGCAGTGAGTTCCCTCTGCTTTAGGCTGGGACTGTGCCGCTGCTGGAGAGCACCCAGAATTTCTCTCCAGCTCTGGAGAAGCATCTCTGTTGGGTGAAGGTGGGACAGCAAATGATCTGCTCTCCCTACAGGGTGCTGGGCTCCTGATCGTGAGGAACATCAGGGCCCCAGGCTCTGGGATGCCCACGGTGGTGCTGCTGTCTCACTGCTAATTCCCCAAAGCCTGCAGTCGCAGGCAGAGTTTTGGGAGATGCTCCATCCTGGGCAGAAGAAGGAAGGATACGGTCCCCAGGCTTGCTCTGCTCAGTGTGTGCTCAGTGTGCAGGCAGAGGCTCTGGGAGAGCTCTGGCAGAGCCCGAGGAGTGCTTGGCACCTCTGGGCAGCGCAGAACATCCTCTTCACTGAAGGACACCTCCAGCTCTCTTTCCCATGCTCAAATTTCTCACTTATTGGACAAGGTTTCCACCCCATCACCTTTCCCTTGCAATCCTGGACAGCAGCAGATGTGTCCCTGGGCACCCAGCAGAGCACAGCACCCAGCTGCCCTGCACAGGCTGTTGGGGACATCCTCGCTCCCCTTCAGACACCGGGATGGCCCCAAATCCTCACAGACTTCTCACATGTTAACTGTTGCTGGCCTTATCTCCAGGATCAAGACCATATTTTTCTTCTCATTCCAGGAAGGACAAGTTTTAATAGGCCTGGAATTGGAAACAGCTCCCTTTGCTTTCCATGCTTCCCACCCGGTTTTCATGTGGGGAGTTGTTTACCACAGTTATGCAAGCGGAGGCAGAGGGCTGGGGTGACAGTCCTTGCCTGGGGACACAGAGGAGGAGCAGGGCTGGGGTGACAGTCCTGGCCTGGGGACACAGTGGGGCTCCTGCTGCACCCTGGCTGTGCATCCATTCCCACACATCCCGATGCTGCCGGGGATGAACAAGTGAGCAGAGGCAGAAGGAAATGTTCTGCTTCCCTGGCCGGAAAGGACAGCCCTTGGGACTGGAAGGGACTGAATCTCAGGGAAAAAGTGTGGGACACATTCTGGTCTCTGTGGAGGGGACACCCAGAGGTGGCTGAGCTCCCCAGTTCCTTGCCGTGGATCTGGTGGCAAGCCAGAGACAGTCACCATGGCAGGTCAGCACAATGTCCCTGTTCCCTGCCAGAGTCCCACAGGGACAGTGGTGATGGAGCAGGGAACGTGGAGGGAGCATGACACCTGTCCTGTGCAGTGGCCGGGTGAGGGACTGGCTGTAGGTGCTGGAAATGGGTCAGGGATGTGGTGGCAGGAGTGGTGGCACTTTGGGGGTGTCCCCCCTTTGCACAGAGTCCCTTGCCCATGCTGGGGTGAAGGTGGGGCAGCAAGAGGCACAGGGAGGACGTGTGGGACTCAGTGCCATGTGGGAACACAGCCTGGTCAAGGATGCCCAGAGCTGATGGTGTTGGGAGAGGCTGCTGGGCCAAGGCATGAAAAAGAGGCGATGGAGACAAACTGTGACAAAACCCAGCTGCTACTGGACTGAAGATGATGGTTCCCACCCTGAGAGTGATGCAGGAGGACAGGGACCCTGTGGCATGGCAGCAGGTGGAGGAGACCGTGCAGTTCACGACAGCCACGGAAAACTGTCCTGGCTTTAGAGGGAGAGAAGTGTCTGTGGGTGAGAGAGAGCTGCCTGAGCACATGGGTGGGCTTGGCACAGGAAGCAATCAACGTTACCAGCTCATGGATAATGATGTGGAAAAGCAAGTCCAGAATTCCTTGGTGTCACGGAGCTTTTCTTTAAGGAAATGCCCAGGCAAGAGGAGGTGGCACTTGTGGAAATGACCGAGTGGTGAAGTGGAGGGGGGCTCAGGACCAGCCTGGTCCCACATGCCCATGAACACAGGGCAGAACTGGATGTGATCCCCTGCCCCAACTGTAGAGTGGGCTCTGGAGCACCCACAGGTGACAGGTCCCACTGGTGACAAGGACAGCCTCTGCTGGTGCGCTGCCCAGCCCCTGCTCGTGCAGCCCAGCCTGTCTCACTTGCCAGAGGGGCCCAGTCGTGACACCTGCTCATGGCACCAGCCTGGCCTGCCTAGTGTCATCTGCTCCATGGCTGTCTCTGCCCAGCCCTGCCCAGAGGATGGCACAGTGTCCCAGCTGTTTTCAGACACGTTTTCCATCCATCTCTGGCCTTGAGGGGCTCCACAGGCAGAGCTCCCCGCGGTTCTCCCCTAATCGCTTCCCTGCGCACCCCCACTCCTGCTGTGCTTTGTGCAGCAGGGTCCAGCTCTCCCACCTGCCTCGTTCCCTCCTGCACCTGCCCACCCCGACTTGTTGCTGTGGCCACAGGCTGCATTCAGCCTTCCTGGAGTGGTGGGTCTTTGCTTGGATGTGTGCCAAGTCCTGCTTCTGGAGGATCCCCAGTCCCTCCTGCCTTGGGCCAGGTTTCTCCCAAGGACAGTGGCCCTCGTGTTGTGCTGGGGAAGGCCTTATGGCACTATCCCAAGCTCCTGAGCTGGATGCTGCTTGCCTGACACCCATCTGGAGCTGGCAGATGAGCTGGGGTGGACATGCAGGGGAGGGATGGGCCAAGCCTCCCGTGGGCTCTTTGCCTGTGATTTTGGCTTTCTGGGCTGTGTCCACAGCGCTCACAGCAGCCTGGGCCAGGCTGACCCCCTGCTCCGAGTGGGCTGCTGGCCCCCTACGTGTGACAGCCAGCCCCTGTGTGACAGTCAGGGGCTGTGACATGGCTGCTCCCTCCTCCAGGGCACAGAGAGGGGCTGTGTTTGCAGCAGGAGCTGAACCCCGTGAGCACAGCCTGGGATCTGCGAGACTGTGTATGGCTGAGTCAGGATCTTGGAGCAGCCCCCCCATTTCACACACACACACACACACACACACACACGGACATCCTCCTTCCACCTGCAGTACATCCAGGGCTTTGTACTCATCCTGAATTTGTCACAGTGACTCCCTGCCAGCCCCTCCGGCCAGCTCTGCTCCAGTGAGGGCTCCTGCAGAGCCCCTGTGCCTTTGCAGGGGTGGAGAGAGGAGAGAGCAGCCTGTGCCAGGCACAGTCTCGTGGGGACCATCTCGGACCTGCCAAGCTCCCCCCTCACTCCTGCCCGGGCAGTGTTCCCAGCTCGGCGCTCAGGGCCACCAGCTCGGGAGGTTTTGGAGGCTCCGGGCTTGCTGAGGATCTGAAGAAGGTTGGTGGAGATGGTGCTGGTGACATGTCCTGCCACAGTAGGGTGGTGCTTATGGATCAGGTGAAGGACAGGGCAGTGGGTTGATGATTCTGGCTGATGCTGGTGCATCCTGAACCCCATGACCTGCAGGGACCAGCAGACAGGGTGACCCCAACCAATGGCCTCATGTCCTCAGTCCTGGCCTGGGGAGGTGAGCACAGCTTGGAGGACACTGAGGAACAGCCAGAGCTCTTGGCAGCCCTTGTGCAGTCAGAACAATGGCTGACGTCATTTTTATTTAAGAGGGAGAAGGGAAAAAAATTGTGACCAGAGGACCGTAGCCCTGGGAGAGACAGAGTTTATTTTTCCTGCCTGCTGCTTTCTCTCGCGCTCCCCCCAGCCCTGGCCGTGGCACAGCACATTCCTTTGCTATGATCTCCTCCCTCCCATGCAACAGCACATTCCTCCTGCGCTGGCTGCTCCCTTTGCTCCGGCCACCCTGGCCTGGCCGGTGTGGAGGGGACAGTGGCCACCTGTCCCCTGTGCCTGAGCACCGCTGGACGCTCTGCTTTCAGCTTTGCAGGAGCCCTGGCTCAGAGCTGTGTCCGTGTGCTGGCTGCTCATGTCCAGCTCCGCCCCGGGCACAGGTGTCTGTCCAGGTGCTGGCCTCTCCATCCCAGGACCGTGTCCAGGAGGGATGCTGGAGCCTCACCCTCTGCTGCCTCTGTGGCAGGTGCACTGAACCCGTGGCATGGAACCTTCTGGGGCAGATACCCACACCCTGATGGGCTCGGGGAGCATGGGGTGCCAGGTAGGGCTTGTCTTCCCTCGCTGGGTGGAGAAAGAGCAGCCTGGGCTTGGGGTCATCCCTTTGGATCCCAAACAGGGAGGAAGGAAGGTGTCTGCCAAGCCCTGTGAGCAGTGGGGAGATGAGCTGACACCTCGCAGGGCTGAGTTCGTGGGGCTGGCACCGCTCCCAGTGCTGGGGCCACCCCAGGCAGGGCAGGTCACCCCAGAGGGCTGGGCAGACGTGGGTGCTGCAGCCTTTCACCCCGGGGTCATTGTCCCCTCTGGCCAGCGCTGGTGTGGGGTGAGAAGGGCAGGCTGTGGGTGCTGCTGACCAGCGCATGCAGCACATCGGCACACCCGGCCCTTGTGCTCCTGCTGGTCTCACTGGGTTTTGTTGGAACTGTTGGGAGCCCAGGCACGGGCCTAGTGCCTGTTTCGTAGCATTTTCCCAGTGCAATCAGATAAAATGAGACGTTGCCTTCTCTCAGGACATCCTCCTTCGCTCACCCCAACACCCCTCTCATGACTCTGTCCTATATCCAACCACAGAGGAGACCAGCCGCACCCCTGTGCCCCCACCAGGATATCTGAGAGCGGGGAAAGCTCCTTCCTCCTGCTTTTTTACCCGTGCCAGCACTGCCTTACTCCTTCTCAAGCTGGGGGCTGCAGAGGAGAGAGCTGGGGGCTCTGGTGAGGGCTCTGGGGGCATTGCAGGGCTCTGGCTCTGGGCAGACCAAAGGGTTGAGTGTGCCCCATCTCCTGCCAGACTGGGCTAAACCAGGGTTAACCAGAGGGGCGGCTGGGAGCTGCCACATGCCAAGAATGTTTCCAGACTGGGGAAGGGCTGGACATGAATCACCCGGTGCCTGTGCCAGACGCTGTGTGCAGGCTGGGCTCCGCACCGTGCTGCCCTGCAGCGAATTTGGGGACCCTGTGCAGACCAGGGCTCTGCCAGCCCCACCAGCATCACCTGCTCCGGTGGCTGCAGCCTGGTTTTGTGGCTCCTGGGAGCCCCAGCTGGCTGTGGGACCGGCAGCCCCGTGTGTGTGTCAGGCGCTGCTGGCTTGGGAAGCCCACGTGCAGATGTTGCTGCAGCCATGGACACGCTCCTCCCACGCTGCTCCAGCCCTTTGTCTCGTCAGTTGTGTGAGCCTGAATGTTCACAAGTTGTAACTCAGCCTCTGGAGACCTCCAGGTACCATGCAGACTCAGCAAGGTGCCATGGCTGGCTCCAGGACCCTGCTCAGCCCAGTGCTGGCTCTCTCACTGGGCACCTTGTCTCGCTGCCAGTGCCCATCAGCGTGGGGCACACTCCTCCTCCTCTGATGGGCACCAGCGTGGTCCTGCTGTGATCCCAGGGAAACCCAGCAGCCCAGGAGATGGGGACCTGCAGCCTTCTCACAGCCAGTGCTGGGTAAAGGTGTGGCAGCCTGGGGAGCTCCTGTCCACGCCCAGCATTGCCGGGCTCCTGCTCTGGCTGCCCTGGAATGTGGGTGGATGGTTCCACACTCAAAGGCATCCACACCCCTTAATGCATCGATATCCACACCAAGGCTGCAGCCTCGAAGACAGGCAGTCCCTGCTGCTGAAATCCAACAACAGCAGTGGGGCAGCCACAGCCCCCCCCCCCCCCCCCCAACTTCTGGCCCTTGCAGATCCTTCAGAGCAACAGCAGGAGGGGATTAGGGCTAAGAATGAGGTAACCTTGGGCTTCTTGGCGGCCAGAAGTCCCCCAGCACTGTCCCTGCAGCAGCTCCTGGTGCACAGATGTGTCTCATTCACCTGCTCACCATGTGCAGGGAAAGGGTCTGAGCGCCAGACCGGCCACAGGGACATCTGTGAGGCAGTGGCTGAGTGGAGAGAGCAGGAAAAACACAGGGAAGAAGGGCAGCACCCCAAACTGCATAGGGCTAAAACCCTGATAACTCCTTTCATTCAGAACATCTCCATTTCCATCTGGAAATTAAGAGGTTTCCACATTCAGTTCCTCCTTGCTGGAGCTGGAAACACTGTCCCCGTGGATGGTGCTGGGCTGGGGGTCCCTGCCTGGGATGCAGGGATGCTTCCCTTTGGAAGCAGCATCATTCCCTGGCTGCACCACGAGCGAGCAGCACCGTGCTGCTGCAGCAGGCCACGTGTTCCAAGCCTTGTGCAAACACACCAGGCCTGACCTCGCTCCAAGCTTTCTGGTCAAGGATGTAATCTCTAGGGCAGTAATTTTCCCTTGCTTGCCCAACACTTTCCAAACGAGCACATCTGAAAGCCTTGACTCAAGGGTTTCAAGGAGCTGTGCTGAGCATGACACACGGCCAGGGACCGGCTCAGAGGCTCAAGAAATAAACAATAAAAGGAGCAGAACTCAGAACATCTGGCTGAAAGTAGGAGCATGTTCCACAGTCTGTGTGTCTGAAGGATAAATGGGGCTGGACCGAGTCACAGCTCCTTTCTTGTCCACATTGGGAGCGGGGCAAGCGTGATGTTTATGGGCTTCAGTGATGCTGTGACTGCAGCGTCTTGGCACTTCTCCTTCACTGGCTTTGAGGGGAATGGGAACACATGTGTGAAAAACATGTGCTGGGGCACAACAGCCCAGGCCCAAATGGCAGCACACAGGGAGGGAGAAGCTCTGGGGACAAGCTCAGCTCTCACCCACAAATGGGGTGGGGTAGGGCCTTGAGCCGTGAGCCTTGGAGGGCTGCAGCCACCTGGAGAACACAGAAACCAGGCAACAGGAGCCTGGCAAGCAGGGCTTCCCTAGAGGTGGGCATGGAATATGTGGGCCTGACCATGGAAGCTGTACTGAGCTTCTCAGTGCTGTGCCATGGCTGGGTCCTGCACCTTCCTTGTTTTCATGGGTCTGGATGAAGCAAAAATTGGACAAAACCAAATCAAGTCCTCAAGGACCTGTATCCGAGGAGCAGGACATAGGATCTGGCGGGGAGATCTGTGAGCCAGTGGCTGTGGTGATCTCCGCCTCGGAATTAAAGGCGTGAGTGGGGCACTGGTTTCACTCAGGGAGGAGTGAGCACTTAAGTGCTTTGCTGGATGAAGGCCTAGGAGAGGGGAGGGCTGGGCTCCAAGTGGAGCTGGGCTGGAAGGAGCCTACGCGCTCTGCTGCAATGGTTGGGATTTCCAGCCTGGAGACAGGGAAGCAGGGCAGGCAGAGTGTGGAAATCCAGCCTGGGAGTCCCAGGCAGGGCAGGGGCTGGAGCAGCATCTTGGACAGCATAGCTGGTGCTCCCAGGGTGCCTGGGACGGGCTGGGCTGGGGAGCTCTGGCTCTGCAGAGCGATGGTCCTGTCATGGGGCCGTGGCAAGGTCCCACCTCTGTGAGTGCCTGCACTGTGCAGAGGGAAAGCTGTGGGTGCCCTTGGCCTTTGGTGGTGGCACTGACCCGTGCCCAGCAGGGGCACTGACCTGTGCCCAGCAGTGCCCATCTCCAGGTGACCCTGGAGATGAGGTCCTGGGCTAAGAGGAAAGGAGAAGGAGGAGGAGGCAGCACAGCCCTGGGGAAGGGACGATGTGGTTTGGGTGAAGGTGAAGGAAGATGATCTGGTGTTTGCTGAGGTGGGGCCAGGCCATGATCGGGTGCTTTGGAAGTGACCCCATCCCTGCACCCAGAGTGCTTCCTGGGGCTTAAGGAGATGCACCCGGAGCAACACCCCTGTCTTACAGTCCCACATCTAGGGCAGGGGTCTCACATCCCTCCCACAACACCAAGGATGCTCTCCGCTGAGCCTGTTCTGGCACAAGCACTGGCCTCTTCCCAGTGGCCCCAACCCAGACCCCACCACACCTCCAGGTGCCCCAAGGCCACGGACACACCCCATGCCAGGCGGGAGATGCCATGGCTGGCTCAGCCCCATGCCTGCACTCCCTGCCAGCCTGGCACCATGGAACCCTCCTCCTGAACCACAGCTCTGCTCATGTGGGCCAGGAGAGGCCAAGCCACTGCCACGGCAAGACTGGGGATGGGCAGGAAGCCATGCTTGGTGCTTCGGGGGGGTCACCAGGATTGTCCCTGTGGAAGTGCGGCAAGTGCCCAAAACCATGGAGAGCCCTTTCACAAGAGGTCCATGAGCTCCCGAGTCCTCTTCAAGAGGGATGTTGGCTGTGTCTGGACACTGCCCATGGAGAGCTGGACAAGAGCTCCACTGACACATCCACCTTGGCAGGCACCAGGACGGCCGTTCCCTGGACACCCGCACGGCCAAGGGATGTGCACGGGGAGGAGGGAACGGCTTCCTTGCAGCTGGGACTTGGCAGAGGTGAGGTCTCATGCCTGGTGCTGATCCTCAGATATCATCTCTGGTGATTTACAGCTGGAGAACGCAAGCGCCGCTTTGGGAAGATCCTCATAAATAGCTCCGGCGTGACAGAGGGCCTGCTGGATAACGGAAAATCGCGGGATCAGCCCCTGCCACGGCTCTGTGCAGTGTCTGCTGTTAACCCTGTCGTGACAGCGGGGAGGGGCACACGGCTCCAACTCTTCCCTGTGGAGTCAGGGCCTTTGGCCCCCCATGCCAGGGCTCGCACCCCATCCCACCGAGCTCTCCTGGCCATGCCGTAGGTGCTGCCTTTCTTATCCTGCACTGCCATGTCCCCCTCTTTCCAGCCCCCTCTTGCATCCCGTGTGGATTTTGCAGCACTGAAGTGGAACAATTTTTGTCTGGAGGCTCTGCCACTTGTTACCAAGACTTGTTGAAGCCTGGCTTCAGAGGAACTGGCTTTCCCTCAAATGCCAGACACAGAAATCATGGAATGGGATGGGTTGGAAGAGACCATAAAACCCATCCAGTCCCACCCCCTGCCATGGGCAGGGACACCTTCCATTATCCCAAGTTGCTCCAAGCCCCGTCCAACCTGGCCTTGGACACTTCCAGTCATTGTGTTTCCCTGTTATGTCCTTCTTGAAAGCTTTTTGCTCCGAAGGTCACCTCCTGCTCCCTTCTGCCACTGAGAAGGGACCGTCCTTTGCAGGACTTGCACTGGACCTGAGTGTCCCTGCCCAGCTCCTCACTGACCTCCCTGTGCCATCCCCTCAGGCCAATCCTGTCCCTGCACACCCTGGCCAGGTGTTCCCAGCCTTGGCACGGGCATGGACCTTCACCCAAGTTCCTGCTCATGCTGGGGCAGCCCGAGGAGGTCCCACCACAGGTGACCCAGAGCAAAGAAGGGAAACTGAGATCTGAGCAGCGGAGAAACCATCAGCCTCCCCTGCACTCCTCGGAGCAGCCCTGCTGGCCCCTCGCAGACATCCCCCCTCCCAGCACGGCCCCGTGGCCGCTGTCTGGCTGTGCTGGGAGGGAGAGGAAGCCGGGGAGGGGCCCATGGCACATCTCCTCTCTGACAGGGGGTACCCAGTGCCCGCTGGGCAGGTGCCCAGGCAGCTGGGCTGGGCTGTCGGCGCTGGCTCTGGTGCTCGAGGACGAACAGATGGGATCCATTAGGAGAGATTATTTAGATATCTCCAAAGGGCTCCGTCACAACCCATTAAACTTAGACAAGCAGTCATAATGAGGGCTTAACACGCCGTCGGTGACACGCCTGGCGCAGCTCAGCAGCGGAGGAGCACTCGGGGACAGTGGCACGGGCGGAGCGGATCCGATCCCGGGGTCCGGGTGTGTCTGGATGCCCCAGCCCCGGGGTGCGGGTCTTGTCTGGTCCCCCCGTGCGCACCTCCACTCCTGTGCGGCTCAGGTGCCTCGGGATGGGGGGACGACGACTCTGGACGTGCTTCCCTGCTCCAGCCCCACCCTTGCTCCCTCTGGCATCGCCCAGAGAAAGGGGAGGACAGCGCTGTCCCCGTGCTCCGGCACTGGGCTGGCTCTCGGCTCCACTCTGGGCTGACACATGGGGGTGTGCGTGTCCCCCGTGCTGGTGCTAGGAGCTGCCAGTGGCCCTGGCCGGTTCAGCCCCCGGCTCGCCCGGGATCCCTCCAGCGCTGGGACCCCACTCCTCCATCGGCCCCCGACAGGCCCAGATGGCTCCGAGCGCCGGAGCCAAGGACGGGCGGCTGCTGCCGGCACGGCGCCGCACGGTGCCGTTCGCCGCGCCTCCGTCCCGGCAGGGTGGCTGCAGCCCGCCCGCCGGCATGCCCAGTGGAGCCAGGACGGTGCCGTGGCATGCCAGGAAGCCCTTGAAGCCCCGGTGCTGCTCAGCTGTGTCCCCTCCAGGTCCCCACTGCCACTGTCCCTGCTTAAGGGACTCATTTCTGCTCCTTTGCTTTCTCACGGCGTGTCCTGTGCTCTGGGAATGCTGTGCTCCAGAGGGAGGTCTCCCGTGGCAGAGAGGGCTCTCTGCCCTCTTCCGTGGAGGGTTTGGAGAACGGGCTGTCCCAGGAGATGGAGGGAGGGCAGGACATTCCCTGGGGATTCCCGCAGAGGAGTGGATTTGTCTTCATTAACTCCGGAACTTAGAGCAGCCTTTAATCTAACAGCAATTTGCAAACATCAGAGGAAAGAGGCGGGAGGGGATTGGATGGAGATCCACCACAGCTCCAGGACAATTTCCAGTGGGGATGTATCCCTTGAACCAGGACTCTGCAGGAGCTGGTGCATCCCTGGACGTGTTCAGCTGGAGCACCCTGGGATAGGGGAAGGTGTCCCTGACCATGGCAGGGGTGGAACTGGGTGGGCTTTATGGTCCTTCCAATCCAAACCATTCCATGACTCTGTGATTCCCACTCCCAGCAGAGTCCTGGGCTACCCCAACCCATGAGGGCACAGCTCCTGTCCCCCAGGTGCCATAGGGAGTTACCCCCCAGCATCCTGCCCGGTGCTTCCCATTCCCGGTGTCTGCAAACCCTGGAGAGCTGTTTCCCACCAGCCCGTGCTTTCTGCTGGCCCCCCGTGGGGTTTGTGGGGCTCCCCAGATTTCAGCAGGGAAGGTTTTGGAACCAGCTCAGGTTTCTCAGCCTGTCTAGGTGAGGCCTGCAGTTTCAAGGCAGCTCTCCAGGAATTCAGCAGTGCCAAACAGGATCCGGATGGGATGGCTCAGGTATCCAAAGGTATGTCAAGCCTCCACTCAAGCATTTGACAGTGTTTTCCATGACCTCATTAGGCTGAGGCTCATTAGCCTGCTCTCCACAGAAACTGGAGCTCCTCCCAGGGAGTTCTGGGCCGCTCTCTGTCGCCAGCACAGTAGGTGGGTCATGGCTCGGAGCGCTGCTCTTTATGTGCCATTACATGACTGGGCGCTGCAGTCTCTAATAATGCTATTTCTGGATTGCAGCGATGCTAATTGAGAACTAGTGTGTCATTAATTATACAAATGACTTAATGCCAGCGCTGGACTGTGTCTCTAATTTCTGGAACTACTGTCCTCATTTGTTTGGTTTGACAGCTCCGAGCACTCGAGGTCTTGCGTTATTTGACATTTTATTCCACAGCCACGGTGATTCCGGAGCAGTGGGTGCCTGGATGTGCGTGTCCGTTATCCTGATTCCAAGCAGAGCCAGCCTGGGATGCCTGGAAGGACTCCTGTCCGTGAGCATTCTCCCCCCACGCTGCCAGGACAGGCGGTGTTACCGGCCTGGGGTTCCACCTCGTGCAGGGGCTCTGCTGCGACGGCGCCGTGCCCGTGCCAGGGAACACATCCTCTGCAGCCCCCTTCTCCCTCGAGGCTCCTGACAGCTCTGAAGGGAGGAGCAGCCAGCACAGAGGCTTTCCCAGGTTTCTTTCGTAGCCTGTGCCCTCTGGCTTGTTCAAGTAGCCCAAATCCCGAGGCTCCCAGTGTGACTTCCCTGCAGGGCAGCAGCCCCCGCCGGGGGTTATCCCCAGGGAGTGACTTCATCCATCTCCGTGCATTTCCGAGGGGAATGAGCTGAATCTGGCCTGGGATGAGCCGGCTGGTTCAGGGAGCGTTGCTGGCTTGTGCTGCTGGCGAGTGGACACCAAGCGATGCCACCGGGGCAGCAGGTCTGGGTGGGCAGCTCAGGCAGCTCCCAGGGCGCTGAGGCTCAACCTTCCCTCAACTATTTATTTTATCTCTTTAACCTGCAGAATTTGCCTGTTTTAAGTCCCTCCCAGAGCTTTTCAGGACTTCGGTTCCGTTCTTCTGGCATTTTTCCCTGTAGCACAATATGATCCCTGTGAACTCCACTGCCTTCAGCATCCCAAATATTTGCAGTATCTTTTTGTGCAATATTTTGGATGCACAGCCCAGCCCCAGGGAGTCCCGGGAAGCACCTCCCAGATAAGGCATTAGGAACACTCCTGCAGGAGGGTTGGGCTCTGTGCAGCGGAACCGGTGAGGATCCAGATGAAAACATGGGAACATCCGACCTCTGCCACTTGCTCCAACCCCTCTCCCCTGGCAGGCAGAGCAGAACAAGCCATTTTCACACCAAACTCAATCCCAGACTGACGAGTTCCCTTCTGCAGGGCTTTGCTATCTCCGTCTCCCTGTTGCCAGCTGGTTCCTCTGTTGGAACCGCTGCACTGCCAGAGGGACATTTTTAGCTGCTCTTATGAAAGGACAACGTGATTTTCTAAAATTACACGTTACCCTTTATTTCCTAAGCTTCCCCAGCCCTGTCCCTCTCCTCCCCAGGAGGGCACTGGAGCCTGGTCCAGGCATGGAGCGGGCAGCAGGGGTGGGTTCCCCCCGTGGGTTCCCCCCAGATCTCTGTACCCATCTGAAGGTCAGCGCGGTCCCACGCTGCCATCTGGCATATTCTCCCCCCGAAATGTTTCCCAAAACAGCCTCCAGCAGGATCTTTTCCATGCTGCCTCTGTGTCCCATGCTGCAGGATCACCCCACATCCAGCTCTGACGTGGTTGTGCTCAACGCGAGGAGTTTTTTCCAAAAGCTCCTTTCAGCAGCTTTTCCAAGCCTGCACCAGTGGTCACCAAGGGGATTTTCCAGTCCCGACATGAGCCATTGCTTGGTGCCCACAGAGAATCCTGCACTGAGAGATTTTCCTCTCTCTGAGGAGTCCTTCTTTGGGTTTTCCTCTTTTCTTTTCTTTTCTTTTCTTTTCTTTTCTTTTCTTTTCTTTTCTTTTCTTTTCTTTTCTTTTCTTTTCTTTTCTTTTCTTTTCTTTTCTTTTCTTTTCTTTTCTTTTCTTTTCTTTTCTTTTCTTTTTTCTTTTCTTTTCTTTTCTTTTTTCTTTTCTTTTCTTTTCTTTTCTTTTCTTTTCTTTTCTTTTCTTTTCTTTTCTTTTCTTTTCTTTTCTTTCCTTTTTTCTTTTCTCTTCTCTTCTCTTCTCTTCTCTTCTCTTCTCTTCTCTTCTCTTCTCTTCTCTTCTCTTCTCTTCTCTTCTCTTCTCTTCTCTTCTCTTCTCTTCTCTTCTCTTTCCCCTTCCCCTTCCCCTTCCCCTTTCCCTTTCCCTTTCCCTTTCCCTTTCCCTTGGCAGTGTTTCCCCCCAGGTGTGATCCCCAGGCTGGCAGAACCAGACTGGCTCTGTGGGTGTTAAATGAGGATTCCCCAGCCAGTTCCCTCAGCTTTGATTTTGGGATCCTCATTAATTCCTGGGCCCAGTTAGAGCCCTGAATACCCCCTGGTGCTGCCTTTGATCACTCAACTGCCTCCAGTTTGCTGCACATCTCCAAAGTTTCCTTCTCTCCAGGCTGCTCCTCCCTTTTCCCCCGGCACCTTGGTGCTCTCTGGATTCCCATGGCGCTGTCTCAGCTTCTTCCCTCTTTTCCATCCAGAGCAGCTGGGGCTGCCCCTGGATCCCTGGCAGTGCCCAAGGCCAGGCTGGACACTGGGGCTTGGAGCAGCCTGGGATGGTGGGAGGTGTCCCTGCCCATGGCAGGGGTGGCACTGGATGAGCTTTCAGGGCCCTTCCAACCCAATCCTTTCTGTGATTCCTTGATCCCATGATTCCCCCACAGCTCTGTGCCTCCCCCTCCACACAGTTATCCTGGCAAAGAGACCAGGGAGGGGTCCCAGGAGAATCCTCTGCCCAGAGCTGATCTCAAACCACTGGCCCAGATCTCATTCACGGACTGCCCCAGGAGGTCTGTAGGGACACCCTCCGGGAAGGGACAGTCCTTCTGTTGGGAAGGGAAGCGACTGCAGAGCCCAGAGGGAAGATGAGGAGCTGCAGCCCCTCCTGGAAACAACAGCAGGATTCTTGCAGGATCTGGAGGGAAATTTCTCAGCTCTCACTTGCAGGTGATCAAGTTCCTAAAAGGTCCATTTTAAAGGTCAGCATGATGCCAGGATGTCCAGTGACAACTCTGCGGCCACCCAGGAAAATATAAGGTTGGAGAAACCAATGGTTTCCAGTGTGTTCTCTTGGGGTGTGGACTATGAACAACAGCTGTGCTCATCCTCAGCGGCTGCATTACTGAGAGACGAGTGTTTGGTGGCTGATGGTGTCCTCAGAAGCTGCTGCAGTGTCCCCACTGCAAATGGATGATCCCAGAGCTCTCACCCACCTCTCCAACCCCTCGAGCTCTACATAACCCAGCCAGGGCTCCCATTTTCCCTGTGAGGTGCTTTTCCTTGCTGTATTGACTCAAGTACACAGCCTTATCAGCACTGCCTTCATGGATTTGGTGCAGTAGAAGTCAAAATCCTCAGTTTGCTGTCCCAGTAGGATCCCAGAATCCAACAGTATTAAACTCTGGGCTGTTGTGGTCAGGACCACCACTGTTTTGAAACCAGTTTGTGCAACATCTGTCCAGAATAGTTTGCGATTGCATTGAAATACTCTCAAGAGCCCTTCAGCTGCAGCTTAAGCAGGAATAAAAAGTGCACACCCTGATGTCAGATGAAAGAGAGAGCCCTTTGCCTGTGGAAGGGAGGTGTGTAATTGCAGAGACGTGAACTGGATCTGGTTTTAATCCCACTGGACAGATTGAGCACTGTCAAGTGCAGTTTCTAATCTCGGTCCCGCTCGGCTGCGTCGGAGTATGGCTGAAGGTGTTTTTCAAGTGTTTAGGAGGCTTTCCAAAGACAACAGTGTCATCTGGAGAACATCAGCCTGCAGGCTGGTTGCTGTGAACGGGACGCTCTTTGAAAAGCCCTCGGTGCTGATGCAAGTCCAGATGGCTCGTGTTGAACCTGGGGCTGGGCCATGTGCAGAACATGCCATGAGGTTCCTGTGGCTCCACCACGCTCAGCCTGTGAGCACAGCACAGGAGTGCCGGCCCCTCTCCCCGGTCCCACAGGACTTCCCCGGTCCCACAGATGTGCCCAGATGTGTCTCTAGGTGCAGCCTGCAGCCCTCCAGGTGTCCCAGGTCTGTGTGCAGTGCACCTGCCCCGTGTGCAGCACTGAGCCGGTCCCCATCCTGCAGCACCAGCACTCCAGGAGAGCAGGAGCACCGTGGGGATGGCTCAGCATGGGAGTCCCTCCCCAGGGACACCCTTGGGCATGAGGATCAGGGGGTGCAGAGGTGGTGCTCAGTGTCAGCTCAGATCCAGGGAAGAAGGGCAGTGTTGTCTGTCCACTCCTCTTTTCCAGTGTCCGCTTCCAGGCACGCGGAGCTCTCCCTGCCTTTCCCTCCACCTTCATGCCCACAGTGCCAGCCTGGGGGATCCCATCCACCCACAGCTCCTTCTCCACAGGCAGTGCTGCTTCTGCCCACACCCATCCTGCTGGACACACAGCTGGGAGCGGGGTCAGCAGCCACCCCTATGTCCTCTAAAACCCAGGGGCTGAGACCCCTGAGGGGGTTCCACGGCTCCCACTGCCCCAGGGGAAGGGACAGGGGATCAGCATCCTCGGGCTGTGGGGCCAAGGGCTCGCTCTGGCTGCACAGCAGCATCACACAGCTGGTCCTTGTGGGGAAGAGGATCTGTTTCTCTCCAAACAACTCTGAAGAGGCTTTTTCCTCTGTCCTGCTGATCCTCTCAAAGTCCTTATGCTTGGCACAGCCCGGCTGTGGTGCGTTCCTGGGTTTCAGTTTTCCTTTTGCTGCTTCTGTAGCTCTTCCAGAGGTGAAGAGGTTTGGAAAACCTGCGGGTGGAAATGGAAAAGTGCAATGAATACATATCCTAGACACACTGGATTTTTATGGCCCTGAAAAGTGGAGGGGAAGAAAAGAAAAATGGGTGGATATTCCTGTCTGGAAACTTCTGAGCTGCAAGTAACAGGGAGGTGTTTGAGGAGACCAGGAAAACCACGGTGGAGAGGAGTTGTTTCTGACTGCAGTGCACAGCCTGTCCCTTCAGAGAGCTCAGGCCCCTGGTCTGGCCAAGAGCAGAGAGGATCAGCTCCGCACACCTGGCATTCCCCGGAGGAGCAGAGCTTTCCAGCCAGGCCCAGCATCCACAGCATGGCAGGTGGAGCGACGCACAGAGGGGTCAGGTCAGACCTGCTGACTTCCCTGGGCTGGGCTGGGCTGGACATTGGCCCAAGAGCATTGATCTGCTGGGACACAGCAGCACTCAGCACCAGCACAGGGAGCAGCCGGCTGGGATTAACCTCATGTCATCGGAATGTCGACCTGCATTTGGGTACCTGAAATAAATCGCTCGCTGGGGAGCAGCTGAGTGAGAGACAGATCTTTGCAGCTTCCCTTCCTGTTTACATCTGTTCTGGTGCCTCTCCCTGCGAGCGTCTGGTCCACGTTTGCAGAGGACGAGGCTCGGAGGAGCACACATGGGCACCAAATGCTGCAGCTGCACAACTTGTGGTCAAGCCCCTGGGGAAAGGCTCCCAAGTGCAAGTGCTGTCCCCACGGAAAGGTGGAGAGAGGGTGCTCTGGAGCCTCTGACCCCTCTGCTGTAGCCAGGCTGAGGGTACAGAGCTACACCTGTACCTGGATCCCACCAGCCTTTGAGCTGCTTGAGCTTCCCTGAAGCCTCCTGGGAGCAGCACTGGGAAGTGCTGATGGACGGTCAGGAAGCATCCCCTGCCCCAGAGCTGCTCCTGCACCCGGATAATGGACAAGTGACAATGTTGCAGTGCTGGCAGCCACCATCCACTTCCTTGGAGCGGCACCTGGAGCTCCTTGCATGCGTCCTGGTGCCACGGCACCATCACTGGGAGGGAAATGTTTGGCCATCACCACTGCACCTGGGGGTCCTCCAGCTCCCTCTTCCAACAGAGGGGATCTGGCTGTATCCAAATCCAGCAGCAGTGATGGGTGGAAGAGCTGGGTCGGAGGATGTGGCTGCTGCCATGGAGAGCAGCAGAGGCAGGGTTTCCTAAGAGAAATTAATTCAATTTTATGAGCAAAACTCTTATATTGAATTAGTGAAGTTAAGACATTCTGTCTCTTTCCTAACAAAATAAACACTTTTGTCAGAGCAAATAAGTGTTTCCTGTCTGAGCTCTGCCTGGCACAGCCCCTGTCCCCAGGAACTACAGCTGGATGCCCACTGGCACCGTGCTGCCCCTGCTTCTCCCAGGCAGGGGATAACGCAGACACAGCTTAGCAGGGGTAGAAATGAAGTGCAGAGAGCTTTCATCTTTGCCAGAGCCCACCATGGGCTCTCCGTGGTGCCAGTCCCACGGCCCACCTGGGTCTGCCTGAGCTGACTCCTCACCATCCTCCACACGGGTGGTGTCTCTCCTTGTTTCCTTGCAGCATAAGGTGCTGACAGCCCACAATGTCTCTTTTCCATCTGTCACGGGACCTGTGTTTGCTGCATTTGTGTCTTCAGCTCAGAGAGGAGCCTGTTCCCGTTGCGTGGGCGATGTCCATCCCACGAGTGTCCAGGATGGCCCTGCAGCGGTGGGGCCAGGCTGTCTGAACACAGAGGTGACACCAAGTGGCTTCCAGGTGTCCCCGGGGACTGATCAGCTCTGCTGGGAGCCACTGGGCCAGGTGGGACACCCTGGGCAGCCCCGGCTCGCTGTCCTGCTGTCCCAGACTGGGGCTGTGTCTCAGGACTCCTGAGGAGGTGGAGGGCTCTGGGACGGGAGCACAGACAGGCCCCGGGGCTGAGAAAAAGGAGGGCAAAACACGAGAAAACAAATCCCCTGCTGCGGCTGCTTCTCCTAACGAGGAGCAGGACTTTGCCCGAGCCCGAAGGCACGGAGGGAGGGCTGGGCAGAGCTCCACTGTCTCCCCTCGGAGCTGGGGGGGTCCCGGGCACACAGCTGAGGGAGCCCCGCGGCAGAGCCCTGCTGGCGGCTGCTGCTCGGAGCCGCTTTTCCTAGAAAGCAGAGCTGCGGGCGGGCACCGCGCGCAGCGCTGCCGAGGCCTCAGGCCGGGGGGACAGCGATGAGCTGCCAGCCCAGGGAGGTCTGACGGGTCTCGCAATCGTCCGGGCTCCGCTGCCTCTGGCCAACACTCGGGCTCTTTGGAAAGTATTTCTGACTGATTCCCAGCCATGGTTCCCATTTTGTTCTGTTTAAATTTTTCCTCCAAGACAATCTCGGTCGTAATTGTTCTCAGATTTAGGAAACTGGCTCTTCCTGAGACCAGAAAGCACCGTTACTGGTTGGGACAGTATCCCACATCCCCCTCGCCCTCAGTGAACTCCCGTGAACTGCATTTGTGCCTCTGGCTGCTGCAGCCTCCCAGGCAGAGCTGGGACCTCCTTTGTGCTGTCCCTGTGAAGTTCAACAGCCACCACCTCGTGCTGGGCAGAAACCTTTTGGCTTCAGACATCAACCGGCTTTTGGGGAGCCCCCGGGGGCAGGGAGACCCTCTGGTGGCCTTCTGAGGAGTCGTGGTGTGGAGGTTCTCCTGCGGTGCTCTGTGGGTGCCTGTCTCTCTCGCCAGGAGTGACAGGACCTCTGCAATGTGACTTCCCTGGCAGGAGGGGAGGGAGTGGAGATCATCATGTGCAGATCTGCAGGGAGGGCTCAGGGCAGGGCCCAGGCTCTGCTCCGGGGCCCGGCAGTGGCACCAGAGCACCGGGCAGGGCCTGAGCCCAGCAATTGCCCTGCACAGGAGGCAGAACTGCTGCCCTGGGCAGGGCCCAGCCCTGAACAGGCTGCCCAGGGAGGGGCTGGAGTCTCCCTCAGCGGGGATATTGCAGAGCCCTCTGGGCACAATCCTGTGCCCTGTGCTCTGGGATGGCCCTGCCTGAGCAGGGAGGGTTGGACTGGTGACCTCCGGTGACTCCTTACAAACTCAGCCATTCTGGGATTGTGTGCGATATCCTGAACCTTCAGCAACCCCAACCTGAGCCTCCCAGGCGCTGATTACACCAGGAGCAGATTTCCTTTAAAAATGCATCCTGCCAGGATCTGGCTGCAGGATCTGGGCTAAACCAGCTGATAAATGGACTGAGGGGTATTTTACTGGTGCCCTTGGTCTCCTCACCACCACACCGAACCAGCCCACTGCTCCCTTGGTGGCTTTCCAAGCTCCAGACAGGGACCTTGAGGGTGGTTGGAGCAGAGGCATCAGTGCCAGTGGATATCAGGAATCAGTCCCCAGGGTCTGGAGCCCTGTGTCTGCACCAGTGACCGGGAGCAAGGCCTCCTCCACCAGTCCATGGACACAGAGGTGCCTGGTGTCCCTCAGAGGCTCGGGAACAGCCAACCCAGGAGGCTGCCCACGCTGCCCTGCAGCACCACAGACGTGCTCGGTGCATCCGCTGGGGCTGCTGCCAGGGTTTGTCCATCTGCCCTTCATTTGGCAAAGGGGGTGGGAAAGTGCTGTGTGGAAATAGAGCAGGAAGGTGGGGAAACAGGGACAGAGGCTGGACTGGTGGATGGGGAGGAACTGGGAGGGAGGGCAGTAAGAGAATATGCTGGAGGATGAGCTGTGGCTCGAAGGCAGGTGCTGGAGCTGGTCCAGAGACTGTGGCCTTGCTAATGAAATTTGCTGGAGTGCCAAATCGGAGAGATAACAGGCACAGAATCACAGACTTGTGGAATCATCAAGGCCGGAAAAGCCCTTCAGGATCATTGAATCCACCCTGTGCCTGATCTCCACCCTGTCCCCAGCCCAGAGCACTCAGTGCCACCTCCAGGTCTTCCATGGGTACCTCCAGGGATGGGCACTCCAAACCTCCCTGGGCAGCCCCTGCCAAGGCCTGAGCACCCTTTCCATGGGGAAATTCCTGCTGCTGTACACCCTGAGCCTGCCCTGGCCCAGCCTGAGGCCGTTCCCTCTCCTCCTGGCCCTGTTCCCTGCCAGCAGAGCCCGACCCCCCCGGCTGCCCCCTCCTGTCAGGGACTTGTGCAGAGCCACAAGGTCCCCCCTGAGCCTCCTTTGCTCCAGCCTGAGCCCCTTTCCAGCTCCCTCAGCCGCTCCTGGGGCTCCAGCCCCTTCCCAGCTCCGTTCCCTGCCCTGGACACGCTCCAGCCCCTCAGGGTCTGTGTTGTCCTGAGGGGCCCAGGACTGGACACAGGACAGCACCAGGGACAGCCACTGCCCTGGTCCTGCTGCCACTCTACCTTTGGCCCAGGCCAATACCACAGGCACAGAGAATGAGCAAAACAGTCTGGAAGGGCTGGGCTGGGAGAAATATTAGGGCAAGGTCAGCCACAGCCTCCCAGAGGTGTCCATGAAGGGTGAAACAGGAACGGAAGAGTAGTGTGGGGACACAGGAGTGGCCACTGTGGCCTCGTAAAGGACAATCCCTGTTGGCAGGGTGGCCACAGTGGGAACTGGCTCATCTCCATGCCATCAAGGGGGCACTGCCAAGAGCTGGCCTTGCCCCAGCCCTGCTCACCCCCGGGCACCGTGAGGGGCTCCGTGGGCAGAGGAGGGACAGGCGGGTGGAAGGAGAGCTGGTTTTAGGAGAGAAGCATGAAAGAGCTGAGCTTGTTTAGTCTAGGAAAATGAAGGCTGGGAGAGAGCTGGTCTATAAATACATCTGGGAGTAAACAGCAGGAGGGATCAGAGCTATTTAGGCTGGAGGAGCTGCTGGCAGAGGAGCAGATGGCTATCAGCTGGCCGTGAACGTGGTTACGCTGCAGCCGGAGGAACCATTCCCTCCTTGCTAAAGGCAACCCTGGGACAGCCTCTCCTGGGGTCAGCGAGGGCCAAACCTGCACTGAGCCAAAAACTGCGGCCCAGCGGCCTCGTCAGAAGCCATCTGCAAAGGCTTCAGCACCTCCGTGTCACCAGGCAACGGGAGCCCCTCGGTGGGGCCTCGGTGGGCTCCTGGGAGAGTCACCTGGGGCAGCCCTGGGATGGTGCTCAGACCCCTGGGTGCTGTCAGAGCTGAGGTCACAGCATGCTCCCGCTGGCCTGGGCCGGGAAGGAGCTGAGGGCTTCGATTCCTGGAGCAGCTGCGGGGCTGGGAGGGCTGTGGTGCACCGGAAACTTCAAAAAGCCCTGGTGTGGATCCAGTTTGGCCCTGGCCCAGATTAAAAAAGCAAACAAACACAACATTTCTGGTGAACTACAAACCCTGGCACGTGGCCAGCTCTGCAAACAGCCCGACTGGCTTCAAGATGGAGCTTGAAAAATTTATGGGGAGGATTTACCCGGGCGGGTGCCTGTGGTAGCAGGAATGGGAATGGGTCCCTCAGGAGCACTTCCCAGGCCGGCATTCGACCTGTGGCTGCGGCCTGAAGCACCAGGACACAGACACCCTGCCATGGCCAGGGGGCATGGTGTCCTGGCGACCCTCCTGTGCGACCTCTCTGCTCCCTCCTGCCCCACGGCCACAGGGACCGCCCTTGGGAATCATCCTCTGGGAAGCCGAAAGGGAGTGGATCACTGTCTGAATCCCAGCCGTGCTGCCCGGGAGGTGATGCTGTGGGGGGATCTCGTAACCGATGCTCCAGAGGGGCTCAGGGTCTCTGCACAGCTCCGTGAGGGTGATGCTCAAGGGCACCTTTCATATCATTCCCGCTCTCCTCGGTCCTGTTTAATCCTCCACCTCTCTCCTCCCATCACTGCTCTGCAGAGCCTGGAGCCTCTGCTATCCCGTTCTCCTTCCCTGCACGGTCTGGGATCAAACCTCCCTTCCCTGTCCCTCAGTGCCCCACCTCGGGGCTCCCTCAGCAGCCCTGCCTGTGCAGGGGGTTCCTGGCGCTCCCAGCCACCTTCCACCCCGTGTGCCCCTCCAAGCCCTTTTCCTAGGACTGCTGTTTCCCTGTTCCACATTCTCCTTTCCTCTTCTCCCACCACAGCCACGTTTTGGTGGGACATGGATAAAAGCCTTGGTGAGGGCAACCACAGATGCTGTTGCCTCCCATGCCAGGATGCCCCAGAGCCACTCCCTGCCCCTGACAAGGCGCAGGGGTGAGGCTGTTACACGGCATCCATGGCTCCCAGAAGGATTGCCACAGTCCCAGGTACTGATTTGTCCCCAAGGCATCAGTGCCCAAAGCATCAGCAGTGCAGAGGTGTGGGGAGAGCCACACACACTGGCAGAGAGACCCTGCCCCAAATCCTTGCCCTGCCTGTCTCGGGTCAGGCTCATGGAGCTGCCACTCACTTTCCTGGGCCATGGTTACCCTTCAGCATTTTGGTGTTACTCAGGTTTGCCGTTTTTCCCCATCTCCCCATCGCAGGGGCAGGGTGGGGTGAGAGCCTGCTCTGCTCCTCGGGTGGGCGGTGCGAGTGGAGAGCAGGGCACAGCCCTGACAGGGGATGCAGGATGTGTGACACAGCCTGCACACCCTGCACGGGTGTTTGCACCTGCAGCCCCCAGCAAGGAGCTTCCCACACCATTCCTGGTTGCAGCCTCTCATGATGTGCTCCCGAGGGAATTCCCACCCGGCCTCCTGTGCAGGGCCAGGAGTTGGACTCGATCCTTGTGGGTCCCTTCCAACTGAGGACATTCTGTGATTAGGGTGCTCAGAGCAGCTGTGGCTGCCCCTGGATCCCTGGCAGTGCCCAAGGCCAGGCTGGACATTGGGGCTTGGAGCAGCCTGGGACAGTGGGAGGTGTCCCTGCCCATGGAGGGGGTGGGTTGAGGTGAGATTTAAGTTCCCCCCAATCCAAACCGTTCTGTAATTCTATGATTTGCTACCCGCAGATTTTTCCATGTGACCCTTTTGCTTCTCATTCCTTATCAATTTCCTCTTTCCTCCCAGCCCACTTGGAGGCTTTGTTCAGTTTTAATGGCTCTCCCCCGGCCCGGGAATCTCTGGGAAGCAGGAATGAGCTGTGCCGGGGCTGGGCAGTGGCGATGGCTGCTGCGAAGTGCTTGAGGAGAGATGAGAAGCATCGCTCACGCTCGGGGGACTCAGGGCCTCCTTCCAGCTGCTTGGGCTTAGAGCAGGTTACAGTTCTGGGAAATGGGGCCCTTTCCCAGTGTCAGACACACGGTGCCTTGGCGTTCCCTGAGCACAGGAGATGTAAAGCTGCTCCCTGAGCACGGCACCACTCCTCTCACCACGTCACGGCCCTCAGCCCCCCGGGAGCCCTCCTCAGGATGGGCCTGCCTGCCCTGCATTCACAGCTCCACAGCGTTCCCAGGCACAGGATTTACCCTGATACACTGAAAGCCTCTCTCCTCTGTGTGGAAATAAGGATTTTATCTCCTGGCAGTTCTCAAGCTGCCAGTGACCTGTGGCCGTCTGGGGTAGCTTCAGGTGTCCCTGTCGTCTCCCTGATGGATGTACTCAGCTAATATCCAGTGGAGAGCAGGGTGGGAAGGGGTCACAGCCGGGTTTTTGGGTCACCAGGCTGCCAGCGGGCTCTGCAAGCCCCGGCAGGGTGCAGGAGTCCTGACCCTCCATGTAGGGGACACAGTGACCCCTGGGGACACCCTGGCACCTTGCTCCAGGCTGCTCAGGCATCATGACCTGGCTTCAAACCCCTCTGGCTCTGTGCAGCACGGTGGTTTGGCAGTGCCAGCAGCACTGGTGGGTGAGTGCCCTGTGCTGCAGCACCCCCTGCCCAAGCGTCCCCAGCACCCCCAGCTCCTCTGGGCTCCTGCACACCCAACAGGCCCCTGGACATCCCCAGCTCAGGACTTGTCCCAGGAGAAGTCCTTTCTCCTCCACATCCTGGGGTCTGTGGGGTGGCATCGACCCGGGGTGCTGCACATCCATCCCCTCGGGCCCTGGGCTGTGTCTGCTCGTGGCTGGGTCTGAGTCACTGCTGTGTTTTGTCTGTCTGAGGTAGCTCTGCTGGATCCAATTAGGGCCGTGCCTGTGCCTCACCTGCTTGGGAAAGCAACAATTGGTGTGGGCTGCTTCACCTCGGGGCTTTGCTGACAAGGGTTCTGCATGGGGGCCAGGCAAGGCGGCTTTGACCACCCTGGGACTAGGATGCTCTGGGAATACTGGCCAAGGTGGCTTCCACCACCCTGGGAGCTGTGGGAATACTGGCCATGGCACTGCCAGGGGATGCTCCCAGCACTGGGGGCCAGTGCGCTCTGGGCAATGGCCACCTTGGGTGCTGGCAAGGGCACAATCCTGACCTTAACCCTCCTCTAACCCCAATTCCTGCCCCTGCCCCAGCAGCACTTCCCTCTCCTATAAAACTTCAGCCTCTCCTCTGGGCCCCCATCCCAGCCCATGCACCTGGACCAGCTTCTCCTGCTGCCCCAAACAGCAGCAGGACGCATGATGGGGGCATGAGGGGCAGCAGTGCTCGATGCTCATCCCTGTGTGTGCCTGAGGACAGTGCCACCCCTGCCATGGCTCTCCCTCAGGACAGGGCAGCTCCTGTCCCCACACACGTGACAGGCATGGGTGCGATGGGGTGCTGGCAGTGCCAGCACCTGAGCCTGCCTGGGATGTCCATGGAACACCTCTCAGCTCGAGGAAGTCATCTGCTGCTTGATGCCAACCCCCCTTTGTTATGTGCTAAGATGCAAAATATTTTAATCCACGTTTCTCTTTCGCATTTCTTTTCTTTCCCATGCTGGATTCCTAGAAGACAGGGAATTTATGGTGTGAGTCTGCTCCAGCCGCAGAGAAAACCCAGCCAAGGTCAACACCACGAGACAGGCAGCTCCTGCCAAGGGGGGAAAGAGCGATTGCTTAGTGCTTGGCGGAGGAGGAAATCAAACCAAAACCCTTCCAAAAAAATCGAGATATAAAACACCCCCCACCCCAAAACCCTTTGGTGGAAAAAGACCAAAAGCCGTAAGGACGGTGCCTGCATTTCCCCTGCCCGGCCCCAGCCTGGCCCCGCTTTGCCTCGCCCCAGCCCTGTCCCCTGGCACTGTGCAGGGGGGCCAGCGAGCAGGGCTGCAGCCGGTGGCACAGGGACATCCTTGTGGTGGCACGGGGACATCCCTGTGGTGGCACGGGGACATCCCTGGCCATGCCCGGCTCCAGCCCTCGCCTGGAACTCCGACACCTGGGCCAGCTCTTGACACCACGCTCCAGGAGAGCTGTGTTCAGGGCCACTCCTGGGTGGCTGCTGGGTTCAGCATCCCTGCCCAGCATCCTCCCCCACATCCGCTGGTGCCAGCTGCTGCTCCGCGCCTGCGGGGACCGGAGATTTCGGCCGCTCGCGGCACGCGCGCTCCCAGCCCGGCCGTGGCAGCCGAGGGGAATTCCGGCCCTTCCATCCCGTTAGTGATGGGTGCCTTGGGGTGCTCTCCAGCAGACGCCCTCTGTGCCCTCCCTGGCGTGTGTGTGGCATTCCAAGCACCCACGCCAGGCCCAGCTGGAGTGACCCACGCGTGTGTCAGTGAGGCTGCGCCGTGGGACGGGTGCCAGGGCCCTGCCCTGCTGCCCCTGCTGCCTCTGCTCATGGCAGGGCAAGGAGAACAGGGAAAGGGGCATTGTCCGTGGCATGGACAACGGACAGTGCTCTGGGGATCGGGATGGTGCTCACAGAGCCTTGGCAAGGGCAGCCGGGCTGGTCCTTTCAAAGACATAAAACAGCTCCAGAGGGGAAGGAACAGACTGTTCTCCTCCGTGGCAGACAGGATATCAAATGGGCTTAAATTCTAGCGAGGGAAAGTCAGGTTAAACACAGAGAAAAGCAGTTGGAGCAAAGCAGCTGGAGCAGCTCTGCCAGTGTGGAAGTACCTGGGGCAGAGCACCCAGGAGCCTCCTGGACCCTGTGCCATTCCTCTTGGATCCTGTGGGCATCCCTGGGCAAAGGTGTGGGCACCAGCTCTGCCCCAGTCCCAGCCTGGCCCATCTGCTTCTTCGCCCTGATCTCCTCTGCCCTGCCCACATTTTTTTTCCATCAGCCCTTCCCCACCCCCTGGGAGCTGGGGCAGGGTTTCTGTCCTGGCCAGGGAGCTGCAGGAGGTGCTTTTGTCTGGAGGTGACGGGGTGTGGGATGAACTGGGATGGGGCAGTGGAGAGGTCCCACAGCCAGGCCAGCACTGGCTGATCCCACACTCCAAGGGTCACTGTGCTGGCATCACGCACCATTTCCAGCTCCCCTGCCTGCCTGCCTTTACCCCCTGCTCCTGTCAAAGCCTGGATTTCCATCCCAGTGCCAGGTATGTCCTGCGCAGAGGCCCAAAGCCACTCTCCAGCTCACAGGGGCTTGTTGGGAAGGCTCAGCCTTGCCAAGGCCAGGCCAACCCCAGCTCAGCCCCGTGTGGTGTCTGGGACATTTCTGTGGCTGCCACATTTGCTCGCTCAGGACCCTTGTCACCAGCCAGGGACTCGGCCAGAGGGTGTCCGCAGCTTGTTGGCCCCTGTGTGGCCACAGCCCTTGGTGCCTGTCCAGGACAGAGGGGCTGCAGAGCCCGGATGGGCAGCATGACCTGCTCTCCTTCCTCATCGGAGCTGCTTTGTGCTGTTCTCCAGGGCTTGTCTGGGGACATGCCTGGGGTGACCCGCTGGGCAGGATTTCCACAGCCTGCTCTGAAACACCAGCTCCATCATTTGATAGGAGGTGTTTTGGGGAAGTCAGAGGATGCTGTCCTTTCTGACTGCTGGGAAGGACAGAGGGAAGGGACTGGAGCTGCTGGAGAGAGTCCAGAGGAGGCTCCAGGACGATCAGAGGGATGGAGCAGCTCTGCTGGGAGGAAAGGCTGGGAGAGCTGGGATTGTTCAGCCTGGAAAAGAGAAGGATTCAGGGTGATCTGATTGTGGCCTTCCAGTTCCTGAAGGGAACGTACAGAAAAGATGGAGAGAGACTCTTTACGAGGGCCTGGAGTGATAAGACAAGGGGGAGTGGGTTCAAATTGACAGAGAGTAGGTTTAGATTGGATATTAGGAAAAAAATCCTCCCTGTGAGGGCTGTGAGGCCCTGGCACAGGGTGCCCAGAGAAGCTGTGGCTGCCCCTGGATCCCTGGCGGTGCCCAAGGCCAGATTGGATGGGGCTTGGAGCAGCCTGGGATAGGGGAAGGTGTCCCTGCCCATGGCAGGGGTGGAATGGGATGAGTTTTAAGTTCCCTTCCAACCTAAACCATTCCATGATTGTCCAGCTCAGCTGGGCCATCACCATCACCCTTCTGCCTGCCCAAACCAGGGCACACACGGGAAGAGCCCTGGCTGTCCCAGAGTCCTCATGTACGAGCTGCACAGCAGGGCTGAGGGTGTCCTCTGGCCGTGGGGCTGCTGGGGGCACGGGAGGCACTGCAGGGAACCCTCTGCCATGGGGCAGAACACCAGGAGCTGAGTGAACAGCTGAGTGAAGCCTCTGCCAGCTTTCCTGTCCGGCTCTGCTGCTCGTACATGTGCCTTGCACCCAGCTGGGGACAACCTGTGCCCAGGGGCTGGTGCCAGCTTGTCCCTTGCACCTTATCCAGGGGAAAAGGCGTTTCCTGTGGGTATCCTGCCCATCAGCTGCAATGACTCACGCTGCTGGTTTCCTCTCCCAGCCCCTTTTGCACCTCCTGGCCTCTCCCTCCCACTTCCACCCTTCCTTGGCAGGGCAGGGTGTGAAATACCCAGCTTATCGCAGCCCTGCTCCCCAGGGATGGCAGTGCTCGTCCTGGGCAGGCGCCTGCCTGCCCCACACCCCCCACCCCACAGCGATGGGGGACAGGCAGGCCATGAGGCTCATCTGGCCACAGCCCTCCTGCTGCTCCCAGAGCTCCCTGAGCACCTTGGACGTGCTGGGCAGCCTAAGCACCTGGAACACCTTGAGCACCCTGGGCATCCTGGGCACCCTGAGCCCGGGAACCTGCTTTCAAAAGCTGGCCTTTTGGGAAATCCTCAAACCTAGAGTCTTCTTGGCCATCTCCTTAGGGAAGGCCATGTGCCTGTAGATGCCCCACAGCCGTGGGCTGGGGTGAAAACTGGGGTGAAAGCTGATATTTTGGGCACAAAAGGGGCAGGTTTGGTGGCAAACACACACCACCCATCTGGCCAAGTGTGCTCACTTGTCCTGGGAGTTGCTTGTCCTGGGAGTTGTCTCACGGTGACTCCTCATTCCATGGCCATTCCCTGCCTCAAGGAGGGGAAGGCAGAAAATTCCAGCAGCGAGATTAGTGTGGTTTTGACACAACTCATTTAGGGAAAAAGAAGAAGGTTGTGGTTAAAGGTTTGGTGGCTGACACTTGGCTTCTGTCCGTGCCTCTGCCACACTTCAGTCCCAGGGAGTCACACGGAGCCCTCGGGAATGCCATGGAGCAAACTGCTCCCCAGAGCCTCGGGGTGGTGACGCCAGCACCGTCCCTGCTGCTCGGCCTCTTGGGGTGGCAGTCCCTGGGTCTGTCCTGGGCCGAGCAAGGGCCTACTCCCTGTGTTTACTCCTTGGACTTCAGGAGCTGACTGATGTCTCCCTGCTCGAGGCCCCCTGTGCTCGGCTCCATTTAAGGGGCTTAGGAAGAATTGAACATTGCTGGAATTCTTCTCTTGCTAACTTTAAACATTCATTACTTTAAATGCTAATCCCCTGGGATTATCCCATTGGAGAGAGCGATGTAAAGCAACGGGGGAGAGAACAGAGTGTCTTCTTGCCCACTGCACACCACTCGACGGCTCTTTTGGGGAGGGAGGTGTGAAAATGCCAGTGTGAGCTTCTCCAAACCTGGCGTGATTTTTACACCTCGGTGTGGACTCTCAAACAAGCCAAGTCTGAAGCGTCTTGTTCCAGCTGGTTTTGAGTCGCACATGTCCAAAGTGTCTCCATGGAGCACAAGGGGGAAATGTGTATTTTTCCATGTGTGTGACTCAGAAATTACTGAACCCAGTCGGTTCCAATTTCTTGAAAAATCCGCTTTTGGCTTGAACCCAAGAGTGGAAACTTTCAACCAAAGAAGAGTTGATTTGAGCTCAAAATAACATGAAAAAAGGCTTAGAAGGGAAACTGGATTTCAACCGTCATTATGGCAATCACTTCTCATGGCCCTCTGACAGCAACAGCGGAGCAAGTAGTGAAAGTAATTCCCAAGGAAAATTCACTTGGATTCCTTGGGCAGATCGGGATTGGGCTGCAGATGCTTTGTACAGGCTGTTCACGAGCAGGAGAGGGACCAGCCCTTGGAACGGCCAAGGAACAGGAGAGCTGAGCTCCAAAGGGATGGAGGTCAGCCCCAGGCCTTGGTACAGGGCAAGGCTTTGGGACAGAGGCACAGCCCTGCCCACAGAGACGTCCCTCGCTCCCCTCCAACTTGTGCCTTCCTTGCAAAAGGCCCTGTTCACTCAGGGAAGATTTATTTATTCCCTGAGAAGTGCCTGCATAATTTGAAGCCGCAATTAATTAAAGACTGCTGCAGTCTGCTTGCAAACAGGAAGCGAGGCAGAGAAAAAGACACAATCTCTCAAAAACAGACATGTTGCGAATTAGCTCTAATCAGCCTAACAATGATGGATGCACTCCCCCAGTGGCTTTCATCTGTGAGCTGATTATGCTGATGGTTGTGAAGGCCCTACACTGGATTAGGATGAGATGGACAAGCCGATAGCCTGGGTTTCTCCTGCCTTTCGAGGATGCTGGATCTCGGCACGGCGACGCTGTCCAACTTGGCCGTGGTCACACCAATAAATCAATGGCCGGGCTATAACCGGCGATGTGGCTCCCTGGCTCTGAAGAGAGGCCAGCAGATTTCCCTGAAAGGAGCAGACTGTTTATATTTGGGGAAAAAGTTCCTTTAATTGGAACGAAAGCCAGGGCCGTGTGTTGCAGGACACTGTAGTATGGCACGGAGCTGCAGGCAGGGAGGGATCGCTGCCTCAGAGCAGAGCCAGCTCCAAGGAGAGACCAGGTGGCTTTGGGCTTTGTCCAGGCCAGTTGTGAACATCTCCAAAGAGGATTTTCACCCTTGCTGTGCAAATCTTTCTTTTTCTTCACCTCATGCTGGATTTTCCCTCATCACAACTTGTGCCAGCTGCCCCTGGATCCTTCTCACACCCCCGAGAAGAGTCTGGCTCTGTCTTTGTAACTCATTAGGCAGCTGAAAACAGCAATTAGAGAGTCCCTTACTGATGAATCCCTCGTTGTCCCCTCAGGCACCATGTGCTCCAGTCCCTTCCCATCCTGGCGAGGACAGGGCTCACCCCAGCACGTCACTTTTTATGGCCATCCCGACCCAAAGTCCCGTCAAGAGTGGATCTGGGCATGGGACAAATTCGTGAGGGTAAAAATGGCTGTGACTGGAGTCACCCCCAGGTTCCTGCTCACAGCGTGGTCATCCAAGGACCCAGCTCAAGGGGACGAGGAGCTGGCAGCGCTGGGGTTAAGGGGAGGACAGGGCTCATCAGGAAACATGACTGAGGCCAAACCACGAAGAGAGGTGTGAGCTGTGGCAGAAGCCCGTGGAGCTCCCCACAGGACACCTGGTAATTTGAGAGGACACAAGGGATGAGCAAGGGGCATGGGATGACCCCGGGGATGGGGAGTGCCATGCAGGAAGCCAATCCATCACTGGGAATATTCCAGAGTCCTGCTCGGATGGAAGGGCTTTGAGCGTCAATGTGTTGAGGTTTGACTGACTTTGGCTGCAGGCTCTGCTTTGGGAGGAGAAGGGTCTCCAGGACTAGAGACACTGGGTGGGGAGAAACAGGCACCTCCGGAGCACTGTGGCTGCTTCCAGACTGGGATCTGCGGCTTGGAAAAAGGAGCCTGTGGACAGAAGGTGCTGGTGATGCTCAAGTCCGCTTGGAGGGTGCTGAAGACACCATGGAGGAAAAGTGGTGGGTGGGATGGGGTCTGTCCCCATCCCCTGGGGAGCTGGGACAGAGAGACCTGTGGAGGGATGTCCTGACTGAGCTGGGCTCAAGGGGCCGTGGAGCAGGAGCCCAGCACAGCCCCAGGGGGCTTTTCCCATCGGTTGTGCCCAAGTCCTTTTTAGGCCCCGGAGCGAGCAGTCTGCACATGTCCCTTGATCAGAACTGCTCATAAATCTTGCTGTCACAGAGGGAGCCTTTCACTTCCAGATATAGATTGGAGAGCAAATGCTACTGGCTATTCTGGGACGTGGCAGCTGATAGATGGCTCCAGAATTTACTATTTTAGACTTGGACTTTGCCATCGGGGGAACACGATGGAGAAGCCAGTTGTGGAATGTGCACGTTGGCCATGTAGGATTCATCTAAAACAGACTGAAGAATAACCCCTGCCAGATCAGCAGTGCAGGTGGAGGATTCCTCTCACTCGTATTGGGAGATTTTTAGGGATTCATGTGAACTGAGCTGAAGAGCCCAGAGGCTGAAGGTGCTGGAGGATGACAGGATTTTCAAGGCAAAGGTAAAAAACTTTGTGATACTTCTCACAGCAGTGGTTTGTCCATTAAAATCACAGTGAGAACGAGCAGAGCTTAAAGAGATCAGGCAAATCTTCAGGGAAAAGTGGGTCTGAGGGGCTGGAAGTGCCCTGTGGAAACAAGAACTTCCAGGAGTTGAGCTGAGCTGGACCTTGGGAAGGTGCAAATGGTGACAGACTCTGTGGCTGGGTCAGTAAAAGGAAGGGGTCGGTGTGAGGGGAGCAGAGTGGAGGTTAAAGGTGATCTCGGGATGGGCCCACCCTGAATACATCACATTTCTTGTGACACCAACTCAGTCATCACAGGGTAGCTCATGGCGATGTCCCAGGAAACCAAAGCCAGTGGTAGTCTCAGCCCACCCACCCCAATCCCACAGGAACTGGTTCCAGCTCAGCATGGCTCCCATGGGAATAAGTCAGTGTGGGCTGGGGAGGGCCAGCAGGGGTGGGGCTCCCCAGCCACCACCAGCACTGGGACAGGTCTCTTTGGAGCCCCAGGAGTCTCCTGTCCCTGACTCAGGGGACTGGAGGAGCTCTTTGCAGAGCTGGGGGATCCCACTCATGGGGCTCTGCTGGGGGACGCTGCTGGAAGAGGCACGGAAGGATTCGGGCTGGTGGAAAACACCTCTGGTGCCTCAGGACCAGGAGAAGGTAAGGGCTGGAACAAACTTTCCGGGCATGAGATGTGGGAATAGGCAGGACCATAATGTGGAGTGTGCTTGGCCTGTGGTACTGATGCTGCTGGGAGGCAGTGAGGCCTGGCCCATGACATCGTGTGGATATCGAGTCCATAGATTTTATTAGTGTGGATTTTCCCTCTGGGGCTCATGAAGGACGTGGAAACACTGACCTTGGAAAGGCCATGCTGAAGGAGCCAGCTGAGTAATGAATTTTAGCTGTTAAGGCAATAAATGGGAACACTTGGACATCCTCGGGAAACCCAGGCCCCACCAGAGCATTTTGTAGATGTTGGGAGGAGGAGATCTGTTCTCAGTGGGCAGAAGGGAGATGAATCCTTGCTCTGGTTGTAAATGAGGTGCAACCTTCTCCTCTCTTCTTGGACCAGCTGAGCTCTGTCCCTTGCCCTCAGTTCTGGCCCTTCCAGCATCCCAGAAGGGGTTTCCAGCTCACCGACACTTTCACTGCTGTCCCACCACGGACTCGGCCCCGCAGCCTCCACCTCTCGTGACGCCCAGCTCGCCCCAGGGCCCAGGCCTGGTCCCGTGTGGCCCCCGTGCACACGCACATCGCCTCCAAGGAATGTGCTTTCTTGGGTGGAAACTGTGTCATCGGAGAAATATTTCATATTTTTGTTCGTTCGCATTCCCCAAATGAAAAATGAATCGCAAAGTCTCATAAATAAGGGGCTGAGTTTCTCATTTACATATTTCTGCGGTTCTTGGAGCAGGGGTGCCCGTGGCCCTGCCAACCATGTCCTAAGCCTTCCCCTTGTGCACCTTGGCTCCCGCTGGCAGCTGCCTGCGCTCCCTGGAACGGCAGAGCTCGGAGCAGCTCCGCGTCTCTGAGGTCACTCTGCATCCTGCCAACATCCCGTGCAGCTGCTGGCACGAGAGTGGCAGGCAAAGCTTGGAGCCTCAGAGAAATCCCATCCCCAGGCAGGTTTTTGGGATGCAAAGAGGGGTTTGCATAGAGCAGGAGGGGGAAAACCCCATGGCATGGTCCGAGCTTGGCTCTGGTGACAGGGCTGGGGTGATGGTACCTGGTGAGTGGGGAAGGGGTGGCTGGAGGGGACGAGGGATGGAGCAACTGGGGGAGCAGAGGGCAGGGACTGCAGGGGAGGAGGAGATCACAGGAGGGGAACAGGCAAGCCTGGCCTGAGGCAGGCAGGTGGATGAGCACAGGCTGGTGTGGCCCTGCCTTGTCACTGCTGACACGGAGTTGTCCCATGCTCCCCCCTCAGGCACAGCCCAGTGCTCTGCCCTCGCTCGCCACGGCCCAGCTGCACCACAGCTCCATCTCCCCTCCTCTGCTCGGCCCTCTCCCCTTGCTCCGTGGCCACTTGGCAATTTGCCTTGTCCATCCTCTCGCTGTCCCTGTGGGGACCCTGCAGCCCCGTGGTCGAATGTAGCCCCATGTCCAAACGCCTCCTCTGAGCTCCAGCACCTGGCACGGGCAGGCTGGAGAGGAGCAGAACCTCTGGGCATCCCCTGCGGATTCCCCCAAAGTGTTTGTAGCAAGGTGTGTTGGGGCTTCTATCTGGGGCAGGTTTTTTCCTCACAGTTCCTCCAAAGAGGCCTCCAAGGGGCTCCAGTGGGTGCAGGGCAGCAGGGACCCCTTCTGGGTGCACCAGGAGACCACCCCAGAGTGTGCTCCTGGACCAGGAGAGGCATCTCCCCTTTGGGATGCTGCTGACCTCCAGCTGCACACACCAGCAGCCTGACCTTCTCCTGGTGCACTCCTGGGTCTGGATATGGGGCTTGGCAGCTGGAGATGCACCACGGGCACCAGCTGTGGCCACAGCTGTCCATGCCCAAACTCCAGGCCAAGGCTGGGGGTTCAGGTGGGCACTGCAGGGGAAGTCCAGTTGGTGTCACCCAAGGGTTAATGGCAATAAATCGTGCTGCTAAAGGGATCTTCTGGTTTCAATTTGACTTTGCATTTGCATGTGGATTACACTCCAGGATGTTCATACTGGAGTATAATAACCTCCCCACGCAGGCACCGCAGAGATGAGCGGTGCCAGAGCCCGGCGAGGAAGGGCAGCGTTTAACACTTGTCTCCCTGAAAGGTTACCCCACCTTCCCAGGCCCCAGGAGCAAGGAGAGCTGGACACCTGGCAGTGAAGCCACAGTGGTGTCCAAGGAGGAGACAAGAGCTCAGCAGAGCCCCTGTGCTCGGGAGAGATGTGTCCCTGAGCTCTCCATCAAGCTCTTCCAAGGGTGCATCAAGAGCAAGGGACATGGGGTGGCCCGGGTCTCCCTGTCCTCCTGCAGAACTCCATCCATGATAGGATGCCCCAAGCCCTGGCAATGCCATGTGTGAGACATGCATTATGCACCCAAACCCACTCGGAGAGGAGCAAGTGGACCCTGCTAAATCCAGGGAAGCCCAACACCAGCATGGCTTGTGCCCTCCACTTGGCCCAGGCACACGCAGAGCCCGTGGCCTTGCCTTGGCTTTCACCTGCTCCTCTCTCTTGTGGGGATTCAGTCATGCAGAAAAATGGCTTTGGAGCGGGAGCCTGTCCTACAAAGTTGTCTAAACATAGCCCAGGGAAAGAGGAACGCGGGGGCAAGGCCTGGGTGCAGCAAAAATAGCCCAGAGCCCGCTGCTCACAGCTCAGCATCCTTCAGGACAGCCAGGTCTCAGGCATCCGGGCAGGCACAGCAAGCCAGGGCTGTTCCGGAGCCAGGGACCGTGCCAGGTGCCAGGCTGGCAGGGATAGAGTGTACAGCTCTCCCCAAGGCTCCTCATGCTGGAGCTTGGGACACCAGTGGCCCCAGAGATCCTGAAATCCATGTCTGAAGAGGCTGTAAGAATGCCAGGAATGTGCTGGGGCTCTGCTTGTTCCTGATTCCCTGCCCATCTTCCCTCCAGGGACCGGTGCTGTCCCTGACCCTGTTCCTGGAGGAGAGCAGGGCTGAGGTGCCCCTGCCCAGAGCCCTCCCCAGCAGACTGGGGAACGGACTGGGGACATTCTTCCAGATGCTGGTGGCAATCCTGGTGCTGCAGGAAAGGGAAGTCACGGTGCCAGGGGTGTGCAGGAGAGAGAACTGCTGGGAGCCCACACAAGACAAGGAGGATTGGCTCCACCAGGGAACGGTGTCCTGGCCTTCCCAAAGTGTCCCAGGGTACAGCCCCTCCCCTCGATCCATCTTACAATGGGCCCTGGCCTGTTCCGAGCCACGGACACAGTCCAAAGGACACGATCTGTGGGTGACTGGCTCCAGGTGTCCCGGCTCGAGCAGGGGACTGCAGATGACCTGCAGAGCCCTGGCCAACCTCAGCCAGTCTGTGATTCAGTGACTTTCCCTCTCCTCAGCCACTGACCATGCTCTTCTCAGAGCCATCTCCCTTTTCCAATCCCAGGTTCTTGGAGCATTGACCAGCAGGATGTTCCTATCTCCCCACCCTTCTGGGCTTGGTCAGAGGTCACAGAGGCCACGTGGCCAGTGGTGGACCCCACCCAAGGTCTGCTCAGCTGGGCTGGCACACACCTTTCCTCGGGGAGCATCTGGAAGGATTTTCCCCTCAGTTTAGATCCCTGTGCAGATGGTCAGCAGGTCCCCACTCCCAGTGACCTCCTCAGGCCACATGGTCCACAACACTGGTGACTCTCCACAACCCCTCTGGAAACAGCCCCGTGCGTTTGCAGGATGCTGCAGGCTCTGGTTCTGCAGCTCCACAGCTCTCTGCTCACCTGATTTGCTCCGTGGCTCCGTGCCCAGGGCTGCACTCCATCTCAATATTCAAATGTGGAGTTGATGGCAGCCTGGATGTGCCTCGTGCCAGAAGGGACCTGATCAGATTAGGTGGTCCTCAGCAGAGCAGACAGGGTCCTCACCTCCCCGTCTGAGACTCTTTAAAGAAAGCAGAAAGGAGGAAAGGGAGTTTTTAACATGAAACATCTGGTGAGTTGTTCTGCCCTGCACACCAGGAGGGAAACATGTCCTGCAGGCAGAGGCGAGGGAAGAGGAGCTCTCTGGATATTTACAGTGACGGCGCGAGCACAGCTGGCCCAGCTGTCCCTGTGTGCTCACTGTGTCCCCGTGTCCCCCAGGAGGTGCCCAAAGCCATTCTCGTGTCCTGCACCCTGCGTGCCCCAGGGAGGGGACAGGGGCTGCACTGTCCACGGCCACCTGGAAAAGCCTGAAGCCATCTGAAGACCAAACCAGGGACAGACCTGCTGGCCACTACCACGAGCTGGCGCCAGGCGAGGTCCCAAGTTTCCTTTGGGAGGCGGAAACTCGGCCCCCGGAGCGAGAGGGAGCCAGGAGAGTTAAGCAGGGACAGGCTGTAGGAGACTGCTAGGGAACAAAGCGTGCCTGAGAGAGAGCTGTGAAATACTTGGGAGTCTCTCAAGGAAACTGGCAGCGGAGCAAGGTCAGATGGACTCAAACATCGTTCCCACCTGGGCTGAGAGCGGGCCAGGGAGCGCGGCGGGCGGGGCTGTGCCGGGATCGGAGCCTGCAGTGACCCAGACTAATGCTCTCTTTTATCACCCGGCTTTAAACACGCTTTTATGATGTGCGAGAACGGGGCAGATGGTTCTCTAATTAACTCGAGAGTGCTGAGTTGTGAAGTGCTGTGAGGAAAAGCAGCTCCAGCAGAGATGGCAGGGCGAGTGAGCAGAGCGGCCGGTGCCTCTGCCAGGCAGCCCCGGTGCTGCCCAGGGGCAGATGCCTCCTCCCACGGGCACTGCCCGCTCCCAGCACCCCGACTCCTGAGGGGCTTGGCCGGCCGTTCCCGGGGAACGTATTTACCCTCACGAATGCCACCTGAAAACCTCTGTGATGCTGATCCAGCGGCTGCTCTCATGCAGCACCCCCAGGGGAGCTCATTGTGGCTGCTTCTTCCTCAGTCTCATCTCGCTCTTTGTTTGTGTGCTTGGCTGCTCTTCGCACCCCCCTGCATTAGGACACGACAGCGGTGGGGTGTCCCTGCTGTGGGTGTCTCATCCATCTGCACCTGTGGGGACCTTCCTGAAGCCCCCACACAACTCCTCGCTCTTTCACCTGGTCAGGCTGGAGCTCCCCAGATCCAAAACCGGAGCACCTCTGGGACTGGGAAACACCTTCCCTAAGCAATTCCAATGGACCTAAAGGCCTGATGCTTATCAGTTTTACCTAAACCCAGTATCTCTGTGATTTCTATCCCTGAAACCAAAACTAAATTCCTAATAATTTGGGTTCAAAGTGAAAAAAAGCCAGTTTCAGCCTCAGCCCTGAAATACAATCCAGCTCCACGCTAGAACAAAAAAAAAAAAATTTAAAAAAAAAAAAAAAAAAAAAAAAATCCCTCAAATTTTCCTTTGAAAGGGTGAAATATTTCATCAATGCTCTTTTTGTCCGCAGCCTCTTCAGCGAGCAGCTCACCTGGCCCGAGGCAACATTCTGCAGTCAGAGATTCATTAACTAAATTGAAACGTTATCCATGTGCTAGTTACAAATGACGTCTTAACTGGCCGAGTTGAGCCAAAGCATCGCCGTGGGCAACGGGATCTGGGTGGCGGCGCAGAGGTGAACCTGAAAGCTTTCAAACCCTCCATCCCTGCCCATCCCTGAGGCGAGCAGTTCTGGCACACGGCTGATGCCAGGGCACGGACGTCACCGGCAGCAGCAGCTTCAAGCACCGGCAGGCAGGAGCACGAGGCAGCAGGAATCGCCTCTGTCCAGCCCCGGCTCCTGGGAATAAAAGAGAGGAGGACAGGGAAGCCTCTGTTACCTCAGCGGGAATAAGGGACGTGAGGGACGGAGGTGACATCGCTCGAGGCAACAGGTGACGCTTGGAAGCTGGGAGGAAAATTTAGTGATGGTTGCGCAAGAGGGGCGATTTGGAGGGAACGGGTTGTTCGTGACTGGCAGTGCGGGAGTTCTGACGTTAGGGAAAAGCCCCAAATCCCAGGGGCTGCTGACGGACGCTGGCAAAGAACGGAACCAGAGACACCCCAAAACCTGGCGGAAGAGACGAGCGGCGCATCCGGCAGGCGGACCCACGGCAGCAACTCCCAAATTCCCACTGCCCTTCCATGAGGCTTCTCCCTGGCACTGCCCAGCACCCACCCCAGCCCCGTCATCCCTTCCCCGCGCTGCCTGCGCTGCCGGCTCGGCTGCTGTCCTCAGCTGACTCCGCTTGGCCGGCGTGCCGGGAGGAAGCAGCGTGCGCTGGGGCAGGGCCAGCGCCGCGCTTGTGCCGGAGCCGCTGCCAGAGCGCTCCGCGAGCGGCTGAGCCCCGCGGCCGAGCCCCGCGGCTGCTCCCAGCCCAGACGCGCTGGGAACCGGCATGCCGAGACCTGCCAGCGCCGGGCAGCGGCTCCCAGGGCTGCTCAGGAGCGCAGCCAAGCCCCAGCAGACGGACACAGTCACGGCTTCCCCGGGGAAGCTGAGACCTGGAGTGGGGCTTGGTGGAGAAAGAGAAAGAATTCAGTGAAACAGCCCCCAAAAGGCTGCCCATCACCCCAAACCAAAGGGTGCTCTCCCCCAGCAGTGTTTCTCTCCTCAGACTCCAGGAGGATGTAGCAACAAGAGGCTCTGGATCATCCCTTACACACCCGTGGGAGAGAGATAGGGGCAGCTCCTCGGGGTCCCTGCCGGCTGTGCCAGGCATCCGTGGGGCTGGAGATGTGGGGGGTGCAGGCTCGTGGTGACCTGGCTCCCTCCTCCCACCCCGTCCCCCAGAGGGTAGCACAGGTTGGGATGTTCCCAGCACAGGCACTGCTGGAGAGCGGGACCGGGCTGGCCAGCGGCCCTACAGCGATGGGGAGAGGCAGCCAGGGCTGGGCAGAGCCTGTCTGAGGGAGGATCTGGTTCTGCTGCTGCTGCTCGGGGAGGAAGATTGAAGAACTCGACTCGAGAAGAACGGCCCAGAGGTGGCAGGAGTGCACGGGCAGAGTCCTGCAGGGATGCAGCTCTGGAGGAGCACCAGGAGGTGTGAGGGAATCCTGGCTGGTGCTGGGATGAAAGCAGGAACCTCCCTGCTTCCTCTGCTCTGTCACAGCTGCCATTCCTGATGTCAGCCCACGCAGGGGCTTTTGGGCCACCGTCACCTCTGCTTGGTGTCACCAGCCCTTGCTCAGCCCCTGACCTCTCTGGCACAAGCTCTTCTCGTTTCCCTCTGTTCCCAGCTCTGAGAGCCGGTCCCTTCCATCCCACGGGGTGTTTGGCCTCTCCTCCCCACTCTCCCATCTTGGAGCAGATCCATATCCTTTTCTTGGTAGCTGCTCTGTAACACTGGACCACCCATCCCTTTCTGGTCCCTCCTTTCCATCTTTCCCTCAATTTTGACACCTGGTCGCCCCCTCCTTGGCCCCTAAATCTCTCCTGCAGGCTCCAAGTCTTGTTCCAGCTCTCCTTGCCTTGGTCCAGCCACCTTCTCACCCCCTCTCTTGTCTCCTCTGCCCTCTGCTCCTGTCCCCACACCTGCCTTGCTGTGAGACCCCCCAGCCTGGCAGTCCCCCAGAGCCCTGACCTCCCGCACCACCTCCCCGGGTTCCTCTCCTGTTATTCCACTGAAGCCATTAAATCCCAGTCACATTTTGGGCTGCCAGGACAGAGCCAGGCCAGCTGCCGACAGTGACCCTCCCCAGCAGCAGGTGCTTTCCCAAGGGGAAAATAATGGGAAAACTGCAGGTCCCTGGGCAGCCCCGGGAGGGTGGCAGAGGAACCTAGCACCAGCCCGCACGCACGTATCCAGCTGCAGCCCTGGGCAAAGCACTTTTTTAGCTTTTTGCAGGATTTCTGCCATTTCCCAGCACAGAGACCACCACATTCCAGATCTCAGGATTGCAGGGCTTTTAATCACACACGTGGTGCCTCTCGGGGAGTCAGGCAAGGAGGGTGGAGGTGGCTGCTGAGCCAGATCCCCACCTTGCCGAGCGCTTTGGAACAGGGAACTCATCTCAAGGTCACCCCATGGCTGAGCTGGTCCCTTCCAGCCTCCAGGGCACCTCAGAGCAGGACAGGCCAGTGTCCTCCAACCTGTGTGGGGAGTCACAGTTCCCTGCAAGGGTCTTGTGGGGAAAGAACATCCGCTGTGGATCCACAGCCTTGTTGCCATCAGCAAATGTATCACTCGCCTCTCAGGTTCTCTAATCCCCATCTCCCAGAGTCCTGTGCCTGGGGGAGGCTCGTATTTCACTTTGCTGAAAGGCAAGCTCTAAGCCCTTCTGGATGCACAGAAAAGCCGGAGGCAGAAACCTCATGGCTTAAAAAGCAGAACACAAAAAAACCGTACCCAGCATGTGCTTTTTTTTTTTTTTTTTTTTAATAATTCTTAATTTGAAGCTCTGCTCTTGATTCTTGGTCTCTGAGTCATGGTCCGAATTATCAGGGCTCTGGGAGCCATCGACTGGCATTTGGAGGGTGCGCTGGGAGGGGAGGGAGCCCAGCCCTGCCTGCTCTATGTTTCCCCTCAGCACCACGAGTATCTGGCTGTGAGATAATAGAGCTCCACCGCCTTTTCCTCAGGGCCCCTCTGTGCTGCAGACACAAACTGGAGCACAGGCAGTGTCTAAAGTTCATGTTCTGGCTGAGTGTAACCAGTTACATCTCTGTGCTCGGTTGCCCACGATTTGCTTCAGTTTTCCCCTTCTGGGTTGAGATTTTCCAGCCCCACTCTCTGCACAAAGGAGGTTTGAGAGCCCCTTTGAACACACTTTGGCCACTGCAGAGCACACAGGCAGTGGAAAGCAGTATCTCCATGATAAACGTATCCTGCTTTTTTTCCTTTCTTTCAAAAATACAAACCAATCTTCCAATTTTTAAGCGGATCTGCTGCCGAAACTGCTGGGGGTCAGAGCTGACATCTGGCAGGGAATCGCTGCTGACCGTTCCAGTAAACACTGAGTCTCCCTTGCTGAAAGCTGCAGCCACTCAGGCACAGCATGTTTTGCAGTGATGGTACCTTTTAATCAACACTTGGAAAGCTCCAGACAGTGGGAGAAGGATGAAAACAATCACTCGAAATCTCTGAGGGCAGGTCAGAGCTGGGGATGGAGGCAGGCAGAGGTTTCACACCCAGGCTGGGAGCGGCGGCCTGGAGTTACCTATGGGCAGCAGATGTTCAGCTGTCCTTGAGAAGGACAATGTGAATGAGATGGATGGAGCCAGGACCACTAAATCCCTCCTTGGCCAGCATCGGATCAGAGCCGTTCAACGATATATCACTGCAGGCTTCCCAGAACTGCAGAAATACCAGCGAGAATTCGATATAAATCATGGGAGGATTTAGGCTGGAAGGGATGCCTGGAGGTCCCCAGCCCAGCGCTGGAGCAAGTGAGCACTCCAAAGCTGGGTCAGGCTGCTCGGGGCCACGTCCAGGCATGTTCTGAACACGTCCAAGGATGGAGATCCCACCAGTGCTGTCCCACGGCTGCACCACTTCCAACACAATCCCAACCTCACGGGTCACATCCACAGGACTTCCCAGCACAGGGAGAGCTGGTTATCCATGAGGGCAGGGCAGAGGGTCAGAGAGGCAAAGCCTGCAGAGACGGCACCATCACAAACATTGGAACAGGGCTCGCAGCCGAGTGTGAGCTGCAGTGAGGGCTCATGGACACAGGAGAGATCTAGGGGACCAAAGGGTGGGAGAAGCAGGCACCAAAACTGGTGGAAAGACGGAAAGGGAGAGCACCGTGGAGGGACAGAAGAGATATGGATCTGGTCCTGGTTGTTCCTGCCCGGCAGAAAACAGAAACCTGGGATAGGGGTCTCTAGCAGGGGCTGGGGAAGGTGTCTCCCCTTCTCCTCGTGACGAGACTCCAATGACAAACATTCCCAGGAGATCTCAGGTCGCTCTGAGGTGCTGGAAGGGCAATGCTGTTTCTCTTGGTCATGTCAAGGAAGAGCATCCCCCACTGCCCTCAGCTGCTGCTCCAGCTCTGCTCCCTCCAGCAGCATCCTTGTGTTGGCAAAACCTCTTCCCATAACCACTGTGGGGGGAGACTGCCAGGGAAAGAGGAGCTCGTGGAAAGTTAAGGGTGGGCGAGGTACAGGTGGGGTCCCAAGAGCCTTCAAACCCAACAGACAATGGGACCTGGCAGAGAGGGGCTGCCTGAGCCCCTGGTCCCCAAACAGCCCCTGCAGAGCTGGCAGTGCTCCTCTTGCCGTGACAAACACCCCAGCATCAAGTGTACAACGGGGAAAACTGGGACAGCTGAGATAATCTAATCCTGGAAGTGTCCAAAGCTGGGCTGGACAGAGCTTGGAGCAACCTGGGATAGTGGGGGCAGGGGGATTGGAACCAGGTGATATTTAAGGTCCCTTCCAATGCAGGCCATTCCATGATCCTATGATTCTATCCCAGGATCCTGCCCATGACACTGGAACATGCCCATGGTGGCTGTGTGGATTCTATCCCAGGATCCTCACACCGAGGACAGGATGGCTCCAGGGCTGCCCCAGGCGTGTGCCGCACAGGTGTCCTGTGGGGCTGTGGCATGGGCTGTACGTGTGGCCGAATGTTCCCCCCAGGGAAGGTGCTGGGGCATGCAACGGGATCCCATTCCCAGAGCACCCAGAGATCCCTGGTGTTTTAACATCAGCAGAGCCATGGGGACAATGGTGAAAACACCTCTGAGTAGGGCACTTGGCAAAATAAAAAGGTTTCGCTTGCTGAAAATAAGGCTGAGCAGAGACTTGCCCTGATTTTCAGGTACCACAGAGCCCTGTCCGTGCCTCACAATCCTCCTGCCCTGTGTCCTGGGAGGGATGTCTGACAGAGGTGTCCTTTTCACAGTGTCTCTAGTTTGGAGCTTCCTTTATGCAGCTTATCCAGGGGTGGCCAACAGTTAACAGCGGTGAACCGAGGCAGGAAAACCTAAGGATGCTCAGCACTGGAAGAGGCAGCTCCCTGTCCCTTCACCACCGTCCTGGCACGCACCCCAAACACGGAGCATTTGCTCAGCAGAGACACAGGAGGAATGAAAGCTTCAGGCCCTCACGGTCCCGGTGAGTTTGGCTGTTCCAAGGCCGCGTACCAGCCTCAGCTTCCCTGGGACGGTGACGAGGCCGCTCCGCGGGTGTGACCTGCCCCTCGCACATACCTTTCCTTTGAGCGCATCCGGCGCAGGCCCCGCAAAGCCCCGGCACACCCCGGCAGTGCCGTTTCCTATGACAACGCCGTCAACAGCGCTCGGAGCAGGGTTGGGGTCCGGGGGCCGGGCAGGTGCGGAGCTCCTCGTAGCTATGGCAAAGGGGTGTTTACTTCTGTGTTTTGCACGTCGGTGTTACCCCCGGGACAGCTCCCCGCGCGTGTCACAGCAGCGTAAGGCTCTTTGGCATCTCCCCCAGCAACTATGTCAGCGTTTGGGGGAGCCGTGTGTGACCTGCACCTGCCACCGACCGGCTGCAGGAAGCTTCCATCCTTCCCGGAGCTGCCACGGCTCCCAGGAAAGCCCCCACGCTGGTACAGGACGTGGCCGCAGGTGCTCTTGCTGCAGCCCTCGCCGTGGGTTTCTCACCCCGATCTCGCAACCCCCCCTGTTCCGCGCGGGCCCCTCTGTGGGAAGCATCTCCTGCCTCGCCCCTTTCCCGTCAGACCCGTGCCCGTCTCTGTGCCTTCCCCGCCGCTTCTCCTGACACTTTGCAAGCTTGGGGCAACGCTCCCAGCCCATCCCCGCGGGCGGCTCGAGGAGCGCTCCGGCCAAATCACAAAGGGTTTGGATACCGTTCCCCGGCGCGAGTGCCAGGGGCGGGGAGGTCTTGCCTCACATCTATTCTTTCTAGGTACAAAACACGCATTCAAAAGTCAGAGCCATTCCACTGGCAAGGGCTGGGAGCTGCTCGGAGCCGGCCAGCTGCCCCAGTTCTGATTCCCAGCGCTGTCCCAGCCCTGCTCTCTGCATGTTGTGCAGACACTCGCACCGAGGATGCATCACCCCGCCAGCCCCGCCCGGGGGCTGCATCCCGCGGGCCACATCACAGCCCCGAGGCTGCTGGAACCGCTGCAAAGCTGCCGGTCCCGCATCCATCTGCTCCCGCGTCGCTCCTCTGGAGCGGGGAGCTCGCGTTTAACGACCGCGTGTGTTTTCGCTCAAGCATTACATCACCTGGCAACGCCAGCGGGACGGACGGACGGACGGACGGGGCCAGCCCGGCTGCGCTGTCCCTGCCGATGCTCGTCCCCTCTCTCGTGCCCCGTGTCCCCAGCCCGCAGCCCTTTGCCCTGTGCAGGTGAACAGAAAATCCGCCTCCATGCAGAGCCCACCGAGGGGCTCATGCGCAGCCCCCCTCCCCATCTCCCTGCCGTGTCCCAGCGCCGGGTGTGGAGGGCAAAGCGCTCCGTAATTTCCACCTCCCGGAATTCCTGCGGCCGTAGCAATCAGCGCTTTCCCTAAAATAAAGCGGGAGCTGAGATAAGCCAGCCAGGCGGGCTCCGGAGGGCCGGCCCCGAGCGTGGATTGAGCTCACACTTCTTTAAGCGGGCAGCCAGGTCGGGCCTTGCACCTCGCGCAGCCGGGCAGGAACTGGGTGGGTTTGCTGATAATTTGCTGCCAGTTTCCGCAGCGGTGGAAGGAGCTTGGGGAGTGGGGGGATGCTGACAGGGAGCCCTGCGGGCCGGGGGTGCAGACAGGGCATTTCCGTGCTCGTGCTCCCGCTCCCAGCAGATTGGGGCTCACGAGGAGTCGGGTACTGGGGCAAGCAGTGTCTCGAACCCTCGGCACGGGGGAAAGGGGCAGTGTTGCACCTGCAGTGGAGAGGGTGGTTTTGCATTCCTTGCCCTTCATCCACACAGCAGATTCTCATTCACATCCACACACATTCTCCCCTTCCACTCTGCTCCCACCTGCAATGTCTGTCCAGCTCTGGGGTCCCCAGCATAAGAAGGACGTGGAGCTGCTGGAGCGAGTCCAGAGGAGTCCACAGAGATCCTATGAGGGCTGGAGCCCCTCTGCACTGGAGCCAAGCTGGGGGAGCTGGGGGTGCTCACCTGGAGAGGAGAAGGCTCCAGGGAGAGCTCAGAGCCCCTTGCAGGGCCTGAAGGGTCTCCAGGAGAGCTGGAGAGGGACTGGGCTCAAGGGCTGGAGGGACAGGACCCAGGGAATGGCTTCCCATTGCCAGAGGGCAGGGCTGGATGGGAGATTGGGAAGGAATTGTTCCCTGGGAGGGTGGGCAGGCCCTGGCACAGGGTGCCCAGAGCAGCTGGGGCTGCCCCTGGATCCCTGGCAGTGCCCAAGGCCAGGCTGGACATTGGGGCTGGGAGCAGCCTGGGACAGTGGGAGGAGTCCCTGCCCATGGCAGGGGGGGTGGAATGAGATGGTCTTGAAGGTCCCTTCCGACTCAAACTGTTCCATGATCCTGTGATTCATCCCCCCATTTAACCCAGCTGCCCCCCAAGACCTGTCCAGATACACCCCCCGAAAAGGGGGATGAGGAGTTCAGTGGGGACACGCAGGGCCCGGGTTTGGGCTCGGAGCTGATGGAACCCCTGAAGGGGCTGGGGCTGGAAATGGCTCAGCTCAGCTGCCAGACCGCCACCCGATCTGGGCTCTGGGGGTCGCGGGGGCCGCGTGTCCATCACCAGCCCCGGCCGGGCCGGGCGCTGCGTGTCCCCAGGACACCCCTGGCCGGGAGGGACCCCCGGGGCCGGCAGCACGTTTTCCTGCAAAATGCGCGGTTTTCCCGCCCTGCCGGCGGCTGCACACCCCGCGCCCGCCACCTCCCGGCCGACACCGGCACCGGCACCGGGACCCGGCACTGGCACCGGGACCCGGGCACCGGCACCGGGACCCGGCACTGGCACCGGGACCCGGGCACCGGCACCGGGATCCGGGCACCGGGACCCGGCACTGGCACCGGGACCCGGGCACCGGCACCGGGATCCGGGCACCGGCACCGGGATCCGGACGCTGGCACCGAGATCCGGACTCCGTGCACGGGGCACTGGCACCGGGCACGGTACCGGGCACCGGGCCGGTTCCTTCCCTCGCGCCCCGCGGCTGGAGCGGCACCCCTGAATTCCCGCCTGCGCCCCTGGACACCCCCATCCCCTCACCCCGCCAGTCCCCACCTGCCCCCCAATCCCCTTTCGGGCCGATGCCACCTGGGATGCGAAAGCCCCCCTGTGTCTCCCGCGATGCGAGACCACTGAGGTGCCAGCCGCAATGCGACACACATCCGTCACCCTAAATTCCCGTGGCCCCCAGGCCGGTGGGCGCAGCCCCCCTGTCCTCCCCCACCGCCTGCCTTGGCAGCTCCCCCCTCTTCCAGCTTTTTTGGCAGAGACGCGCCGGCTTGGAGAGAGCAGCGAGGAATCAAAAAAAAAAAAAAAAAAAAAAAAAAAAAAAAAAAAAAAAAAAGGAAAGGAAAAAACCCTCCTCGAGCAGCCAGCCCAATCGGCGGGAGAGGCTCGTGTGTGTTTGGCCTTTTCTCATGACGTAGTGTCCTGTGCCTCTCTCCCCCCTCTCCCTCTCCTTTTCCCCTCCCTCCTCACCCCCCTCCCCTTCCCCTCGCATCCTTGGAAGCAACAATTAAGCAGCTCTGGGATAAAATACACAGCCCGCGGGAGCACGGGGGCATTGCTTCAAGAGATGGCAAGGCAGGCAGCTGCACCCCTCCTCCCCGGAGTCCTCCTCCTCCTCTCCATCCTCCCGGCTACTCAGCAAGGAGGTAAGGAACGAAAGGCTCCTTCCCGTGCCCGCGGCCGGCGCCTCGCTCCGGTCCTGCGGGGACCCTCCGCGGGCACCGGGGCTGCGATACCCCCCACCCTCCAGGCAGTCCCTCGCCTGCCCCGGCTGCGCAGCCCCGAACAGGGACAGCCACCCACGCTGCCCTGCCTTGGGGACATCCCCGAGGGCGGCTGGGCAGCCCCCGGGTGCCACCTCCGCCGAGGGCTCTTTGCTCCCCACACCGACGCGTGGCTTTGTGCCATGGCCGAGTGGGACGGGATGTCACCGAGGGTGGTGACGCGGGGCAGTCGGTAACGGCACCGCTGCACCAAGCACTTGTCGGAGGGAGGCTGCCAGGGGTTGTGTCCTGGTGACAGGCTTGGGGACAGCGGAGACTTGGGAATGAGAGACTTGGAGGCACGAAAGGCTCAGGAACACGCAGGCAGGACACCAGGCGTGGCCACCAAACTCCCATGGGACTTAAAAGTGCGAGGGGCCGGGGGAGGTGGCAGCTGTCACCCCGCGGTGCGATGGCAGCGGCAGCCGGGGGCGCCGGGTGGGTGGGAGCGTCCCGCAGCCGCCGTGTGCGAGCTGCTGCTCAGTGTGTGGCCGTGACAGCCCCGGGGCTGCTGCAGCTGCAGAGCGGCTCGACCCACCCGAACCGCAGGCTGGGGGTGCCGGGGGCCCTCACACCCCCCTCACTGTGCTTGTGCCACCAGCGTCGGGTCCCTGTCCCGGCGCGGTCCCACGGCTGTGTGACAACCCAGCCCACGCACACGCAGGTGCGGCACACGCGGCCGGGGCGGGGAGGTGACAGCCAGCGCAGGGTGCGTGTCCCAGCCGTGTGACACAGCCCGACCAGCGCAGGGTCCCTGTCCCAGCCGTGTGACACAGCCCGGCCAGCGCAGGGTGCGTGTCCCAGCCGTGTGACACAGCCCGGCCAGCGCAGGGTCCCTGTCCCAGCCGTGTGGCACAGCCCGGCCAGCGCAGCCGGTGCCTGCCCGGTGCCCAGCCGCTGCCTCGGGTCAGACCGGGAGCTCCCACAGAGGCGGGGAGAGCAGCTGAACACAGATTCCGAGCCCCCTGCAGTGGCCAGACTGGGCAGAGGGCTGTGAGGAGGCGACAGCACCACAAGGGAGGGGACAGTCACCTCCGGAGAGCTGAGTGGTTGTGCCACGGAGAGCGTGTGATGGGCAGAGCCACCATCGGCCACGGGGTCAGTGCCGGGGCTGTCGTGAGGGGCTTGTTGGACACGGAGGATTGAGGACCGGAGGAGGAGAGGGTGCAGGATTCTGTGGGCAGCGCCGGGGCTGGGTGGGCACCAGGGCAGCCCCAGGCTGGACCACCTGTCACCAAGGGCAGAGCCCTCAGCAGCTCCATCTGCCCGTGCCCTGCAGCTCCCGGGACCCCGAGCGCGGGCTGGCTGTGCAGGCAGCGGGACCTCAGAGCCGGGAGTTGCCTGAGAGCCGAGCTGCTGTCGGTGCCTGATCCTGCTCGGGGTGCTGGATGGGATGTGCCCCACTCCAGGCCCCGGCTCAGTCCCCAGGGGTGTTTGCTGGTTTGGGAGCCAGCTCACCGAGGAGGTGACCTGACCCTGGGGATGGTCCCGGTGCTGGGGGGACACGGGAGAAGGCTCTCCCAGGGAGCACTGGGCAGTGTCTCAGCCCTGCCCTGGCACACCAGCCCTTGGGGACAGAGCTGACACAGAGGCACGGTGGCATGGTGAGGGGGATCGCAGGGTGCTGGGGAGGCACCTGGAGAGGGGCAGGCCAGCGAACTCCAGCACTGACTGCCAGTGCAGCTCCAAATCAGCCTGGTGGGAGAGGGAACCCTGAGACATCCAAGGGCTGAAGGGTTCGTACCCAGACTGTCACCTCAGAGCAGTGCCAAGGGACTGAGCTGGCAGCACTCAGGAAACCCCAGCAGCAGGTCAGGATCAGCCCCTGGGGATCTGCCCCTGGGGAGCAGAGCCATGCTGGCACTGTGGGGCCCTGCACAGCCGGACACAGGTCACTGCAGGGGGAACAGGCCGTGATTCCCCAAAGGTGCCAGGTGCAGCCTGTCCCAGCATCGGGAGCAGGGCATCCATCCCTCAGTGCTTCCATCCATCCCTCAGTGCCTCCTGCGTGGAGCACAGGGGATCCCCTGGCAGTGACACCCCCAGGAGGGACAAGAGGGACCCCAGGGAGGTCCCAGCCCTGCAGGCTCTGGGCCCAGGGGGAGCAGCTCGGGTGGGTGCAGAGCGGCAGGCACTGGGTGTGCTGGCACCCAGCCCGGGGCTGTGGGGACCCTCCGAGGACAACCAGAATGCCCAGGGTGAGGCTGGGATGGCATCTTCCCTTCCCAGCTGGACCCCGGCCTGCTGGGGCTGCTCCCTCCCCTCACTACTGGCAGGGTGCAGCTCGGCCGCCAGCACTCGGAGATGAAAGCTGGAGCTTCAGGGGGGCTGGAGAGGAGCCAGGCCCCGGCAGCAGCCCCCCTCCCCCCGAGCTGCTACCAGCGAGCCCGGCCCGGGATGCAGCATGGCTTCAAAGTCGCTTGGAGACTGAATGTTTCCATAACTTTCTCCCAAGAAAAAGAAAACAGCGGAATGAGGGAAGAGGGGAGTGGTGGCGGTTTTGCGCTGAGGCTCCTCCGGGAGCGGGTGCCTGTGGGCGCAGGGAGGGGTGAGGTACGAGGGTGTCCTGTGGTGGATTCTCCAGCATGGTCTCAAAACCTATGGAACAGAGAAATGCTCTGCATTTCTGGCTCGTGGAGGGAGCTGCAAGCAGCGGTGCAGATAGAAACAGTGAGGCCGATCCAAACGGGATCGGAAGCAGTGCTGGCAGCAGAACAGCACGGATATCCACACCTGTGGATGGAGTTGGGGGGGAAAACATCCCATTCCCGTAAACAAGGAGGCTCCACACCAGATCCTGAGCACCTCCACGGCTCACCCCCCAACACAGCTGGGGCTGCATGAGTGGGTGCGAATTCTCCTGCCCCTGGACTGAGAAGCCATCCCCGGGGTGGGATGCAGGCTCACAGCCAGCCCAGCACAGGAGACAGGCTGGGAGCCCAGGAAAATCCCCTTCCCAGGGTCCTGGCAGGCTCAGAGCGGAGGCAGCACAGAGCTCCTTCCGTGCTGGGAAGCCGCTGACTCAGTCTCCCCTTCCCTGATGTGCTAAGGGAATGGGTGGAGAGGACAAATGGGAGCACGTGGACCCCAAACTGGGCTGGGGGCTGCTGGCCCTGAGGCTGGGCAAGGACAGAGATGGCCGGAGAGCGATGGCCAGAGCCCAGTGTGGTCACGGTGTCACCAGTGCGTGGGTTGTCACCAACAGCTGTGCTCGGTGGTGCTGCCAGGGGGAGGGACTGGAGACGCTGGGGGGATTTGGAGAGACCCCCTCCAGCAGTGCCTGCACCAGGGAACAGCCCTGAGCTGGGCTCTGGGGGAGCAGCTTGTGAAGGAGCTCCCAGGGCAGTGCAGATCCGGCCATGCCTGGCAGCAGAGCTGGTCAGGGAGAGCTCCTGAGGGAAAGGTTTGTGCCCCCAAGGCCGCTTGGCACCACCATCCAGTCACCCATCCCACTGCCTCCGGGCTGTCCCATCTCCTGCCAGGCCTTGCTGACTGCCCCACACCTCCTGATCTGGGCAGATGGACCAGCACATCCTCTGCAATCCTCCCAAAAAGTGTCCAGGCACAGGGCCCTCTCTGGGATGGTGCCTGGGGGATGCCTGGGGATGGGGCAGTGACAGTGTCACCACAGTGGGACCCTCCTGCCAGGACCCCCAGTGCCCCAGGAGGGTGATGATGATGAGGATGATGAAGGGCTGAGTTCAGCAGCTGTGGCTGTGGGCAGGTGACACCCGGACATTCCCAGGGTCCCCACAATGCAGGGGTGCTGTGAGAAATCCTTGTCCCAGCATCCTCGGGAGCCTCCATCAGGCAGCGCTGGTGACAGAGGGTAGGGGAGGTCAGCCTGTCCCCCACTGTCACCCCAGCACCAGGGACCTTGCCTGGTTTTGAGGGGCTGAGGCTGCGGAGCACGATGGGGGCTGAGCGTCCCGTCCTGGGTGGGGACAGTCCCTGGCTGTGCCATGGGGGTCCCTGGCCATGCCCGGCACTGGCTCCCAGCGGCAGCGGGGCCGGGAGGGAGAGCTGGCGGTGTGCGGACGCTCGGAGCTTGTTCGGAAACAAGGAGGGAGTTGGAGTTGTGTTCACCGAGGCTGGGGGGGCGGTGTGGGCGGGGAGTGTGCCGGGAAAAGGAGCCGTTCTGTCACCCCCGGCCGGGAAAAGGAGCTGCTCCGGAACCCCCGGGCCGGAGGCTGAGCACGCGTCCCCTCCTGGCCAAGGGACACCGCGGGACGGGATGCTGGGGGGCAGTGCCTGGGCCCCGCTCTCTGGGGCTGTGTGAGGGTCCTGGCACGGGTCCTCCCCATCCCCCCATCCCCGGGGATGTCCTGTCCAGCCACCGACATCGGCTGTGCCCGCGCAGCCCGACAGCCCTGCCGCACACGGTTGTGCCCTGGCACCCCAGTGCATCCCGCGGGGAGCCCGGGCATCTCTGCAGGTGCCCAGGGTGCAAGAGACACGTGAGCAGGGCCCAGGGGACACCCTCATCCCTGCCACTGGTGGGGCACAGCAGGGCTTTGGGGCACGGCAAGAGGGAATCCCCGGAGTTTGCCCCCCCCGTGATGGAGATGTGCGGCACAATGTGTCCTCGCCGTGGTGTGCCAGCCCTGCCACCTGCCAGCCGTGCCACCTGCCTGTCCCCCCGGGCGCTGGCACCCCCCTGCCCAGCCCCTGGGCACTGCCCGGCCCGTGGTGGTGCTGCCACGGCTGTGCCACTGCATGCACCCACCTCCCGGTGTGCTGGGTGGCCACTGCAGGTGCTCAGGTCCCAGCCATGCCCCCACAGGGTCCGCCCGTGCCCGTCCCCCCCTGAAGTCCCTCCCCGGTGGCGGTACAGGCAGCAGGGCTGGCTGCAGGTCCCACAGGGACTGTGGCCACGGCAGCCCCCCACGCCCTCCTGGCAGCTCCCCTGTCCGGCTCTGTCCTGCAAACCCCACCACAGTCCCTCTCCCGGTGCCAGGAGTGGAGTTTCCCTCTGCACTGCGGTCCCCTTGTGTCCCCAACCCACCTGCAAGCCCCCAGCGCACCCATGGCCCTGGGGGAGCTGGGGGCCAGCCGGGGGTGGCAGCCTGGTGGCCTGCAGCAGACACCCCCCTGCCAGCCACAAACCACCAGTCCAAACCAGCCACCAGTCCAAACCAGCCACAAAACCTTGCTGTGGCCTCTAAGCATGAGCTGAGATACCCTGGGAAGTGCTGGGACCGCAGTGTCACACGGACAGGCAGAGAGACCAGGGAGCTTCCATGGGTCTCAGCAGTGTCCCCCCAGTCTGTCACCCCAGTCCCACCGGCCTGAGCTGGCTCTTCACTGGCACCTCAGCGGGCAGGACACATCCACAGATCCTTGGGGCAGCCCCAGAGGAGGCTCAGGCTTGGCTGGGACCAGCAAGGGGCTGTGGGGATGGACTGGGACAGCCCCACGAGCGTGGCCGTGCCCGGACCCAGCCGCAGAGCCACGTGAAGCTGGAGGCGATAGAGGCAGCCCTGGCTGGGCTGTGGGACAGGAGCAGAGCTGGACAGCAGCCGGCCCCACGTCCCTCCTTCCCACGGAGGGCCAGGTCCTGCTGACACCTCCACCGAGGTGCCGCCCCTGGGTCCGAGCTGGGGCACCTCCAAGCCCTGTCACCACTGTCACCCCCGGGAAACAGGGCTGCAAGGAAAGGCAGGGGCCTGCCCTCGAGCTCCGCATCCCAACCCGTGCGCAGGGAGCAGCAGGGGAACCAGGAGGGGCCCCCCACCCCCTGCCTCGGACCACTGGGGGGATTTTAACAAGGGTCTCTCTCTTGCAGGGGTCCCTGGTGCTATCCCGGGAGGGGGAGTCCCAGGAGGAGGCTTTTTCCCAGGTAAGGGGGCCCAGGCACCACTGGGAGGGGGCATCACCCTGTTTGCAAGGACGGGCAGGTGCCTGGGGGGGTCCCTGAATGCCTTCAAGACACCATGGAAGGCTGGGGACCTGCCAGCCGGGATCAGGTGACATGGGGACACCCTGCCTGGCTGCTCAGCATGGACTCAGCATCAGCCCCGTGGCATGGGGACAGGACTGGGTGGCAGTGCCAGGCTTACCCTGGGGGCCCCCAGCCCAGGGCTGGCACCTACACCCTGCCCAGCCCTGGCCACAGGAGGTGCTCAGAGGTCACAGCCTGTCCCCAGAGCTTCAGCCAAAACCCTGGGGACACCCCAGGGGGGATGGCCGGTCCCCTTACACCGTGTGACCGTCTCCACCTCCCCAGGGAGCCCCGGGAGCCTGGGTGGGTGCTGGGTGCTCCCAGGGCGGTGCTCAGACTGTGCCGTTGCTCGCAGGTGCTGGACTTGGAGGTTTGGGAGCAGGTGAGTGCTGGGACCCCTGCCAGGCTGGGCTGGGCTGGGGAGAGGGGCAGGACGCCCAGCAGAGCTGCCTTGTGCTGGGCAGGGGCTCTGCCACGAGGCTGGCCCCGTCCCACACGTGTCCCCGTGCCCGGGGATGCTCGGAGGGAGGATGGCCCTGACCCCTCTCCGCTCGCTCTCCCCTAGGACTCGGGGCTGCAGGAAAACCTCCCAAACCAGGTAAGAAGCCTTTCCCTGGCTCTCACCAGCTCCAGGCACGCCAGCAGCCGGGATATTTCCCAACCACTGCTGCCCTCATGTTGCTCCCGCGCTGGGGGGACCCCGCTGGCCAAGGCACAGCCCGCCCTGCCCTGCCACACTAATCCTGGCACGGCCTCCAGGAGTCTCCCTGCCCACCCCGCTTCGGCGCTGCCCTCTGCCCCAGCCCCCAAACCAGCCTCTGGGGGTGCTTGCTGCCTGCAAACCGCGCCAGAGCTCCGGCAGGAGATGCGAAGCCGGGAGCCAGCGTCCCGGTGGGCAGCCGGCAGCGCCCGCGCCTGCCTGCCAGAGGGGCCAAGCAGCTTCTGCAGAGGCTCCTGCAGCCCACGCTGGGCTTTGCCCCGCCTAGGAACGCTGGGGACAGGGGACATCACCAGGAGAGAGGGGAGATGCTGGCAGGGGGATGTGCAGCAGGAGAAGGCAGAGCTGGAGGGCACCGAGCCTGGGGCAGCAGGGACCGAATGTGCAACATCTGGGCCAAGGGAGATCATGGAATTGTAGAATGGCCTGAGTTGGAAGGGACATTAAAGCTCGTCCAGTGCCACCCCTGCCATGACAGGGACACTTTCCACTGTCCCTGGGTGTTCCAAGCCCCGTCCAGCCTGGCCTTGGGCACTGCCAGGGATCCAGAGGCAGCCACAGCTGCTCTGGGCACCCTGTGCCAGGGCCTCACCACCCTCTGAGCAGAGAATTTCCTCCTAGCATTGAGCCTAAATCTCTCCTCTTTCGGTTCAAACCACTCCCCTTGTCCTGGCACTCTCTGCCCGGTGCCTGTTGATCCCCATGCAAAGATGCTGCTTCAGGCAGACCCTGGGGTCCCCTCTGTGCCCTCCCTGGGGTCCCCACTGTGCCCAGGGCAGGGGCACCCCACGCCCTCGGCCCCCGAGCAGGCCAGGCTGCGCAGTGGGAGCTGCAGCCCGAGGCGGGGGCCGGCAGCCTCCGTTTGCTCAGATTTCAGCTCGTGGAAAGAAAAACAAGGCCCTTTATTTCGGCGTAATTAAAACCAAACGCGGGGCGGCCGCGAGGGCCCAGCCAGAGCGGTGTCCGCGCCCGGAGCCAGCGGCACTGGAATTTGCGCCTGGAGGGAGCGAGGGCTGATGAGCCCCAGATGTTGGAAGGCAGTGCTGGCCGGAGACCCAGGGACTCATTCCTCAGCCATAAACATTTTGGTTCCGTCCCCCTGTGGCCCGGCAGGGCGGGGGGCGGCTGAGGCAGAAGGGACGGGATGGAGGACCCGAGCGCTGGCGAGGACATTTGTCACCCGTCCCTGTGCCCGTCCCGGGGCTGTTCTCCCGTCCCCACGGTGCCACAGGCACTCCTCTCTGCTCCTCCGGGCCTGGCCGCCCCCCACCTCACCCCGCTTCTCTTTCTAGGGGTCGGAGGACTTGGGGGACTCGGCCCCCTTGGCCTGCAGCCAGGTGAGCACTGACCACTGTCCACCCCCATTCCAGGCCATCCCCGGGGCGATATCCCCAGAGACCCACCTTGGGGACAGCACGTCCCTTGTCCCCATCTCCACAGCTCTCCAGAGCGTGCTGGGTGGGTCCCGTCTGGGCTGGGTGCCCTTCCCAGACCCGAGGGACTGCGGCCGCCCAGCAGGCAGCCCTGAGGTCCCCGACACGATGGCCTCAACCACAGTGGGGTGACCCCGCAGGAGAGGAGGCACCTGGGGTCCCCGCAGGGCCGGCAGCAGAGGGACAGTGCCTGCAGGTGGTCAGCCAGGGGCTCCAGGGCTGTCAGGTGTTGTGTGTGCCGGGTGGGGTGTGGATGGGAGCAGGGATTTGGGGGGATGCAGGACAGGGCAGTGCCTGCTAACGCCGCCTCGCCCAGCCTAACGCCAGCCCTGGCACCGCCACGCAGCCCCGCAGCTCACCAGCCCCTGTGCCCACCCGGAGGGCAGGACACCCTCTTGGCAGCTGTGTTTCAGGAATGCTGATGCTGGTTGTTGTCCCCACAGGTGCTGCGGGTCTGTTCCCCGGAGCTGCCTTCCCCGGGGGGGTGTTCCCGGGAGCCGCCTCGGCCGCGGCGCTCAAGGCTGCTGCCAAAGCTGGTGAGTGCTGGGGGGGCCCGGGCAGCCCCCAGGGACCCCTGGTGTCCCCTGGGGGTCTGGGGCAGGACAGGTTTCCCCCGGAGCCGGGGGCTGCAGGCAGGAGCCGATGCTCTCACTGGGCTGCCCAGTGACTCGGAGGGACCCGGGCACGGGGGAATTGGCCAGACCTGAGCCCCCAGGAGCAGAGACCCCAGAGCTGCCTGGTCCCTGTGCCCAGTATGGGAACCCACCCCTGGGACTGCCTCAGGGTGTCCCCTCCGCCCCCAAGGGCCATCCTGAGCTTGTCCCGTTCCGGCCAGCCCTAGCCCAGCGGCGGCGCCTCCCCTGGTACACCCCTCTTCCCAATGCCCCCAGGTGCTGGCATTGGAGGCGTGGGTGGAATTGGTCCTGGTGGCCTCGGGGTCTCCACAGGTAGGAAACGCCCCTCGCTCCCGGCATAGCCGAGCCTGGGGCAGAGCTGTCCCCGGGGTGGGCAGGAGCCGGGCCCGGGCTCAGGGGTCTCTGCTGCCCGCAGGTGCCGTGGTACCGGGCGCGGTGCAGCCCGGCCTTGGCGCGGCAGGGAAACCCCCTAAGATACCAGGTAGGTGACGGCCCCGGAGCCGGGGCCGGGGCGGGGAGCGACTCCACCCGGCTCCTCATCCCTGAATTTCTTTTGCCTGCAGGTGCTGGGATTCCCGGAGCTTTCCCGGGCGGCGTGCTCCCCGGCGCAGGTGAGCTGGGGGTCCCCACCCCACCATCAGCACCCCAACCTCCAAGGGTATCCCCACCCTGCCAGCAGCACCCCAACTCCGAGGGGATCCCATCCAGTGCCGGCAACACCTCAACCTCCAAAGGGGTCCCCAACCCCGCCAGCAGCACCCCAGCCTCCCAAGTGGTCCCCGCTCAGTGCCAGCACCCCCTGTGGGCCGAGCACCCTGCCCTGCCTCCCGCTGCTCCCCGCAGCTTCCAAACCCCTTGGCTGAGGTCACAGTGACATTTCCACCGTGCCAAAGGCATGGGGGGACCCCGGCACCTCTGTCCCATGCCAAGCTTGGCGGGAGCAGGCGGCACCAGCACTGGGAGAGGAGCTGGCACAGCCACCAGGGCTGGCGGTGTGGGAAGGAGGGGGAGGAGGTGGCAGGAGAGAGGAATTCCTCAGTGCAAAGTAATTTGGGGGAGGAAAACTTGTGAAAACAAGATGTTTCGACACTGTCCGAAGTGTGTTGCTGGTCAGGAATGTCTTTTCCATGTCTGAAAATGCTCGAGTTATAATGAAAGACATTTGTAAGAGGGGGAAAAAGAACCCCAAACCAAAAGGAAACTCAAAACCCAAAAATCCAACCCAAACGACTGCAAAGCCAAAGCACTGTCTGCTTCCCCTGGAGGGCTGGAGAGCCCCTGCTGGCCCCAGGCCACCGAGCATCACCAGGGCAGAGAGCACTGCCCAGGCCTGGCTGGGGCTTTGCTGTCACCGCTGGGACCCCTCTGGAGTGCCACGTTCCCTGCAGGCTCCCAGTCTGTTCCACAGGTGGCTCCAGGCTGGGAGCAAACCCCTCTTGGCAGCTGGAGGCGCAGCCAGGCTGGCACAGGGCGGTCCCAGCCAGCCCCCGAGGATGAGGGTGCCCTGGGTGACAAGAGAGGGGTGGCAAGGGTTTGGGATCTGGGTACCAGTAACGTCACGAGGCCCCAGCTCATCCCTCTGGTCTCTGCTCCAGGTGTTCGCTTCCCCGGCGTGGGGGTGCTGCCCGGAGTCCCCACTGGAGCTGGAGTCAAGCCAAAAGGCCCAGGTAGGTCCCCTCAACCCCCTTGGAACGCTGGGGTGGGTTCAGGGCTGGCTCCAGCTCGGCCCCCAGCCCATACTTCAGGATCACAGCCCTACAGGGCACTTGGCAGTGAAGCCAACTTGCAGCTGAATCAACCTGTTAATTCAGTTCACCTGAATTAACTCAGGTTAATTTGGGCCTCCAGGAGCAGCCCAGGGCTCACACAGGTGTCTCTGTGTTTCCTTTTAGGAGCTGGAGCCTTTGGAGGAATCCCTGGTGAGTGTCCCGTCTCTCTTGCCTGTCCTTCTCTTCCTTCCCAAGCCTGTTCCTCACAGCTATGGTCTCCCCACACCAGAAGATGCCTCAGGGCTTCCCAAGCCCCCCACTCTCCTCTCCCGGGGTGCCCTGGGGCACTCCCCTCCTTCCAGGACTGGTGGCAGCCGTGGCGCGGGCTCCAGGTGAGAGTCTGCTGTTGGTTTGCAGGACTGGGAGGTTTTGGAGGTCAGCAGCCTGGTGTCCCTCTGGGGTATCCCATCAAAGCTCCTAAGCTCCCAGGTAAGCTCCACGGTGGCTTCACTGCGGGGGAAGGATCCCAGCAGTGCCAGGACAAGGACCCGCCGTTCCCCAGGGCTGAGGCACGGTGCCCACAGGTCCCCCGGACCTGGCAGTGCCCGTGCTGGCCCTGGGACAGCAGGACAGAGCCAGGGGCTCTGCTGTGCCCTGCCTGTGGCAGCCCCGAGGGCAGCTGCCACAGTGATGCCCGTGGTCTTGCCCCAGCTCATGTGGACAGTGCTGTGCCTCTCCAGCTGTTGTAAGGTAGGAAGGGTCATGTTCTGGGGACGTGCTCTGGGCCAGGCCACCCTGGGATGGCCCCGCCAGCTCCTGCTGGCACAAGGCACAGCCCTCGCAGGGACAGTCTGGTTTCTGTGGCTCCTAGGGTTGTGCTGGGCATTCACTGGGGCCAGGTGTCCTGGCTCAAGGAGCTGTAGCCGAGGCCACCTAGGGGCTCCAGGCAGGTCTCCCTCCCCACTGCCCACGTGGACGGGGCTCAGCCCCTGCCCAGGGCAGCCTGGGGGAGCTCAGACCCCCTTTCCCAGCCCAGGCTGCTCTGGACACCTTCCCCTCCCAGCCCTGTGCCAGGTGCCAGCTCTGCCTGTCGCCGGGCAGCCATGCCCATGGAGGGACAGTGGCAGGCTCTGTGCCCTCCAGGGGCTGTGCTGCCACCTTACTGCTCCCCAGCGCATCCCAAGGAGGAGGGCAGCCACATCCGGGCAGGCCCCCATGCCTGAGGTGCTGGGGAGTGCACTGGAGACCCACGGGCATTTCCCCTGCACCCAAACAGGCGCTGGAGGCAGGAGAGCCTTGGCGAGGGGAGCCCACCCCGAGCAGCACATCCCAGCCCGGCTCCAGCCCCAGCAGCTCTGCTGGCTTCCCCCCAGCTGGGCCCGTGGCCACAAACACCGGCAGGGATCCCTGGCCGCTCCTGTTTCCTCCACTGGAGCAGAGTTACGATCCTTAAGGAGACTCGGCCCCGCCACCGGCTGATCCCGTCTGGGTCCCTGCCCCAAGACAGGGACCAGGACAGGGGGGTGTCCCCAGCTGGGGTTCACCTGGCACCCAGACCTTCCTGGGGTGCTGCGGGATGCCAGTTTGTCACCTCTGAGGGCTTGGGGCTGGCAGTGCAGGGACAGGCCGTGCTGGCTGGGGAGGCTCTTGTCTCAATGCTGCAGGTGGATCTGGGGCCCCACACGTGGGGTGTCCCCTGCACTGTCCCCACTGCAGTAGGTCCAGGTTGAGAGGGGATGAGGGGACAGTGGCACAAATAACATTTTCAGTGGAAAGTCATCTCTTTAGATGATTTGGTGCTGTGCTCTCCCTGCTCAGGAGGTGGCCCTGGGGTCACCCACCGTGCTGGAGGCTCAGTCTGAAGCTGTGGCTGAGGTCAGGGTCCTGTTGATGCTGTAGGGATGGGGACCACTCCCCAGTGTCCAGCTGTGCTCAGGTGACATCCATCTGTGCAGAGCCCTCCCAGTGTGTGCATCGGTCCAAGCTCCCTGGCAGTGCTGGTGACATCCCCATGGGCACAGCCCCAGGGCAGGGACTGCCTTTCCACCCAGCTAGGGCTACTGGGGACCTGGACTTGGACCCAGCAAAACCCTCGGAGAACCAAGGCTTGGACTCCTGGCCCTTGGAGTCACCTCCATGTGTGCTACCCCTTTGCCAGCTTTGGAGTGAGCAGGGTGCTGATAAGGTGCCCCAGGTTGAGCAAGGGTGGCCCTCGGGGTGCGGGACACCTGGCACAGGTCACTGTGAGCCTCTGCCTGCCAGTACTGCCATGCTGGTGTGGGACACCACAGGATAGCCCGGCAGGATGGAGGGAAATCTGGTCCCCACATGCTGGCTGCTGGGAGGGGACGGTGTCCAGTGCTCGAGGAGATGCTGCTGCCATGAGTAATTCCATCCTGGCTGCAGGCAGCCACATCCCTGCCCACGCTGGAGACACCCCCACCCTGCGTGCAGCTCGAGGTGTCCCCAGCAGGAATGTGGCAGCCCGTGGCCTCGGGCTGCTGCCAGCAGTGATGGGAGCTGTGAGCTGCTGGCTGCCGAGCCCACGGTCCCCCCTGGGTCAGGGGCATCCCCGTGCCATTCCGAGTGCTGGGATCCGGCTCTTTCGCAGGGAGACATTTCCCTGGCCGAGCTGTTCCAGCTCATAATCCCTCCCCATCCCTTCGCACCAACCTCCTAACGAGGTCACGTTTCAGCCGAGGCTCCCAAGCCCTGATTCCAATTAAAACCTTTGCTTTGGAGCTGGCCGGGGCGCAGCCAGCTGGGTACAGCTCTCGCCGTGGGGCTCCCGCGGGACCACTCGCTGGAGCGGGGTCATGGGAGGCTCCTGCAGAACCAGCTTCAGGCGCCACAGCCCTCGGCCAGGGCTCAGAGCAGGCGGCTCTTTCAGTCCCTGCTTCCAAGGTGAGGGAGAACAGCATCTCCTGGCCCAGCTCCACTGCAGGGGTTTGTATCCTGGAGGATTCACCGTCACCATGGACGGAGCCCCCGGGGCTGGTGCCGCGCAGCCCCAGCAGAGCGGGCCCACGCCGTGGGGCAGAGGGGACAGGGCCAGCAGCAGCCGGATGCTAACCCCCCCTCTCTCCTCTCCTCTTGTCCCCAGGTGGCTATGGACTGCCCTACACCAATGGTAAGCTGCCCCGTGGTGAGTCCTTGTGTCCTCCTCACTCCTGTGGCTCCCCTGGCTGCCACCATGGCCGTGTGGCCACCGACCCTCGGGTGGTGTGAGGGACATCCTGCTCCCAGGGCGAGGTGGTCCCTTGGGGACCTCGTGCCTTGCCCATGGTGGCCGTGGACCAGCCTGGGAGCAACGCAACTCTCCGGCATCCCTGGGAGCTGTTAATCCATAGGACACGTCCTGAGCCACTCCAGCTCCAGACAGGGATGTTTGAACTGGGATCTCAAGTGGGGAGGAGCTGGCTTTGGCATCCCCCGCAGCCTCTGGCGCCAGGGGGAGGAGATCCAAGGGAGCTGCTCCGTCTGTCTCGCTGTCCTTCCCCTGGCCGGTGCCTGACCCGGCTCTGCTGCTGTGTTGTGATTGCAGGCCTCAGGCCCGGCGGGATAGGAGCCGGCATCCTGGCAGGAAAGGCAGGATACCCCACCGGGACAGGTTCGTTCCGACCCCGCAGCCCCGGGGTGGGGCCTGGCACGGGCACGGCAGGGGACCGCGCACTGTCACCTCGCTGGCCCCTGGATGCGGGCTGGGCGCTGCCCGGCTGTCCGGGCACCGCAGGGACAGCCTGCAGGGGAGCGGCACCTCCCAAAGGAGAGGGGGACAGATGCTGGCACGGGTGCCCGCTCCCCAGGGTCCCTGTGGGTGGGGGGGATGAGGTGGGAAGGTCTCGGGACCTCGGTGGCCCAGTGCCCATGTCCCTCCGCAGGGGTCGGAGCACAGGCGGCGGCAGCGAAGGCAGCAGCGAAACTTGGTGAGTCGCCCTTTGTGGCACAAACACCGCCCATCTCCCCGGCAGGAGGGAGATCCCTCCCCTCCCTCCCTCCCTCCTTCCGTCCCTCCAGCCCCGGGAATGCCGGCTGTGTCCCCGTGGCCCCGCACCCTGGGCTGACCCGCTCTCCCCTGCGGCAGGAGCCGGTGTCGTGCCCGGCGTCGGCGGCATCCCGGGAGTCGCACCCGGTGTCGGCGTCGGCGGTGTCCCCGGAGTTGGAGGTGAGGCGATGAGAGGGCGATGCCCTGGGGCTCAGGGAGGCTCTCCTGGCCTTATTCCACGTCCCTGACTCTCTCCCGCTATCCCGGCAGTTGGAGGACCGGCAGCGGCGGCAGCAGCGGCGAAGGCAGCGGCAAAAGCAGGAGCTTTTGGTGAGTTCCTGCTGTCTCGGACAGAGCTCGGGACGGGGAGGAGCCGTGCATCGATGCCAGGGGCTGTGCCAGGGCCCTAGCAGCCCCTATCCCATCCTCTGGGGTGCTCTCCCAGCCCCTGTCCCGGCTCCAGCAGCTTTTCCAGCAGCGATGGAGGGCTGACGGGCCCCTCGGGATGCAGCAGCCTGGCATGGGGCACAGCATGCCCATCGCACCTGGTTTCTCCGTCAGATGTGGGGTTGCTGTGCCAGGTGCCAGCGGCGTGCCTGGGACGTGGCATCTGTGCTGAGCTGTCCTTCCCCAGCGCAGGGATGCTCCGGGGGATGCAGATCTCGCTGCTCCCCTCGTTGGCTGTTCTGTGGGAGAAGAGTGAGCAGGAAACCGCTCATTGGAGCAGTCAGGGGAAACGTGCCAGCCCTGGGGCAGCTGGGATGTACAGCCACAGCCTCGGGGACCTCGGGAGTCCCCAGGATCCAGGGCGGCCAAACCCCTGATGAGTGTAGGGAGCTGGGAAGCAAAATCCCGGGTGCATCCCGCGTTGCCTGCGGAGCTGCTTTAGGACGTGGGAGGAGCCCACCACAAAGGCGGTGCCCAAGAGCCTCCTGTGGCCCTGGGACAGACCTTGTCCCCCCCGGTGGCAGAGTGGGCTGTTTGTAGGGGGTCTGATTGCTCTGCTTCCCTCCAGGGGCAGTGCCCGGCGTCGCAGGCGTCCCTGGCTTGGTGCCCGGCGTCGCAGGTGTCCCCGGGGTGGTGCCCGGCGTCGCAGGTGTCCCCGGGGTGGCAGGTGACTGTTCCAGGAGCCCTGTCCCTATGGCCCGGCTCTGCGGGGCCGTGGTGGCTGAGGGTCCCTGTCTCCCTTGTCCCCAGGGGTGCCGTCGGCGGCAGCAGCAGCAAAGGCAGCTAAGTACGGTACGTGCTGCGCGGGGCCCCAGCCCCGGGACCCCCGCCCGCCCTGCCCACGCTGACACACGGGGGTGCCCAGGCACGGGGTGTCCCCTGGGATCGGGGAACGGGGGATGCTCAGCCCAGCTCCCGGCTGCTCCCACCTGGGCCTGGCTCCATCCCCAGGGCAGGACCTTCTCCCTCTGCAGGCTTCCTCCAGGCTGCTCTGTGGAAGTGAACAACGAGCCCCAGCTCATGGCTTTGGATTTAACTGAATTCTTGGATTTTGTGCAAAATCCATTTTCCAGCAGCTGATCTGGTGCCTGAGGGCTCGGTGCTGCTGCCATTAGGGCAGAGATTCCTGGCAGTGGGGCCCTCACCCAGGGTCACCACCATCCAAACACTTGGTGGGGTTCAGAAACAAATCCAGCTGGGCCTAGCAATTCCTGCCCTGCCCTGCTGGGGTCTCTCGGGGATGAGGCCGTGGATGCTCCGCTCTCCAGGGCACAATGACGAGACAGAGCCACGGCAGCTGCCACCTTTGAGCTCTTGCTGCTGTCAGCTCTGACTTGTCCCCTCTTGTTCCCGGCAGGCGCCGGCGTTCCCGGCCTGGTGCCCGGAGTCGGAGGCGTCCCTGGCTTGGTGCCCGGCGTCGCAGGTGTCCCCGGGGTGGTGCCCGGCGTCGCAGGTGTCCCCGGGGTGGCAGGTGACTGTTCCAGGAGCCCTGTCCCTATGGCCCGGCTCTGCGGGGCCGTGGTGGCTGAGGGTCCCTGTCTCCCTTGTCCCCAGGGGTGCCGTCGGCGGCAGCAGCAGCAAAGGCAGCTAAGTACGGTACGTGCTGCGCGGGGCCCCAGCCCCGGGACCCCCGCCCGCCCTGCCCACGCTGACACACGGGGGTGCCCAGGCACGGGGTGTCCCCTGGGATCGGGGAACGGGGGATGCTCAGCCCAGCTCCCGGCTGCTCCCACCTGGGCCTGGCTCCATCCCCAGGGCAGGACCTTCTCCCTCTGCAGGCTTCCTCCAGGCTGCTCTGTGGAAGTGAACAACGAGCCCCAGCTCATGGCTTTGGATTTAACTGAATTCTTGGATTTTGTGCAAAATCCATTTTCCAGCAGCTGATCTGGTGCCTGAGGGCTCGGTGCTGCTGCCATTAGGGCAGAGGTTCCTGGCAGTGGGGCCCCTGCCCAGGGCACTGCCCTCCAAGATATGTTGGGGATGGTGGGATCCATCAGGTGTAACCACTCTCAAGGAGCTCCAGTGGAGATGAGGGCCATGGCCAAGCAGCAGGGCAGTCTGGAGCTTGGGCACAGGGAGGAGGCAGAACTGGCCCTGAGGTTCCACACAGCATTAGGACTCCAGGTTCTTCTCCAATAGGCAGAGCCGGGAGTTCCCTGGCCAGGTCCCACGACCGTTTCCTTCCTTGATGCTGTGGAGGTCTGGGAATCTCCACAAGGAGCATTTCCATGAGGAGTCCCATGGTCAAAAGCAGCTCTCCTTTGAGGGTTAAAGCACTGGTGCCCCTCTCTTCTATACTTGGTACAAAGCATCCCTCCACAGGCCCTGGGCAGGATGGCATCCAGGGATTCAGGAAGGACCCGGCAGTGGGTGCTCTGCGCTGTGGTGCCCCAGCTGAGCAGGGTCCCATGAGGCCAAAGCCCTGTGGCCCTGAGCCCTTGCAGGAGTGACCTGATGCTCGTCCCTGTAGCACTAAGGGGTGCCAGCAGGTCCAGGCTGTCACTGCCCTGGGCAGCTCTCCAGTCTGAGCAGTGCCCGGGCTCCCAGCCCTCCCAGCACCTACTGGGGAGACCCAGCCACTTCTGCTCCGTGGCCTGTCTGGCTGCAAGGCTTGATGTCCCTGTGACAAGGAGCATCTTGGGCCCCTGTGAGGATGAGAGTCCTTGTGGTGCCTGTGCTGGTGACTTCCTGGCAATCTCTGGCAGAGTCATGGGGCCCATCCCTGCCCTGCCCTGCTGGGGTCTCTCGGGGATGAGGCCGTGGATGCTCCGCTCTCCAGGGCACAATGACGAGACAGAGCCACGGCAGCTGCCACCTTTGAGCTCTTGCTGCTGTCAGCTCTGACTTGTCCCCTCTTGTTCCCGGCAGGCGCCGGCGTTCCCGGCCTGGTGCCCGGAGTCGGAGGCGTCCCTGGCTTGGTACCCGGTGTCGCAGGCGTCCCCGGGGTGGTGCCCGGCGTCGCAGGTGTCCCCGGGGTGGCAGGTGACTGTTCCAGGAGCCCTGTCCCCATGGCCCGGCTCTGCGGGGCCGTGGTGGCTGAGGGTCCCTGTCTCCCTTGTCCCCAGGGGTGCCGTCGGCGGCAGCAGCAGCAAAGGCAGCTAAGTACGGTACGTGCTGCGCGGGGCCCCAGCCCCGGGACCCCCGCCCGCCCTGCCCACGCTGACACACGGGGGTGCCCAGGCACGGGGTGTCCCCTGGGATCGGGGAACGGGGGATGCTCAGCCCAGCTCCCGGCTGCTCCCACCTGGGCCTGGCTCCATCCCCAGGGCAGGACCTTCTCCCTCTGCAGGCTTCCTCCAGGCTGCTCTGTGGAAGTGAACAACGAGCCCCAGCTCATGGCTTTGGATTTAACTGAATTCTTGGATTTTGTGCAAAATCCATTTTCCAGCAGCTGATCTGGTGCCTGAGGGCTCGGTGCTGCTGCCATTAGGGCAGAGGTTCCTGGCAGTGGGGCCCCTGCCCAGGGCACTGCCCTCCAAGATATGTTGGGGATGGTGGGATGGTGGGATCCATCAGGTGTAACCACCCTCAAGGAGCTCCAGTGGAGATGAGGGCCATGGCCAAGCAGCAGGGCAGTCTGGAGCTTGGGCACAGGGAGGAGGCAGAACTGGCCCTGAGGTTCCACACAGCATTAGGACTCCAGGTTCTTCTCCAATAGGCAGAGCCGGGAGTTCCCTGGCCAGGTCCCACGACCGTTTCCTTCCTTGATGCTGTGGAGGTCTGGGAATCTCCACAAGGAGCATTTCCATGAGGAGTCCCATGGTCAAAAGCAGCTCTCCTTTGAGGGTTAAAGCACTGGTGCCCCTCTCTTCTATACTTGGTACAAAGCATCCCTCCACAGGCCCTGGGCAGGATGGCATCCAGGGATTCAGGAAGGACCCGGCAGTGGGTGCTCTGTGCTGTGGTGCCCCAGCTGAGCAGGGTCCCATGAGGCCAAAGCCCTGTGGCCCTGAGCCCTTGCAGGAGTGACCTGATGCTCGTCCCTGTAGCACTAAGGGGTGCCAGCAGGTCCAGGCTGTCACTGCCCTGGGCAGCTCTCCAGTCTGAGCAGTGCCCGGGCTCCCAGCCCTCCCAGCACCTACTGGGGAGACCCAGCCACTTCTGCTCCGTGGCCTGTCTGGCTGCAAGGCTTGATGTCCCTGTGACAAGGAGTGTTGAGCTTCTGATGGGGTACCCTTCCTTCTTGGACGAGGGTGAAAGAGCAGAGGAGGCTGCTGTTCTCCTGAGTTCTTTATTTCATAGTCTCACAGCTTTCTTGAAGGTAGAGTTCCAAGGGGGTTACATGATAAAGGCAAGCAGCAACAGCAAACAGTAGGCAGAAAACAGCTGCTTCTTCTTCTATATGCTCTGTATGCTCCATATATTTTTTCTTATAGAAGTGTGGATTATATTTGCTAACTGACCAATAAGATTAACACATGATTCTGGTTTTTCTTTCCTTAACCTATTCCGGTCTAATTCTAACAATCGTAAGCCTTACACAAGTGTTACATAGGTGTTACACAGATTTGCATGTACAGTTTCTATCAGCTCTTACTGTTTATGTGAACACTCCATCTAAAAAATGTGAACAGTATAATTCTATCTATATTTTGTCTGAAGTAAAGAATTCTGTGAAAAGGTAACACTGCTGCAGCAAGAACTGTGTTTAAGGTCTCTACTACAGCTTTTCAATGTTTAAGGCACTTAGCATATATTTCTACTAAAAGTTAAAAAAATCTGTATTTCTATTTCATTTTGGTGTGGCTTCATGTATCTCAGCTTGTCCAAAGGTTTTAATTCAACTCTTGTGCTTTGGCTTCCCTCTGGGCCTGAGTCCAGAGGAGCTTTCACTCCAATAAAGGAGCATCTTGGGCCCCTGTGAGGATGAGGGTCCTTGTGGTGCCTGTGCTGGTGACTTCCTGGCAATCTCTGGCAGAGTCACGGGGCCCATCCCTGCCCTGCCCTGCTGGGGTCTCTCGGGGATGAGGCCGTGGATGCTCCGCTCTCCAGGGCACAATGACGAGACAGAGCCACGGCAGCTGCCACCTTTGAGCTCTTGCTGCTGTCAGCTCTGACTTGTCCCCTCTTGTTCCCGGCAGGCGCCGGCGTTCCCGGTGTCGGTGTGGGCGGCGTTCCCGGCCTGGTGCCCGGAGTCGGAGGAGTCCCTGGCTTGGTACCCGGTGTCGGAGGCGTCCCCGGGGTGGTGCCCGGCGTCGCAGGTGTCCCCGGGGTGGCAGGTGACTGTTCCAGGAGCCCTGTCCCCATGGCCCGGCTCTGCGGGGCCGTGGTGGCTGAGGGTCCCTGTCTCCCTTGTCCCCAGGGGTGCCGTCGGCGGCAGCAGCAGCAAAGGCAGCTAAGTACGGTACGTGCTGCGCGGGGCCCGGGGTCACTGCCCTCCAATAGCTGGCACGATCCTGAAATGCATCCCACTAGCAAGACACGAAAGTGATCCCTCTCCTGCCCTGCTGGGGTCTCTCCTGGATGAGGCCATGGATGGTCCATACTCTGGGCCATGATGATGAGAGCAGAGCCAGGAGAGGCCCAGCCTTTGAGCTGTTGCTGCCGTGAGATCTGACTTCTCCCATCTCATTCCCTGCAGGAGCTGGCGTCCCTGGTGTCCCAGGCGTCCCTGGCGTCCCTGGTGTCCCAGGCGTCCCTGGCGTCCCTGGTGTTCCAGGCGTCCCTGGTGTTCCAGGCGTCCCTGGTGTCCCAGGCGTCCCTGGTGTACCTGGGGTTCCTGGTGCTGTGCCCGGTGTTGGAGGTGAGCAAACAGGCTGTCACCAGGCAGCGGGGGGACACTGACCTCAGCAGTGCCCTGACCGTGTCCCTTGTGTCCCCACAGTGGGCGGCCCGGCAGCAGCGGCCGCAGCCAAGGCTGCAGCGAAAGCAGCGGCGATCGGTGAGTCTCCACTGTCTCCACTGTCAGCACCGGCTGTGCCAGGGAGGGAGGAGGGGTCTTGGCACACGGGAGAGGTGAGGACACCCTGGTGCTGTGGAGTCTGCCCCCTCGGACACATCCCTGAACCCCTCTGCAGGAGCAGGACGCGTGCCCGGCGTTGGCGTGCCCGGCGTTGGCGTGCCCGGTGTTCCTGGAGTGGGTGTGCCCGGCGTTGGCGTGCCTGGTGTTCCTGGAGTGGGTGTGCCCGGTCTGGTGCCCGGCGTTGGCGTTCCAGGTGAGATGGTTCCCAAGGGACGCTCGGGTGTCCCCAGCGGTGCTGGCCGAACGCATTCCTGACCCTGTCACTCCCTGTCCCCAGGAGGTCCGGCAGCCGCTGCCAAAGCAGCCGCCAAAGCAGCCAAGTTCGGTAAGCTGGGATCCCTCCCGGGTTATCCTGCGTGTCCTGTCCCCTCATCCCCACCCCGGGCTGCTCTCCTGTCGGGGCTAAGGCCCAGCAGTGCCTGGGGTCCCTGGGGGTTGGGGTGAGGGATGAGCCCCCCAAAGGGCTGAATGTGGGATGAGGTTCTGGCTGTGTCAGGGCTGCTCTCCAAAGAGCTGAGCCCCATGGAGGGTCCGAGTTCACCATCCAAACACCTTCTCGAACATCGGTCCATCCACACCCCCTTCTGCCCACCCAGCCACACCACCAGCCACCTCAGTGTCCATCTGTCCCCTTCTCTGTCCATCCATCTGTACCTCCTCCATTCATCCAATCACTCCACATCCATCCACATATCCATCCCTCCATCCATCCATCCACATATCCATCCATCCATTCAACCATTTATGCATCTCGTCATCTGTCCATTCTTCCATCCCACCCTCCATTCAACCACTCCCCATTCACACACATGCCCATGTGTCCATCTCACTATCCCACCATCCATGTGTCCATCTCAGCAGCCGTCCATTCATCCATCTCACCATCCATTCATCCATCCTACCATCATTTCAACCACTCCTCATCCAGCCACACATTCATCTCATAATCCACCCACCCACCCCCATCCTGCCACGGCTTCTCATCCAACGCCTTCTACCCTGTTTCTTCCCGAGCTGAAGCCCCAGTCCTCCTCTTTGTCCTTGCAGGAGCAGGTGGCCTGGTTCCCGGTGTGGGTGGCCTGGTTCCCGGTGTGGGTGGCCTGGTTCCCGGTGTGGGTGGCCTGGTTCCTGGAGTAGGTGGCTTGGTTCCTGGTGTTGGAGGTGTCCCAGGTGAGGAGCAGGAAGGTGGGGGTGGGGGTAGCTTGCCTGGTGTGAGGGCAGTTCTGGGGCAGGACAGGCTTGAGGAGAACCTCAGCGGTGTCCCCTGGGGCGATGCAGACAAGGCCTGGGGGATGGGCTCTGCCCAGGTTTGCTGTGAGGCCTCCGCAGGGTCACTGACCCCCCCCCCCCCCTTTCTCTCTCTGCCCAGGTGTTGGAGGTCCAGCAGCAGCAGCCAAAGCAGCAGCCAAGGCAGCCAAATTTGGTGAGTTGGTCTGGGAAGCCCCTCAGTCACACCCAGGGGGCATCACCCCACCAGCCCTGGTGTGGCACAGACCGGTCCAGGGCATGCTGGAGATGGGCACTCCAGGCCTGGCACATCATCCCACATGAGCAGGGGATCAGCCCATGCTGCCTCACCCCTCTCTCCGCAGGTGCCGGGGTTGGAGGGGTGCCAGGTGTGGTGCCCGGCATCGGCGGAGTGCCCGGTGTTGGTGGCGTGCCCGGCTTGGTGCCAGGAGTGGGAGTTCCTGGAACTGGCATCCTCCCCGGGGCAGGTACGTGCTTTGTCCCACCCTGCTTGGGGACCTGCTTGGGGACAGTGGTGGCTGGGAATGTTAAAAGCCACCGAGGCACGTGCAGGGGTGGCAGGGAGGGATGCGGGTGGGACAGAGGGCGGTGGCATGTGAGAGTGGTGTGGAGGTGACCGTCCTAACCGTGGTGTCCTCACTCGCTTTGCAGGCATCCCCCAAGTAGGGGTGCAGCCTGGTGCTAAGCCTCCCAAATTCGGTACGTGCCCCTGCCCCAGGGCCACCTTGGACTGTCCCTGGGCACCCTCCTCCTGTGGCCATCGGGGTGCTGACCTCTCTTCATGTCCCCTGCGTGCCCACTGTGCCCTGATGGCCCAGGCGTGGGAAGTGGTGTGCTGTCACCCATGGGTGCAAAGTGCCACCTGTACCCCCTGCCCTGGATTCGCTGGGGACAGTTTTCTCCTGCATGTGTTGTGCAGGGGCTGAAGCCCCTCTGGGTGCTGGGAGGTGGGTGCTGGGGACTCCCAGCGTGGGTGCCAGGGCCACCCCAGCAGGCTGAGCGCTGGCTGGGGGTGCTCCGAGCTGGGGGTGCCAGGCTGTGGGGGGACAGGTGTTAATGGTGTCTCTCTGGCAGGTGTTCCCGGGGTTGGAGTCCCAGGGGTTGGTGGCCTCCCAGGTAAGTGCTGGCAGCAGCTGAGCCCAGGCAGTGGGGATGTGAAGGCAGAGGGATGCTTTCCCAGAGGGATGGAGCTGCAGGGATGTCTCTCAGAGGGATGCTGGAGAGAGCGGGGCTGCCAAGGAAGGCTGGGCATGCTGGGGACTGGGTGAGGAGCAGGTCAGACACTGCCCCACTGCCGTCCCTGCTGGTGCTCACCCACGCTCCTCCTTGTAGGTGGCCTCGGAGTCGGTGGCCTCGGAGTCGGTGGGCTCGGTGAGTGATGCTGGTCCCACAGTGGGGCTCCCCAGGGCTGGGCTGCAGGGAGCAGCAGCAGAGTGCTGGCAGAGCACTGAAAAGGAAAGGGAGTCTGTGGGTCACTTCTGTGCCCTCCTGGTCTCACAGTACAATCCCACCCCAGGCTGGCACTGTGCCTTGTGCCCCATCCTGTTTGCCACCTGCCCTGTTCCCAGGGTGTGATCCCAAGGGAATGTGGTTGCTGAGCAGGGACTGAAGGCCATAGCACCAGCCTTGCCCATGCCATGGCAACAGGGGATGATGCTGTACCATGTCCCCAACGTGTGGTGGTGCAGGTCCCTCCTGGGACCCTCTGGGTCCCTCTTCAAGGGTCTGGCTGTGGCCCTGGGGCAGCAAGTCCGGGCAGGGGCTGCACCAGTGCCCCTCTCTGACAAAGGACTCTTGTATCCAGGAGCTGCTGGGAAACCTCCCAAGCCAGGTAAGGGACAGCCAGAGGGGCTGGAGGAGTGACTCCAGCCCCCGTCCTCATCCACATTCCCGTGGCTGTGCTCACGCTCCCCACCCTCACTGGGGCTCTCCCATCTGCCGGTTTTGGTGCAGGGGGGCTGCAGCCAGGTGAGTGCTGCAGTTTGGGGCTAGCGTGGGAGTGTGTCCCCTGTCCTGCCACACTCGTCCCCGCTTGCTGTCCCCACGCTGCTGCCATTCCCTGCTGGGCACGCGGCTGCCTGGGAGAGCACTGAGAAGCCAGAGGGGTGCCAGGGTGGGGATGGCGGCTTTTGCATCAGCTCCTGTCCCTGGAGTACGCGAGGGATCCGAGCCAGACTGTCCCCAGTCCACGTTAGGGTGGCACTGCTGTCACCGGCTGTCACTGGCTGTCGCTTTTTCCCCAGGGGTTGGAGTTCCCGGCTTCGGCGTGTCACCGATATTTCCAGGTACCACCCCCACCTCGGCACACAGCGGGGGCCTGTGTCGGTGCCTGGCCGGCTCACGGGGGCACGGCCACGGGCCGGGGAGGGACCCCGGGGGCTGGGGGTGCGGGGCAGGGAAATGGGGGTGCCCCATGGGTGCTGAGGGCTTCGCTCTCCTTTCAGGTGGGGTCGGCGGCCTGGGATTTGGTGGTGAGTATCCATCCCGCCCGCGGGGCGTTTTGTGGCGGGGGGTGCGGATCCCCATGGGGGTCCCGCTCACGCCGCTCTGCCTTCCCCCCTTAGGGAAGCCCCCCAAGCCCTACGGAGGAGCGCTGGGTGCGCTGGGCTTTAGAGGTGAGCACGGTCCCCCCACTCCCAGGGGCCGGTCCTGCGCCCGGCCCTTCTCCCGGCCCTGGGCGGGGTGCGGGCGCAGGGAGGGCTCACCCCGCATCTCCCCGCATCCCCCCGCAGGCGCGGGCTGCGCGGCAGGGAAGTACTGCGGGAGGAAGCGGAAGTAACGCTCGCCACCGATGACCTCATGAACTTTGGTGCTACTGCATGGTCCAGAATGTAAATCCGAAGCAAAGCTGAGACACCCCCTCCCCAAGCCCCGGACCCGCCCCCCCCCCCCCCCCATCCGTCCCGGGGCCGTGCCCGGCCCCTCGGTCCCAGCAGGGAGCGCGGAATAAACTGCGGGGAGCAGCCGTCCCCCTTGGTGCTATCGCTCTCTGCGGGATTTGGGGGGGCCTGGGCTGTCGCGCCCCTCCCCAGCCCCAGAGCTGACCCCCGGGGGGGGGGGCAGGATGAGGGGCACCCCACATTGGAGGGAGGGAGGGAGGGAAGGGGATCCCGGTGGCGGGGGCTGTGCGGGGAGGGATGGCCCCGTCAGCCTGGCCCCCACCCCGGGCCCCGCGTTTCCCCCGGTTTGGGGGGGCCGCGGGCAGGAGGGGCTCGGTCCCTTCACGTTGCTCACTTTGCTATTACTGGGTGGGGCGCCCTACACAGAGGGACTCGCTTCTGACAGACTAATAAAGGACAAGTTTTTAAAGGATTCTGGCTCCGTCCCGTGTCCCTTGTCCCTGTCCCCCTCCCCGTGGCGGTGGCAATGATGCCGGGGTTCACCCCCACCGCGGCTCTGTGCAAGCCCGGAAAGCTGCTGGGTCCTTGGCCCAGGGATGTCGCTTGTCCCACTGCATGGTCACAGCCCGGGGACACACGGGAGGGGTGGGGGGACAGCCTGGGCCCCAGGGGTTGCCCATGCCTGTTCCTGCAGTGACAACCCAGCGTCCCAGGGAGAGGTCTGTGCACTGGCCTGAGGTCTCGGGGGGCCACCTCTGCCCTGTCCTGGTGTGACAGCGTGGGGAGCCAGGAAAAGGTCTGTGCTCTGACTCACAGCGGGGGCCTGGGGTGCAGGAAAATGTCCATGCCTTGTGCCCCGGCAACAGCCTGAGGACCAGCGGGGCTGTGCCTGTCCTTGGTGACAGCCCAGGGCCTGACAGACACATCCATGTGCTGTCCCATGGTAACGGTATGGGGAATGAAGGGGACGTCCATACCCTATCCCATAGTTACAAGCCAGGGACACAGGATGCAGTCCATGCCCCTTGCCATGGTGGTGGCCAGGGCCTGCAGGGAGATGTCCATGCTCTATTCCATGATGACAACGTGGGGAATGAGAGGGACAACCGTATGTCCCACAGTGACATCCCAGGGCAGATGGGGATACCTGTGTCCTGACCACAGTGACGGCCTGGGCCACGTGGGGGACACCCGTGATGGTGGGGCGACACCCGTGCCCTGCCCATGGGGCTGGCCTGGCGTAGCTGGGGACACCACGCTGTGTGGGGACACCCGTGATGGTCAGAGGAGGGTGGGGACGGCTCCGCATCGCCCCGTGAGCTCCGCGTTCCCCCGTGAGCTCCGCGTTCCCCCGTGAGCTCCGCGTTCCCCCGTGAGCTCCGCATCCCCCGTGAGCTCCGCGTTCCCCCCGTGAGCTCCGCGTTCCCCCGTGAGCTCCGCGTCCCCCGTGAGCTCCGCGTCCCGCCGTGAGCTCCACATCGCCCCGTGAGCTCCGCGTCCCGCCGTGAGCTCCACATCGCCCCGTGAGCTCCGCGTCCCCCCGGGCCCGAGCGTGCAGCCGCGAGCCCCGCCCCCGCCGCGACCACGCCCATTGCATTGGCCACGCCCACCCCGGCCACGCCCACCAATGCCCACGCCCCGCCTCGCCCCGCCCCGCCCCCCCGGCCGCGCAGGCGCGGTGCAGGCGCCGCGGTCCCGCCCGGAGCCGCAGCGGCAGCGGCAGGGCCGGGGGGGCCGGAGCGGGGCTGCGCCCGCGCGGGGACCGCCACCGCCTCCGCCTCAGGGCCCGGCCCGGCCCGGCCCGGCGCGGCGCCGGCCAGCGCGCCTGCATGAGGTTGATGCTGCTGTGCTGCACCTGGAGGGACGAGCCTATGGGAGAGGACGAAGGTGCGTGACCCCCCGAGCCCCCCCCGCCTGACTCAGCGCTTCCGCCGCCGCTCGGGCCCCGAGAGCCCCCCCAGCCCGGCTCGTGCGGCCCCCCGCACCCTGCCCGCATCCTCCCCGCAGCCCCCAGCCAGCCTCGTCCTCCCCAGCGTCCCCGCGCCCCTGCATCCTCCTCGGCACCCCCATCCCGCACCCTTGCGCCCTCAACATGCCCCCTGCGCTCCCCACCCAGCCCGCATCACCCCTGCGTCCCCAAATGTCCTCCTGTGCCCGTAGTTCATTCTTCATCTCCCCCCTGCACCCCCTCACCCAGCCCGCATCCCCCCCTGCATCCCTCTCTGGTCTGGTTCCCCCTTGCACCACGACATGCCCTGCCGCCCCATCCAGCCTGCACCTTCCCCAGAGCCCCCCTGCATCACCCTGCACCCCTACATCCCCCTCTGGAACCCCTCTCCCACACCTTATATCCCCCGTGCCCCCCACATGTCCCCTGCACTCCCCAGCCACCCTGCATCCCTACTGCACCCTCAGATCACCCCCTGCACCTCTTGCTCATCTAGCCCACGTCACCCACTGCATCCTCCACTGCACCCCTAAATGTCCCCCTGCACCCCTTACCCAGCCCACCTCACCCTCTGCATCCCACCCTACATCGCTCTTCTGGCCTGCAGCCCCCTGCACCCCCACCCAGCCTGTGTCCTCCATACACCCCCAAATGCCCCCGTGCAGCCCCTGTTCACCCTGCATCCCCTCTGCACCCCCAAGCCTTCCCTGTACCCCCTGTTCAGCCTCCGTCCCCCTATCTTTCCTTGTACTGCCACCCAGCCTGCATTCCCCCCTGCACCCTCAAATCTCCCCCTGTCCTCCTCGTCAAGCACTCTCCCCCTGTGCACCCTGCCTGCATCCCTGCCTGCACCCTCCCAGCACCCCACATCTCCCTCTGCACCGCCACACTCCCCCATCTCCCCTGCACACCCCACGTGCCCCTCCTGCACCCCCCGTCCCCTCCAGCCTGCACCCCTCCTGCACCCTCACATCCCTGCTGTGCCTTTCTTCCCCTCTGCACTCCCTGGAGCCCTGATTGCCCCCCACACACCCTGAGGACTCGCACCCCCAGGACCTCTGGAGACCTCCTCCACCCCTCTGTGTCCCCCCATGCACTGTGCAGCCCCCAATCCCCACTCTGCACCCCTCGCCCCCCTCCCTGCACCTCCACTCCACATCCCCCTGCAGCCCCTGTGCTCCCCTGCACCCCTTTCCAGCCTGCAGTCCCCCATCCTGCACCCCTGTGTGCTCCTGCATCCCCCAGCACCCATCCTGCACCCCTCTCTGTCCCCCCCATTCATCACCCAACACCCATTCTGCATCCCTGTGTGTCCTGCTGCATCCCCCAGCACCCACCCTGGCCCCCTCTGTGTCCCCCAGGATCCCCCAGCACTCATCCTGCTGTCGCCCCATGCACCCAGCACCCCCAGCACCCATCCCACACCCCGCCATCCTCCCGGGATCCCTTGGTGCACCCATCCTGCCCCTCTCCACCCTCCCGACACTCTGTGCCTCCATCCTGCCCCCTGTGCCTCCCCTGCTCCCACGGTGTGCCCCCATCCCACCCCTGCCCTGTCGCCAGCCCTGGGGACGCGGGTGCCACGACCTTGACCTGTTGCGGGATCAATGGGTGGGGGATGGAATTCGCCACCGCGGGCAGAGGGATTTCATGCCGGGTGCTGCTGTGGGTGGCCAGGCCGGCCGGGGGGGTGACAGCACTGTCCCCTCGTGTTCCCCTGGCCGCAGGGACCGACCTGCCGGTGTGTGCGAGCTGCGGGCAGGGCATCTACGATGGGCAGTACCTGCAGGCGCTGAAGGCTGACTGGCACGCCGACTGCTTCAGGTGGGACCCACCGGGGGACAGCGGGGACGCTGGGGTGGGTGGCACTGCGACCATCGGGATGGCGCCGGGGACACGGGGATGGCATCAGGGACATGGGGATGGATGGTGTCATGGCACCGGCATGGATGGCCTTGGGGACAGCGGGATGGCGTCGGGGACAGCGGGATGCTCTGCAGGGACAGGGGCAGTGCTCCCTCCCGCTCCGGCCGTGGCACGGACACGCGTGAGGCTGTCACGGTGTCACTCGCCGGAGCGTGGCTGTGGCTCTTGGCACCCGTGGGGGCCCCGGCTGAGGCCAGGCCTGCTGCCTGTCCTGAGGGCTCTGCTGCCTGTCCCTCGCTGTCCCCTCCTGCCGGGTGACAGGGTGCGCGTGGTTGATGTCACCCGCCCCCCTCCCTCCCTGTTTCCTCTTTCACTCGAGCCCTCCCGGCAGCTCCAGCCGCTGGAGCCCCGAGAAGGAGCAGGAGAAAGGGCCCGAGCCGGGGAGCTGGGGGTGCCCGGGACCTGACGGGGTTCCCTGTGGGGCTGGGGGTGCCCAGGGTGTCCCCGGGGTGTGTCCCTGTCCGGTGGAGGAGGATGCTGGCGGCGGTGCTGAGGAAGAGCCGTGTCCTGAGCGCTGGAGCCAAGTGAGTGGGAGTGGGATTGAAGTGGGAGCGGGTCAGGACGGGCTCTGCACCCCAGGGACCCCCGGGGGGCTCAGCCTGTGCCCCCCATGCTCGGCTCCCCCTCCCTGGGCCATCAGCCCCAGTGAAGCCACCCCGGGGCCGCAGCTGGATCCGGTCCCCCCTCACGGGTGAGCGGCTTCCGGCAGCGCTGGGCTTGCTGAAAGCCTTCCTCCCCCTGCCCCTGCTCTTCCTCCTCCTCATCTTCCTCCTCTCCTCCCTCTCCCCTTCTTCTCCTCCTTCTCCCTCTCCCTTTCCCCTTGTCCTCCTTTTCCCCCTCCTTCTCCCCTTCCTGCTCTTCCTCCTCCTCCCTCCCCCCCTCCTCCTCCCGCCCCCGCCCCCAGCCCAGGGGAGGTTCGTGCTGCGCCATCGGGCGGGGGAGTCCTCGCGCGGTGACGTCATGGGGTGGGGAAACTCCGCGCCGTGATGTCACCTCTGGTTGGTATTCCACCTGCGCGGCCGGGTGGGGGGGGGGGGGACTGCGACAGTCCCCGGGCACCCCCCGGCATCCCCCGTGGCGTGTCCTGCAGCAGCCCCGCACCCTACAGCAGCCCCGCACTGCAAATCCCCTGCAGGAAATCCCCTACAGCAGCCCCCGCACCCTACAGCACCCCCTGCACCCTACAGCAGCCCCGCACTGCAAATCCCCTACAGCAAATCCCCTACAGCACCCCCCGTACCCTACAGCTCCCCCCATACCCTACAGCAGCCCCACACTGCAAATCCCCTACAGCAAATCCCCTACAGCAGGCCCCACACCCTACAGCAGCCCCGCACTGCAAATCCCCTACAGCAAATCCCCTACAGCACCCCCCGTACCCTACAGCAGCCCCGCACTGCAAATCCCCTGCAGGAAATCCCCTACAGCACCCCCCGCACCCTACAGCACCCCCGCACCCTACAGCAGCCCCACACTGCAAATCCCCTACAGCACCCCCTGCACCCTACAGCAGCCCCCACACCCTACAGCAGCCTTGCACTGCAAATCCCCTTCAGCAAATCCCCTACAGCACCTCCCGCACCCTACAGCATCCCTTGCGTCCTACAGCAGCCCCACACTGCAAATCCCCTACAGGAAATCCCCTACAGCACCCCCTACACCCCCTCAACACCTTCCTCAAGAGGAACTCCCCCCTTGCAGCCCCTGCACCCCTCCTGCAGCGTCCCCTGCCCTCATTCAGCACTCCCCTATAGAAAATCCTCTATAGCCCCCCTTCTGCACCCCCAGCCACTCCCACAGCCCCACACAAACCCTCTCTGGTCCCCCCTGTCCCCTCCCCCACAGCCCGATGTGCTCCCCTGTAGCCCAAACCTGAGAGCCCCCTCTGCACCCCCTGCTCTTGTCACCCCCTGCACCCCCCCGGCCCCGAGCAGCTCCCCCTCCCCCTGTGCGCTTTGCGGATCGTCCCAAGGCTGGCACGTCCCTCTGGCTGGCTGTGCCAGGGTAGGGGGGCTGTGACCAAGGGGGCATGTCCATCTGTCCCTGACCAGGCTGGCACGTCTGTCACCAGGGTGGGACATTTCTGTGTGTGTGTGTGCCAGGCTGGCATGTCCCTGAGCAGGCTGGCACATCCCTGTGTGTGTCCCTAACCAGAGTGGGACATCCCTCTGTCCCTGATTAGGGTCACAGGTTCCTCTGTGTGCCCGTGACCAGGCTGTCACATCTGTGAGCAGGGTGACAGATCTGTGACCAGGGTGGGACGTCCCTCTGTATGTCTGTGATCAGACTGGCATGTCACCCTAGTCATGGATAGAGGGACATGCCCTTCTGTGTATCTGTCACCAGGCTGGGATGTCCCTCTGTCCGTGACCAGGCTGCCACGCTTGTGACCAGTCTGTCTCATCCCTCTGTAAGTCTGTGCCAGGCTGGCACGTCTGTCACCAGGGTGGCATGTCTGTCACCAGTCTGGTACACCCCTCTGTGTGTCTGTCCAGGCTGGCACATCCATGCAGGGCTGGCACTTCCCTCCTCATGCCTCTCCCTGCCCCACGTCCCCTGCCCTGTCCACCCCGGTGTCCCCACGTGTCCCTGCAGCCCCAGCCTGCACTGTCACCCCCGGAGTCACCTGCTGTCACCCTGGGGATGGTGACACATTGATGCAGTGGCCCTGCAGCTGTGTAGGAGGTGGGGGAAGCGGCTTGCCCAGAGAGCTGTGGAGTGGGCGAGCGCTGGCTGTGCCCCAGGGTGACAGTGGGGACGAGGTGACAAGGGGGTCCCTGTCGCTGCCGCAGGTGCTGTGAATGCGGGGCCTCCCTGTCCCACCAGTACTACGAGAAGGATGGGCGCCTGTACTGCAAGAAGGATTACTGGGCACGCTTCGGGGAGCTGTGCCACGGCTGCTCTGAGCAGATCACCAAGGGGCTGGTCATGGTGAGCACCACGGGGTCTATGGGGTCTGTGGGGTGGTCATGGTGAGCACCACGGGGTCCCTGGGGTCTGTGGGTTGGTCATGGTGAGCACCACGGGGTCAATAGGGTCTGTGGGGAATTTTCATGGGGTCTGTGGGGTGGTCATGGTGAACACCACGGGGTCTGTGGAGTCTATGGGCTGGTCATGGTGAACACCACGGGGTCCCCAGGGGTGGGATGTGGAGCCTTGTCCCATGGCTGAGCTCTGGGGAAGCGGGGGAGGTGGGGAGGGGGTGCAGACCCGCAGCACTGCTGGGTGTGGCAGGGGCATCCTCTACGTTTTAGGGGGACCCTGGAGGGCCACGTTGGGGTTGGGGGATGCAGAGGAGAGGCTTAGGGTGGTGGGAGATCTTCCTGCAGCCACCCCCAGCCTGGTGGCACTTTTGTCCCCACCATCCTGTGGCTCAGCCTGCCCTTCCCACAGCACTGGTGCACCCGTGGGTGCTCCCAGCCCCCTCTGAGCCCCAGCCCCACCCTCGGTGCGGGGACGCGGGCTCCCGGGGCTGATGGCGTTGCCCACAGGTGGCCGGGGAGCAGAAGTACCACCCCGAGTGCTTCAGCTGCCTCAACTGCCGCGCCTTCATCGGGGACGGGGACACCTACGCGCTGGTGGAGCGCTCCAAGCTCTACTGGTACGGCTGGGCTGGCCTGGGGGGCTGGGGGGACACGGCCCCCGGCACCCCCGCCCACCCTCCCGCTCCGCTCCCCGCAGCGGCCACTGCTACTACCAGATGGTGGTGACCCCGGTGATCGAGCAGATCCTGCCGGACTCCCCGGCCTCCCGCATCCCTCACACCGTCACCCTCGTGTCCATCCCCGCCTGCTCCGACGGCAAGCGCGGCTTCTCCGTCTCCATCGACCAGGGCTGCGGCACCGAGCACCCCCGCACCGTGCGCGTCCGAGAGTGCGTCCCTGAGCCCTCTGCCCCCGTCCCCTCCCCAGGGCTGGGGCATCCCGCACCCCTTCTGCCCCTGGGATCCATCCCAGGGACACCTTTTGGGGGTGGGAGGAGGAGAGATGGGCCTGGGGGTGTCCCCATTGTCCAGGTCTGGCCTGTTGGGTCTGTGGTGGCATGTCCCCAGATGCAGGGGGGTTTGTGGGGGCTGTGCTGGTGTGTTCCTGGCCATGCTGGCATTGCCCCGTGTGGCAGGGTGGGCTGAGGGTACCATGCATGTCCCCGTGTGGTTGGGGTGGCTCGTGGAGACATTGCCAGCATGTCCCTGTCCAGCAGGAGGGACCCATGAGCAACGTGCCTGTTGTCCCCATCTAGCAGGATGACTCTGGGGACCATGACTGCGTGTCCCCATCCTAGAGGGCGACTCATGGGAGCCATGACAACGTGCCCCCATCAAGCAAGGGTGACCCGTGGGCAGTGTGCCTCCGTGTCCCCGTCCAACGAGGGCAGCTTGTCTGCATGTCCCCTGCCAGCAGTGGGTGTCTTGCCCACACATCCCCACCTTGCAGGGGGTAGCTTGTGGGAACAGTGACTGCATGTTCCCAGAGGTGACTCGCAGAGAACATGCCACCTCCTTGGGACAGTGACAGGGGGGTGACTCCGTGGGCACACTCATTGTGATGGTGACAGCCGGGTGACCCCATGGGCAGTGTCCCAGCACACCCCCCTGATGGTGACAGTGTCGGGGGTCTGACCCCCTGTCCCCACAGGGTGGACCCGGACTGCATCAGCCCTGACATGAAGAACTCCATCCACGTGGGCGACCGCATCCTGGAGATCAACGGGACCCCCATCGGCCACGTGCCCCTGGACGAGGTACACTCCACTCCCCCTGCCACACTCCCAGCCAGCCCCGCTGCCGCCCTGTCCCCAAACCCGCCCCACCGCCACTTCCCTCCGCAGATTGACCTGCTGATCCAGGAGACGAGCCGCCTGCTGCAGCTGACCATCGAGCACGACCCCCACGAGCCCCTGGGCCGGGAGCCAGGGCTGGCGGGCAGCCCCCCGCCCGCCCCGTGCAGCCCCCTGCGCTCGCCGGCGCCCGCGCCCTGCGAGGACCCCGCTGCCATGCGCCAGCGCGCCGTCACGTAAGGCCGCCCCGGCCCCTGCCCCAGCCGGGTCCCCCCCGCCCTGGCACTGACCACTGCCTGTCCATCCCCCAGGAGGAGCTGCAGCACGGACAAGTCCCCGGGCTCGGGCTCCGTGGGCTCTCCCGCATCCCAGCGCAAGGACATCGGGCGCTCCGAGTCCCTGCGCGTCGTGTCCCGCGCCCACCGCATCTTCCGCCCCTCCGACCTCATCCACGGAGAGGTGCTGGGCAAGGGCTGCTTCGGCCAGGCCATCAAGGTGGGGCAAGGGGCATGAGCGGGGGGGGTCTCGGCTCCCTGGGATGCAGCGGGGGTGGCTGAGTCCCTGCGCTCCCGGCCAGGTGACGCATCGGGAGACGGGCGAGGTGATGGTCATGAAGGAGCTGATCCGCTTCGACGAGGAGACGCAGAGGACCTTCCTCAAAGAGGTGAGCGTCCCCTGTCCTTAATCCTCCAGGCTGGGGGGATGTGAGGGGGGGATCTGTCTGGTCCTGGCCCCCGCCTGGGCACAACCCCTGGAGAGGGGTGACCGGGCCCCGTGGGTGCAGCCCTGCCCGCTGAGTCTACAAGCTCTGTCAGGGGCTGTGGGAGCCTCGGGGTGTCACGGACACGGGGCTGGGGGTCTCCTGCAGGTGAAGGTGATGCGCTGCCTGGAGCACCCCAACGTGCTCAAGTTCATCGGGGTGCTCTACAAGGAGAAGAGGCTCAACTTCATCACAGAGTACATCAAAGGGGGCACCTTGAGGAGCCTCATCAAGAGCATGGTGAGCACTGGGGGGCAGGTCGGTCCCCCACCACCCCACAGCCCCGGCGGGGCGGGGGACCCCTCTTCCTTTTCCATTCCCTGACAAATTCCCCCTTCTCCTGCCCCCCAGGACAGCCACTACCCCTGGAGCCAGCGGGTCAGCTTCGCCAAGGACATCGCCGCCGGCATGGTGGGTGCCACCGTGGGGTGGGTGGGTGGGTGGGATGGGTGCTGCTGGGTGGGGGGGCCACGGTGTGGGGGTGCCCCTGCTCTCAGCCCACCCTTCCCACAGGCCTACCTCCACTCCATGAACATCATCCACCGCGACCTCAACTCTCACAACTGCCTCGTGCGGGAGGTGAGTCCCACCCTGGTGCTGTCCTCCCCCGGCCTGGCTGGGGCTCTCAGTCCCCTCCCCCAGGCCTCACCCCTGCCTGTCCCCCCAGAACAAGAGCGTGGTGGTGGCTGACTTTGGGCTGGCGCGGCTGATGGTGGACGAGAAGAACCAGCCCGAACATCTCAAGAACCTGAAGAAACCGGATCGCAAGAAGCGCTACACGGTGGTGGGGAACCCCTACTGGATGGCCCCCGAAATGATCAACGGTGAGGGGAATGTGGCCATCCAGGGCTCTGGCCCCAGGCAGGGGACGCTTGGTGGGGCAGGGCCCTGACCCTGTCTGTCCCTGCAGGGAGGAGCTACGACGAGAAGGTGGACATCTTCTCCTTCGGCATCGTTCTGTGTGAGGCAAGTGCCCCTGGGGCTGGGCTCTGCCATGGATGCTGGGGTCCTCATGGTGTTTGGGGTCACTCCCCCAAGGTTGGGGTGTCCCCCTTGGCGTTGGGGCGTTTAGAGTCTCCACTTTAAGATTGGAGCTGCTTCCCTTGGGCTTGGGGTCCCCCTAGGGCTTGGAGTCCCCATTGTATTTGGGTTCTCCTCCAGGATAAGGTTCTCCCCCTTGGGATTGGGGTCTCCCTTTCGGAGTTGGGGTCCTCACTGTGCTTGAGTTGCCCCTCTTGGGCTTGGAGTCCTGCCTTGGGGTTGGGGCCTCTCCCCTTTGGTTAAGGGTCGCCCTGTTGGGGTCTCTCCCTTGGGGTTGAGGTTTCTTCATTGTGTCTGGGCTCCCTCTTGGGCCTTAGACATCTCCCCCTTGGGGCTTAGGGGTCCCTGTTTGGGGTTGGGGTCCCCCCTTGGTGCTGAGCCCGCCCGTCCCTGCCGCTGCCCGCAGATCATCGGCCGGGTGAGCGCTGACCCCGATTACCTGCCCCGCACCACCGACTTCGGCCTCAACGTCCGGGGCTTCCTGGAGCGCTACTGCCCCCCCGCCTGCCCCCCCAGCTTCTTCCCCATCGCCGTCTGCTGCTGTGACCTGGACCCCGAGAAGAGGTGGGTGATGGATACCCCAGGGGATGCCTGGGGCCGGGGCCGGGCTAGGAGCAGAGCCGGCGGAGCTGCCACGTGTGCCCTTGTCCGCAGGCCGTCCTTCGCCAAGCTGGAGCAGTGGCTGGAGGCGCTGCGCATGCACCTGGAGATCCACCTGCCACTGAGCTCCCAGCTGGAGCAGCTGGACCGGGCCTTCGGGGAGACGCACCGGCGGGAGGGGGGGCTGCCCGCACCCCCCCGGTAGAGCCCCTGCCCGCACCCTCTGCAGCCACGGGAGAAGGAGCCACGCCCGCCGCCAGCCGCTCCTGGGGCTGCCCCACCCCGGGGCTGGACCCCCGGGCGCGCCCCCGCCCCGCCGCCCGCCCTGCCCCGCCCTGGGGAGCCGGTTCTCCCCGGGGCCGCATGGCCCTGGGCACCCCGTGGCCCTGGGCACCCCCACGCCGTAGCTCTGACCGCCAGGACCAGCCCGGCCGGCCGCACCGCGGGGACCGTCCCGTGTCCCCGTGTCCCCCACCCCGGCTCACCTCCCGTTTGCACACCGGGGCTGCCCCCGCCGAGCCCCGCGGGCTCCCCGGCCAGAGCCGCGGCCTCGCGGCGGTGCCTTGGCTTTCCGTGAACTTGCACTGCGACACCGGAGGGACCCCGCGGCCCCCGGGGCGCCCTCGTAGCAACGCCCTCGGCCGGCCCCTGACGCTGCTCCCGCCGGCACCCCGGGCTCGGGGGGCTGCCGGCACCCCCGGCCGAGCGAGGGGGCCGCGGGGACTCCCCCGTGGTGCGGGGACGGGCACGTAGCGGTCCCTGCCGCCCCCGCGCCTCTGCTGCCCGTGCTGAGCCCTGACCGCGCAGCCCTGGGGATGGAGGGATGTGGGGCCGCGGCTCATCTCGGTCCCCCTGCCCTGGGGAGCCCGGGGGGTTGCGCCACGCGGTGCTTTTCATGCTCTTTATTCAGGTTCATTTTTCTGTAAGATATTTAAAGAGAAGAGTTTGTATTATTTTTTCATACAACGTAGCGTCTGCCATTTGTCACTGCCTCGGTTCTGCTTTCCCGAAGGGATCAAACTGTGAAGCCTCTCCGCGCACTTTTGCCCGGGAAGTCCAAGGCGACCTCTGCGGAGGCGGGAAGGGAGCTCAAACTGTGATGTACCCTGAGCCGTGAGTCAATAAATCCTTCCCCGCTCGCTGCCCGGCCTGTTGGCAATCGCTCGCCTCCCCCGGGGGGGCTGGGAGCTCCTGGGGAAACTGAGGCAGGAGGGGACGGCCCTTCTGCCCAGGGTGGGGCTGTGGCACCGGCCGTGGTGGCATCCACCAACTCGCTCACCCGCAGTGCTGTCGTCCCCCTTTGTGCTGTCCCCACCCCTCTGTGGGTACCCCCAGCCCTGGGACTGGAGCCATCCCTGCCTGTGTCAGCAGGGCCCCCGAGCCCTGCGGCCCCTCGCTGGCCTGGTGGCCATGCCCGCTGTCACCCCAGCCCTGTGACCGTCGGTGCCGTAGAGCTGCTTTGCCTTCGGTGTAAAACCAGCCCCAGGGACAGTGAGGTGGCTCATGCTGGGGTAGCCCATAGCCCTCCCCTGCTGTCCCTCTGTCCTTGTCACCTTCCTGAACCAAACTGAGGTCCCCAAGGTGGGGAATCTCCGTCCTTGGGGGATGCTGAGCTTTGTGAGCTGGAGAAGACCTGGAACCCGAGGAGCTGAGGGGGGAGGGATGGGGAAGGGGTCCCCAAGGATGGCCCCAGTGATGCTGCAGCTGGGGAAGGAGCCTGAAGGGGTCCCAGGATCCATCAGGAAACCTCATGGCTTATTGCTCCGGGGGGGCCAGGGGGACGTAGTGACAGTGGCTCTGTCCCCCTCCCGGGGTGGCTCCTGAGTGCCTGCTCCCCAGTACCCCAGTGACGGACAGGGGCCAACACCCTGCCTGGTGCCACGGGCTGTCGCCACCCTTGGTGACACCGCACTGCCCTTGGTGCTGACTGTTTGCTCTGGGAGCAGGACACTGTCACTCCCTGGGAACGTTGGGGTGAGGGACCCACTGTGGCCATCACACCTGGGAAACACCACAGTCCCCAGTCCCCTGCTGCCACAGGAGAGCAGGTCTCCGGGAGACCCCCAGCCCTGCAGCAGGAACCCCTGAACCCCCAAACCCCTGGGACCTGCCCAGCCCCTCACCCAGCCGGGTGCCGCTGTGGGTGTGCTGTACCCGGTGGTGTCAGGGACACCACACCCACTGCGACACTTGCTGGTGGCCCCTGGGGCAAGAGCCAGCAGCTGGCCACAACAAGTGGCCACTCAGTCACCCCTGTGACCAGCAACTCACCCCAGACCAAGCTGGGACCCCCCCCTCACCAGGCAGGGAGGTGGCTCTGGCACAGCTGCACTGGCCTCTTGCTGTCACTGTCACCCCAAAGCCCCCCCAGAGGTGTGCAGTGCCCTGTGCCCAAATCCAGCCCCAGTCCAGCCTGACCCAGTGCCCGTGGGAGGGGCTCATCCCAGCACCAGCACCTGGCCGTCCCCTCCAGCCATTCCCTCCCAGGAGGGACAGGGCCACCCAGACCATGTCACAGGCCACCAAGAGCTGCCACCGCATCCACTGTCCCCTCCCAGGTCCTGCTCTGTGCCCACCCTGGGATGTCCTTGGTAGGGTCCTGCCCACGCCTGACCCCAGTTTGGAATGGTGGCACGTGGGGAGCCAGGGGTCCACACCAAGGGGGTGGCCGAAGGCACCGGTGGCTCTGGCAAGGATACCCTGAGAGCTCCGGCTCCAGCCATGACCCATCGGCCACGGGTTTGTCAGCTTCCTCGGGGGAAAGTTTGGGGCTCCAGTGCAGAGGGAGAAGGGCAGGTTCTCCCAGAGTCTGGGCAAGGGGGGCACTGCTGCTGCAGGGACCCTCCTGGGGGACATCTTGTGACAGGGGTGACAGGCAGAGGGTCCTTGTGAGGCTTAAGATGTGCAAGGAGAGGAGGTGCTGGGGGCCAGTCTGGACACCCAGCTCCATAGGGAGGTGTGGAGATGGAAAAGGATTCCTGGGATCCCACCAAGGCACCTGACTCTGTAGGGAGGTGTGGGGCTGGAGGAGGTCACTGGGATCCCACGAGGGTGCCCAGCTCCGCAGGGATGTGTGGAGCTGCAGAGGGGTCATTGGGTCCAGCTGGGGTGTCCAGCTCCATGGGGACATGGGGTCTGGGCCCCATCCCTGGCCACAGCAAGACTCAGCCCCACATGAGGATTTCCCAGAGCAGCCAGTGGCTCTGGGATCCTCTGGAGCCCTTTCCACCTCAGCCCATCCTGGCTTTGAGCCAGAGGCTGGACTGGAGACATCCTGGGACCATTCCTGTCCTCCAGCCCTCTGATCCCCCTCCTGCATCTGGCACATGGCTCTGCGGGGTGTCTGTCGTGGTTGGCCCTGTCCCCAGCGCCACCTTTGTCCCCTGGGTACAGGATCCATCCCTCTGGCTCAGGACCAGGGGCTTTGTGTGGGTCTGGAGCAGCCTGAGCCCTCCCTCGGTGATTTGGTGTCACTGTCCCACCTCTGTGTCCCCCTCTGCGGCCTGGGCTGCGATAGGAGCCACCTCCTTGGGTCACACGTGTCACCAGGACCGGGTGGCTCCAGGGGAATGTCCAGATGCCCAAAACCCCGGTGGAGCTCCAAGGCCAATGGTGAAGGGTCGGTACCTGACTGCCTCAATTTCCCCTTCACTGGAGCGGGGTGTGGGACGTGAGGATGGGAAGAAGGGCTGTCACTGCAGCTCCTGTCCCCCCTCAGGTGTCCTCTGGTCCCTGACAGGTGAGACTGGCCAAATCCAGGCAAGAAAAGCCCCTGGAACACACGTTCCCCCGCTCATTTGCCAGCAGTTTTTGTAAGGTCTGCATAAGCAACACTGGGAATGCAGCTCTGCCATCCTGCCCCTCTCTGCCAGCTGGGGGCACATGGGGCCCATCCCCAACCCCACTGCTGCTCTTGTGGGGACACAGCACCTGGGAGGGGACAGCTGGGGAGCCCTGGAAACCTCAGCTGCTTCTGCTGGGAAAAGTGGCTTCTCCTCAGTCCCGCTGCCGTCCTCCCCCAGCTCCAGCACAGCCCCTTCCCACTGGGGCTCCAGAGTGGGAGGTGAGTGATGGGTGCTCCTGGTTTCCCAATGCCACCAGGTCCCCAGGCAGGACCAGGGATGGGCAGCATCAACTGGTGAATCCTTTGTGAGGGATTTGGGGGCTGGTGACAGGTGATGAGTTGTGGGAAGGTTCAGTCCAAGGAGGGCAGGGGGCCTTGTGTGGGCTCGTGGGTTTGGATGGCTGTGCCACCGTCCCCACTGCTGTTGTCACCATCCCATAGAGCTCATCCCATGCCCAAACCCCTCTGAGGGACTGGCACTGCCTGGACTCGGGGAATGTGGACCCTCAGAACCCCCAGGCTCTGAGCAGGGGCTCCCTGCAGAGACAACCCAAGGACAGGGACACTGGGATGTGGGCGTGGGGAGCTGTGGGACCCTGACAAGTGGGTTTAGGGGACCCTGGTGTGTGGGTTTGGGGAGCTGGAAGACCCTGGCATGTGGGTTTTGGGTTTGGGGGCAATTGGCTGCTCTTTAAGACCCAAGCACAGGGAGCAACCCAGGCACGGGCAGCCCTTGTGGGCTCAGACCAAGGGGAAGAGGCCCAAGGGCAGGAGTTACACCCCAGGTTTTTGGGGTCCACCCTGAACACAGACCCCCAACCCACCTCATCCTTGTGCTGGAGCAGCTCTTGGGGAGCACTGTAGGGTACCTGATGTGGCTCATCTTTTCCACTGTGTGAAAAATGAGTTTGTTCCCGGCTTGGAGTCTGTTTGGCTGCTTTGGAGAGTGGAGAGCAGGGCTTCTGCCTGTCTGGTGGCTTTGGGGATGGACCCCTGGGGCTCTGTCCCCTGGGCTGTGTCACTGGGAGCAGCAACGAGGTGCTCCTGTCCATGCACATGGCATTCCTCGGCCCAGCCACCGCGCTGGGAAGGCCCCAAAACGCGACCCGTTGCAAGAGAAAGAGCTAAAAATAGAGGTTCTCACGGATGCAGGGAAGCATCCGAACATGTGGCCTCCGGACCCGCCAGCAGCTGAGCACGGGGCTGACCCCAGCCCCATCCCATGCCTGGCTGACACCCTGTGGTTTCCATGACCCCAAATCTTCCCCTCGGACCCTCCTGTGAACCTCCCAGCGCCCCGGCCCCGTCTCGGTGCGGGTGATGCAGCGGGGGAGCCGGCAGCCCCGGCGCAGGCAGCGAGGAGGTTAAACTCCCCACGCCCGCCGGATGCAGCATCCTGGGCTGGGCTCTTTCCATCTTGTTTTGGTTTGGAGGAATAAAAGCTTTGGCAGCAGCAAAGCCGCTTCCCGAAATAACTCAGCCTCCCATGGTAATTATAGAGCTCTGGGCCCCGGTAGCGAGCGGAGACTTCTCAGCCGGGCCGGGACCTGGGATCGCTGCTGCCGCCGGGCCGAGGGACCCCGGCGTGCCTCGGGGACCTTGGGGACCTCTCCAGCAGTGCCAGCCTCCCTGGGCGTCACCATCGCTCCCCTTTGCGTCATCGCCCAGCCAGGAACGTGCAGCCCCCTGTGCCCTCCCGCTCCGCCCCTGATCCCTTCAGCTTTTAATGCTCTGTGTAAAGCGCAGGTTGCAGCTCCCCGGCCTCGATGGGCATTGGGCTACCGGAGCGAGGCCGTGGCAAGCGGGTGGCCGCTCCCGGCTGTGCCCGCTGGCCAGGCCGAGAACACCCAGCTCGGCCCAGCAGTGCCCGGCTGAGAACGCCCGGCTCATCCCGGCAGCGCCCGCTCGCCCCCGCGGGGCTCAGCGGTACTCCTTGAAGGGCAGGGAGAGCCCGGGCTGAGCTCCTGGAGCCCCCGAGCCCCTAATCCCCGGTAATCTCGGAGGAAAGCGCTGCCTGTGGGATTAGGGATGTAAACAGTCACCCTCACCTGCCTGCCCCTACCTGACCCTGCCTGGACCCCCCAGCCGGCCAAGGTGGAGTGCTGGGAGAGCGGGATCCCTGCCTGGAGCGCCCAAATATACAGGGTCGAGGTGACCACCGGTGCTCTCTGAGGCTGCGTCGAGCCTGTGATATTTATTTATGGGAATAAAGGGAATGTGGAGCCATCTGGACACAGCCTGGCTCTGTCATGTCCGAGGGGAAGAGACTCCAGGCGGTGACAAGGCTGGGGACAAGGCTGAGATGGTCCCTGTGGAGTCACACAGCTTCGGTCAGAGCCTGACCGGGGCTGGATCCGTCTTCTCCTCCTGGGGAATTGCCACTGGCTTTTCTTATGGGCAGGGAAACTGAGGCAGGGAGGGGAAGCCTATGAGAGGGATCCTCTGGGAATGCATGTGGCCTCGCCACCCCCGTGGCTTGGAGTGAGTTTGAGGTGGGACAAGGACAGTCCTGAGGGACAGCTGGACTGGGAGACTGAAATTTGGGGAGGGCTGAGCTCTGCCAGCTGCTCGCCACGGGCAACGGCCACCGCGGCCAAGGCTCCCCCGGCCCCTTTCATGGCCGGAACACGAGCGCCCCAGGCAACCCCGCGCGGTGCCAGTGTCCTCCCTGCCCTCGGGGACACGGGGACACGGCCGCGTGCCACTGCCACTCACACGGGCTTGGGGCCGGGGGCACCCCGGGAAGCGGCTGCCATCCCTGATGCGGGATGGGAGTGGGAATGGGGGCAGGACACAGCCAGCCGGGTGTCTGGGTCCCTTTGCCAGCCCACCGGCCAGGGGCAGGGTGGCTCGGCATCGGCTTCGGGAGGGGGAGGCGAGCTGGGATTTTGCAGAGGGAGAACTGGGAGACTGGGATCCGGTGACCCGTGCCCAGCGCAGTCCCTGGTACCCAGCGCAGTCCCTGGTACCCAGCGCAGTCCCTGGTGCCCAGCGGGTGATGCGGGATGTGTGGTGCTGGGGCGTTTTCCCAGTACCTAACAGCCCCGAGCTGGTGCCCAGTGCTCCCAGCCGCCAGTGGCTGTGTGGAGCCCAGTGCCTCCTGCGCAGTACCTGGTACTGGTGGCACTGCCAGGAGGTCACTCCCCGGCACGGGGGCTGTTCCCTCTCACCTGCACCAGCAACTGGTGCTGGGGCCTTGTCCCCACTGCCTGCACCGGGCCCTGTCAATGCCCAGTACCCAGTACTGGTGCCCTGCACGGGCCGCCTGTGCCCTGTCCCTGGTACCGGTGCCCTGTCCCTGGTGCAGTGTCTTGTTCCTGGCGCTGGTGCCCCAGCGCTGATGCTGGAGCCCTCTGCCCGGTGCTGCTGCCCTGTGCCACCACCCCGTGCCCACCGTGCAGTTCCCGGTGCCCGGTGAGTGCTGCCAGAGCTGGTGCCTGCTGCTTGGTGCCTGGCCCCGGTGCCAGCTGCCAAGGGGAGTGCCCGGGGCCGACGCCAGGTATTGATGCCAGAGCCGACTGCCAAGGTTGGGTGCTGATGCCCAGCGCCCGGTACCGGTACCCAGTGCGTGGTGCCAGTGCCGGGTGTGCGGTGCCTGGTCCCGGTGCCCGATGTCGGTGTCGGTGCCCGGTGTACATTGCTCGGCCCCGGTGCCGGTGCCGTGTGCCTGTGCCCGGTGCCCCTGTGCAGTGCGCGCTGCCGGGCGCTGTTGCCACTGCCGGTGCCGCTGCCGGTGCCGGTGCCCGGTGCCGCTGTCGGTGATGCCGAGCGGCCGCCCCGCCCGCCCCCCCGCCCGCCCCGCCCCGGGGCCGCCCCCGCCCCCGCCGCTGCTATTTCTGCTAATCCGCGGCGGGGCCCGGCCGTGCCCATCGGCAGCCGCCGCTCCCGGACGGCGCCCGGCGCCGCAGCCATGGTAAGGCCGGCGGGGACGTGGGACCGGCCCGGGCCGGGCTGCCCCGCACCGCCCCGCACGGTGGCACAGGCCCGCTCCCGCAGCCCGGGCCCGCTCCCGCAGCCCGCTGCCCTCCGTGAAGGTGACGGTGCGCGGGGGCGGAGCGGACCGGGGCCGCCGGTGCCGCAGCGGAGCGCGGGGGGGACACGGGCGGCGGGGCAGCACCTGCCCGGCCCCCGGGGGAGGCGGGGGGACCACGGGCCCCTTATTGGGGCATCCGGGAGGGCAGCGCTCGGGAGCGTCACCTGCGTGTCCCCCCGTCCTGCGCTCCCCCCACGGGTGTCCGTGCGTGGGCAGCGGGAGCGTGGCTCCTGCTCTGGCGTGGCTCCGTGCTGAGCATCGGTCCCCAGCTTTTGGCAGGTCCCCGTGCTGCGGCGCTGGCGGCACTGCCAGCCTGGCCGGGCCCTCGGCCGGGACCGTCACACGCACGGAGCCGGCTCTGTACTCACCGGCAAGGTCCGGAGCCGCCGCTGGCGTTGCCGGCCCGCGGGAGCTTGTTCTGCATCTCCCGTCCTGCCTCAGCCCTCCGCGGTGGTGGCAGGTCCCCAGGAGCCGCTCGGCCGGGCCACGTCTCCGCGGGGACCTCAGGCTGTGTCCAGGGTGAGGATGAGGACGGAGGGTTGTGGCCGTGGCTCGCGTGGCATCGGCTTGTGGCCGCTGGGACAAGTGGCCTCGGTGGGGAGCGCTGCGGCCGCGCTGCCCCGGCAGCCGCCGTGGGAACCAGCCCGGCACATTCCTCCGGAGCTGGAGCAGCGAAAGCAGAGAGGAGGGCGGCTGGCGGAGCATGTCGCAACGGAGCGCCTTCCCGACAGGCTCCAGACTGTGGCTTTGGGATGCACTCATCCAGCCCTGGAAACATCGGGGGGAGGACGGCAGTCACCGCTGGGGACCAGGAGCAGCCGGGCTCCCGCGTCCGTGAACGCGGGATGAGCTGGGGCTGGAGGTGCTCCAGAAGGATCTGCAGAGGCAGAGCCGGTGTCCCTGCCACCGGTGCCACATCCCTCAGTCCCCAAAGCAGTTCCCGGCTGGCCCGGAGGGGCAGGATGAGCAGGGGTCTCCCCCGATCTCTGCTCTCGGCTCTGAGTGGGTCAGACCTTGCCCAGCCCCACGTGCTGACATGCCACCTGCTTTCCAGCCTGGAACAGGCCCTGCTGTCATGTCCCGGCTTACGAGGAGCCACCGCTCGTGGTCCCATCCTGGGTTCCCCACTCAGATGCTTCCAGGTCCTTCAGGCTGGAGGATTCCCTGCAGGAAAGGGACTGGAGCTGCTGCACCAAGGGATGCGGTTCTCATCCCCCCTGCTCACCTGCCTGGTGCTGACCCCCTGCCCAGAGCAGCGACCCACACCACCGCCTGCCCCCCACTCACAGGGTGCCCAGCGCCCTGCTCCTCTCGGAGCTGCTGGGAGACTCAGTTTCCCAGCTGGAATGCCACTCGTGGGTGGGGTGGCAGAGCTGGGGGTACGAAACCCTGATTCTCCTGTGGGAGCATCCCGTGCATCCAGAGGCGGGGTGGAGCAGGCACAGCCCGGGTCCTGTCACCCCGGGAAAGTGCTGGGCTAGTCCTGGCAGCGCTGGGCTTCGCTGGGGGCCACCAAGTGCTTGTCCTGCGTGGGGTTCGTGCCTTTGGGACAGCGCTTGTGCCTGGGATGCTCGGCCATAGCGACACAGTGGCTGTGCCGCGGGTGGCATTCTGGGTGTCACCTTTAGAGAGCTTGGGACCGCCCCCGTCAGCCTGGCGGTGGGGCAGCACCTCGCCGGGGTGTTCCCTTCCTTTCCCTGCAGAAGCAGGCTGGGAAAGCACCTCCCAAGGGAATGTGGTGCCCGGTGGAAGGATGCTCAGGGGCAGCCGGTGGCTCTCCTAGCTCAGGCTGTGCCCGCTGCCCCCGTGTCCCCCCGTGCCGCATCCCGCGGGCTGTCACCGCGCGGGGACGGTGCGATGCAGAGTGACAGGCGGGGACGAGGCGGCGCGTGTGGCCCCTGGCTGGGGCTGCGGGGCCGCTGACAGCCCGGGTGTGAGGCCGGCTTGCACTCAGCCGCGTGTGTAATCTGCTTACGGGGCCACCGGCACAGCCCCGGGCTCTCGCTGCCGTAAATCCCCGCTCCTGCCGGGAGTGCCGGCCGGGACGCTTGGAAAGCGGCCGAGCGACCCTGGATCGCGCCTGAGCTGCTCTGATGCAGCTCGACATGCATCAAGGTGAATCACCGTCCCTGGTGACCCCGAAGTGACAGCTGGGGAACCCTGACTGCCACCCACGGCTCCTCCTGGGGCACTGTTAACCCTTCGCCTCCCAGGGATGAGCCGGGAAAGCCGAGGCAGGAACGCTGGAGCTTCTGCCTGGGATCCCTGTGGTAGGCAGCATCCCTGCGGTAGGCAGCATCCCTGCTTCTCCCAGTCCAGGCCTGGGTCCTTCCCAGGCAGGCCCAGCTCGAGCAGGAGCTTGGAGCCATGGGGGGAAGCTTTAATTGTCAGGTGCAAAAGTGTGCAGTTTTCAAAGAGTTTTTATGGAAAACTGGGTTTCTGACCTCAAGGAGGCTGTGGAGACCTGCTGGGGGGTGCTCCAGGTGGGCAGTGGGAGAGGACGTGGTGTGCACTGGGATGGAGGGGCATTTTGTCCTGGAATGGAGGGAGATTTTTGTCCCGGGATGGAGCGGGTTTTTGTCCCAGGACAGAGGTGTTTCCAAGGACTGCGTGTCCTCCTGGGCTGCAGCCAATCTGTGTGTTCAGCCCAGGGGTGCTGCTGGTGCTGATGGTGGTGGTCCTGCAGCCCCTCAGGACCTCCTTTGGCTGGTCCTTGAACTCTCCGCAGCCGGGCAGGAGCTGGGCTTGGCTGTGCCCCGGGGGTCCCTCTCCCATCCCCTGCCCCTCGCCGGGGCCGTGCCTGGCTCCTGGGTGCCGCGGGGCGCGGAGCCTGCCCAGGGTGGAGTTATGCTAATGCTGCTCCCCAGCCCTCGACGCAGCCGGTGCCACTCGGCATCTTCTCCTGGCCACGGGCGACACCGGCTGGGCCATGGCCACCTGCCCCGAGCTGCAGCCTGGGCAAGAGGTACGGGGGGCAGCACCCGTCCCCGGCGGGGCGAGAGAGGGGGCAGGGCGGGTGGGGGGCACGGACCAGCCCGGTGCTGCGGGAAGGTGCCACAGCCGGTGCTCTGTCCCTGGGACAGCCCTGCCGGGGGCCGCACTTGCTGAAGGACCCCCAAGGACGCGGCGCAAACCTCGGTGCCGCGGCACTGCCGAGGTCATCGGCTTCTCTGGGGGGACGAGGGCGAGCCCCAGAGGGCTGGAGCCCCGAGGGATGGAGCGAGCGGCAGCAGGGCTGGAAGCGCTCGCCGCTGGTGGTGGCATCATCTCCCATCCCCGAGTGTCCCCAGCCGGGCTGTGCTGTGCTGGGGGCTGCCGCTGAGCCCCCCCAGGTTACGGGCGGTGAGGAAGAGGATGCTGCGGTCACACAGAACCACCGAGCACTCGGGACCCGCTGCGGGACAGGGGAGCGCGGGGGTCCCGCAGCCCCCGCCATGGGGCCACCTGCTGCCCCCCAGCCTGGCACCGCAGTCCCCGTGCGGTGGCCGTGGGGGCAGCGGGGGCAGCGGGGAGCGGGGGGGCAGCGGGAGCGGGGGCCAGGCGTGCGAGCGCTCAGCCCCGGCAGCGCCGTGACCTTGTTTCCAGCCCGCTAATTCCGCGCATCTCGCCTTGCCGCCGGCACCGCTGCCCGCCCCGCCAGCGAGCGGGGACACGGCGTGGGGGAGGACACGTGTCCCCACGGAGGGCTCTCGCCTCGAGGCCCCGGTCTGGGGGGGGCACTGACCCCCGGCTGGGAGCCTGCAGGGTCACGGGCTCCCCCGGCCCCGGCGTGCCTCTCGTTTGGGGTCTCACTGCCCGTGGGGCTGGGGTCGCCTGGCAGTTGCCGTGGGATCTTGGGGACATTGGTGCCTGCTGGCAGCAGGGCTTGGCCCCACGGGAGCCGCTGCCGGACGTGCCCTTGGGAACGCGTCTCCTCCCTCCAGCGCTTGTAAACAGGATGTGGAGCCATCCCAATCCCGGCGTCCCCGGCCCTCGTCCCAGCCCCGCCACCCCACGGGGGCAGCAGCTCGGGGGCAGCTGTGCCTGTCTCCCCCAGTCCCCGCTCCGGGACGGGCAGAGCCAGGCGAAGGAGGTGTCGGGGTCCTGGTCAGTCCCTGGGCCGGGTCCCCCGCCCTGGCGGCCTCCTGGCACTGCAGGGACGGGGGTCCCTTGTGCCATCGCCCGTGCTGGCCCCCTGTGAACGGGCAGCAGGCGGGGGGCACGGGCACCAGGGGACCCCTGCCCACCATCTGCCTCCCCCTGGCTGCGGCCCAGCTCAGGTCACCCTCCCCACTGCTCTTCACCTCTTCTTGGTGTCTCTGCCTCCTCTCGGCCCCCTCCCTGTCCTCCTGGCAGGCCATGGGGCGCGGGGGGGTCCTGGCTGCCCCAGAAGACCCCGAGGAGCGGCGGGGTGCCCAGGGGGAAGGCGCCCACCCCTGCCCCCCGGAGTGCCAGGAGCTGGCTGCCGTCCCCACGCCGCAAGCCGTAAGCGCCCGGGGTGCACGGCTGTGCCCACTGCCATCCCCACGGCTGTCCCCGTGGCTGTCCCCAGGGTGGTGGCTGGTCCCCTGGGGTGGCCGTGCCCCCTCTCTCCTCCCATCCCTGCCACCTTGAGGCTGCATGTGTCTGGCTGCTGCGGCTTGGGGGCTTGTGAGGCTGAGGTGGGTGGTGCCATCTCGGGCTGGCACTGCCACCACCAGTGTCACCTCCTCCCTTGGTCCCCAGATAAAGCGTTTCCTGAAGGAGGACTCGGACGAAGCTGAGCTGACCCAGTTCCTGCGGGATTGCCCACCAGCTGACAGCTCCAGGAAGGTGGAGGCCCCGGAGATCCGGCGGGAGCCCGGCCACCCCCTGGGCAGCGTGGGCAGGGTCCCCCCTGACGAAGCCAGCGACGAGAGGGACGCCAGGCTCTTCTCCCGCTCTCGGCCCTCGGATTTCCAGCAGCACATCGCCGCGCCCCCGCCCCCCAGCCCCAACCGCCCGCGGAGCCCCTGGGGGCAGCTGGACCCCTACGACTCCTCCGAGGTGCAGGACGTGTCCGTGGGGAGGGGGACGCACGTGGGGCGAGGGGCTGCGGGATGGAGGATGTTCCCATCCCGTGAGCACAAAGGTTTTGGGCAGGCATGGCCTCACCCCCGGGAACTCCAACCCTGGGAATCCCTCTGTGGGTGGGGGGAAGGAGGGGCTTTCCAGGGTAGGAGGTGGGCTGGCGGTGTCCCGTGTCCCACGTCCTCTGTGCCCTCTGCAGGATGACAAGGAGTACGTGGGCTTTGCCACGCTGCCCAACCAGGTGCACCGCAAGTCTGTGAAGAAGGGCTTCGACTTCACCCTCATGGTGGCAGGTACCAGGGGGGCTGAGCCCGGCCCGGGGGTGCTGACCCCACTCTGGATCCCGAACACCCTGGACAGGGGTGGCGGACACTGGCTGCCCCCTTCATCTTTGTCCTGCTTTCCCAGGAGAATCCGGGCTGGGCAAGTCCACCCTGGTCAACAGCCTCTTCCTGACAGACATGTACCGGGACCGCAAGCTGCTCAACGCTGAAGGTCAGCGGGGACAGTCACAGCCCAGAGGGGTGTCCTGGGTGAGCTGGGCAGTGGCAGAGCCCAGGGGTGCTCCTGGGGCTGCAGCCCCTCTCCCGGCCCATCCTCTGAAGCCACGTGTGGTGCGTTGCAGCTGCCCACTCGCACAGGGGGCTGCTCCGAGGCAGTGGGGTCCCCCCTGCACAGGATGGGGACCCCCCACGGGGACTTTATTCCCACTGGGAAAACAAGCCCTGGCTCGTTGGGCATCAGCTGGGGCCGCAGCATTTCTGGGAGGCTGGGGACAGTCAGGGCCTGGGGCACAGTGCCAGTTCAGCTGCAGCCAGTTTTTGAATTAAAATGGCCCAAACTTGCCCAAATCCCCAGGAGTTTGAGGGGTTTGTTTGATTTGTTTCCGTTGCTTGGAGTGAAAGCCAAAACACACAATGGAGCAGGAGCATCCCTGGGGATGCAGGGACACGGAGGGTCCTGGGGTGAAGGGGCATTGCAGTGTGGAGCTGTGGGGTCACATGTGGGGGTACCGGGAGCCTGAAATGCTCGTGCAGCAAGGTCAGAGCCCCGTGCTGCCCGAGCTGGGGTCCTGGGGTGGCAGTGGCACAGCCACCGAGGGATGGGTGCACATCCATGGGGACGTGGGGACCACGGCGGGGAGCATCCTCTCCTGGGCTGGAGCACGGTGCCTGTCAGGGCTGATCCAGCCGGGTGACCCCAGCCCCCAGGATGAGGATGACACCCAGGGGTTGCAGCATGTCCCCACATCACCTCCACCCTCTCTGGTGTCCCCCCGGTGACACGTGTGCCCCCCACAGAGCGCATCACGCAGACAGTGGAGATCACCAAGCACGTGGTGGACATTGAGGAGAAGGGGGTCAAGCTGCGCCTGACCATCGTGGACACGCCGGGCTTCGGGGACGCCGTCAACAACACCGAGTGGTGAGTGCCACGGGGTGGGGACTGTCCCCAGGGTGGACACCCCGGGGTGGGTGTGATGGTGAGTGCCATGGGGTGGGGGTCTCCCTGGGGTGGGTGTGATGGTGAGTGCCATGGGGTGAGGGTCTCCCTGGGGTGGGTGGGATGGTGAGTGCCATGGGGTGGGGGTCTCCCTGGGGTGGGGGTGATGGTGAGTGCCATGGGGGTGAGGGTCTCCCTGGGGTGGGTGGGATGGTGAGTTGCCATGGGGTGGGGGTCTCCCGGCGTGGGTGGGATGGTGAGTGCCATGGGGTGGGGGTTTCCCCGGGGTGGGTGGGATGTCCACGGCTCACCGGGCTTAGGTGCTGAGCCACGGGAGGTGTTGAGCTGGGGGTCCACAGGCAGCGGGGGGTCCCACAGAGGACTCGGTGTCACCTTGCTGTCCCTGCAGCTGGAAGGCCGGTGGCCGACTACATCGACCAGCAGTTCGAGCAGTATTTCCGTGACGAAAGTGGCCTCAACCGGAAAAACATCCAGGACAACCGAGTGCACTGCTGCATCTACTTCATCTCGCCCTTTGGCCACGGGTACGGGCAGCCCTGCCCGCGCTGCCGGGGGGTGGGCAGGGGCTCGGCGGGATGGGGCTCACCAGGCTCCCCCCGCAGGCTCCGGCCCCTGGACGTGGAGTTCATGAGAGCCCTGCACCAGCGCGTGAACATCGTGCCTGTGCTGGCCAAGGCTGACACCCTGACGCCCGCTGAGGTGGAGCGCATGAAGAACAAGGTGAGGGCAGCTGGGCCGGCTTGGAGTTGTCCCAGCTGGTCCCTGGGCACAGGCGTGCCCTGGGCTCTCCATCCATCTCCTGCCTGGAGTTTGGCCTGGAGCACTTTCCAGGCTTGCAGCCCTGTGGAGGACCATGTTGCCCCCATGGCCACTAAGGACACGTCTGCCCAGGGCTCAGCTGGGCTTGGAAGGATTGGGGGGTGTCCATGACATCTGGTTTGGGGGGAACAGGCTTTGGGGGGGACATTGGCCCTGTGTGGTGCCTCCCACGCCCCTCCCAAGGCTGGGGCCCTGCCCTCAGGGGGCTTTTTGCCTCCAGATCCGGGAGGAGATTGACCACTACGGCATCCGCATCTACCAATTCCCTGAGTGTGACTCAGACGAGGATGAGGAGTTCAAGCTGCAGGACCAGGCACTGAAGGTGGGTCTGGCTCCTCCAGCCCCATCACGGGAGGGGCAGAGCCCCATGGCCGGGAGGACCGGTCACCCTGGGGTACCTGCAGGACTCTTCAGGGCCATGCAAGCTCTCCAGTGTGGAGGAGCTGTCACATACCTCACTACCCAGACACATCACCAAGATCCCACCGGGTGCCACCTGCGGCTTGGTGGGGTGGGGCTCGGGTGGAGAAACCCCTGCCACGACCTCTGCTGTCCCACGGGGGCTCTCCACAGCCGGGGCTTTGGGGTATCCTGGCAAATGGGTGCTGGACGCAGCCGAGGAGGGCATGTGGAGAGATGTGGGCCCTGCTGACCCTCCATGCCCTTGCAGGAGAGCATCCCCTTCGCCGTCATCGGCAGCAACACGGTGGTGGAGGCCAAGGGCCGGCGCGTCGCGGGCGCCTCTACCCCTGGGGCATCGTGGAAGGTAACGCTGGGCAGTCCCCGCTGGCTCCCGGCCCTGGGGACACGCGGGGCGCCCCGTCCCACCCCGGCCCTTGGGGACACGCGGGGCGCTGGCCGTGGCCCCCTGACCCCCTGACCCCGCAGTGGAGAACCCGGCCCACTGCGACTTCGTGAAGCTGCGGACGATGCTGGTGAGGACGCACATGCAGGACCTCAAGGACGTGACGCGGGAGACGCACTACGAGAACTACCGCACGCAGTGCATCCAGAGCATGACCCGCATGGTGGTCAAGGAGCGCAACCGCAAGTACGGGCCGGGGCCGGGGCCGGGGCCGGGGCCGGGCTGGGGTGGGGGCTTCTCCCTTTGGGGTGACCCCACTCGCCGCAGTGGCGTGTCGGCGGGTCGGGGCTGTGTGTGGGTCCGTGCGGGGCAGCCCTGGTGCCGTGGAGGGGGGCCCCAGTGTGGTGGGGGGCCCTTCCTGTGCCCTTGGGCTGAGAATGCCGGGGGGGGTGCCCCCGGCAGTGAGGGGACCCTGCATCCCCCGAGGCTGGGTCTGTCTTAGCGGGGATGCTCCAGTGGTGAGGGGCACTCTGTGACCCCAGGGTGGCTGGGGGGATGCTCTGGTAGTGAGGGAGACCCTGCATCTCCCCAGAGCTGGGGCTGGTTTGAGGGGCGTGTTCCAGTACTGAGGGGGGACCCCATGTGCCCGCAGGGCTGGGGGCCAGGGATATGCTCTGGCAGTAAGGGGGACCCTGTGTCCCCTCAGGGTTGGGTGTGTCTCAGGGATGCTCCAACAGCCAAACAAAAGCCGGTGCTGGGGCTCTGCTCCCGGATCAGCCGAATTCCCGGCACCCCACACCCCCTTTTGCCACCCCGAGGTGCTGAGGGAACCCCCCCAAGCAGGGTCCCTGGTGGCACCCTCCAGCCGGGGGGTTGGAGCAGTGTGGGAGCGAGTGGAGGCTCTGCGGGTCCCGGGGGGCTGCAGCCGTGCTGTGGGGGGCTGGCAGTGGCTGTAGGCACCTCTATAGGCACCTCTATAGGCACCTGTAAGCGTCTCTCCCTGTGTGCCCCGGGGCAGGAGCCATCCCTCCGTGCTGAGGCTGTGCTGCGGGGGACTGCTCCGCCGACTGAGCCGGGACCGCCCGGGGCCGCGCTGGGCGCCGCCCCCTCCCCGCCGCCCCCGGCCCCTCTATAAAGTGCTTGTTGGTACCCAACGCTGTCTTGGTCCTTCTGTGCCCGCGCAAGGGCCAGGCAGCTGCCCTCGGGGCGAGCCGCCCTGCGGCCACCCACTCTGGGCCTGTGGCCACCCACTCGTGTCCCACACCAGCTGCCCCTGGGGTGCCAAAGGACGCTGCGTGCTGGCGGTGTCACCCCGGCTGCCCCAGGGCTGGGGGATGTGTCACTGTGTTCGGTGGCACGGAGGCCCTCAGGGCTGCCCAAGGGGCGTGTGCTGCCCTCCCGGGGGTGCGGTTTTGGGGTGCCGACAGCCTTTGCTGCTCACCCCACTGCTGGTGCCCCGCTCCAGCCTCGTGTGGCTGCCCGGGCTGGCAGCAGCTCCCCGTGCTCCCCACGGCGAGAACCGAGACAACGGCAGCGCCTTCCCAAGAGGCTCCCAAGGCGGCCAAACCCCGTCCCTGGCCCCGGCCCAGCCCCAGCCCAGCCCCAGCCCAGCCCCGGCGCAGCGGGACCCCGCGGGGCAGGGCTGGCCCGTCCTGCCCGTGCCGCAGCCGTGTCCATCAGCCCCTTGCCCGGAGGGCCGCGCTGGCCGCGGCACGTGGCAGCACGCGTGACCCTGCCAGCCGCTGTCGGTGTCCCGGCCTTGCTGTCAACCCGCTGGGGTGGCACGTGGCATCCACAGGGATGGGTGGCAGAGCTGGTCCCTCCCCGAGCCGTGGGTATGGGAGAAGCCATCGATTGGGCTGGCCCTGGTCCTGCGCGGTGGCGTGGCCTTGGGGGATGCTCGCGGCTCTTTCCAGCCGGAATGGGCTGCTGGAATGGGCTTGAACGGGAGCTGAGGCTCAGGAATAGGGTATGGAGCATCCCTGGGGCTGGCAGGGCAGTGGGGGTGCCTGGAGAGCCCATCCTGAGGCCAGGAGAGAGGGGAGATGCCGAGGTTTTGGTGTTTTAAAGCAGCAGGGAAAATACCGGCCCAGGAGAGCCCGACCCCAGCGGGATTGTCCCTCCCCAGAATGGGAGGGGTGCGGAGGAAGTCCCTGGGTCCCCCCTCGGTTGGGGGTGCTGAGGTTTGGGGGGTGCCTGGAGCTTGCCTGGAAAAGGCCGCTCCGGTGGTGGCCACGGGGCCCAGGGGCTGTGCAGGGGGTGCTGCTGGGCACCTGCGGGGGTTGGGCCATCCCTGGGGCAGTGTCCCGGGGGCTGGGGCAGCACCCTCACCTCCTCTCTCTGCCACAGCAAGCTGACCCGGGAGAGCGGGACAGACTTCCCCATCCCCGTGATCCCCCGGTGCCGGATGTGGAGACGGAGAAGCTCATCCGGGAGAAGGATGAGGAGGTGAGTGTGGGGCTGGCTGAGCCCCCCAACGGCCCTTCCCCGCTCCCTCCACCCCGCCCATGGCACAGCCGTCGGGAGCCGTTCCTCCTGCAGCATCCCGGCGGCTGCTGCTCCACCGAGCAGGGGCTGGAGGTGCATCCAAGGGCTCCCCCCAGCACCTCCGCAGCTCCCGGTGATCCCAGTTTGTCTGGGATGCTCAGCCCGAGCCCCACTTGCGCGGGCGCTGCGTGGCTGGGGCTTGGCAGCACCCACGATCCCGGCTCTGCTCCCTTCCAGCTGCGGCGGATGCAGGAGATGCTGCAGAAGATCCAGAAGCAGATGAAGGACTCGCACTAGCCCGCCCCTCCTCCACCTCCTCCTCTTCCTCCTCCTCCTCCTCCTCCTGGCCCCGATCAGAAATGTTTACATCACGCTCCACCCGCCCGGCCCCGCTGCCAGACTCGGTACCGACACCCACCCACCACCTTAAGCTGCTGCGGCATCGCCTTATGCAACCGCCCAGGGCCCGCGGGGACACCGGGGGACATGAGGGGACAGCGGGGGACAGGGCACCCAGCCCGGGGTCCCCTGCCCCGTCCCCCCCACTCGCTGGGGACAGCTTGGTCCCCCAAGCTTTGGCTTCCCCTGTTTCCCCACAGCTCTGGGGAGGGCCCCGGCCAGCCTGGTCCCCACAGTGTGTCCCTTGTCCCCGTGTCACCTCGGGCTCCCTGCTTACAGCCTTTATGCTCATCTTGGCCCTGGCCTAAGGGAAGAGGAAAGGCCCCAGCTGCCCCTCTGGGGGGGACAGGGCTGTTCCCCCCTGGCCTTGGCTGGCACGGAGGGACGGCAGCTCCCGGGGACCACAGGGGACAGAGGGGATGGAGGGGCAGCCACTGTCCAGCCCTGTGTCGTCACCCTGTCCCCACCGAGCGGCAGCAGGGCTGTGGCACAGGGAGCACTGGGGAATCAGCGTCCCCAGGGAAAATCCCTTGGACCCCAAATCAGAGGCTGGGCACCCCCAGCCCCCCGTGATGTTGGCCCTGTAAAGCAATAACGAGTGTCCAGTGCCCATGGCACCTCTCACCCCATGGCAACAGCACCGACCGTGGCTGGAATTTTGGCCCCTGCTGTCACTTGCTTGTCTGTGGTGTCCCTGTGTGCCCAGGATGTCCCTGTCCCTGCTGCTTCCTGGCACAGCAGCCCTGTGTATTCTCCAAGGCTATCCCCATCTGTGTTGCTTCCCAGCGAGGCACTGCTGCGTGTCCCCGTGTTCCCCGCGATGTCCCCATGTTCCCCACCATGTCCCTCTTGGTGTTGCTGCCCCTACAGAGCACTGCAGCTTGTCCCCCCAGACTGTCCCCATCTGTGTTGCTTTCCCACAGAGCTGTGTTGCATCCCTGTGTCCCAAGGATGTCCCCAGCCATGTCACCCTGCTGCAGGGCTCTGTGTAATGTCCCTGTGTCCCCAAGGATGTCCCCAGCCATGGCCACCCTGCTGCAGGGCTCTGTGTAATGTCCCTGTGTCCCCAAGGGTGTCCCCAGCCATGCCACCCTGCTGCAGGGCTCTGTGTAATGTCCCTGTGTCCCCAAGGATGTCCCCAGCCATGCCACCCTGCTGCAGGGCTCTGTGTAATGTCCCTGTGTCCCCAAGGGTGTCCCCAGCCATGCCACCCTGCTGCAGGGCTCTGTGTAATGTCCCTGTGTCCCCAAGGGTGTCCCCAGCCATGCCACCCTGCTGCAGGGCTCTGTGTAATGTCCCTGTGTCCCCAAGGATGTCCCCAGCCATGCCACCCTGCTGCAGGGCTCTGTGTAATGTCCCTGTGTCCCCAAGGATGTCCCCAGCTGTGTTGCTTGCCGGCAAAGCCCCGCTGTGCGTCCCTGGGGTGAGCCCTGGCCGCCTCTCGCAGCATCCCCGGGGAGATGGATCCAAACCCCTCCTGGGCACCACAGGGGTGGTGAGGATGCAGGCAGGACCGGGAGCAGTGGGATCACTGGGAGCAGTGGGATCACTGGGAGCAGTGGGATCGCTGGGAGCTCGCTGCCGTGGGGATGTGTCCTGTCCCCATCAGGGCACCCGAGCCGGGGTCCCCCGGGTGGGGCGTGGCTGGCAGGGGCTGTGCCCGGCCGCGGCTCGGGGGTGGGGGCTGCAGGGTGCCAGGGCAGCACCCGGGTGTGTCCCCCGTGTCCCCGTGCCAGCCGTGGGTCCCGTGGCCCCCGTGGGCAGGGCCCCCCCGGGCAGGGCCCCGCAGGGAATATTTAGCGCTTTCCTTTTTTTAATCTCGCTATTTTCTTACAGAAGCTCCTCCCCTGGCATGACGGTCCTAGAGGCGTTTATTAACGGATCAGAGAGTATAGGTTTATAATTCTTATAGAGTAGTGGAAATATTTTTATCCCTCCACAACCGTTCTCAATAAATACGGCTGACCCGGCTTGTCTGCAACCCTGCGTGGCTTCCACCAAATGGGGGCACCTGGGCATCCCCCATCCCTGGGTATTCCCCCATCCCTGGGCATCCCATGGTCCTGGGCATCCCACACCCCTGGGCACCCCCAATCCCTGGGCATGCCCCATCCCTGGGCATCCCATGGTCCTGGGCATCCCGCACCCCATGGCATCCCGCACCCCTGGGCACCCCCAATCCCTGGGCATCTGCCATCCCTGAGTATCCCCCACCCCATGGCATCCCCCATCCCTGGGCATCCCATGGTCCTGGGCATCCCCCACCCTTGGGCATCCCCAATCCCTGGGCATGCCCCATCCCTGGGCATCCCATGGTCCTGGGCATCCCACACCCATGGGCACCCCCAATCCCTGGGCATCCCCCATCCCTGAGTATCCCCCACCCCATGGCATCCCCCATCCCTGGGCATCCCCATCCCTGGGCATCCCCCACCCCATGGCATCCCCCATCCCTGGGCATCCCCATCCCTGGGCATCCCATGGCCCTGGGCATCCCCCACCCCTGGGCATCCCCCACCCCTGGGCATCCCATGGCCCTGGGCATCCCCCACTCCTGGGCATCCCCCATCCCTGGGCACCCTCGTTCTGAGGCTGGTGGTGGCCCTCCCTGTGGCCTCTTGATCCCAGTTCCTGTTCCCCTGGAAAAGGCTTGAAATGGATACTGGGGGGTTTGTGCTGCACGCATGGGGACACCCAGCTCGGGGTGCGGTGGGAGAGCCCTTTGGGATCCAGCTCTGGGGTGAGGGGGCACAAGGAGCGGGTGTACCCCTCTCACGTGCCTTGGGGTCGTGGGTGCTGCTGGTGTGGGACTGGGAGGGGAGTTGGGAGGACAGAGCCTGAGCCAGGGGATGGAATTGCCCTCCACAGGCTGCCCCCGGGCACCCCTGTGCCCCCCCTCAGTGGGGGAGCCCTGCCAGGAGACACCACCCGTCCCTGTGCCCCGTCACCCCAGTTTGGCTCCCCCAGGAGCTGCCGGGGTGGAGGAGCAGGAGGGGTGGGCAGAGCAGCACTGGGATGGATGGGAGGCATCTCCAGCTGCCTCCCAGCGGGCATCATCCACCTGCACCCCGTGGGCATCATCCACCTGCATCCCATTATCCCTCCCTGCATCCCGCTGTCCTGCACCCCAATATCCCATCCCTGCCCTGCCTCGGACCCCCTGTCCTCCCCACAGAGCCCTGAGGCTGATCCAGCCCGGCTGAGTGCAGGACCAGGGACCTGGGGAAGGGCCATCCTCAGGGCCAGCACTGACAGGAGAGGGAGGGAGGGAGGGAGGGAGGGAGGGAGGGAGGGAGGGATGGATGGAGGGAGGGGGGGAGGGAGGGATGGATGGATGGATGGATGGATGGACAGATGGAGGGATGGATGGATGGATGGGTGGAGGGATGGATGGAGGGAGGGATGGATGGATGGATGGATGGGTGGAGGGATGGATGGAGGGAGGGATGGATGGATGGATGGGTGGAGGGATGGATGGAGGGAGGGATGGATGGATGGGTGGATGGATGGAGAGCACCCTGTGGAGGAGGACTGGGGGATTCTGGTGGGTGACAAATGGAACATGACCTGGCCATGGGCCAAGTGTCTCCTGGGCTCATCCCAGCAGGGTGGGCAGCAGGGGAGGGAGGGGATGTTCCCCCTCTGCTCCGCTCTCCTGAGACCCCTCTGGAGCTGCCTCCAGCTCATCCCAGCAGAGACATGGAGCTGGTAGAGCAGGTCCAGAGGAGGCCACCAGCAGGGTCTGAGGTGGTCCACGGCCTCTTCTGTGGAGAAAAGCTGCCTTGTGGGAGCTGCCAACTCCAGGCACTGCTCCCCTGCAGCCCCTTCTCCCCTTGCTGAGGATCAGAGCAGGGACCCCAGCTCCTCGGGGTCTGTCCATCCTTTACCAGCACTCCCTCAGCCCCACCTTGCATGGCCCAGGGTTCTGAGCCCCCCCTGTGGCTGTGATGCCAATTCCTGCTCTTCACCAGGCCCATGCCCCATGAACCCTCTCATCATTCACATGGGAATGGGAAATGTTTGTGCTTCCTTGGCTGGAAGCAGCTCTCACTCCAAAGGCTGGGATACACAAACCTCCCACCTCCCAGTGTTGCAGCTCCAAGAAGGATCCCCTGGCTGCCTCCCCTTCCCCAGAGCAGCCAGCAGAGCTCTGCTTTTGGCCCCACACTGGCTGATCTACCCGGTTCCCCTTTTCCCAGAGGATAAAACCCAGCACTGATGCTTCAGTGACAGCCCCAGCTGTGCCCACCCTTCCCTGCACTCCATTCCATGTGATTCTCATCACACCTTTAAAAATAAAAAGCTCCAAACCCACTCCAACCCAGCCTTCCCAAGGCAGAGATTGATATTTCCACATGGCAAATGCTTCCATGCAATTCCCCAATGTCCTATTTTTGGTTCCTCACCAGTGCTGGCGCTGGTTGCAGCAATCCGTGCTGGAGCTCCAGCCGAGCTCAGAGGAGGGGAATAAAGGTTTCTTAGGGCAGAAAAGGAAATCTCATCTCCTTCCCTGGGCTGTGCCACCCACACCTGAAGCCTAATGAGACCTCAGGTGGCATCGGTCCTGTTGTTTCCCTTTCCCCTTCCTTTCCATTTCCCTTTTCCCTTCCCTTCCCTTCCCTTCCCTTCCCTTCCCTTCCCTTCCCTTCCCTTCCCTTCCCTTCCCTTCCCTATTTGTCCATTTGTTCCTTATATAATTAATGGTATTTTTCCCTATGGGAGAGCCCCTGCAGCCCCACCTTTTCCCATCTTTTCAAATTCAGAAACCAAGGCACTGCCTCTGGTTCTTTCCCCCTCTCTCTTGTACCTCTTCTCCACTTGTCACATCCATTCCCGTCACCATCTCTCTCAGATCCAGGGGAGCCAGGAGCAGTCACTCTGATTGCACCCATTCCCATCTCTCCCGGATCCAGGGGAGCCAGGAGCAGTCATTCCGATTGCACCCATTCCCATCTCTCCCGGATCCAGGGGAGCCAGGAGCAGTCATTCCGATTGCACCCGGTGCCGCCTGCGTGCCCAGGTGCTGCTGGCTGGGGCTGGCAGCCCTTCCCCTCTCCTGGCAGCTGTGACGAGGGTTTGGGCTGCGGTGTCTGAACACATCCAGTGGATGCTCCTGATGGAGCAGGTAGTCCTTGGATCCCCTGCTCGCAGCAGGAGGAGCTCAGGGAAGTGCAACCCCATTGCTGCTGCTCTGCGTGTCCCGTAAAGGCAGCTAAAACATCCCTGAACTACCTTCAAGCCAGAAAATGGGCCACAGGCTGGAGCCTCCATCCAACTCTGGCTCTTCCACACCTTTTGTGGCTTCCCTGTTCCCCACAGCCCGTGTGGAAAGACCAGACCAAGAGCTTGACACATTTCTCAGGCTGGGAGAGCTGGGAGTGTTCACCTGGAGAGGAGAAGGCTCCAGGGAGAGCTCAGAGCCCCTTGCAGGGCCTGAAGGGGCTCCAGGAGAGCTGGAGAGGGACTGGGGACAAGGCATGGAGGGACAGGACACAGGGAATGGCTTCCCAGTGCCAGAGAGCAGGGCTGGATGGGATATTGGGAAGGAATTGCTCCCTGTGAGGGGGGTGAGGCTGTGGTGGGCACATGAGAACACGGCAGGAACAGATGGATATGCAGTTACAGCCTGGTCTTTACTTGCAGAAGAGCCCACCTGTGGCTGTGGATTCTGGGAAGCTCCATGAGATGCCTTCACTGACACGTGATGTTATTTCTGGAGCTTCCCTGAAAAACCTCAAGCTGTGCTGTGCCTTGTGAAGATGATGCCCATTCCATGATGCCCACCAGGAACAGTGCCGGGAGGCTTGGGAGCAGCAGCCGTTCCTCCCTCGGTGATGATGTCACTGATGATGCCAGCGCGAAGCGCAGGGAGCGAGCAGAGCGGGCAGGGAAGGGCCGCTCCGATGCGGACATCCCCTGTGGCAGGGCACGAGGCGCTCCTGCCCTGGGTGTCTGTCCAGGAGCACGGGCGCGGCCCCTCGGTGCCGGCGGTTCCTGGAGAAACAGCACCATCTATTTGCAGCACGAGAGGAGAGAGGACAAGGTGGCCTCCAGGGCTGGGGGGCTGTGCCCCTCAGCAGCGCTGGGGATCCCCCCCTGGAGCAGCAGGCTCACACCGCGACACTCGGGACCTCCAGAGCCTCCTGCAGCCCACAGGTGACACCTGGGGCTGGCTCCAAGATCAGGGCAGGAGTCGCAGGAGCAGGGAGGGGGCTCAGCTCAGGTCTGGGTCTCTCTCTCCGAAGTGGGCTCTGCCTTTGCACTCCTAGGCACGGACACGAGGACACCCACCCTGGGGTCCCCACAGGACTCGGCCCTTCCCCACATTTCCCCATCGCTGGCTCGGACAGGCTCCAGCTCCTGGGGCATCAGAGGTCCCGGGAAGGTGTTGGCCCCACAGCACCAAGGGGGAGAAAGCCAGCCCGGCCCCAGCTTTGCTGCAACTGGGAGCTGTCCCCAACCCAGCCCATCCCACCTCCAAACCCAGCTCAGAACCCCTCAGGATGGACCCCAACGTGTTCTGAGTGACAGAAGTGACCTAGGACCACCCATTCCAGCCTTGCCACAGAACTGGGAGGAATAAAGAAGATCTGCTTTATTAAACCTGCTGAGAAAAGGGTTCAAGGGGGGGCCTGGGGCCCTCAAAGTTCACGTGGAGAAGCCACTATTTCTTCTTGCGACGTCTGGTGTTCATTCTGATCAGCTGCAGCCCCTGCTTCTTGATGTCCTCACGGCTGGGGATGTAGTCATGGTCTTCATCCTCAAAATCCAAGGTGTCTGGAGGGGAGAGTGGACAGGAGGGACTGGGGAGGGGCTGGGGGCCACCTCTGCTGTGCCCACGTCCCTGGGAGAGCTGGCACAGTTTGTGGGGCTTGTGGGATCCTCGAGAGTCCTCCTGGGCTTTTCCACCCCAGCATCCCAGGGCGACCTGCCGGACCTGGTGGTGCCATCACTGTGGCCCATCTCCAGTGCTGCTGGGGCTTCCTGTAAAGGTCTGGAGCTACAGTGTGGTGGGCACAGCTCCTGCTTTGCTAAAGAAAGCTGGTGAGCTGCCAACAGCTCTTTGCCTCCTCTAGGAGCGTCCACAGGCAGAGCCAAGCACCGATTATTCTTCACAACCAGGTGATTTTGAAGATGAGGGTCTCCCCTCTTGCCCCACAGCGTCTCTCCTTGTTCCTGCAGTGGCTTGGTGCCCACCACCCCACCACCTGCCTTCGTTCTCCCACATTCCTGCCTAAAGCCACCTCCCATGCTCAAAGCCTTGGAAACAGCCAAGGTCAGCCTCAGGACCCGGAGGCAGTTTGTCGGTTGGTGTATGCTGGGCCAGTAGGAGACAGACAAAGACTCCCAAAACTCCCAGGGGGCAGGGGCTGGAGCAGTCACTGTGGGACATGTCCCCACCATGCTCTCCTACCATCTTCCATAGTGTCTTCATCCTCAAAGGAAATCTTCAAGTTCTGTGTTTCACCTGCAGTTCTTTTCTCCAGGAGGTTCCTGACCTTGGCAAAAGTCTGTGAAAGGTGCCCTGGGTTAAGTGCTGGAGGGCAGGTGGGTGTTACAACCTTGGGTACCCCTTGGGTGCCCAGGGCCCTCTGGGGCTGAGCTGCTCCATGGCCCTTCCCTGCGGCCCTGCTGAGGACGGATGGCTTGGGTGGCCATCTGTGAGGACCCTGTGTGTGCCCCCAAGGGCACAGAGGGCCGGAGCCCCTGTACCTCGCTGCGTTCGTCAGTGCTGTCCTTGGGCCGGGCTGCCACCCTCTCCTTCAGGAACTGCATCTTCTGCTCACAGTGCTGCAGCTTCTCCTCCAGCCCCACCACCGCAACAGACTCATCCTGGGGGAGAAAGAGCCACCGTGGTGGGGACAGCGAGCCCCTGGTGGTGGCTGTGCCGGGTGTCCCCACGCTGTCCCGCCTGCCTGGCCCTGTTCCTGTGGTACCTGGTCAGGGATGAAGATGCCCTGCAGGCGGAGGAACAGGTTGTCAATGATGTTCTCAAACTCGATCAGGCGCTTCTGGTTCCTCAACATCTGGGCTCGCATCTGCTCCAGCCGGGCCTCTTCCTGCTGCAGGTTCTCGCTGAGCTCCTCCTCCCGCAGCCTGGAGCCAGTGGCACTCACATCACACAGCTGCAGAGGGGCGCAGGGACACCCCAAAGCTGCTCCAAACGCTGTTCAGGTTCCCCCCACCCCCAGCTGCAGCCCAGCTCCATGCTGCTGGCAGCACTTCCCGTGCCAGGCAAGGAGAAGGGGAGCTCTGGGACCCCAGGGGAAGCTTTGGGTTCTCTGCCAGCACCAGAGCCGGGAGCTCGAGACCCTCCCAGTGCTCAAGGGGAGGGTGGCTGCAGTGGGACAGGGTGCCTCCTGGGACATGTCCTCCCAAGGGTGGTGGCCTGGTTGGCACAACTGTGCGAGGCCAGCAGCACCTGATGGTGCTGATGGGCTGGTTGAACTTCAGTTTAGCCTGCTTCAGCTCCAGCTCCTGCAGCGTCTTCTTCAGCACCTTCTTCCTCTCCCTGCACTCATCGATGTGCTGCTGCAGGCTCTCCAGGGACTTCTTCTGGGCCTGGATGCTGCTGGGGATGTCCTGGCCAGGGGAGACACAAGGACTGAGCCCAGGGTGCTCCTGCTGAGAGCAGGGCCTCGGGGAGGCCACAGCACCATGGAGCTCTGCAGCGTCCGGTCATGCAGAGGGGCAGCTCCGTGCCTGCCTGCAAAGAGGGGCTTTGAGGGGCTCCAGGGAGAGGAGAGCAGACAACCCCACAGTGAAACGGGGGGAGCAGAGGGGCCGCAGCTCCCCAGCGCCCCAGGTTCCACCAGGGCTGGTTTTGCCATTACCCAGAGGCAGGAGCACTGCAGGGCACTCTTCGCCTTCTCCATCTTGTCAGTCACAAAGGCCTCGCGCTCCCTCTTAGCCACGGCGGCCTCCGCCTCAGCACCTGGGGTGGCAGGGAAGGAGCGGGGCAGGATGTCCATGGCCGCGCCCACGTCCCCCCGCCCTGCCCCCTGCCAGGCACTCACCCACCGCCGTTTCTGAGGAGCTCAGCTCGTGCTCTGCGGAGAGCATGGACACGGCTTGCTGCAAGGACACTCACTGTCACCCCGGGGCTCAGCGCTGCAGGCTGCCCCCTGCCCCGGCCTGCCTGTCCCACAGCCCATCCCTGCCTGTCCCACAGTCCATCCCTGCCTGCCCCACAGTCCATCCCTGCCTGCCCCACACCCCCATCCCTGCCTGCCCCACAGTCCATCCCTGCCTGCCCCACATCCCCTGCCCTGCCTCTCCCACAGCCCCTGCCCTGCCTGCCCCACACCCCCATCCCTGCCTGCCCCACACCCCCTGCCCTGCCTACCCCACACCCCCTGCCCTGCCTGCCCCACAGCCCCTGCCCTGCCTGCCCCACAGTCCATCCCTGCCTGCCCCACAGTCCATCCCTGCCTGCCCCACATCCCCTGCCCTGCCTCTCCCACAGCCCCTGCCCTGCCTGCCCCACACCCCCATCCCTGCCTGCCCCACACCCCCTGCCCTGCCTACCCCACACCCCCTGCCCTGCCTACCCCACATCCCCTGCCCTGCCTGCCCCACACCCCCATCTCTGCCTGCCCCACATCCCCTGCCCTGCCTGCCCCACACCCCCTGCCCTGCCTGCCCCACACCCCCTGCCCTGCCTGCCCCACACCCCCATCTCTGCCTACCCCACAGCCCCTGCCCTGCCTGCCCCACACCCCCATCTCTGCCTGCCCCACACCTCCATCCCTGCCTGCCCCACATCCCCATCCCTGCCTACCCCACACCCCCAGCTCACCCGCCTCTGCTGCCTCTTGCTCTCCTCCTGTTGCCGGAGGCTCTCGATTTGCATCCTCTGCTCAGCCAGGGACTGGTCCCTGAGCTGCTTCTCCACACGGACCTGGGGTCCTGCCTCGGCCATGAGTTTCTGGAGCATAACAGAGAAGGGAGAAGTTGCTGCCAGAGCCAGCTGGAGCTTTTTACAGATTGGTTACTAGGTTTAAGTATTGGTTTAGATTGAGATATGGAAGAAATCCTACCCTGGGAGGGTGGGCAGGCCCTGGCACAGGGTGCCCAGAGCAGCTGGGGCTGCCCCTGGATCCCTGGCAGTGGCCAAGGCCAGGCTGGACATTGGGGCTTGGAGCAGCCTGGGACAGTGGGAGGTGTCCCTGCCCATGGCAGGGGGTGGGATGGGATGGGCTTTGAGGTCCCTGCTAACCCAAACCATTCCATGAATCTATGATTTGAGCTATGGGATGGCCAGTGTTGGAAATGCCCCCACTCCATGCAAACAGGCTGTGAAGGAAGCTTGGCAAGGCCAGCTGGGTGTGGGACACGCTGCCTTTGCCATGGCTGGTGCTTCAGACGGGCTGTCGCCAGCCTCAGCGGACAAGAGGGAGACCTGGGAGGACCTACGGAGGCCTCTGGGTGCTCAGCTCTGTCTTTTGCTCCTTGCTGAAGGCTCTCAGGCCCAGGTACGTGGTGCTGTCTGTGGGTGCTGGAGGGTGGGAAGGGCCCCAGTTATCTCACCCTGAGGACATCGTTGGCTTTGAGGTTGCTCCGGGCCGTGAGCTCATCGTGGTACATCACAGTCATCCCACACAGGAGGTCCAGGTACTGAGGCAGGTACACCAGCTCCTGCACACAGGAGCCACCACAGGTCACCCTCCGAGCCCCGGGGTCCCCATGCTGTGACAGGGCATGGAGGGGACCAGCAGGGTGTCCCCCGGGACACAGCCCCTCGGGCACCTCGTGCCTTTGCAGGGGGAGCAGGTGAGACAATGGCACGGTGAGGAGGAGCTCACCCTCCTCAGGTTTTCCTGCAGCTTCAGGTACAGGTTGGTCACGATCTGTCCACTGTGAATTTTCATGACCATCTTCTCGATGTCATTGCCCAGCTGGCGAATGGTCTGGGGCAGACACGGGGGGAGAGACATGAAGTGACTCCGTGTGCCATGCCCAGTGCCCAGCTGGGGGTGCAGGGGCTGGATTAAAGCCCCCCGTGGGTGTTGGCACACCAGGAAGGGCTCCTGGGTACCTGCAGCTGTGGCTCTTGCCACTTGGGATCCGTCTCGGCATCCTCCAGCTCCTGCAGGTGCCTCTGGCGCTCGTCCCTGGCTTGGCTCCACTGCTTCAGCTGGTGCAGCAGCATGTCACACACCTTCACCTGGTCATGGATTTTGGCCTCGATCTTCTTTTGGACCGCCTGGATGGGCATGAGAGCATTTCCCAGGCTGGATGCTGCAGGAGAAGGGGGTGCTGCCTGGAAAACTCCCCCCAGGGTAGAGCTGGGGACACTGGGGCGCTGCTCCAGGATGTTGTCACTGGTTTGACAGGATGGGATCTGGGAGAGCTTTGCTCTGGGGGCTGGCTGGGGTGAGGCAGAGGTGGGCAACTGCTGATGGCAGGGCTGGGCATAACACAGACCAGGACTGGGGATCAATAAATCGATCAGGGCCCAGATGGGGATGTTGTCAGAGAGCAGCGGCACTGCTCTGTCCCTGCAAGAGGCCCCTGGGCAAAGGCAGCTCCATGGGGACAGCTCCTCAGTCTCCACGGGTTTATAAGCAGGGCACAACCTTGGGACAGGCAGTGAAGGGCAGGGACAGCCTCTCTCTGCCAGGGATGCAACTGGACCCTGCACGAACCTGGGCAGTGCCAGGGACACACAGGGTGGCACAGCCAGGAGGTCTGCTGGGACAAAGGGTCTGCATGGATGGGTCCCATGGTGGAAAGGGACCCACGGGACCAGATGTGAACACCCTGTGTCTCTCCACAGCAGCCCCATGGTGGAAAGGGACCCACGGGACCAGATGTGAACACCCTGTGTCTCTCCACAGCAGCCCCATGGTGGAAAGGGACCCACGGGACCAGATGTGAACACCCTGTGTCTCTCCACAGCAGCCCCATGGTGGAAAGGGACCCACGGGACCAGATGTGAACACCCTGTGTCTCTCCACAGCAGCCCCATGGGGCTGTCCTGGTGCTGGCACCATATCCCTCTGCCATGCACTGTTCTTCCCAGTGTCTCCAGAGCCCCAGCCCCCTGCGAGCAGCCCCTGCCCCCAGCCCCTGCCATTACCTCCACACTCTGAGTGGCTGGAATGAGCTCCTGGCCCTCTCCAAAAGCATCCTTAATGGGGAGTTTGTTGTACTGTGGGCAGGGGAGGGACAAGGAAAGGGTCACTGTCAGCCTGGCAATGACACATCCTTTTGCTGGCCCGTGCTCCCAGCTCCTGGGGAAGCACCAGGCAGGGATGCAGCAGGAGGGATCTGCTGGTACCTTCAGGACAAAATCCAGGATACTGGAATCCTCCTGCAAGGCCGCCTGCAGGCTGGGGAGCAGCTCCCTGTTCTGCCGGAGCTTCTCCTCGCAGGACTGAGCGAAAATCTTGCCGCCTTGCTCTGGGGGACATCAGGGAGCCCATGGCACCGCGGGACGAGGGGGCCGTGCCCGCCCTGCCCCGAGCAGCCCGAGGCCGCACCTTGCAGGGCCACAAGGACACGCAGCTCCTGGCTGCGCTGGCTCAGGTCGGCCTTGGGGCCCTGCGTGCTGCCGGGGGCCTCCATCCCTTGGCCACTGTTGGCAGCCCCCTGCGGGACAGACACCGAGGCCCTGCTGCCCTGCAGAGGAGTTGGGACCAGAGGGTTCCAGGCAGAACTGTCACCGTGGCACTGCCAACCGCCACACGGTTCCTGCTCAGCCACCGCCCAGCCCCCTCCTCGACGCTTCTGCAGGGAACAGCTTCATTAATAACTGATTAACGAGCTCTTGGAGGGGGGCAGAGAAGCATTCCGGTTTTGTCTTCCATCGCCGTGGCAGTGGCAGCTGTCAGGGACCATTCTGAGCCCCACCAGGAACAGGAGGACAATCTCAGGGAAAACACATGTGCATGTGCACCCAAACACAGCAGCGGTGCTCTCCTGGAAGCTGCCAGCTTATTTGAATGCCCACCTATTTGGAAATTCCAGTTAATTAGCCAGGAAGTGGTTGTGCAGGGCGTTACACTCTCGTTGGAATGGGCAAACACAAGCCAGTTACCAATCCTGAGCTTTATTCTGATGCTCACCGTACATTCTTGCTGAACTACAAACATGACAAGAAATGCCAGCATGTACATTTATTTGTCCATAAATAAACCCAAGCTTCCTCTACCAGAGAAAATCCTTAATGTTTGGATTTGCAGAAAAGCCTTTACAAAGAAATTGCCTTCCTAGCACCAAGCTCATCAATCAGCTTAGCGTAAGGTTCTGTAACTCCAGATCTTTAACCTGCTGCCATCCCGTTGTGCTTAAGGTGTTAAACACAGCAAACCAAGAAATTAAAGAATTGTGAAATCAGGTATTAGTGACACAGCATCCTCTGGGGCTCTTGCTCAGCGTCTCATTTGCATATTGATGAATTGCATGTTAGCACTAATTGCCAGTGATGAGCTAAATATCTGCATGATCATCCTCAGTGCTTCCCAAGGCGTGACTGGAGAGAGGAGCACGTGGAGGCAGCAGCCCAGGGTGGTGCCTGTGCACACAGAGCTCTCCACGCTGAGCTGTGTCCGCATGGCAGCTTCACTCACTACACCCCTGCATTTCCTAGGCAGCATTTCAACCCTCGGGAACAAACAAAAGCATCTTTAAATGGCCAGTGGCTCAAGAATCTCAGTTTCACCTGCCCTCAGCAAAACTCAGGCTCTAGAGAGGCGGATCCTCCCAAAATACTGCTGAAGGAATTGATCCTGGCCTTGCACAAGTGCACACAAATTGGCTGCTGCAGAAATCCACTCCCAACGGGCAGCCTTGGACTGAGGATCCAGCCCTGCAGCCACCTCACATGCCAAACCTCCCCTCCTCCAGCTGATTGCTACACTCCTTGATGAAATTCCAGAAAATTCACAGTGAGTCAAAGGCACAGAGGAAAGGTCAGGACTACAAACCCAGCTCTGTTTAATTGTCACATGAGGGGGGAGTCTCTGGAAGGCAACAGCAACCAAAGAGCACCGCGCTCACCTGGGACAGATCTCATCCCTGGCTGGCCCACAGCTCCTCACCTGCTGCCTGCTATCTGCATGGAAACAGGAATGTCATATTAAAGGCTCCTCAAACTCCTGCTGATTTAGTTTTTAGTCACTGAACCAGATCTGCTTTGCCTGGTGCTTTGTATTTTTAGTATCTCCTTCCCCCGTTGTTGTCCTCTCTTCCCCTTTTCTTTGAAATACCCCGGTTCAACTTCAAATCATTTGTTTAACACAGCTGCAGCAAGATTTAACAGAATTAGCAAGAACTGTATCCCATGCCTCAGGAGCTGGCTGGAAATTCTGTGCATGGATTAGAGAGCAGCAAAAAAAGGACAGAGGATAAAGGACAGCTGACAGAATTGTTCTGGTGCACTAAAAAGCGAAGGGGCACACACAAACAATTCCTGCTGGGCATTACTGTCCAACAAAAGCCTGTCTGGCTCCATGGCCAGAGGCCACCACTGCCTGTTTGAGATTCATTTTATCACGTGAAAGCAGCAGCTCCCAAGTACAGGCTACTCCCTCAGCCTACAAAAGCATTGCCACAGTCAGGGATATCTCCCCTACTATTAACAAAAATAAGTTTCTTATTTCTTTCTGTATCTATAATATATAAATAGATGATCATTTGCTTTTATTAGTGTAGCTAAATATATTCTACAAATAAGTTATTTGGAGAACATCATCTCTAAGTCAGCAAGTGCTGTTATAGCCAGTGAAGGAATTCCTTATAAATGGTCCTTTGAAGTACTTTAATTATCAAGCAGCCAATTACGGAAGCCTAAGTCAGTTTTCACGCTGCCAAGAGACTGATTTTCAGACATGATCCACGCTTTGCATCTGTTCAGAAGTGAAAATGCAGCTCTCTTAAGGTCCCTCTCCTCACACACAAAGCCACTGCCCAGTGACCAGTGCAATCTCCCACTCAACACTGACAATCTGAAGGTACAAACAATTGGCACCAAATCACTCAAACACTCTTCAACAGCAACCCTGGAACTAAAGCAAAGCCAGAGTAACCTCCTACCACACCCTAACTCAGTCCTTATTAGTGCAACTCTGACACAAAATCTTCTTACAGGCAAAGACATCTGTAAACCAAGCAAGTGTAAAATGATAAAAAAACCCAACCCACACTGCACAGAAAAATCCCAAAGGATTAGTGTCAGAAAATATTTGGCAGCAAGAGATTGGAAAAAACCATGAAGGCCTAACAGAAGAGTGGCTACACCAGTCACTGTGGTGAGGTTGTCGAAGCAGATCTGCTGCAGGAAGGTTTTGTTATTCAAGCTTTTCATCCCCTTCCTCCACATCCTTCAGACTGAGCACTTCCAGGGATCCTTTCCCTTTTGTCTCACTGCGGATCAACTCGTCGATCTCCCTGAAGCAGCCTGGGTCAATAAGGCACACCTGGAATGTTCCACATTTCATCAGTCAGCCAAGAATGCTCGAATTTCACCAGCCCCTACCCAAGGCCTAACATCCACTGCTGTTAAAACAACCCTGGTTAGTTATGAGAAGGACTCTGCAGAGCTGACAGGCACTATCTGGCAGCAACCTTTCCACAGAAGCTCTACAGTTCCAGTTCCCCATGCTGGACATGGCTTTTGCCAGCTGGGATTGCTGGATTCTAATCTGTTCTCATGAAGATTTTAATACCAATTTTTGCTTTACCACACACAGATTTTTAAAGAAAAATAATTAACCACTCTCAAAATCCAGACCCAAGCCACCAAATCAGTAACAGTAACATTTCACATATGAGAGAAACTTATCAGTGTTGCAGGATCATCACTGCTAAGAGGAATTGCACTGTGCACTCCACACCTTGGAGCAGCAGGCTCTGGATACCAACGGCTGCTTCCAGCTCACATTACCTGAACTGTGTGAAATTAAAAAATTCCAACTGCAGCTCTGATTCAGGATCTCTGGTAAACCTGCAGTTTATCTTAACAACTTCTATCTATGAATTCATCTCCTACTAAAACACACAGGTGTAGCTCAAACCAAACCTGAAACCCAGGGACTGCTTTTTGCTTACAATTTCCAGCTGTTCCTGGAAGTCTTCGCTCTCAATAACTTTAATCAGTGGCTTGAGTTTCTCTTTCAGCTTCTTGCCCTCCTTTGCTGGCAAGATAAACCTCAGCCTCATGTGAGCACGTTCAATCTGCATGGTCTCCTTCAGCTGCCTGATCACTTCCAGGGCCTGTTGGACAAGAAAAAGAGCACTTACACACCTGCTCAAAAACCAGCACCCAGATCCAAATCCCGAACCTTTTCCCCAGCTTCAGAGCCATCTCTCAGTGCTGGTCACTGCCACTCTGTTGCAGGGAGGCTGCTATCATGCTCTTTTGACAGATTAACAAGAAAAGACTTCTTGTTGTTTGTGATCACTTTGAACACTTAAAAACTGTCTGAAATAACATTAAATAATTATACTGCAAAACATCACAAACCCACGTGGCTCAGATGCAAGCCTGATATACCACCTCAATTAGCATAAGTAATAAACCTTTTATTTCCGTCCTAGGTGTATCACTGTTGGATTTTTTTATTTCTTTCTCCCTTCCCTGAATTCCTAGCAAACAAATTGCCCGAGTTTCAGGAGCTGCATCTCTCAGGCACTCAGCTGCCAGATGGCTGAGTAATCCCTCTGCGGGCCTCAGATCCCGGGGCTTTGCTGATCCCTCTGTGACTGAGACCTGAGCAATTCGCCCGGGTGATACCACCTGGGAGCAGGAGCTGATCCTGCAGGAAACTCACCTGCTGCTTGGTGCTCTTGGTGGGTTTGACCGAGTAGTGGATGTCCTTCATGGCCCTTTCGATGAGGATCACTGTGTAGGGCCGCTTTGTCTCGGGGTTCACGCACTTGTCAGCCACGATGGTGGCGATGTCTCTGAACATCTGCTCCAGCTGCGTGTGCCGCTCCTTGTCCGACACCTGCAGCTCCCCTTTGGCTAAAATCTGTAAAATAAAGAAATCACTTAATGAATGTCATGGGTTTGAAGAGTGGAAAGTCCAGTAACTTTGTTAAATTTGATACCTGCTTGAAAGGTTTGGTTAGACATGAAGTGCAGCAAACAATAACCAAATTAATAATGTGAATCATTACAACAGACAGCACTGGAAAGACTTCAAACAAAAAAGCTCACCACAGAAACACTAAATTGCAGCAAGAGAAGCACAGATTTCACAGAATCACAGAATGTCCTGAGCTGGAAAGGAACCCCAGGGATCACCCAGCCCAGCCCCTGGCCCTGCACAGACACCCCAACAACCCCACCCTGGGCATCCCTGGCAGCGCTGTCCCAACGCTCCTGGAGCTCTGGCAGCCTCGGGGCCGTGCCCATTCCCTGGGGAGCCTGGGCAGTGCCCAGCACCCTCTGGGGGAAGAACCTTTCCCTGATCTCCAGCCTGAGCCTCCCTGACACAGCTCCAGTCCCCTGGGTCCTGTCCCTGTCACAGGGAGCAGAGATTGGAGCCATCTCTCGGGAGGAGCTGCAGCCCCTGATGAGGTCTGACCTCAGTCTCCTCAGGCTGAACCAAGTGCCCTCAGCTGCTCCTCGTGTGGCCCCTCCAGGCCCTTTGCCTTCTTCATAGCTTTCTTTGGACTCTGACAGCTTTAGGTCTTTCTTATATTGAGGCACCCAAAACTGCCCCAGCACTGGAGGTGAGGCTGCCCCAGCCCAGAGCAGAGCAGGACAATCCCCTCCCTGGCCCAGCTGGTGATGCTGGGCCTGGTGCCCCCAGGACAGGAATGTCCCTCCTGGCTGCCAGGACACTGCTGACTCAAGAGATTTACTGAAATCTCATCACCCACAACAAGACCACAGTTCGTATCCCACCAATAAGGACTAAGAAATTAGATCTGTTATTAACACTTAAGTGAGCTCTCCAAAGTAATCAACTGTCCCCTTCCTTTCTCTGCATCCTTAAAAACTTACCTTACGTGAGGAACTCTTCAGTGCTGGCTGTGTCCAGAGACATCAGTACATGCAAGTTGTGTGTTAGGCAGAATTCTTTTCAGTCACATGCATACGCCATATTTAAAACTATAAAACAGAGCTACTGCTCCTTTTTACCCATTTCTTAACAAACAACTCTTTCACCTATAGCAGCATCCTACAAACATCCTTCACTACAAAGCAACCTAACTAAACCTTCTCACATCTTTTACAAAGCCAAGTGTGTGAAACCTACCATCTTACAGATTTCTGTTTGGTCATCTGTCCCAAATGCTTGAACCAGATCTTCCTTCTTTGCCACCTGGCCTTTGGAGACATTGACAAACACTGTGTGTGTCTGCAGGACCTCGTCGAGATCTTTCTCCCTAGAGATTGAGACAAGCGTAGAAAACTTAGAATAATGGTTTGAGTGGGAAGGGCCCTTAAAGCCCCTCCAGTGCCATCCCTGCCATGGCAGGGACACCTTCCACTGTCCCAGGCTGCTCCCAGCCCCAATGTCCAGCCTGGCCTTGGGCACTGCCAGGGATCCAGGGGCGGCCCCAGCTGCTCTGGGCACCCTGTGCCAGGGCCTGCCCACCCTCCCAGGGAACAATTCCTTCCCAATATCCCATCTATCCCCGTCCTCTGTCAGTTTGAAACCACCGCTCCTTGTCCTGTCCCTCAATCCCTTGTGCAAAGCCCCTCTCCAGCAAAGCAGCAATGCCAGGAGCACTGCTGTGTTCAGCGAGGACAAACAGCTCCCGCTGCCCGGGCTGAATCAGCACAGCTGGAACCTTCCACCGCCGAGGTGGCCCTGCGCAGGCACGGCCCGGGTGCTGCCGTTCTCGGCCCCGCGCCTCCTCCCGCGGCCAGATCCGGGCACCGCGCACCATCCCCGGCCCCACCGCCGAGTCCCGCACGGTCAGTGCCGACCCCGCACACCACACCGGCCCTTCCCTGTCCCCACACGGGGTCCCTGGGTACGGCCCCCTCACACGCGGATCTCCACACGGGCCCTTCCGCGGGCCCCACGCCGGGCCCGAGCCGCCTCCCCGCCGGCTCCCCGGGCACTCACGCTCCGCTGCGCCAGCCCATGACCTTGTTGCGGTAACAGGCGATCTCGAAGCGCTTCCCGGCGCGCCGTGCCCGCACCACGGCCACGTTGGTGAGGCGGATCTGGTTGGTGGGGGTGAAGATGGACATGGCGGCGGCCGCCCGCTCCGCCCCCGGCCCGGCAGTGAACGGCGGCCGCTCCGCGGCGGGCGGAAGGGGCGGGAGCGGCGCATGGCGGCGTGAGGGGAGCGCCGGGCGGCGGCGCGGTCAGTGCCGGGCGGGAGAGCCGGCCGGGGCCGGGGGGATGGCTGTGGGTGAGGGAGAGAACCGGGGTGGGGGGAACAGAATAACCGTGTCTGTGGGGTAAGAGCTGTAGTAACTGTGTGCGTGGGGGTAATAACCGTGAGGGGGGTACAATAACCGCGTTTGTGGCATAATAAGTGTGTGTATGGGCTAATAACCGTGAAGGGAGGGTATAATAACCGTGTGTGTGGGGGGTTTTAACTGTGAGAGGGTGCTGTGGAGGGAGATGAGGGTAACGACCAGGGGAGTATTTATTAACCATGAGGGGTATTGGGGTGTAGTAACTCGGAGGGAGGAAAGGAGTGTTTAATAATTGTGAGGGGGGGGGGGATAATAACCGTGAGAGGCGGGGAAAGGGGGGTAATAACCGTGAGGGGTCTTTGGGGGAGAGAGGGGCATTAACCGTGAGAGGAGGAAGAACCACGAGGGTGGGGGGGGGTGTGTGTTTGTGGGGGTGATAACCACAAGGGAGGGTGTGCAGTTGTGTACGGGGATAATAGTGAGTGTGTGCGTGTGTGTTTTGGAGCTAAAATGCTCTTGAATATATATAGCATCTACCGCATTTGAGGAAATTGTGTAGAGGTGAAGGGAATCCCTATAACCGGTGTGGGCAAAACTGGGAACACTGGGCAAGTGCTCTTGGCTCTTCTCTTTTGTGAGTCTCAGTGTTGCTGCTGGAGGGGTGAAGGGCATCCCCTTAAGCCTTTGATCTGGTATCCTGAGTAACAGCCAGCACGAGTTTCCAGCCTCCTGGAAATACTTGGATTCTGTGCTCCCGACTGATATCTGCAAAAACAAGATCCAAGCTGCAGATGACAGTAGGAGGGTGTCAGCTGTATTCCTCAGTCAATAAGTATCACAAACCAGCCTTTTTGGAGTGCCTGAATATTCCATATGAAATAGATATTCCCAGACACCACGCAGGTGCACTCCTGGCTGTACCCTGGCATTCTGTGCCCTGAATGTTCTGAACCAACCTGAAATGTCTCAGTTGCTCCAAATCAAACTTCACTTGCATCATGGAATTCTGTGAAAGTGTTTCCAATTGAATCCATGTTTCAGTCTGCCCTTGAAACTCTGTTTGTAATCAGTGTGACATCTAAGCAGGGGTTGTGTTCAGCAGAAAGTTCTGTGCAGGTGATTTCCCCCTTGGACAGAGAGCTGCATTTGTTGGATTTGAGTAAAGCTAGAGGCCAGTACGATCCAGTGGATGTTTCACAAGGACTTTTTTCCTTTCAGGCACTTGGACAGCACAAGTATTTTCTAATTTCCCTTGTAACAGAGCTGCCCTATCAAGGAAAAACCCAGAGTTTCCCTCTGAGGGTATGGAATGTTAGCGTGGAGCTCAGCTGACACACCTGAACAGGTGAAGGCTTCTTGATTCAACTTTAATGTGTTGTCTTTAGCCAAAAGCTGTTTTCTGCAAAGCCTGGGCAATAGCTGATGACGTGAGGCTATGGGTACTGTGTGATTATTTTGTGTATTCACACTGTAGGAATCTGCGACATTCCAGATTTAGACGTCTCGATGGATACGTGGAGCTACTTCCATACTTGCCTGGTGTCCATATGGCTGCACAGATTTTACATCTATTCTGCTGTTGCTTTTGGGATCAGCCTTTGGATTGTTGTTCAGTTCACCACCACCAGAACCAAAAGGAAGGTAACTGAGCCTGTCAGCGCTTTTCTCTGAGAAGACCCCAAAAACCTGGGTGGAAGTGAGTAGTTACTGGGTAAAGGCACCGAGGGTGCTGCAAATCCCAAGTGCAGTTTAGGTATCTGGTTATGCTCCTCAGCCTGGATTGTTTGTGTCTGTGGGTCACTAAATGCCCTCAATGCTCTGACGTTGGGGCAGAGCTCAGCAGGACACTCCTCTCACTGGGAGAATGTGTCCCCCTGGGTTGCTCTGTCACTCCAGATAAGCCCCTCTGCTTGTGCCCTGTGTTTGCACCTTCCCGTTTTCATGATGCTACTGATAGGGTTGGGCTGGTTTTAGGATGGAGGGGATTAGGCCATTCAGGACTTGAAAACCTCCTTGTGCAGGTGGGTGAAGATCTGCTGCAGGAGTTGGGAGGTTCAGCTGCATCCTGGTATCTCCCAGACAAGTGTGTGTCTCCTGGGCTAGGTCAGGAAAACAGGTCCTGGTATGCTTGGGTGTGAGAGGTACCAAAACGCTTTGACTGTTGCTGAGAGTGGCTCCAGGATTTGAATTTTAAATGCTCTTGGTTTGAAATCCCTTGGAAAAGGGACTGATGTGACACAGCTCTTGTTTCATAGGGTGAGAAATCCCACGGGAATCCCGCTTCCTCCGAGGGAACAGCAGACAAACTGGGGAATGGATGTGCCCTTCCTCAGCCACAGGAGGTCCATGTTGCTGGAGTGAAGATTTTCTATGGCTCTCAGACTGGCACAGCAAAGGTATCTGTACTTTTATTGCACATCTGTGGAATTGCTTTGAAATGCTGTTGGGATCCAAGAACCTTGCTTGCCTTAGAACACTGCCCTGGCTGCAGATCTGGGGGTTCATCAGCACATTCATTAGCTTGTTACAATCATTGCCCAACGTGCAAGACAAGTGAAAATTAAATAAAAATAACAGTTTTTCTCCTCCCTTTAAGCAAGGCATGCAGTAGAGATTGATTATAAAGCTAAAAGTTCATTCTTGCACTATAATCTTCATTTTCTAGCAGGTCTTCATAGAGAGAAGTGCTGGCTTTGGTGCTTTCTCAAGGAGAAATGTAATTTGTGTGTGTAACGGTGATCAGTCATTATAATGTTGTAACTCTCAGCCAGTGTACTCCATTTTTGTTTGAATGTGAGGAATTGCAGTGCCAGTGTCCAGGTCTCCTGTGTCATTATTCTTCCTGGGCTGGAAGAAGTCTTGTGGCTGAGCACAGCAGGGGTTGAAGTAATTGATAACTTCCTATGTTTCTTTGTTCAGAGATTTGCCAAAGCTCTGGCTGAAGCTGTTACTTCCCTTAATTTGCCTGTGGAAGTCATTAACATGGGAGACTACGATCCAGAAGATGGTTTATCAGAGGAGGTGGGTATGGCATAACCATCAGTAAGAAGTACAAGTTTTTCCCGGGGTTGTTGAGGCTGTTTCCCTCTTGTATTTCTGTTCTGTAATCCCCCAAAGCTCTGTGTTGAAAATTGCTTCCCTGTTACATATGCATTTTCGGCCCTCAGCAGAAAATACCTAAATCTTTAAAATTTCCAAGCACCAGTAGGACATTTTGCTGTGACAGTGACTCTGTGTGAGCCAGTTCTGTAACTCAGGGGTGAGCTGGGTGAGAGTGGCTGCACCAGGTACACCTGGGCAGGGTTCAGAACTAGAACAGGAATGTGGGGATGCTGCTGTAGCCTTCAGAGGCTTTTAAGTTAGAATCTCCTTGTGAGCTCTATTTATGTGGAGTAGTCCTTGGTGGGTTTTCCTTCTATGAATATTGATAGTTGCTACTTGAGAGTTTTAATCAACCCTAACAAAAGGTTTTGGTGGGAATTGTGTGCTGGAAATTCCGTAGGGTTTCAGTATGAATTGTCAGTGTTTGATACTGCCCCTAACAAGCCCGTAAATGTGAGGTTGAGGAGTTTGAAGTATTTATCCATGGGACACTTTCCTGCTGAAGGAGTCGGGTCAGGAAGCTGCTGGTTGGGCTGGATGTCCAGTTCTGCTCTGCCACTGCATCCCTGTTCAGCTTGACCTCTTTCTGTTAATTTAAGGTGCTGTTGTTCAGCACCCTTGGGATTGTCAGCTGCACTGTCCCACCCCAAGAGGAGACAGCCTTGTTTTTTGACTTCTCCCAGCTGCCTGGGTGTTGTAACTCTTTGCTTGAAAAGAAAGTTCTGGAAAATGCAGTGTTTTTTTTTTTCTCTGTCCTCTGTGTGTGACCAGACAAGCAGCAGGAACATCTGTGTGTTCCTGGTGGCCACCTACACCGAGGGGCAGCCCCCAGAGAGCGCAGCCTGGTTCTGCAAGTGGCTGGAAGAGGCAGCCAATGATTTCCGTGTTGGGAAGAGCTTCCTGCAGGGCCTGAGATACGCCGTGTTTGGGCTGGGAAACTCGGCCTACGTGGATCACTACAACACGGTGAGTGTCCCCCGAGCTCCCTGTGTGCCTTCTGCTCCTCTGAGAGCCTCAGCTGCATGAAATGCTTCAAATCTGAGTGATGCTGGTGTTCTGTGTGGGAATTGCAGCTCTTGTGCTGACTGGGTGAGGGACTGGCTTTAGGGCATGGGCAGAATTCCAGAGCCACTGAGCTTGGGAAAAACCTCCAAGATCATTGAATCCACCCTGTGCCTGATGCCCATCTTGTCCCCAGCCCAGAGCTCTGAGTGCCACCTCCAGCCCTTCCTTGGGTACCTCCAGGCATAGGGACTCCAAACCTCCCTGGGCAGCCCCTGCCAAGGCCTGAGCACCCTTTCCATGGGGAAATTCCTGCTGCTGCTGCCCACCCTGAGCCTCCCCTGGCCCAGCCTGAGGCCGTTCCCTCTCCTCCTGGCCCTGTTCCCTGGGAGCAGAGCCCGACCCCCCCGGCTGCCCCCTCCTGTCAGGGACTTGTGCAGAGCCACAAGGTCCCCCCTGAGCCTCCTTTGCTCCAGCCTGAGCCCCTTTCCAGCTCCCTCAGCCGCTCCTGGGGCTCCAGCCCCTTCCCAGCTCCGTTCCCTGCCCTGGACACGCTCCAGCCTCTCAATGTCTTTCTTGGAGTGAGAGGTGCAAAACTGTCCCCAGGACTGAGGTGCCTCAGCAGTGCCCAGTGCAGAGGGACAGTCCCTGCCCTGGTCCTGCTGCCACACCATTGCTGGTACAAGCCAGTGCCACTGGCCTTGGCCACACGGGCACTTCAGCTTTGAAGCAGTTGGGTTTTAGATGGGAATGAGTCCTACAGGCACTGGAAGGTGTAGTAACACATTTGGTAAATCCTTACTGAGTTCATTTCCCAGCTTTGAAAGCTTTCTGCAATCACCTGAGGGCACAGCACTGTCAGCTCTTGCTCTTGCTGCCTTTTAAACCTGACTCCTTTTTCTGATGTGGGTTTTAGCTTTATTCCCTGATGGGAGCTGTGACCGTGTCTCTGCCTGGCCATTGGCCTCATCTCACACAAAAATGCCGTCCCTTGTCAGCAGGCTGTGTTGGGGCTGGGGCTGTGTGTTGCACATGTGACCATTCTGACCAGCAGGCACCACCACCAGAGCCCATCCCTTCGCACAGGGATGGCAGAGGGATTTTCCAATGGAGTCTCAGGGGTGTGGTGGTGTTCAGGCTGCCCTGTGTCTGTGCTGAACCAGCACCTGCGAGGGACTCCCCAGCTCCCTGCCCTGCAGTGCCATGCAGCTCACTAGCTCTAATCCCAGGGCTGATCCTTGCTTTTCTGGTTTTCTGCTTGAACCTGGCCTTGGTTTAATTTCCTTTCCAACCCTTCCTGCTGCCCTAGGTGGGAAGGAGGATGGACAGGTGGCTGTGGATGCTCAGTGCCAGCAGGATCATGACTCGAGCCGAAGGGGACTGCAATGTGGCCCAGAGCAAGCACGGCAGCATCGAGGCTGACTTTGAGGCCTGGAAAGCCAAATTCCTCACTCTGCTCCAGGCGCTCTGCAAAGGGGAGAAAAAGCCCTGCAGTGGGAAGTGCAAGAAGGGGAAGTGCAAATCTTCAGGGAAGCAGAGCAAGGAAAGCTCGGATCATGAGCATGGGACTTCGGAACATGAGAATACTGAGGTACAGCCAAAATCCATGAGGTCTTGTTTTATTTGGAGCACTGTTTGACTTCTCCCCTTCCTCCTGCAGTTCAGTGGGCTGCTGTGGGAGCCTGATACATGTTCTGGAGCAGGGGAGAAGAGGGGTGAGAGCCCATGGCAATAACAAGTAGAATGAGCCATCCAGAAGAAGGACCAAAGGATTAGTGATGGATCCAGGCCGCATGAGGGAGTCCTGCTCCTGGCTGGGGGGAGGTGACACATGCTCCAGGGAGCCAGTCTGGGTTCTCAGCAGAGCCTTTGCCTTGTCCCAAGGCCAAGGGGGCCGTGTAGTTCCCTGAGAGTCATTAATCTGCTTCACTTCACCCTGGTGAAGCTCAGCTGCTCTGTCTGCATCCCAAGGTTTTCCAAAGGCAGCTGGGGAGTGTTAGCAGAGCAAGCCCTGGCTGTCCTTTGTGTGTGTCTGCCTGTAATCATTTCTCTCTTCTGGAGTGTTTATTGACTGCAGATTTGGACTAAGAAATCCTCTCTATTGCTCTCCAGTGCAAGACCCAGAGCTGCAATGGCACTTTAATCCTCCCTCGAGCCATTTACTGTGGGTTGGAAGTTATTGCTGGGTTGAGTTTTGTAGGAAAGTAAGTGGTTCTTCTGGCTGGGTTTGGGAGTGCTGGCTGCTGCAGAGGCAGGAGGAATAAATCTTGCTGTCAGCAAGGCTCTTGGAGGGTTTAAAGGGGTTCAGGGTTCCATAGCCATCCTACAGGGTTTTGGTAGGCTATTCCTTGTTTTCAGTGGTCTTTACTGATGAGGAGAGCTGATTTCACTGGTTAGCTTAGATGAAGGTCGTATGCTTAAGAGCCAGATCAATTCTTAACTTTTTTCCTCTGCTCTGTCCCACAGGCAGAGGAATTGTTTGAAACCAGTAGTGAGGAGGAAGCTGGAGGCACAGATTCTGTCGTCGATGTTGAAGATCTTGGCAATATCATGGGTCACATGAAGAAAGCAAAGGTACTGCTGTTAGAGGGGATGTGGAATGGTCAGGTCTTGGTCACTGAGCAGGTGGATTGATTAAAATGTTACTGGCTGGATTTGGATCTGTAGGGTTTGGTTAGAGGGAGAGTAAAATATGAACTATGGAAGAAGCTGTCCCAAAAAAGAACATCTTTGGAGGTGTGTTGGGTGTAGTCACAGACTGACTCTGACTTGCTCACCAAGCAAATGCTGCCGTGGTAATCTGTGATTTCCAGTCTGAGGGAAGATTTGTTTGCAGAGCTAACACTGGCTCTGGCTGTAAATCTCTGCCACGGAGATTCCCAGCCCAGTGCCTAAACACAGGTCCTGCTCCTGTACTGCCTGTGGGATGTCACTGAAGTGCAGGTGTGTCAGGACAGGGGACAAAGCTGCAGGTGCTGCAGGAGCACCCAGCTGCCAGAGCACCTTTGCCTTGCTCACTGCTGCCCTGGGGTGAGGTGCTGTGCTTCAGACACAGGGCCTGTCCCACAGCCCCAGTTCCTGCTCCGTCCCAGGCTGTTGCTGGCTCTGTTCTCAGTGGCGCTGGTGGTGTCCCTTTCCTGCAGCTGGGATGTGTCACACTCACCTCTGCTTTGCACACACAAAGGAGCAGGGACAGGGAGTAGCTGCAGGGCCTTGCTGCGCTCCCCGCTCGTTGCTGGCCGAGCAGTTGTTGGTCAGGGTGGGGAGGGGTGGTCTGTGATGTGCTCTCAGCCCATCTGCTGACCCTCTTCCCTCAGTGACCTTTGCAGGGTGCTGCCATTCTTTGTGCAGCCTTAAGCTGCTGTCCAAGCCCTTCTCACCAGACTGACTTCTCTGTAGTTACTCCGCCCTTCCCGTGGGTGCCTCTGCACTGTGGGCTTCTTGCAGATCTTTCCCAAAATGGGGCCCTATTAGTTGCCTCGGCCATGAGTTTCTGGAGCATAACAGAGAAGGGAGAAGTTGCTGCCAGAGTCAGCTGGAGCTTTTTACAGATTGGTTACTAGGTTTAAGTATTGGTTTAGATTGAGATATGGAAGAAATTCTTCCCTGGGAGGGTGGGCAGGCCCTGGCCCAGGGTGCCCAGAGCAGCTGGGGCTGCCCCTGGATCCCTGGCAGTGCCCAAGGCCAGGCTGGACACTGGGGCTTGGAGCAGCCTGGGACAGTGGGAGGTGTCCTTGCCCCTGGCAGGGGTGTGGAATGAGATGATCTCTGAGGTCCCTTCCGATGCCAGCTGCTCTATGACCCTATGGAAATGTAACAGTGTCCTCAGTGGGCTGAGCTGAGCTGGCACTGCTGGGCCACCTGAGGCCAGGCTCACAGGAGGATGTGTGCTCGGAGGGCAGGAGCTTACAAGGGGAGCCCGGGGATCTCTGTTCCCCACCTTGGGGAGGGGAAGGAGGTAAATCAAGCACTTGCTGTTGTTTGCAACCAGCTCTGTGAGGAGAGGAGCCCCGGCGATGGGGCAAGAGCGGCTGCGGTGGACAGAGGGCTCTGTCCCGGAGCCGGTAGGGGCCTGTGGCTGCAGCTCGTGAGGAAGGGCGGGGGAGCCTTGTGCCTTCCCTTCGGAGGGAGAAGGGACCGCAGTTCCTCACGGAACATGTCGTTCCTGTCTCCTCTCTCCTGCGCTCGCCACTAGAGGTCAGCGGCCAAAAGGGAACCGTGTGTGCTGCGGCCGCTGCTCCGGGGCGGTGCTTGGGCCCTGCCAAAGCTCTGTGAAGAACTGGGCATCGGGCTTTCACTGACCGCCAGAATACAGCAACGCCATGATCGAGGAGCAGTGTAATCCAGGAAAACCACACACCATAGTCCACTTTACAAACACAAAGCGAGCACAGCAATAAAATACGTCCTGCCGTTCACTGGAAGAAGTCAGTGCTGAGGTCAGCGTGATGTGGGTTACAGACAGACAGGGAAAGTTCTCTGCTGTCTGTGCCTTTGGCTGGGGCAAGATCCAAACTCCTTTCTCCTCAGCCTCCCTGTTGCTCTGCTGGAGCAGGGAGAGGTGTTGGATGTGCTTTGTTCTGCAGTGACTGTGTCTCTGTGCAGATCAGATTCCTGTGGCTGTGACCCAAGTGCCACCCCTGATCAGAGGGGCAGCTGCTGTCTGAGCACAGACCCTCACCTAGAGCTGGAACCTGCAGGTGTTGATCCTTTGAGCCTTTTCCTGCAGGAGCTGGCAGAGTTGTTCAGCTGTGAGAGCTGAATGCTGCCCTCCTGCAAAGGATTAAATCCTGAGAGGGGCAGGTGTTGGTGTGGGCCTGAGAGCTCATTCTGAGTGTGCATAAGTGCACCCCTGTTGAAGTTCCATCCCCTTTCTAGGCTCCGAGTCTGTGCACTGAGAGGTTTCCTGTGCCAGGTGGATCGTTCTCCCTTTGGCCATTTTAGCCATTTTGCCTCTCATGAAATGCTGAACTGTGTAAAATGAGTGTGACACTGTTGTTTCACCCTGAGGTGACCTGTTGTCCTGCAGGGATCCTTGCCCACACAGCCAAGTGCTCTGGGCTTTGGGATCTGAACTGGTCACACACAGGTGAGCAAGTCTGAGAGAAACTTGTGTATCTTCAGGGTTATATCACAGACAGTTCTTCCTGCTCAGAGTTCCTTGGGTTTGGAATGTGCCTGACACTTTCCAGCAGCAGTTCTGTGGGTGTCAGTGTTGAGTGTTCACCCCTCTGCCTATGGGGTGTAGAACAGCAAGTTCTGCCTTGTGCATTATAGTTAATTTGGAATGGATTTGGGTCCAGCTTTCATCTCTTCTGCATGAATTGCCTCTTGTGCAATTCACTAGCAGGTAAGACAGCTGTGCAGGCACAGAGAGTCAGAATTCCTTACTGTCCTGCCTTTTCTGGGATGGCAGAGTGAGGCTGTGGAGGTGAGGTGATCTAAGCAATGCTTGCTCACATCTCTGCAGGTGGTCTTAATTTAATTTTGCATCTGTCTTTTGTTGTTTGCATTGATGGAAATCAAGGCTGAGCTTTGTTTTACAGCTTTCTCCCCCATGTTCTGCAGGTTCAGTCAAAGGGCTTGAAGCAGGTACTGGATTCTTGCATCACTTGGACCAGGCAGATGGATTCAGGAGTTCCAAGGGAATGCCAGAACCTCTCTACCTGGTTGAGTTACAGCTATTACAGACTCTGAGTTAGAGAAGAGATGGATTTTTAAAGGGCTGATGGTGCCTTCTGCACACTGAGCCCAAATTGACACAAGGTTGGGTATATAGTGGTAGTATATTCAAATTTATTACCTGGTGCCTGATACAGCAGCAATTTCCACGAGTTTACCAGATCCCATCATATGTGCTGATGGTTTTTAGTGCATTTAAGCACTAGGTAGACTTTGGAGCTTTGCAGTTGTGGCACACTTTGCCTCTCCTCCAGAGTTCCTCCCCGATGTGGATTTATCAGGGAAAGTGGACTCTGATGGTGTTTGAGGCCTGCAAGGTGCCATTAATGACAGGGACAGTGGTTCTTGGTGTGGGTTATCTCTCCCAGCTGGGAGATCAGCTGAGAGGACAGATCAATCTACACCCATTCCCCGGGAACGGAATCACTTTATTAACCTTCATATTTATAAACTTCAGGCATGAGTAACAGCAATAATAATATCCTGATTCCCTATTTTGATGGATTTGCAAGCAATCAAATGAGCATATTTTGTTGACACAACTTTGAGATTAGTGCTCACGTTTCCTAAAACAAGCAGTGGGAGGATGCTGACAGGCTCATTTGCAATGTAAAGAGAGAGGGGCATGATTGGAACACACCAAGGAACCAAAGCCTACCCCAGGGTGTGTTCAGTGAGTTTGTGTCCCTCTGTATCCATCTGCTGCACGGGAGCTTTCCTGTCCCCTTTGCCACTGTAAATCCCTGGAAAGTCACCCTGTGTTAGCCATTTGTAAATCCCACCCCTTCCAACATTTCCTGGGAACCCTTGGAGTCTGGGGCTGCTGTGGAAGCCCAAACCTTGCAGCCCGGGGTGAAGAAACTCTTAAGGAAGCTGAGTTGGGTTGGAGTGGGGCAGTGGGCAATGAGGTATTTCAGGCCTAAGCCTTACAGACCAAGGGTCATGTGCAACTTTGTGCTACAGGTAGAAACTGTTTGAAGGAGGAGAGAATAGTCACTGATATTTTAACCAAATGGAATAAAATTTGTGTACGTAACTGTCAGTTAAAACTGATATGGACAGCCCCAAAAACTTCAGCTTTTAATGGGTGAAGGATTCCTTCATGAAAAACATGCCCTTACCTGCAGCAGCTGTTTCAGGGCTGGATTCCAACCTGTGGTACTCTGGCTCAGAATTCAATGTGTGCCTACGTTTTAAAATGAGCTTTAAGAAAAATAATTTAACTTCTTGGGGACTACTTCTATCATTAAGAGCAGGATTTGCCACAGGGACACTTCACCCTTCTCCTTTCCTGGGTTCAAATCTTTTTTTTCCAAACCCTGGCTAATGGAAAGGATTACAATTGCTAAATAAAATTACGAGAGATCTTGAGGCTTTTTCTGAGTAAGGCTTGTGAGTGATAAAAGAGGAAAAAAAAGCCCCAAAAATAATTTTAATGTAACCTTTGGCTGGACATTCAGTCTCTGACATGTGGTGTGGCAGTGGCTTCCTTGGTAAAGGCATTTGAGAGCTCTGAGTGTTTATTTGCAGCGTTTTCCTGACCACATCCTTTGGTGGAGATGGTCAGGACTGACCCTGAAGCAGCGCAGCCCTCCTGCTCACCATTTCTCACCAGCTTTCTGTTCCATTTCTCAGGTGGTTTGTTTTTTATTTTCCTGTGCATTTTTAAAGTTTCCTGCCTGTCTAATGACAGAGTTGGGCAGAATTCCCCAAATTCTACAGATCAATGCAACAGAACCCCTCTGCTCTGGAGCCAGGCTGGGAGAGCTGGGGGTGCTCACCTGGAGAGGAGAAGGCTCCAGGGAGAGCTCAGAGCCCCTTGCAGGGCCTGAAGGGGCTCCAGGAGAGCTGGAGAGGGACTGGGGACAAGGGCTGGAGGGACAGGACACAGGGAATGGCTTCCCAGTGCCAGAGGGCAGGGCTGGATGGGATCTTGGGAAGGAATTGTTCCCTGGCAGGGTGGGCAGGCCCTGGCACAGGGTGCCCAGAGCAGCTGGGGCCGCCCCTGGATCCCTGGCAGTGCCCAAGGCCAGGCTGGACATTGGGGCTGGGAGCAGCCTGGGACAGTGGGAGGTGTCCCTGCCCATGGCAAGGGTGGCACTGGATGGGCTTGAAGGTTCCCTTTCAGCCCAAACCATTCTGGGATTCTGTGTTATTTTGAACACTTGAAAAATTGCTGTTGAAATGAAATGTTCTTTAGTCCTGAACTCCAAGGAAAACAAAGAAATGGAATGGAGAAGTCTTTACAGAGCCATTTAAAAAAGAATTTGCAAAGGATGGCAAGAGTGTGGAAGGATGTGTGCTTCCTGCTCTGTGTGAGAGAGTGGAAGAGACTCAATGGAAAATCTTACTGGTTTGAACTGGGGCATTTGGGAAACTTGTTAAACTGTGTTAACTTGGCTTCAGTTGGGATTTTTGAAGCACAGAAGAAAGAAATGTGAAAATATGGCTCAGTTTTCAAGTATAAGCAGCCTCTTCTGGGTGGACACAGACAGAGTGTTAGTTTTGACTCCTTTGGCTCCTTTGAAAATCAATCTTCCTGCCTTGTCCAAGGAGGTCTCCCAAATCAGACAAACCCTGGCAGGGCCCCTCAGCAGTGTGTGAGTTGGAGCTGTGCTTCAGCAGCACCTTGTAAAAGCTGCCCTACAGCAGAGCAGCTGCTGCAGCTCAGCACAACACTCTGCACCCCCTCTGCAGCCCTGCAGATGGATTGGAAAGTTGTGTCCTGGGAGGTTTTTGTCCTCGAGGACTTGGGCTGATGTTGAACCTCCCAGAAGATGACGTTGGTGGGATCATGTTTCCCTCTGCATCTCACAGAAGACGCACGGTGCCCTTTCAGGCTGATTCACTTGGATGGCAGCAGAAGCTCCTGTCACTGCTTGTCTGCAGGACTTTGGGATGTAAAATGCTGCTGTAAATGTCCAAAAATCTCAGCACTGGCTTTTCAGACAAAGGGAAATGGAAAATTCCCCCTGTGAGGGTGGAGCTGCAGGTGTGTTTTCCTTCGTTTAGGTGGGAGCTGGGAGCTGCTGCCTCAGGGTAACAGCAGGGACCTTCTGTTATCCTACAGCACAGGGAGGGAGATGGGCTTCCACCTCCTTATTTAAAGCTCACAGGGGTTTCTCCTTCAGGAGAGAAAAGTCCTGCTTCTGAAGTTGGGGGTTCTTTGGTTTTTTTTGGTATCAGTCACAACTTCTCAGGGACTTTCCCCATTTTGAAGGGAGTCTACAAGGAAGATGGAGAGGGCTGGAGGGACAGGACCCAGGGAATGGCTTCCCAGTGCCAGAGGGCAGGGCTGGATGGGATCTTGGGAAGGAATTCTTCCCTGGGAGGGTGGGCAGGCCCTGGCACAGGGTGCCCAGAGCAGCTGGGGCTGCCCCTGGATCCCTGGCAGTGGCCAAGGCCAGGCTGGACATTGGGGCTGGGAGCAGCCTGGGACAGTGGGAGGTGTCCCTGCCCATGGCAGGGGTGGCACTGGATGGGCTTTAAGGCCTCTCCCAATTCAATCCATTCCATGATTCTGTGACTTTGGGGCCACTTTTTGAGAGCACCTGCCCCAATTTTTCCTTCTGCCCCAGCCAGCTGATGTTTCAGTCATGGCCAGGTACTGCATTGCCCGTTCCCATCTCAGCTGTGCTGCTCTCAGCTCGTTGTGCTTCACTGGGCACTGCTGGGGTGGGTGTGTAGCCTGTGATTATGTAGACTCTGGCAGCTGTTTCTAATAAGATTCTCTGTCTGTTGGGCTGTTTGCAGGTTCACAGCTCGCTCACTCTGAGCTCCCAGTTCTCCTCTCTGCTGCAGGAGCTCCAGGCTGTCTCTGCTGGTGACTGACAGCAGCGAGGGCCAGGGTGCTGTGGGATTGACAGGGTGTTCATCCGTGGGCTGAGCAAATTGCAGCTCTGTCTCTGTGTGCCACAGCTGAATTGTGACAGCCACAGCTGAATTGTGACAGCCACAGCTCTGTTGCTGCAGCAGGACAGTCCCCACATGCACCCTCTGCTCCTCTGCTTGTGTTCAGGGGTGTCATTGTGGACTGGGCTCCCCGTCACCTTCTTCTCCGTGTGTTTTAGCCTGACAGGAAGGTTGTTTTGTCAGGAAAGGAGTGCCATTCCTGTGGGCAGCCTGGTGTCCCGTCAACTTCCCAAATCCCCACGGGTTCCTGCCAGTGGTGCCCCTGCCAGATGAGCTGAGCGAGGGGAGGAGCTGTCAGCACTGCTGGCTGTCCTGCTGCCCCTGGAGCATTGCTTCCAGAGCTCTGCTCCGTGACCTTTAACTCTCCATTCATGTAATTCATGAACTTCAACAGTTCATTCCCCAGCCCCTGGGGAAGTGTTGCTAATTCTTCTTGCTGCCAGGCAGCTTTTCCTGACAGCCTGGCCAGTGTTGCCCTCAGGGCTGTTCTGTTAGTGCTGGCTCCAGCCCTGGTGTGTTCTTGTTTGCTTAGTGCTTGTGCCTTTTATTTGGGAAAAGATCCTGGAGCCTGTAGATGGATGAGGCTGTAAATCTTGGCAAGGCCAGGGGTTCCCTTTCTCTGACCACTGGGAGGTTAACCACGGAAGAAGTTGAGTCATAATTGGGTGTAAATTTTTTTCTGACAGTAAAAGCTTTTGGGGGAGCTTTTTTCCCCTGCCATGGCACATTGGTAAATAGAGCCATGAGGCTAAAAGTGCTAAATTAAGTTAATTTAGGGAATCATAGAATGATTTGTGTTCGAAGGGACCTTAAAGCTCATCTTGTTCGTGGGCAAGGACACCTTCCCTGTCCCAGGCTGCTCCAAGCCCCCTCCAGCCTGGCCTTGGGCACTTCCAGGGATGCAGCCACAGCTTCTCTGGGCACCCTGGGCCAGGGCCTCCCCACCCTCACAGGGAAGGATTTCTCCTTAATATCCAACCTTAATTTCCCCTCTGTCAGTTTGAACCTGTTATTCCTTGTCCTGTCCCTCCAGTTCCTGAGGCAGGGTCCCTCTCTGCCTTCCCTGGTCCCTCCAGACCCTGGAAGGTGCTGTGAGGTCTCCACACAACCTCCTCTTTCCCAGGCTGCACAGCCCCAGCTCTCCCAGCCTTTGTGTGGAGTTCTGGTGCCTTTTTTATTTTTCTCCCCCTGCACGATCAGTTTGAAGAGTGTTTGATGGATCAGGTGGGAAACACAGGGAGGTATCGGCCACCTGGACATCCTGGAGAGAGCACTTTGGAGAGGAGGACAAGTGGCAGTGGCACATCCTGGTGGTGACCTTTGGGGTGGCTGTGGCTGAGTTTGGAAGGCAGGTTTGGAGGAAGCCCTTTGAAACACTGGCACTGGGATTTGTCCTGGGGCAGGGAATGCTGAGGCCCTCACTTGTGTCAGGGGCTCTTGGTCCATGGAAGTTGTGTTTTCCTTGCCTTGGGAATGTGCTGCCTCTGCTTGTTGTTTTGCCTGTGTGAGAGAGAAAGGGAAGGGATTCCTTTTCCCTTCAGCTGCAGAGCAGGGGATCAAACCTGAGGTTCAGCTGCCTTTTTTCAGAACCAAACCCCTCCGGCCTGCAGTGGAGCTGTGCTGAGCCTTCCAAGGAATTGGGGTGTATCCAGAGGTTTTCCTCATTTCTGGGCTCACTCCTTTGTGAGCTGCAGGTCCAGTTTTTGGCAGTGAAGTATTTCAAGGCCCTGAAAAGCTGGCTCTTGTCACTGCTTGCTTGATTTGCTATGGAAAGACAGTGATTTGCCTTGGATTTACTGCAGGGCTTTCTGCTAAATCACCACAACTGGAGACGTTTGCTCTGTGTAAAGTTAACTTTGTTCTCTCCTCACCAACCCTAAATAACAGATTTGAAAGGTTTATTAAGCAAATAAGTAAAAATCCCTGTGCAATGAATGCCATTTCCCACCAGGAGTGCGTGAAGCCAATCCCCTGCCGAAGTGAACAGGTCGGGGATTGCAGGGCAGGGAGAAACAAAGCATTGTTTTGTTTAAGGCTCTCACATCAGGATGTGGGCAGGGAAAATTATGATCCTCTCAGTGAAGGGAAAATGATCATCGAACTGTATTTGTGCCCTGCCAGGATGGAATTGGGATGTTGTTCCATTCAGGTGCTGCAGTGGCGGTGAGGTAGAAAGGCAAATACTCTCCATGCAGAAGGACTTGTCTGTGTTTGAAGGCTCTCTTGGATGGGGTGTCTCATTTAGAATTAGATCAAAGGCTGCATTTTTAATATTAGGATGTCCTCCATAATGGAGATTTAGTTCTTCTGGGAGGATTGACCTGGCCTGAGCTGGTAGAGCACAGGCCAGGAGGTGTCCACGCTGAAATCCTGCTTAGGACTTTGAGGGGCTCCAAGTCACAGGATCAGGGAGTGATTTGGGTGGGAAGGGACCCTAAAGCTCCTCCAGTTCCACTCCCCTGCCATGGGCAGGGCCACCATCCTCTGGCCCAGGTCTCAGTCTGTGCTAAGGCCTGGTTCTGGGTTAAGTGATGGCTTGTGGCAGAGCAAACTCTTTATTTAACACTTGGAAGATGAAGACTTCATCTGTTATCTCCTTCCTTCCTTATGCATGAAGCTTTCCCAGCAATATTAATATTTTACTGTTGAAGAGTCTTGTTGATAAATTAAGATCAAGGCTCAAGAAATGAGCTTTAAAACCCACTAAATGGCAATTAATTATTAGATGTAGGCTTCCAGGGGAGTTTTGATGTGTTACAGAAATCAATGAAGTCCTGCCTAGAAGCTCAGGAAGCTGAGTGGAAGGAAGTGCAGGATGGATACAGCTTTCTCCTTCAGAAAGGACCATGTTGTGGTACTGCTTGTTGAAAAATACATTTCTGAACAACATCCCTGAGACTGTGAGCACAATTTGATCCAAAATGAGTAGGGACAGTAATAATGTGTCCCTAAATGTTTCACTCTCCTATTTCCTTCTCAGATGTTTATTAGGAGCTCTCTTTTGCCCTTGAACCTCTGTGTGTGTGGGTTTTAATATTGAAATTCATTTTTCTTTGGAGGCACCTTTCATTCTCTGAAGTGTTGCTCAGGTGCAGAAGCAGTCTGTTTGCATGCAGGAGCAGCCAGATTCCTCTCCCTGTTTGTGATGAGCAGTTTGGCAAGTCAGGAGCACTGGTTTCCTTAGTGATGCTGACAGTTGGTGGGGAGACTCAAACTGGAGGCATTTCCATTATCTTTTCCATGGCTTTGGCACAAAAGAGGCTTGGATGTGAAATAGACTGTCAAGACAAAATGTCCTCTGCTGGTTTTTGTTTGTTGTTTATCCATAACTCCTTCAATAAAAGCCATAAAGGACTGACAGATTACAAGTTGCATGAAATACCCAAGTAATTATTTCCACTTTGATGCTTCTTTGTGCAGACATGAAACAATAAACACCCATAAAGTCTCAGCAGTGACACTTGCACAGCAGGGGAGTCACTGCTTGTTACGTGCCAGGGTTTGCTGCTCGTGCTTATGACTTTATCCCAGTATCTGACACTCCTGCCCGGGGCTTAGCTGTGTGTGGAAAGCAGCTGGAAGCCAGACTTGGATGGGCTGCTGCTGGAGCTGGCTGTGGGGAGGGGCTGCAGCCTTTTCCTGCAGGCCTGTGGTGTGGCTGAATTTTGGTGGTGCAGGTGGCTGCTGCCTCAGGGGCCTCGTGCAGAGCTCTGCAGGCTCCTGGGGGCTCTCCCCTGAGCTCTCCCAAGCAGTGCCACCCCAGGCACACGCTGGTTTGGTCATTGTGAGGTTATTGTGCACTCGTGAAACACTTGGCCTGAAAACCTGGAGTCACTCTTGGATGAGTTTTCACACCCTGCCCGTTAAAATATCCTTGGGCATTTTATTGCTGTGTCAGTGGGACAAATCTCGTGTGCTGTAGGGCTTTTCTTTTCCAGTTTACTGTCCTAAGTTGCTGATGGGAAGAGGGATGAAATGCAGGCTTACCCAGAGGCAGGAATTGCAGTGTGGGCACTCACCCTAGTGCAGTCCAGCAGGTGTGGCTGTGCCCGTGTTTGGAGTGATGCCTGCTGCTAACTGGCTGTAATTCCCTGTCTTCAAACAGAGAGAGCGGGAGCTGGAGGAAGGAGCTGCTGGAACGGGGAGGAAGGAGGAGGCTGAGAGGAGAGAGATGATCACCCCGGCCCTGAGGGAGGCACTCACAAAGCAAGGTGAGGCTCTGCCCGGAGCAGCTGGGCACAGCTCAGAGCCTTGGTGCTGGATTTGAGCAGAGCAGTGGCAGGAGCTCTGTGTGTGTGAGGGGCTGCCCTGGGCCCTCCTGGCAGGCCTGAAGCACAGACAGGACACACGGAGTGGCTGGGGCTGGATGGGCCCTCAGGAGATCACCCAGTCCAACAGCGCCAAGGCAGGTGGCACAGGGGTGTGTCCAGGTGGGTTTGGGATGTGGCCGTGGAGGGAGACTCTGGGCCTGCTCTGGGCAGCTGTTCCAGAGCTCTGCCACTCTGTGGGAAGAGGTTCTTCCTCTGTGGAGGTGGAATTTGTTGTGGTTCAGTTCATGGCCATTGCTCCTCATCCTGTCCCTGGGCACCACTGACCAGAGCCTGGCACCGTCCTCTGACACCCCCAGGGATAGTTTATGGATTGATGGGATCCCTCTCAGCCTTCCCTTATCCAGACTGACCAGGCCCAGCTCCCACAGTCTCTCCCCACCAGGGAGATTCTCCAGACCCCAAATCATCCTTGTGGCTTCCATTGGACCCTCTCCAGTAGCTCCTGGTCTTTCTTGAGCTGTGGAGCCCAGAGCTGGACACAGCACTGCAGAGGTGCCTCACTGGGCTCAGCAGTGGGGCAGGATCACTCCCTGACCTGCTGGGAATGCTCTTCCTGATGCCCCCAGGATCCCAGTGGCCCTCCTGGTCCCCAGGACACTCTGCTGGCTCCTGGGCAGCTCCTCATGCAGTGCCTGGAGCTCCCAGGGTTTGATGTATCTGCTGGGGCAGCTTGAGATAGATGCCAATGGTCCCACAGTCCCGAGCTCCCACAGTGTAGGTTTTTCAGAGAATATTTAAAGATCAGCTTTGCATTTGTTTTGCATCTCAGTCCCTTGCTTTTATCTCAGTTTCAAACTCTGATTTGTTGCTGAAACTCTGTTTCCAGAAGAGGAAGTAATTCAAACTAATTTTAACCATCCACTGGATGTTGAGATCAGCAGCTCTCCAATGAGAGCAGTTGGAGTGGATTTAATGTCTTCTTTTAAAGCCAAGGACCAACATGAGGAGAGCCAGACTGAGCCCTGCAGTTCAGGAGCCTCAGCTGGGAGTGGCAGAGCCAGGAGAAGGCTGATGGGAGCTTCCTTTTGCTGCTCACATGGAGACTAAAGGGAGTTTAGTCTGATTTCTTTTCTCTCTAAGGATGGAGTGTGCTTGGTTTGCTTGCTAAATCAGGGTTATAGTGGAATTGCTAAGGTTGGAAAGGTCTTTAAGGTCATCAAGCTCAGCCATCAACCCAACACCACCCCCATGTTCAACACTAAACCATGACCTCAGGTGCCACATCCTCACATTTATTCAGCACTTCCAGGGATGGGCACTCCCCCACTGCCCTGGGCATCTCTCCTGAAGCTGCTGAGAACGCCCCTGTGTCACTGAGAGCTGAGCTCTGGAGCCCTGGCCTGTCCTGGGCGAGTCCAGCCCCCCAGCACTGCTGCTCCCGGGGGCTCGGCTGCTCTGTGGCCTGAGCTCTGCTGGTGCCTGCAGTGTTCTGCCCACCAGTGGCTGACAGCTTTGGTCACTGGCTCTCCATCAGCCTTGGCACTGCTGGGAAGCAAAGAGCCATTCTTGAACGTTGTGGTTGGAAGGAATGACCCAAAAAAGGCTCAGCCAGGAGTGGCCGAGACTTCGCCTTCTCCTCGTGTCCCTCAGGGAGCTGCTGCTGGCTGGGAGCAGGGCAGGCCTGGGATCAATCCACCTGTTCAGCCTCAGTCCTGCAGGCTGTGGTATGGTGGCAGCTACTTTGGTTTTGTTTGTCATGTATCTGAGTGTATTTTATTTCTATTTTACTTAGTTTTGGGTTTAAGGTGGCAGCCTTTTGTTTTTAGTTACTAAAATGAATGAATTCTGAGCTACTGAATGAAGCAGGGGAGTGGGGCAGGGCTCTGTGCTGGCCCTGTGCCCGGTGTGGTGGCTGGAGCATTTCCCCAGCTCAGTCTCACCACTCCCTGCTGGTTTGGGTTTGGGGTGGCAATGGAACTGTGCTTTTGTACAAAGTGGCCATTTGAAAATGAAAGCAGTGCTGGAGGGAAGGTCACCTTCCTACCGCAATTTTTTTGACACAAAGAAGGCTCCCCAGAGAGCTCTGATTGCCTCGTGGTACTCTAGGGACAGGAGTTCATTACCCAGGTAAGTGGGTCTGTGTTTCTCCCTTCCTGCAGCGCTCAGGGTAGCGCTGGTGCTGCAGCCACTGGTAGGATCTGCTCACATAACTCTGCACTTTGGCAGACTCTAAACTGTTGTGTCCTTACAGCCCAGCTGCCTCTCCCAGCTCTCCCTCCTCTGCTGCTCACCAAGATCTTCAGTGGTCACTCAGCTGTGAAAAAGAGATGCTGCATTATTTTTTTTTATGTCATATAACATTTTTTCCTGTAAATAACACTCCAGGAAGGCTTTTATTTTTGTAGCCACAAAACAATTCCCTTCTTCCCTCAGCATCACTCTCCCTAAAATAACGAGTGCAGTATAGTCAAAAGATTGTCTCGTTTATTTTGCACCAAGTGGTTGCTCTGGGTGGAAGCTCAGTGTCTTTTCAAGAGTATCCCTGAGGGCATAATTAGCCCAAGAGAAGGAAAATGAGTATTAGTGGTTCACGAGAGAGCTGTTCTTTGATGCTGCAGTTGCATAACAGAGGTTTTCCTTGGAGCAGCATCTCCTCAGACCATTGTGGTGCTCACTGTGGATTCACCTTCAAAGCAGTTTACCTTCCTGGAGATAAAGGGAATAGTGCTTAAGCAAAGGTTTCTATTTTAGCCCTGGCATTGAATTTTGGCTAAATTTAGCCTCCCCCTTGGATTGCAGAGGTGTGAGCCCTTGGAGCTGCCTGCTTGCAGCTACCTTGATAACGGGTACTCAGCAATAGCTGCCTTTGAAAGTCGCAGCCAGAGACAACACGATTCCAATTCCGTCAGTGCCCAGCCTTGCCTAAACCACCAACCCAGCCCTGAGGCTTTGGTGAGTACCCAGTGCCCGGGGGAGAGGCTGGCAGTGTTGTGTGGTGGCTTTGCAGCGCTCCTGTTGGTGCTTCAGTCGTTTGTGTGTTCAGGCAGCCTGAAATGAATGAAATAAACCGAAAATAGGAACGAACTTTCCATGTTCACATTTCCTGTGGTGCTCAGTGAACACAGCCCAATTTCACGTTGCTTTTCAGGGTTGCTCATAGATTGTTGGCACAAATCCTTTCTGGGCTGAAAGTTGCTTTTGCTTGGCCTGGGTGCCAGGAGGATTTGGTACAGCGTGAAGGACTCGTGAGCCTTTCCAGTGTTCCTGATTTCTCAGGAAGTGCATTTAAATCCTTGGTGAGCTTTAGAGGGAGTCCCAAGCTGCTGTATCAATAGGAAAGGTGGAAGTAGAAGAACACACTGGAGTTTTCTTTTTCTGTAAAACAAACAAAGAAACCAAAACACCCTTCTGTGTGTCAGGGAGGGTCAGGTTGGGTATTAGGGAAAGGTTCTTCCCCCAGAGGGTGCTGGGCACTGCCCAGGCTCCCCAGGGAATGGGCACGGCCCCGAGGCTGCCAGAACTCCAGGAGCTCCCAGGGATGCCCAGGGTGGGGTTGTTGGGGTGTCTGTGCAGGGCCAGGGGCTGCACTGGCTGATCCCTGGGGGTCCCTTCCAGTCAGGCTGTTCCATGACTCAGTGGCTGACCATGACTTTGTGCTCTGCTGGGGTTGGTGCCATTGTTAGTCATGGCTGCTCCTGGGTTTGCCAAATGTTTTATTGATGCTGATGGTCAGACTGAAGCCAAACATCCTGCTGGATGCTGGCAGCTGGGAGAGGGATTGATCACTGCCCTGCCTGCCTGAGCTGTTCAGAGCTCAGACGTGATGTGTCTGTTCCAGCCACCTCCATCAGCCCTGCCCCTCCACAGGGGTTGTTCAGCAGCCCCAGGTGGGCTCTGATGCGCTTCCCTCCACGGGGCAGGGGTGGAACAGGAGCAGTGAACCCAAAGCCCTGAGAGCTGAGTGTTGGCTGAGGAGGCTCCAAGGGGGAATGGCTTTCCAGTGCCAGAGGGCAGGGCTGGATGGGATCTTGGGGAGGAATTGTTCCCTGGCAGGGTGGGCAGGCCCTGGCACAGGGTGCCCAGAGCAGCTGTGGCTGCCTCTGGATCCCTGGCAGTGCCCAAGGCCAGGCAGGACACTGGGGCTTGGAGCAGCCTGGGACAGTGGGAGGTGTCCCTGCCATGGCAGGGGTGGCACTGGGTGGGCTTTAGGTCCCTTCAGACCAGACCATCCATGATTCTGTGATTTCTGAAGCTGCTCACACTGTGTTTCTGCCATGCTCTCTGCTCTCTCATGCTGCAACAGGACCAAACAAATCCCTGCTCTCCCTGCCTGGCAGCACAGTGGCAATGGGTTAATGATGACCCCACTGACATTGGATAAATCATTCTGTCCCACAAGGCCAGTTTTGCTGCAGTCCAGTTGGTTCAGTCCTTCCTGGTTAAGGAAAGCTACAATTTAGCCCCAGGGTGGCCAGGACACCTCTATTTTATGTGTCTCCAAAGACAAGTGGTGCATTAAGAGACAGCTCTTATCTGAAATAGTCTGGGCTGCTGCAGCAGCCGCTTAAACTGTTGTGCTCTGACTTACTGCTGCAGCTAAAGCTGTGCTTTGGCCTGTGGTTTTCAGCGGGGAAGGGCAGGCAAGAGGCTGATTGCAGAAAATACTGGAGGCTGGGCTTTTCAGGTGCTCACCAACCTGGAGCTGAGGTTTCTAAAAGCATTTGGTGGCTGTTGCTGGCCCTTCTTGGGCTGAGGTTCCCAGTGCCTGCAGCTCTTGTGCCCAGCTCAGCCTGGCTCTCTGTGCTGAGCCTTGGCAGTGTCCAGCATGTGGAAATGGGATCCCAAGCCGTTGCACAGACCTGGTGCTGGGTGCTTTGCGGGCCCTGTGCTCCAGGGTTTGGGATCTGGCAGGCTTTGGGAGGAGCTGTTCAACTCCAGGTGGCACTAGCGGCCCACAGCTGGCTCAGGGGCTGGTGACGCTGGTGCAGTCCCCGGAATGTGCCACAGAAATCAAACACCGGCCGTGGGGAGATTAAAAATTACTTTGCTAACTAACAAATTACTCTGGGTGAGCAGAATAAATCCAGTGACCCAACCCAGGCACAGAGAAGGCTCCTAGACTTGATCAATTCCTTAGGAAATGCCTGTAAATAAAGGGCAAAGAGCCAGGTGAAAGGAAGGAGTCCAGGCAGCAGAAGATGCTCAAGTCGCTTTGTGTGAGAGCTGCCAGGAGCTGGTGGAGAGCTGACTGCAATTCTGATGTGCTGGCACAGCTGAAGCACCTGATCAGGAGCAGAGGAGATGGGGAGAATCAGGTTTGGGGGGCTGATTCTTCTCTCACCTGTTAACCAGAGCTGGTAGAATTACCCCATGTGAAATGGAGGAAAATAAACACATCTATATTTGAAGTGCACCTTTTTTTTTGGTTTGTTTTAGATTTTGGCAGGGCTTGGGAGAGTGTTGGGCTTTGAAATTAAGTCTAAGCTGGAACAAAGTACAGGATATGTTCAGGCAAGGATAAAATTTGCTTTCCTTTCTTTGTAACGTGACACTCGCCCCACACAAGGGGACAGTTGGGACAAATGGAAATGTGGAGAAGGGAATGTGCCCTGAATGACTGAAAAGTGTCTCAGGAAAACAAAACAGAAAAGAGATGCAGCTCCTAGCAGTCTGTAGTTCTGTCTGGTACCTTTTGGGTTTCTTCTGGGTGCTTGAGGAGGAGCCTTGTGCAGGTGGTACCTTCCCTTCCAGCCTTCAGCCAGAGCTGACCCTGAGTACAGCTCTTAGAAAGGCCAAGTTCTCGCAGATTTCTTGAATTTTCCTGTGAATAAAGAATCCCAGAATCCCAGACTGGTTTGGATTGGGAGAGACCTTAAAGCCCATCCAGTGCCACCCCTGCCATGGGCAGGGACACCTCCCACTGTCCCAGGCTGCTCCCAGCCCCAATGTCCAGCCTGGCCTTGGGCACTGCCAGGGATCCAGGGGCAGCCCCAGCTGCTCTGGGCACCCTGTGCCAGGGCCTGCCCACCCTCCCAGGGAACAATTCCTTCCCAATATCCCATCCAGCCCTGCCCTCTGGCAGTGGTCACCAGTGGGACAGGTTGACCTTTGAGGTCCCTTCCAACCCAAACCATTCTATGGTCCCTTTTTGGGAGAGGGGGAGGGGCTGTTTTCCCCTTGGGATGGCAAAGCTGGTGTAGGAGTTGGTGAAGGAGCTGGGGCTGAGGGATGAACACCCTTCCTCCAGCTCTCCTTGGGTCAGAGGAGGTGTCAGGAACCTGCAGGCATTTGGGGGATGGATGTTTTGGGGTGAGCTGCCACGCTGGCAACGCCCACGGCCCCCCTTCCCTAAGCCACGCTTGGCTGATGCTGCTGGAGGTCACCAGTGGGACACACTCGTGGCAAGCAAGGGAATGCTGTGGCCTGGGGGTGCTTTTGGACAAAGGGGACAGATACAGGAGGCTCTGCTGCTGCTGCTTTTTGTCTGGGGTTGATGCAGGTGAGAGTATCAGGGGTCTCCGAGGCTGTTCTGTCAAAGGCATCATAGCCTTTGGATATGGGAGGTTTTATATTCCTGTGTTTCTGAGGGAAGGGTGCTCTTGGACTAAAAGAGACATCTGGAAAAGCCAGGTTTTGAGGATCCTTTTGGTCTCTTATGATCAGCTGTTGAGGCTGGAATTTGTTGTAGCTCCTGGCATTCCCACCCCTGAAGTTTGCCAGTCGCATTTTCCTGGATCTAGGCTGGCTCTGGGTTGCCTGTGCAGCAGCTGGATCCCTTTCACTGCCCCCAGGAGGCTTTTACTGTGTCTTAAAAGTGTTCAAGATACTAATTTTGTGTCCAGTGAGATGGATCTGAGGCAGCTGAGAGGCCAAACTTCCCATCCCTTTGGGAGGGACAGGGTTTGTGCTAACAAGGGACAGTCTGCAATCCCTGCTCCTGTCCCCACTCCTGCTTTGGGCTCATGGGAGAAATCCTTCTCCAGTCACGAGCCCTTTGTACTTTTTAAAAGTCTTTCTTCAAACAAGGAGAGAATGTAAAATAGGTCTTGGTGGACTTGGCAGGAATTTCTTCAAGGTTGAGCAGTTTTAGGAATGAACCTGGAGGTTTCTCTTGTTGTGCTTGGGCAATCTGAAAAATTCCACTTCCCAGAGTCCCATTCTTTCTAGATTTGTATAAAACGCTGATATAATCTGAACACCAATGGCATTTCTTGGTGTATTATTATTGTTATTATTATTATTGTTACTGATTTTCAAGTACTCTTTCGGATGGTGGCTCAAGCACAGCAGTTGTGTTCCAATGTGGAAAATGGTCCCTTAAAGGTGGTGGGGATGGGTCCTGCTGTGTCACCACCTCCAGCTCTGGCCCTGTTAAACTGCAGTCCTTCAGAACCACAGGAAACGGGGAATTTCTTCCCTGTAAACCTTCTGCTGGTGTGAGACTGCCCTGAGCTGCAGCTCTAGCAGATAATCACAGAGGCTTCTATTCCAGGAGAGTGCTGGATAGCCCGGCACAGCGGTGCCAGCTGTGCTGTGCTCCCCTCACAGCAGCCCTGCAGAGGCCAGCAGAGTTCCTGAGGCACAGTGTGGCCTCGGAGAGGCCTTCCCAAGCTCCCGGCGCCTGCACTCCTGGACAAGGATGGCTGGGTCTGCTCCTTGTGAGTTTTGGAGCTTTGTCAACCACTGATCTCCTCCATTCTTCCAGAACTGAATCTTTTGCTTTGGGATTTCAAAGTCTTGGGTCAAAGCAAACTTTTGGCGGTGCAGAGATCTGAACTGGGAGGTGTCATCCAGGCAGTGCCTGTCCCCTGTGCTGCCACTGCTGGGGCACCTCCAGGCCCAGGACAACACAGACCCTGAGGGGCTGGAGCGTGTCCAGGGCAGGGAACGGAGCTGGGAAGGGGCTGGAGCCCCAGGAGCGGCTGAGGGAGCTGGGAAAGGGGCTCAGGCTGGAGCAAAGGAGGCTCGGGGGGGACCTTGTGGCTCTGCACAAGTCCCTGACAGGAGGGGGCAGCCGGGGGGGTCGGGCTCTGCTGCCAGGGAACAGGGCCAGGAGGAGAGGGAACGGCCTCAGGCTGGGCCAGGGCAGGCTCAGGGTGGGCATCAGCAGGAATTTCCCCATGGAAAGGGTGCTCAGGCCTTGGCAGGGGCTGCCCAGGGAGGTTTGGAGTGCCCATCCCTGGAGGTGGCACTGAGTACCCTGGGCTGGGGACAAGGTGGGCACTGGGCACAGGGTGGACTCGATGGCCTTGGAGGGATTTTCCAGCCTCAGGGATTCAGTGTCTGTGGGATTTGTTCTGGACATTTTGCCACCTGGGGATAGTCAGCAATCCTTGAAGGCTGCTCAGCACGGCTCTGAGAGGAGCTGTTCAGAGTGTGCAGGTAGCGTGACACAGCTCCTGATAGGGACAGTTGTGCTTGTAGAAATTCAGCTGATCTGCTCTGCTCTCAGAAATAACAGAATTGCTCAGTTGTGGACGTAATTCATCCCCATCCAGGAGCCTGGAAAGACTGGATGTGGCGCTGGTAAATTGGCAAACCACGCCCAGAGCACCTGGATGTCCTGGAATGTGCCCTGGGAATACAGACAGCGTTACAGTCTCCTGGCTCGGTGCTGAGAGCTCAGCTGGGTCCCTCCATGAATTCTCAGAGTTTCAGAGAAAGGACTTTTATTTCCAGGCTGGAGTGGAAATGCTGCAATGTGGTTCCAAAGAGCTGAGCACAGTCTTGCCCCAGCCTCTGGAGCAATCAGGAGCTGTGACTTTGGCCGTCTCTCCAGTTCCAATCCCTCTGTGCTCTGTTAAACTCCAGTTGGCCTGTCAGGGTGAGCAATCACCACATGTTTCCCAGCCTGGTGTTGCTGCCTGATAACACTCCTTTCACCCCAAAGGTTGTTTAAAAGCTTAATTCACGTCCATAAAAGTGACACTTAATTTCAGTGAAGTTTGGCAAGCTTCTAGGTCATCTAAAATTTATCATCTAGAGCAGGATCAACTCATACCCAGCCTTCAGATGAGATGTTCTTGTCCTTTCGTCAGGAGCTGAGCTGATTACTGTGAGCCTGCTTATAATTGAAGGAATCCTTTGCATATTAGACTGTGGAAATAACAAATAGATTGGTTTGTTCAGCTTCAGTGTCTGAAGGTACACAGGGATGGGGAGCAGCAGGTCCATCCAAACACTGGATCCAAATACCCACTTAGAGTTATTGCTCACGGGTCCCAGCCCTTCAGAGCAAAGGAGGGAATGTGGAGTCCTGGCTCCACAGCTCCAGACTTGGGGCCATCAGGAGGATTGGATTCAAGCACCATTGGCCTTGGCAGAGCCACAGGGACGTTGTGGCAAAGCTGATGGAAGAGTGGAGCTGGCCTGAGCTTCCAGAAGGGAGGCTCAGCAGGAGCTGCAGTGTGGGAACAGGGCTGGAGACCCCCAGGCTGGCTTTGATCACAGTTTTTCACGTTTAGTTTGGAACTTTGCAGTAAGGACGTGCCTGTCCTCCTGTGCTGGCACTGCTGAGGTCACACCCCAATCCTGGGGTCGCATTTGGGCCCTCACTACAGAGGGACCCTGAGGGGCTGGGGCGTGTCCAGGGCAGGGAACGGAGTTGGGAAGGGGCTGGAGCCCCAGGAGCGGCTGAGGGAGCTGGGAAAGGGGCTCAGGCTGGAGCAATGGAGGCTCAGGGGGGACCTTGTGGCTCTGCACAAGTCCCTGACAGGAGGGGGCAGCCGGGGGGGTCGGGCTCTGCTGCCAGGGAACAGGGCCAGGAGGAGAGGGAACGGCCTCAGGCTGGGCCAGGGGAGGCTCAGGGTGGGCAGCAGCAGCAGGAATTTCTTCACTGAAAGGGCTGCCCAGTCCTGGCACAGCTGCTCAGGGCAGGGCTGAGTCGCCGTCCCTGGAGGGGCTTAACAGCCCTGTGGATGTGGCACCTGGGGAGAAGGGTCAGTACTGGGGAGTGGTTGGGCTCGATGATCTCAGAGGGATTTTCCAGCCAGAACAGTTCTGTGATTCTGGGACACTCCCAGTTTGTTGCTTAACCTTTTGTGCTTTCTTTTAGCCCAAACTGCTCTGCTGCCTCGTTCCCAGCAGTGCAGCCAGTGCTGAAGGAAGGCTGTGCAGTGCTGTAGAGTCTCTGCTCACCTGCAGCTGGGGTGGAAAACGTGTCCAGCCTTGGTCTCTGGCATTTTCTCTCATTCCCAAGTGTCAAAAGCATGGCATGGCCAGCACGCAGTGCTGGGTGACCACACCTTCTCCCAGGTCCCCACACGGTGAAGGACCCCAGTTCTGTGGCTTCAGGAGTTCTGCTGGTCCCTCCTGTCACCACAGCAGGGACTGCTGGCAGCCACAGGGATGAGTAACCCCCTTCCCATCCCCGGAGCTGGCTGGAGTTTGTAAGACTGTTCTGATGTTGAACATGTGCGGTTTTCTTGGCCTTTGAAGGAAGCTGTGGGTGCTCCACATGGTGGAAGTTGATTTAAGGAACTTAAGAGAAAATGCTGGAGCTCTGGAGCCTGGCACCTTGCTCAGTTTAGCTGCTTGCTCTCTTCCCTCAGACAGCTCAGTAGCAGATCTGGGTGGGCATGTCCTCTTTCCTATGTAATTTTTCTCCAAAACCCATTTGAAAGCAGCCGTGCTACTGCTGCTGACAAGTGATCTGGGAGAGAATAATCTTATATGAATGCTGCTGCTGGATTTGGAGAAATGGGAAGAATAAGGCTTGGGCTGTACTGTGTGACAGCAGCAGAGTGTGCCTTGGACATCTGTTAGAGGAGGAAGAATGCAGCACCTTTTCAGCTCTCAGCCACAAATCGTCTAAGGACACACATTTAGCAGGGCAGGGAGGTCTCAGCTGAGATTAGACCTTGCTGGACAAGCTGTTTGCAACGGAGAGCTGCAGGAAGGCAGGACAGAGCCACGGCAGGGAGATGTTGGGTTCCAGCCATATCCAGCTGTGTGTGTGTGGCTGTGCCCCTGGGGCTGCCCCAGGATCTGCTGGGTCTCAGCCAGTCGGAGGTACAGGTGTCCCCAAGACTGCATGTGGCTCTGGGGACTGTCTTGGAAGGGCTGTCACAGAATCCCAGAATGGTTTGGGCTGCAAGGGACCTTAAAGGGACAGGGCAGAGACACCTTCTACTGTCCCAGGCTGCTCCCAGCCCCAATGTCCAGCCTGGCCTTGGCCACTGCCAGGGATCCAGAGGCAGCCACAGCTGCTCTGGGCACCCTGTGCCAGGGCCTGCCCACCCTGCCAGGGAACAATTCCTGCCCAAGATCCCATCCATCCCTGCCCTCTGGCACTGGGAAGCCATTCCCTGTGTCCTGTCCCTCCAGCCCTTGTCCAAAGTCCCTCTCCAGCCTCCCTGCAGCAGAGGTCACTCTGCCTGTACATTCCAGCGTGAGGAGGTGGATCAAACACATCAGGTGGAGTGGGCAGAGAGCCTGAGCAGGTCCCTGCCGGGTGTGAGTGGCAGGAGCAGGGCTGTCTGATTCCCTGTTAGCCCTGTCTGTGTGCACACAGTTGAATTTCTGCGTCTGCAGCTGGTGTGGCATCTGCTGCTGCTGTAGTTCCTGGCTGGCTCGCTCGGTGTCCTTGCAGCTGTGGGGACTTTGGGATGCAGTTGCTCTCGCTGGGACCGTGCTGTGCCAGAGCTGCTCAGGGACAAATGAGCAGGGCAGGGCAGGGCAGTGCTGCTGCTGCTGCTGCTCTGTGGAGGAGCTGAAGGCCAGTTTGCTGAGCTGAAGGCTTTTCTCCTGTTAAGTTTGTGCTGGTTGGCAGGAAGAAGACTTGATAGCTGAAATGTGATATTTTTCCTTCCCTTGAAAGCCTTAATAAGAGCAGCAGCCTGCAGTTGGCAGCTGAGATGTGCTGAGTGTGGGGACAGCCAGGCCAGTGACATACGAACCCCACTGTGAGGGACACGGTGAGGCGTCTCAAATCCCTCTTATTTTTATGCTGATTTGGAGGGACTTTTAATCCTTCAGACATATTGGCCTCTAAGCACTTTTCTCAAGGAGGAATGAATATAACCCCACTCGAGCAGGTTGGGTAATAATAGCACTTAGTGCTTAAAGAACATTGTGCAATTAATCCTCCTGGACCCATTGGAATGGAATTGTGTTGATCTTGGCTGGGAACAGGGAGGTGATCTGAGCTCAGCCTTCATCTGGGCGTGGAGGAGTAGCTCCCTCACCGTGGCTGCCCCAGAAGCAGTGGGGTGGAGCTGGTGAGGCCCACGTGGGGTTCAGGCTGAGCCCTGCTTGTGTTCCCCTCCTGTGCCCTCCCAGCTGCACTGGGAATCAGCTCCTGTCCTCCAGGCTGGGCAGGGATCCTGGGTTCTGGGGTAGGAGGCTGTTCTGGGGTCATGGCTTGGGGCCAGGGAGATGCTTCCAGTTCCCTGTCCTGCTCCTTGGGGTCTGGGAGCTGTCCCACAGCCTGGGTTGGACAGGCTCTGCCATCCTCTCCATGCAGGAGTGTGCTGGGCACCCTGATTCAAACCAGACTCAGCAGCATCGATAAATGTCCCATGAGAAGAAAGCATTTCCAGCTGGCTGAAGTCCCTGTGGTGGCACTGCCATTGTTGGTGGTGTCACCTTGGGGCCAGTGGGGAAGAGCAGCATTGGGCCCATGGTGTTAATCATTGTAGGTACCAACTGGTATGTTTAGTGGATCACTTCTTGCAGGCTAAACTCAATTGTTTGATGATTTTTGCTTTGTTTTCAGGTTATAAACTCATTGGGAGCCATTCTGGGGTGAAGCTCTGCCGATGGACAAAGGTATGCTCTGTTTCCTTTTCTCATTTCATAAATAAAACCAAAGCTAGAGACTTACTCAGGTATTCCAATTTCTTGGTGAAATGTCATTTAAAAATGTGCTATTATTTGCACAAACCCAGATTCCATCTTCCAAGCTGTAATCTTGCATTTCCAGCTGTTAAAATCCCTCTGCAAAGAGTGAGAATGCAATTGTGGCAAAGAGCTGGGAACATCCTTTTCTGGTTTTTCCTGTTACTCTGCTAAACTCTCTCCTGCTTACTGAAATCCAGGCAGGGAAAAGTGGGAAGGTTGTATCCTGTGTGAGGCTGTGGAGCAGGGATAACACAGCCTCTGTCACACCTGAGCAGGCACACGAGGCTGCCTGAACCCCCTGTCCTGGGGCTGGCTTGGGACAGTGACAGTCAGGGCTCCCCTGCTTCTCAGCATTTACCAGATCAGATCTCCAGGGTGAGGTGTTGTTGATGATGTAACTGTTGATGATGTAACTGTTGATGATGTAACTGTTGATGATGTAGCTGCTGTTAATGATGTGGCTGCTCTGTGAGAGTGTGCAGTACCTGTGTGTGTGAGCACACCCGTGTGACACGGCCTCCTCCCAGCCCTCTGCTTGTCTCCTGGAGGCTCTGGAACTCAGTAGCTTTTCGAGCAGTTTCCAGACTTAAAAACATTCCCAGCAGAGGCACAGAGCCCTGGAGAACAAAGTGCAGCCTCTCCAGGGTGGGTGTGGTTTCAGCTGCCCTGGGCAGGTCCCTTGGAGCTCACAAGCTGAGAGTTGGTCTCTAATGTTGTACATTTGGGGAGCAATGATCAGAGAATCATTAAGGATGGAAAAGCCCTCTGAGATCACCGAGTTCAACCGTTCCCCAGCACTGCCAAGGCCACCACCACTGCCCCACGTCCCCAGGTGCCACATCCACAGGGCTGTTAAACCCCTCCAGGGACAGGGACTCAGCCCTGCCCTGGGCAGCTGTGCCAGGACTGGGCAGCCCTTTCAGTGAAGAAATTCCTGCTGCTGCTGCCCACCCTGAGCCTCCCCTGGCCCAGCCTGAGGCCGTTCCCTCTCCTCCTGGCCCTGTTCCCTGGCAGCAGAGCCCGACCCCCCCGGCTGCCCCCTCCTGTCAGGGACTTGTGCAGAGCCACAAGGTCCCCCCTGAGCCTCCTTTGCTCCAGCCTGAGCCCCTTTCCAGCTCCCTCAGCCGCTCCTGGGGCTCCAGCCCCTTCACCCACCATGATGCAGCATCGTGCACCCCTGAGCATCCCTGGATGAGAACCTCTGGAATGAGCACCTCGTTAACATGCCAGCAGCACATCTCTAACTCCTGTGCTGTGGCAGTGATCAGTCCTTGCTCTCTGAGCTCTCCTTTGGTGCATGATTAACTTTGTTTATTTTTGAAAGAGCCCTTAGGATGCCGTCCCCAGGGTGGGCTGCAGAGAGTTTTCATTGCAGTGCCTGGTGACAATGAACTGTTCCATCAAGAGCCTTTTTCTCCTGAGCAGCATCAAGAGCCCACCCTGGGCTGTCAAGAGTGCTTGTGGGGATGCACTGATCCCACTGCTGCTCTGCTGGTCACTCTTACAACCACTTCTCTCTGCTAGCATTTTTAGTGTCAGACATGATCACGAAATGTTTAAAGGAAAACTTGCCAAACTTCAATGTTGTGACTGAGAAAGCCAGAGAACCTGTTTTTATGAAAGAGCCAGACTTTAATGCAGCTCTGTAAGGCCATTTCACAAAGTAAATAGCAGCTCTGTGTGCTTAGATGGGCACACACTATTTTTAGCTTAAGCAGGAATTGAATGTAAAGTCTTCCAATAAATTGAGCTGAGATTGGTTCCAGGCAGTGGCTTTGCCTCAGGTTCACGCCAGTGTGTGAGAGTCTTCAGGAGCCTTTGTGGAGATTTGTGTCTGTGGAAAGCAGGAGCAGGGCTGGCAGCATCAGTATTAAGTAGAGTTTCACAGGGATATCTCAGATGGAAAAGATTGGGTTCTGTCAAATTCCAGAAAAAAGCAGAAATATTTTAGGAAGAGTCTGTTTATTTGCCTTAGGAAAGGCCAAATATAACTTGCTCTCCTGAATTTGTGAATCTCCTGGAGTCTCTGTCATTTGAAGAATGAGTAGAATAAACAGCATTTTCCATGTCATTTCATCTTCCACCTGTACAACCAGTTAGGGATTACCTGTAGATTTGTCCCTGCTGCTCCTTTCTGTTGGATCACCAGGACTCTCCAGGAAGAGGAAGGCAGATTAAAAGCTGCCATGTTATATTTCAGATTTTCTCTTGAGAGTAGTAAAGTTTCTTTCTCATTTATTATTATTTAACTGAGCTAATGAAAGACAGCCTTTCCTGCAAGCAGCCTGCATGATAAATAGGAGTTGAATCCTGTTGGGAAAGCTGCTGTGGCTGTGCTGGGAGGGGAAGTGCAGCATCCTGCTGGAGCCACTGCCGGCTGTGAATGAGGGTTTATAAGGTCAGGGCATTTATTTAATTTAGTGCTGCAAGAAATACTCTGCCAGATAAATGAAAAGAATGGAGTGTGCAGTAGGACAGCCTGGAAATGGATCCTTGTTACTCCTGAGTGAGCTTTTCCAGGAATGCCTCCTGCAGCTCAAGAGGCTTCACCTGCTTTGCATGGGCTGGGTCCGAAAAGCTCCAGGAGAGCACATCCTTGTGCTGGGGTCTGCCAGGAAGGGATTGAGTAGCTTAAAGTTCTTGCTCCTCTAACACAGCGCTGAGTCTGACCTCCTGAATGCACTTTGGCTGCCAGGATCATGTAAAGAGCCACATTTTATAGTGAGCTGGGCATTCCTCGGGGCAGGTGGCACTGGTGTCCCTCTGCCCTGCTCGGGGCTTTGCTGAGCTTGGAACTGAAGTCACGGGTGGCTGCAGGGAGCAGGTCAACAGCTGTGCCCTCAGTTGGGCTCCTGTTGGGGAGTTTAAAACTCTCCTGGTGTGTGTGTGTGTGTGTTTCCCTGCCCTCAGTCTGGTCCCAGATGTGGTTTCTAACTCTCCTGGGGGGTGTGTGTGTGTTTCCCTGCCCTCAGTCTGGTCCCTGATGGGTTTCTAACTCTCCTGGTGTGTGTTTCTCTGCCTCAGTCGATGCTGCGGGGCCGCGGGGGCTGCTACAAGCACACCTTCTATGGCATTGAGAGCCACCGCTGCATGGAGGCCACCCCCAGCCTGGCCTGTGCCAACAAGTGTGTCTTCTGCTGGAGGTAAGGCACCCGTGGGCTGTGGCTACGGGGTGGGGGCTCTGTGGGACACGGCAGCTGTCCCTGAGCCAGCTCCAGCTGTGCTCTGGAGAGCGTGGGCTGGGCGGTGTTGTGTGAACCCCCCGAGGTGCTGAGCAGTGGCAGCGTCTCTGGAAATGGGACCATTTTCCATATTTAAAGTACCTTCACCCCCACCAATTCCATTGCTCTGAACAAGTGAAAAGTGGTGACTCAGTAACTGTTGCCTTCCTAAACCAGCAGCTGATAAATCCCAGCATCACTGAGATAGGGAAAGTCCTCCAGGATCACTGAGTCCACCCTGTGCCTGATCCCCACCTTGTCCCCAGCCCAGAGCTCTGAGTGCCACCTCCAGCCCTTCCTTGGGCACCTCCAGGGGTGGGCACTCCAAACCTCTGTGGGCAGCCCCTGCCAAGGCCTGAGCACCCTTTCCATGGAGAAATTCCTGCTGCTGTCCACCCTGAGCCTCCCCTGGCCCAGCTTGAGGCCGTTCCCTCTCCTCCTGGCCCTGTTCCTGGGAGCAGAGCCCGACCCCCCCGGCTGCCCCCTCCTGTCAGGGACTTGTGCAGAGCCACAAGGTCCTCCCTGAGCCTCCTTTGCTCCAGGCTGGACAACCTGTCCTCAACTCAATGGCTCCCCATTTTGGTCAGGAGAGTATCCCCTTTTCTCAGAGGACTGACTTTGGGGTTAATCCCTGAAGGAAAGGAGCTGTGCTGGTTTGAGCAGCTCCAGCACTCCTCACTCACTCCTGCCTGGGCTTCCAAGGGAGGTGTGTGCCAGGCTGGGGGAGTGCAGGGTGGGATTGGGAAGAGAGGCTGAGGCTCAGCAGAAATGCCAGCAGTGACGTGAGAGCGCCTGGAGTGGGAGGACATGGAGGTTGTGCTTTGAGCTCTTTTGTTTTCCACCCTGCTAAATCGTCCCATGCGAGCTGTACTTCCTCTGGGACTTGTGCCTTACCCCAGGCTGCCAACAACACCCATTCCATCCCCCAGCCTGCGTGTCCAGCATCCCAGTGAGTAATCCCTGAGCAGCCTGGGACAGTGGAAGGTGTCCCTGCCATGGCAGGGGGGTGGAGTGTGATGGGCTTGAAGGTCCCTTCCCACCCAAACCATTCTGGGATTCTGTGATAACATTTCCATGCAAAACCAGCCAGATTCCTCTGAGTGCCTCTTTCTGTCTTTCACAGTCCTCGGATTTTAATAATGCAGGTATTTCATGGGAGCATTTAAAGGGCTGCCCAAACTTTGAGGGTCCTTGAAAGCTGTGTCCCACGTTAAATGTGAGCACTGGACACTGGGCATCCTGTGGGGTTTGCATTTGGGAGTCTTTTCCAAAGTGACCACTGGTGCTCTGGGTGGGCTTTCCTCAGATCCTGGCTGGGAAGGAGGCAGCAAATGGCACATTTCATGTGCAGCTTCTGCTTTGCTTCAGAGCAGGCAGTGCCTGGGAAGGAAAACCTTCTGCTCCTCTCTGTTTCTGTGTGGGGGTGCGTTGAGTCCTGCAGTGGGACTGTGCTGGGAGGGACGTGGCCCTCTGTCCCTCTGTCCCCACACACAGGGCACATCCTAAACAGCAAACAGGAGCATGGTCAGGATGAGGGGCTGTGTTCCCAGCTCTGCTCCACAGAGCATTTCCCAGTTTCTCTTCCCGATGCCCTCACTCAGGCTTTTCTGGCAGCCTGGATGTGGAATAGGCTGAATCACAGAAGTCCAGCAAGTGTGAACTGGAGAGTGCAGAAACTGATAAATGAGATAGTACAGATTTATCAATAATTGATAAATCAGTCCATTAGTGCAGAGACCCAGAGAAGCTGGCACCATTCCGTGTGTCTCTAACTCGTCATCCTGTCGCTGTCACCTGTCACTTCAGAGGGCTCTGCCTGATGAGAACGAGTGCTACAATGCTGATTTTCCTGATGGCTGCAACCTGAGTGCGAGGAAACAGCTTCCCAGGGCACTGTGCTCAGAGTTTCAGTATTGAGTCAGTCATTTCCCTCCTGTGGGAAGGGGGATGGCAGGTGTTGGACTCTCCCATGTGGAATGCAGCTGGCTGTCTTCAGGCCTCCCCTGGAAGCTGGAAAGTTTAAGTTGGAAGATGTAAGGCCTAATTTGAGGTTCATCCCAGGACCTTAAGCTTGACTTGAAAAGGTTTCTTTTTGGTGACTTTTCCAGCTCCTGTGCCTGGGCTGCTGCAGCTTTTGTGTGGCTGTGAGGGGGATCTTCCCTCCCTCCTTCCCACACCCAATCCCTGCTGATCCTGTGCCAGCCCAGCTCCCAAACCCTGCAGTCAGGCCTCTGTTTTAAGCCCCCCACACCTTGCAGGTTGTTCAGCATGTGAGACTGAAGAGGAGCTGCAGGCCCTGGTGGCTGGGCAGGATAAACAAGGCAGCTCTGGAGCAGCAGGTGCCATCTGTGCGCTGCAGACACGTGAAGCACTGTTCTGCTGGCAGAACGTTTTTCACACAGGTTTTGTGCTGGGCTCCTCGTGCAGCTCTGCACGCTGCCTTGCAGATAAGCTTGCTGGGATTCTTTCTTCTTGATCTCTTCTTTCAGGATTTTGACATTTGTAGACTCCGCCAGTGTTTCCAAGTGCACAAGCACCGAGCTCCCCCCGGATCCCCGAAGGAAAGGCCAAGGAGCCAGTTTATTTTCTCTTGCTCACTTTGGCAAGAAATGCTGCAGTTCAGCTGCTTTCCCTGGGAATTGGATGTCATTGGAGTTGGCTGGTCCTGGCTCACACATTTTGGCCCCAAACCAGTAATGATGGAATCACAGAGGGGTTTGGGTTGGGGCCTTAAAGGGCATCAGTTCCAACCCCTGCTGTGGGCAGGACACCTTCCACTGGGCTCATGGGTGGAGCCAGTATCCAAACACCCTCAGAAAATTAGGTGTTGTTGTCAGAGATGTGCCTTCACTCTGCACTGGATGCTTTCCTTCGCCCCCTTGTCCCTGGGACCTGTCTCAGCTGCCAGGGCCTCCTCACTGGCTCTCTGCCTGTCCCCTTCAGAGAGGTTGGGGATGCAGGATTGCATGGCAGCTTTTTGTGGGGACAGAAAAAGCCACCTGGGAGATGGGAATGGCTGGAGCTGTGTCAGGTTGGATCTCAGGGAAAGGCACTGCCCAGGCTCCCCACGGAATGGGCACGGCCCCGAGGCTGCCAGAGCTCCAGGAGCATTGGGACAGCGCTGCCAGGGATGCCCAGGGTGGGGTTGTTGGGGTGTCTGTGCAGGGCCAGGGGCTGCGCTGGGTGATCCCTGTGGTCCCTTCCAGCTCAGGATATTCCAGGATTCTCCAAGGTGGATTGTTTGGTGTCCCCCCCAGGCAGCACTGAGGCTGTTCCATCAAAAGCATTGAGGGGGACACCCCACACCTCAATTCCTGCAGCATCCCCAGTCATAATCCTGCCCTCCAAGGGAGTCTCACTCTCTATCCCTGCTCCCAGCTGCTCTCACTGGGGCTGTGTCTCTTTAGCTTAATTGCCTAAATGGAAATGTGCAAGTGACCAAATCTTTTAATCAATTAGAGCAAGTGTGGGTTCGGAGCTCTGTGACACCTCCCTGCAGCACAGGCACCAGGCAGGCCTGATTTGATGAGGGTTTTTGGCTCAGTGTCCAAAGCCCAATCAATTATTGTGGAGAGATGGAACAGCTAAATAAGATTTAAATTAATAGGGTTTATTACTTTTGCATCTGAGGAGGAGGCAAACCAGACAGAGTGAAATATCCTGTGAAGAAATTGGCTCGTATTTCTTCTGCTGTAACTTTAATGTTTGTACCTGTGCTTGGAGGTTTCAGGTTTTGCTCGTAGACAGCAGCTGAAGTTGTGTTCAGACACTAAATCTGTGGGTGGCCAAAAGCCAGGCATCACAGTAAGCCCTGCAAAATACAGAGATTAAAAATTAATAATTTTAATAATAATTGCAGGAGAAGGGCTTAAGGTCTTTAAAAAATTAAGAAGAAACTGAAAACAAAAGCTTCTCCTCAGTAACTAACTTGATTCCAGGGGGTAAATTCTTGAGGGAAATGGGGGTTATTGATATCAAAGGAGTGGCCAGTGCAGGTTTGTAACACCTGCAAGCTGAGCCTGGAAGCTCAGAGAGTCTCTGTGCATGTCCAGCCACCAGTCCTGGTTCTGCTCAGCTGCTGCTCTCCCCTCCCAGGGTTTCAGTTTGGTGATGGGTTTGTTCCCTGAAGGGATCTGTTGTGACCAAGGTTCATCCCTCACTGGGTTCTTCACTGGTTTGTTGAGTTTTGGGCCTGTCTGTCTGCCAGGTCCTCTTGAAATAACCAAACAAATGGAGTGAGGGACAACAGAGAATGTGCCCATGACTGGTAAAAAAAGCCTTGGTGCCTTTATGTGCTGCTCTGTCAGCTCTGTCATCTGAGGCATTTCTAGCAGAAAATGTTCATGTGTGGGATTGAAATCTCTAATTTTCATTTTATAGCACTTTGCGTTGTCCTGGACTTGGACTTCTTGAAGGTTCTGGTACTTGTTACAGTCAGCTCCCAAATTTATGGCAATTTATGGTGAATATAAACAGATTATGGGCTGTGAAATGTCCTCGCTGGGCCTTGGTTGTCCCTGCAGGGTTAGTGCCAGGTCCAGCAGTCACTGATGTGGGGCAGTGACTGGGGGCTTAGAAAGTGAACTTGCACATTTTGGCATCCAGGTGAGTTTTGGAATAGTCTGGGAAGCTGTGCTGAGCAGGGGTGGGATGGGTGGACACAAGCACAGGACATTGAGCATCACCTGCCATTCAGGAGACTCTGCTCTTAAAAAAGGGAGCATCTCAGAGCTGGGATGGAGTTTTTCAGCATGGGGCATCTTCCATCTTTAAGGTTTCAATGGGAAGAAAATCACAGAATTCTTCTGGTTGGAAAAGCCCTCTAAGATCCTTGAGTGCAGTTGTTCCCCCAGCAGTGCCAAGGCCACCAGACCGTGTCCTCAAGTGCCACATCCACGGGGCTTCTAAACCTCTCCACCCCTGCCCTGTGACCACCCTTTCCATGAAGAAACTCCACTTAATGTCCAGTCTGAGCCACCCCTGGCACCCTCTGATCCTGTCAGCCCATTTATCCAGCCTGCTCTAGGGAGACTTTACCCATCCTAGGGAAAACATTTTGTTCAAATTCAGCATCTCAGTCCTGGTCTCTTCCCAGGCCAGTGTGGGCTCCTCCTGTGGCTCTCAGGAGGTGCAGAAGAGAAGGTACAGCCAGCTTCAGACTGTACCAGCAGGAACATCAAACATGCTTGGCTTGTGCGTTGGCCAAGCCTTTTTTGTGGTCTCCCTCCTCCCCTCATGCCAGGGAAGGTCCTTGGGATCTCTTCCGTGTGTCCTTTCCTGGTCATGTCTGATGTTTTGCCTTCCCCTTTCTGCTGATGGCCCTGAGTTTCTGTGCTCCTCCCTTTGTTTGCAGCTGGAGGCTCACAAGGCTGCAGAGGAGCAGATTGATTTTGTTGTTCTGTCTCTGCTTTTTATTGCTGCAGTTTGCACTTCTGCCTTAATAGGGCTTCCAAAACTGCCAGTTCTCCTGAACTTCTTTTCCCTTCAGCTCTTCTCCTCTGGCATCTCCCCTGCTGGCTCTCAGGGTTCACTGAGCCTGCTTCTTGAATTCTTCTGATTTTTATTCTGCTCCTGCCCTCCCTGGGAATGATGTGCTCTGTCCTCTCATGTCACTGTCACCAGCACTTCCTCACCTTCCTGTTCCCCACTAGGCATCACCCTGGGGCAGTCGATCACTGCAGTAAATGATATTTTATCCCTGAGCTGCATCTGCCCTCAGAGCTCCTTAATAACCATCTGCAGAATGGATGAAGCAAAAGCTGATTTATTAAAATAGTCCCCAAGCAACTGGGGAGGCACAACACAGCCCCTGGGGAGCTGCACCTTCACAGGGCTCCCAGGGGCTGCCAGGGACTCAGGGAATGCTGTCCCATAGTCCTGGTGGATCGGAGGTGTGCCAAGACTGCAGGGGAAGCGGGATGGGAGGCAGGCTGGGGAAGTTCCAGGGGAGCCAGCAGGAGCTTCCCATTGTGTTCCGTGCAGTCCGTGGGGCTGTGGCACTGAGGTGTCTCTGAAGGAGCAAACCAAACCTGTTTCACACCTGGAATCTCTGCTAGGACCAAGGTTTTCTGCCCTGAGGGGGTTTGGGCAAGGTTTCATTTTACTTGGGTTATTTTGGCAAGGAAGGAAGGAATGAATCCCCGACACAAATTCCTGCTCAAGACTGGTGTAGCCGGTGAGGTGGGTGATGGGAGGGGATGGGAAGGTGACACTGGAATTCTGTCTGTGCTGGGGGCTGGGGACCAATCTCCTGAACCCAAGACATTGCTCCTTTGTCCTCCTCTTAGCAGAGAACCTCCTTTTTGCCAGATAAGCAGCTCTGTAGACTTGACCTGGTGTGTTTATTAAAGAGTTGGATGTGTTAAGAATGCAGGGCCTGTTGGACACTAATCGCTGTCCAGGGTGCACCCAGAGCCTATTGATTTCCTGCCAGCTGGCCCTATTAAATATACAAGGTACAAGTTTTGCAGTTAAACATGTAAGAGTTTTATAAATGCCTTTTATAGCTGACATTCAGAAAACTTTCTGTGTTGCCAGATGGGGAAATAAAGGGGAAATTCAAAAAGCTGCTTTGGCTTAAAGGATCCTTGAGGTGGTAAAGTTTGAGAGCAGTGTTTGAACCTTTGCTCTTGAAGTGGATGAAGAAATGTTTGGGTGAAAAGGCTGATTTTACTGAGCCTGGGTTTGGAGTTTGTGTTTTAGCACTGTCAGAGGGTGCAGCTGCAGGTGTTTCTCACTTGGAGAATCCCAGAATCCCAGACTGGTTTGGGTTGGAAGGGACCTTAGAGGTCATCAAGATCAACCCCCTGACATGGGCAGGGACCCCTTCCCCTATCCCAGGCTGCTCCAGCCTGGCCTTGGGCACTGCCAGGGATCCAGGGGCAGCCACAGCTTCTCTGGGCACCCTGTGCCAGGGCCTGCCCACCCTCACAGGGAGGAATTTTTTTCCTGATATCCATCCCAAACCTCCTCTCTTTTGGTTTGAATCCATTCCCCCTTGTCCAGAGGTCAGTGGGAGCCTTTTGCTTGTCCCTGGTAAGGACTGGACCAGCCCCTTCATTCTGGGAAGGTGCTTCCCTGTCCTTTCTCCCTCAGTTACATGCTGGGAGTCTTGTCCTGATCCCCTGTAGCTGGAAGGCTGAGTGCAGCTGTAACCTCCCAGTTGTCCCCAGGGCTCAGGGGTGATGGAGAGGGCTGCAGGAAGCAGAGCTCACCTGGCTGGAAAGCTGAGTGTCAGGAGTGTATTTGCTTGGTGGTGTTCTCCTGTCCAGAGCTGAGTTAAAAGCTGAGAGCTTTTGTGAAAGACCCCGCCCAGTGTGCTGCTCGTAATGAACTGTGCTGTGGGAGTGGTAGGGAGAAAGTGGAGGGACTTCTGGAGCGTATTTTGGGGTGAAGCAGGAAAAGGTGGAGAGAGAACGAGGAGGTGAAAACACAGAATTTCATTGACTTCCCTAGGATGATATTGAAGGGCTGGATGATCCTCTCATGCTAATAAAGTAAGAAATGGGGAGGAACTCCGTGGATCTTCCAGGTGCCTGGGTGGATTTACCTGGACTGGCTTTTGGTGGTTTCCAAGAAAACAGAGATGGGGACAGTGATCCTTTCCAGGCAAGGCTGGCTTCCCAACCCAGTGTGACCCAGCTGTTCCTCAATTCTGTGATTTTCCCCTGCAATCTGCGTGGCTCAGGGGGATTAAAATCTGGGAGATTACCCAGATCCATTGGGAATGCATCCCTGGTATAGCACAGGCTTCCTGCTCTCTTCTGGGAGTTTGGAGGAGCCTGCCCTCCTCTGTCCTGGTACCAGAGCACCACACAAAGGTCGGGGTGGAAACAAATCCTGTCCTCCTCAGGTGGTGCTTGGTACCTTTGAAACTGAACTAAAAATGGCCTGGGATCTTCCTTCTGCAGAGCTGTGGGCAGAGAGGAGGCAGAACCAGTTTCCCTTTCTTCGTAGAGGTTTTTGCAGACATTATTATGGAATTATATATATTCCAAATATATATATTTTTTTTTTTTTTTTGGAATATATAATATATAGTGGAAACCTTTCACCCCTGCTTCGAAATAGGCATATAAAGTTTAATATTATCCACAAGGTCTATTCTTCCTTCTGGGAGAGCAGAGCCTGGAGGGAGAGGGGTGTGAGAGTGGTGTTCAAAGGTGACAGCCAGAGGTTGGGGCAGCAGCAGGAGGTTGCTGGGAATTTCTTGTTGCTTTGAATATTGTTGATGCCAAGTCTGCAGGTGGCAGGTGACTTCTCCAGGTGGGTTACAAGTGACAGTGAGTGACTGCCCCCTCTTCCCTCAGGCACCACACAAACCCCGTGGGCACCGAGTGGCGCTGGAAGATGGACCAGCCTGAGATGATCCTGCAGGAGGCCATTGAGAACCACCAGAACATGATCAAGCAGTTCAAAGGTAACTTCTGCTCTGTCCCCACCCCTGGTGCTTTTAGAGCATAACCAGCAGTGGCATCTTCCAAACACAGGTGAGAATGTTCTGGTCCTTTGGGAAGGAGGCCTGAGATTCGGGGTATCAGAAAGATGGGGGAGAAGAAGCTTCTGTGGCACATTTAATGTCTGATGAAATGATTCTGAGCCCCTGAGTGTGTGCTGCTGCCTGGAGGGAGTGGAGTGGAGTTGCCTCTGGTGCATCCTGGTAGCTGTGAAATCCTTTCCCTTGGTGTGCAGAGCCTTCCACAGTGGTTAAAGCCAGCCTGGGTGATGGGGGAGCCTGGCTCCTCTGGAAAAGGGAGGGCAGGTAGGAAGCAAAAGCAATCAGCCTCTTACCTGACAGGAAATAAACTGCCAGCCTTAATACCCAGCTTTGTGTGAGCCCTGGAACTTCTGGGCTGTGTTTGTCTCATCAACAATGAAACAGCAGCAACCAGCAGGTTTTGATTTTCAGGAATTATTCAGTACCTGTGGTTGTGACTGAAGCTGCAGTTCCACAGCACCTTTGCAAAGCACTGCCCTTTGCTTCCCACAGAAATTCCTGCAGTTTGACATTCTGTGTCTGTACTATGGGGAAGGCTGGGGGGTTTTACTGCCCAAGTGTGATGATCTGGCTGCTCTGCCAAGGTCAGCTCTGCGTGCTGGCGGGGCTGGCCAGCTTGGCAGGACAGCTCCAGGGTTCTGCTCTTCCCAGCTGCCTGTGAGCAGCAGGAATGCAATGGAACAGCCATAAAAACGTGTGAGATGAGCCCTGGCCTTGGCTGTCATTTTGGGAACCCAATTGTTCAGGCTGGCTGTGCTCAAGGAGAATCCGATGGACCCAGGATGTGTCAGGCACAAAACCCTTCTGTCAGCAGAGCAGAGCTGCTCTGTCTCAGTGTCTGCAGTTGGATCATGGGTGGAAAAACAGCTCAGGGTAGGGCCCCATGGGCTTCATTGGCCTCACGTGCCTGGTTTGGAGCAGCAGCTCCAGGGAAGTCTCACTGCTGGGGTTTCTTTGGCACCGTGTCAAACATCAGCTGCCCCAGGGGTGCTGGGGCTGAAACACCCTCAGCAGCTTGGCAGGGGAGTTTTGGGGAGGGGACAGGTGCACTCAGGGCAGGGCTTTGCCTCAGGGGTCCTGGAGAAACACCAGTGTTGAGCCAATGGATGCATGGAAGGGGCTGGAGCCCCAGGAGCGGCTGAGGGAGCTGGGAAAGGGGCTCAGGCTGGAGCAAAGGAGGCTCAGGGGGGACCTTGTGGCTCTGCACAAGTCCCTGACAGGAGGGGGCAGCCGGGGGGGTCGGGCTCTGCTGCCAGGGAACAGGGCCAGGAGGAGAGGGAACGGCCTCAGGCTGGGCCAGGGCAGGCTCAGGGTGGATATTGCGGAAATTTCTTCCTGGAAAAGGCTGCCCAGCCCTGGCACAGCTGCCCAGGGCAGGGCTGAGTCCCCATCCCTGGAAATGTTCAGAATTCGTGTGGATGTGGCACCTGGGGACAGGGGTCACTGGTGGCCTTGGCAGTGCTGGAGAGTGTTTGGACTGGATGATCGTGGATGTTTTTCCCAGCGTTAATGGTTCTGTGGTTCTGAGCACTGGGAGGTTCTGCAGGAGATCCACAACCCCAGCTCGGTCCGTGCTGGGATTGTCCCTGTCCCCAGAACAAGGGACACAGACTTGGTTTCTGTTTGGGAGGGACACGTTACACATCAAAGTGAGCTTGTTCAGCCAGGGTGGGGCCTGGAGAGGGGGGACCCTCCAGCCCTGGAGGCTTTCAAGTCTCCCAAGTAAAGCCATTATCACCCTGTACCAAGGAAGAGCCTTCTCCTTCCCTTACCCTCCTGTCTTCCCCAAAGGGGTTGAGGAGAGGGAACGATTATGGATAGACTTTTCAGCATCTGAAATACTGCTGAAGTGTCAGGGGACCTGTCAGGACATCCCAGTTCTCTCTTTTTGGAGCTTGTTTTCCAAATTCATAAATATTGCTCAAAACCTGCCTCTGCATCCTGAGCACAGTTACCCTTGACCTGGAACTGTGAAAGGAGGAAAAAGGAAAGCTCTGGACCAGAACTGGCAGCAGATTAGGAAAAGAAAAGCTGGTTTGCTTCTGCAGAGTGATAGATGGCAACATTCCTGTCCTGAGTGCTGTGAGTCAAAGGTTTATTAAGGAGAAGAAAAATCGGTAAGAAAAGCCCAGGAGCTCCTGTTCATTTAGTGAGTTTTATGTCATTCTACCCTGAGGTGTGTGGGGAAATACTGTTAGGGTGGAAGCAGTGAAAGCCAAATTGAGCAGGAGCTGTGTGAGCGAGCCAGGGACAGGGAAAGGTTCAGCTCTGGCACGAGCAGAGTCCCCAGTGGGCAGTGCCAGGGCTGGAGCTGCCTTGGGCAGGAACAGGACTGGCTCCTCCAGCAGCTCTGCACAGAGAGCAGGGGGGTTTATTGGCATTGAGTTTTAAAGAAAAAAGACAGCAAAATCCCAGGAACCACCTGGTTGAGCAGTGAGGGCACCCAGGTCGCTGTGGGGAATGAAGGACAGGTTGTGGCTGGTCTCTGTCCCTTGTGCTGGCACTGCTGGGGCACCGCCAGTCCTGGGCACTGCAAGAAAGACCCTGAGGGGCTGGAGCATGTTCAGGGCAGGGAACGGAGCTGGGAAGGGGCTGGAGCCCCAGGAGTGGCTGAGGGAGCTGGAAAGGGGCTCAGCCTGGAGCAAAGGAGGCTCAGGGGGGACCTTGTGGCTCTGCACAAGTCCCTGACAGGAGGGGGCAGCCGGGGGTGGGTCGGGCTCTGCTGCCAGGGAACAGGGCCAGGAGGAGAGGGAACGGCCTCAGGCTGGGCCAGGGGAGGCTCAGGGTGGGCAGCAGCAGCAGGAATTTCTTCACTGAAAGGGTGCCCAGCCCTGGCACAGCTGCCCAGGGCAGGGCTGAGTCGCCGTCCCTGGAGGGGCTTAACAGCCCTGTGGGTGTGGCACCTGGGGACGTGGGACAGTGGTGGTGGCCCTGGCAGTGCTGGGGGAATGGTTGGACTCCATCCCAGGGTCTTTCCCAACGTTAACGTGTCTGTGATGCTGCAGCACTGGCTGGGCACCCACAGGGACTCCAGAGGGGTCCCAGCAGGGCTGAGGTGTTTGGACCTGTGGTAGAACAGACTGTTTGGGCTTCTGGGGAATGAAAACATGGGAAGTGTCTTAGCCAGGGAGCCCTCAGGGCTGGAGTGTCTGGGGGTGGTGCTCAGGTGCCCCCCTGAGCCATTTGAAGAAATTGGTGCTGCTCTTTGCAGTGCCAGTCCCAGAGCTTTGCAGGCAGGTTCATCCTCACACCCACTGCATGGGCCAGAGACACTGCTGAGCTCAGCCAGTGCTTTATTCATTGCAGTGCAAAGGAGATCTCCTTCGAAGGAACAGAATTCTTGTGTCTCTTTATCCTTTAGGATACTCTGCAGGACAACCCTCTACACTCTGGGTGCCTCTGGGTGGTGATGAATCATCTGCTGCTGCAGTGTTGCCACAGTTTGTGCTGGATGTGGAGAGCACAGCCATTAAAGCCCCATAATTCTCTCTTGGAGTAAATGATGGAGAGACTCCTCACTGATAGGGAGCGAGGGTGGGAAGTTCATTTGATGGATACGTTTTTCTGGGGAGCGACTTGTAAATCTCTGTGCCCTTGCAAAGGGCACACCCAGGATGGAAACGTAACTCAGGAGTGGGAGAGTGGGAGTCTGATAGTACAGGGAAGAAACCAAATGGAAATGTGTGACCTGTCCCAGGAAATCCTCGGAGTGCCCATGGATAACCACGGACAGAGCAGGGCCCTCATCCCCCAGTGCCCCAGGCTCTTGTGGTGCTGCTCAGCTCCTTGGAAGGGGTACGAGAGTCAGCCCCCAGCCTCTCCAGGGTGCTGTGCCAGGTGGTGCTGTTCTTTCCCACGTTAACCGAGCAGTGGGAGAGCAGCTGGAATCAGCTTTTCCAGGGAGCTGACCACAGGGGCTTGGCTGTGTGCTCTGCTGGGAGCTGATTTCAGTAGCAGAGCCGTAGGGATTCAGGAGAGTCCATGCCCTCCTGGAACACGCTCATCCTGGGCAGTTTATCCCTGCCTGGCTGGTGATTCATGTGCTCAAATGGTTGGGCACAAAACCACTCCCTCGTCTGGGTGGAGGTGCCAGGTTTGGTGTAAACTGTTGGGAAAGTTCCGCTCAAACTTTAGGGAATGTTGGGATTTTGTTCTGTCTGCTTATAGAGCTGGCAGGGTAATTATGAGAGTCCAGATGCAAGATGCTGAGAGAGAGAAATTAATTAATTCCAAAACTGACTTGCAGTAGTTTTAGGAATATGAAAGTTAGTCCTTTAATCTCAGCGTGTGCTTGAGATGCCGCTTTCTTCTCCAATAAAGCTCTCATTTCGTGCTGTCAGGTTTCTATGGAATAACCATTAGTTCTGTCACTTCCTCAGGACTGAGCCTGGCTGCCTCAAAATGCACGGAGCCCTGCTCTGATTCCAAACCAGCTTTGCTATGTGAGGCTGGAGCAATATCCACAAACACCTCTTTTATCTGGGCTTTGCAGCAGAGCTGTAATTTTCTGTACTGCAGCGTCAAAGCAACGAGAGGGGAGCTGAGGACCTGGATTCCCACTCCAGGCTTTGTTTTTTATCTTTAAAACAGACCAACCCCCAATCTAAAGCCGCAGGTAAGATTCAAGTACATCAAGGCACATCAGGGAAATGTGAAGTGACAGATTTGGAACAAAAGCTTGTTTGGAGGCAGCTGATTTCATCCGGGGTCCTGAGCACCTGGTCAGGTGTGGCTGGGCTGGAGGAGCATCCAGCTCCCCCGTGGGCATCAGGAATGGGACTCATGTGCTGTTTGCACATGGACGCTGCGTTTGAGCTCCTCGTGTTCTCCTTCTGGAAGGTCTCTGGCTGCTCAGGACCGTGCCGTGTGCTGGGTTTTCTGTGTAACACATCCTCTGTGGAGCTGCATGCTCTGTGTTTGCAGTCTGGGTGTGGTCCCTTGCTGTGCCTGGGGAGTTGTGCTGGCTCCTCTGGGGGCTGCTCCTCCTGGAGGCCCACAGGGACCAGCAGCAGCAATGACCTGGGCTTCTTCTCTAACACCTGCTTGAAGTGGCGTTGAGCTGCCCTGCGTGTTTGCATCTCAGCATTCACCAGCATCCCCCAGGTCTCAGCAGTGGAAAGCTTGGCTCAAGTGTTTATTAAGCTTGGCTCAGGTGTTACCAGCAAATTGCTCTCAGCAGTGCCCAGGGCGCTCCCAGCCCCAGGCTCTGGGTGCTGCTGCTCTCTGGGTGCTGTGGAGCTGCTCCTGGGCCCTGCCTGTGGCCTGGTGTCCCCTGTGCTTCGGGAGGGCTCCAGCTGCTCTTCTCGGCCCTCCCTGTGCCAGGTGTGTTTTGAATACAGATATTTGGGATGGGGATTTGTTACAGAGCCACAGAAGGGTTTGGGTTGGAAGGGACCTTAAAACTCCTCTTGTGCCAACCCCTGCCTCGGGCAGGGCCACCTTCCCCCAGAGCAGGTTGCTCAGGGCCCATCCGCTGTTGATTTAAGGCTGTTCTCCCCTTGCAGGCGTGTCAGGAGTGAAGGCAGCTCGCCTGGAGGAGGCCCTGACGGTGAAGCACTGTGCCCTGTCCCTGGTGGGGGAGCCCATCATGTACCCACAGATCAACCGCTTCGTGAGGCTGCTGCACCAGCACGGCATCTCCACCTTCCTGGTCACCAACGCTCAGTTCCCCGAGGAGATCAGGTAAGAGCTGCAGGAAATCCCTGCTAAACTTCCTGCTGAAACACTGGAGTGCTGCCCCGTGCCCTAATCTGGAACACTGGAGTGCTGACCTGTGTCCTTATCCCCTTTAGTGGCCCCTCGGACTCAGCTCTGCAAAAGCACCAGTGATGAAGAAGCCCCCTCAGGGTCTGTTTGATTTTAACCTCAGTCTCCCCATGCTCTTTCTCATCCCTTTCTGCCCCTCAGTTTGATTTTCTTTTCTGTACCCACTAACCAAACCGTGATGACTTCTGGAAGTGGAGAGGATGGAACATGGCACCTGTGAAGGTGTGGCAGGAGGGGAGCAGTGGGTGAGCTGTGCTTTGTGCCCAGGGCAGGGATAACTGGAGTCCCTCTGTCAGCCAGAGCAGGGCACTGAGCTCAGGCATTGCCTTGTGGGGCTGATCTTTGTTCTGACTCCGGAGCAGCAGCTGTGAAGGCTCAGCCCAAAGCTCTGTCTGGCCCAGCACCTCCAGCAGGACGAGGAGAGGTGACAAGCACATGTTCATCAGCAAAGCGGGCTCCGTTCAACCTCCCTCAGAGGGACTTGAGTGAAATCTTCCAAACAGTTTAGTGAACTCTTTCAGAGTCTTTACAAAGGTAAAGAATCCCTTTTTCTGATGTTTTGGAGCATCCAGGCTGCTGTTATCAAAGTGTAGCAAGGAAGGGCAGCGCGTGGGGAAATGCAGCTCCAGGGAGGCTGGAGGCTCCTCAGAGTCCCAGCAGCTCAGAACAGCAGCAAGTCCAGCCCTGGAGCCGTGGGAGCTGCGTGCAGGGTGGCCTTGCTGTGTCACCCAGCCCATTCCAGCTCCCTCCTGTGCCAATGCTCCCGGGAGAGCTTCCTTTGCACTCCTTCTCGTGGTCTGAATCCGGCACTGAGGGGGGAGCGCAGGCAATTTGGGAGTGAGTAATTACACACCACAAAGGCATTCCAAATGATTGAATAATTGTGTAATCAAGTTACTTTAAGTCATGTATTATGTGCCTGATAGATAGAAATTGCTCTTTCCTAAATATAGCAGTTTAAAAAGAGAGCACACACTCTATTTTGAAGCTGCACTTTTCGGATCTGCTGAATCTTTTTAAAAAGAAACAAAAAAGAAGGGGATAAAATGCTAGTCTTGCTGTCTTAAAAATTGCGACTGATCTTTGGCTCATCAAAGCAGATGATCTGCTTAATATGGGAACTGAAGTAGGCACCCAGCTCACTTCTGTGCTGTCAGCAGAGGAGCTGTAGTCCAAAAGTTTGGCCTGAAATAGGCAGGGTGACCTCTGGTGCAAGAGAGCTGAGAGGGACATGGGACAAGGGCTGGAGGGACAGGACAGGGGGTAATGGCTTCCCAGTGCCAGAGGGCAGGGCTGGATGGGATATTGGGAAGGAATTGTTCCCTGGGAGGGTGGGCAGGCCCTGGCACAGGGTGCCCAGAGCAGCTGGGGCTGCCCCTGGATCCCTGGCAGTGCCCAAGGCCAGGCTGGACATTGGGGCTTGGAGCAGCCTGGGACAGTGGGAGGTGTCCCTGCCATGGCAGGATGGGCTTTAAGGTCCCTCCCAACCCAACCCAACCCAGCCCATTCAGGGAGAGGGCAGCGTGGCCTAGGGTGGTGCTGGATTCAGGACAGGGGCTCCAGCGGGTGCCCCCTGTGCCTTCCTCTCTTCCTCTCTTTGGGCTGCAGCTTCACCTGCCCCAGGCTCACAAGGAACTGAGGGAGGTTTTACACCAGGGGAGCTCCTATTGAACCCTTACCTGGCTCCTGTCTCTGACCCATGGCTGTGACCAACCCTCGTGTGTGGGTTTGCACTATGATCAATAATAATAACGATAATGAGCAGATTATTATGCCCACAAGCAAATGCTCATTTCTGATATTGCTGTTCCTGTCTCTTGTGGGCTCTGTCCTGCCTGGTGAAGCCACCTCAGGGCTGGTGGCCTGAAATCAATTTATTCATTGAGTGGCACGGCTCAGCTGAAGATTTCAGCTCAGGATTTCTGCCCAAGTCCATGTGTAAATGCCATGGATTTGGTGTCCTGCATTTCACCTGAGGTGTCTGAGCTAGCTCGGAAATTCACACCCCAAATCCATCCTGGTACCATCCAGCTGGATTTGCTGTTAGTTCTGCACTGGAGCTGTGTCCCAAGAGCACCAGTCTGTGTCCTTGTTCTCACTGCACCCGTGGCTGCCCCTTCTCCTTGTTCCCCCTTGGCAGAACGTGCCCAGCTCCTCCTGGCTCGATTCCCAGCCGTGCAGAGCCCTGTGGACCATCCCCATTTGGAGCAATGTGGGGCTGAAATTGCCTGGGACCAATTCTAATTCCTTCATTTCCCCCATGCTGACAGTGAGTCTGGCTCCTGCCTGTCCTTAGGCTTGAGAAGAGATGATTTTTCTCAGCCCTTCTTTTGAAAAGCACCTGCTCCATCTTCACTGGGGCCCCTTTTAATTAAGCAAAGACAGCACTAAGTAGAGAAAGAGTTTGGCTCAGTATTCCTTGAAACTGAGCACTTCAATCCACTTAGGCCCATAACATTTGGTCATTTTGGAGTCTGTGGCTTTGGGCTGCCAGTCCAGACAAACTTGTTTACAAAACTGAGATTTTAACCTGAAATGTTCCGTTTGTTCTGGGTTATTTCATTTTGCTGTCTAAATACACACAGAGAGAACGTGCTCAGATGGTTGGCTGAGCGTCCACTTTAAGTGGATTTTTCTGGACACAAAGCTCTGCTCAGTCTCATTCTGGCCAGTTCTCATCCCTCTGTCACCTTTGGGGTGGGCAGGGGTCAGTGTATTTTTAGGTGGCACTGTTTGGCAGCTGAACAATAGCTTCTGATTTCTTCTCATCTTCTCTAGAGAACCAAATGAAGCTGGGACTGGTGCCTGCTCATTACAGCCTTCCCACAAAACACTCCCAAAATGCTGTCCCCAGATGTTGAGGGCTCTGTGGTAAATTGGGATGTGGTTGTTCATGCTGCAGCCCCCACGAGGGGTGGCTGTGTGACCCTCACTGGCTCTGTCACTTCTGGCAGGGGAAAGGGTTTGTCTCCATCCTGGAAGTCTGTCCCCACCCCTGGAGGTGCCCAGGGAAGGCCTGGACGTGGCACTCAGTGCCCTGGGCTGGTGACAAGGTGGGGATTGGGCACAGGCTGGGCTTGGTGACCTCAAAGGGCTTTTCCAGCCTCAATGATCCTGGGATTCTAAGGGAGCTCCTTTCTAGGTTGTTCCTAATCCCTTTGATCCTTCTGCTGATGGACTGTGGTGTTGCTGCTTCTCCTTCCTTCCCCTGGCATTTATGGAAGGGATCGGACTCCACCCGGGCTCTTCCCACAGCACAGGAGGTTCAATCCCTTCAGAAGTTCCCAGTGTTGGGCTCCAGGTGCTGTGAGCAGCACGTGTGACCAGAAAGGCTCTGCTCCAGGATTTCTGGGGAATAAGAGCCTTGGCAGTGGAAGGAGAACACGGTGCTGGTTTGTGTGTGGGTTTATTTTCTAAACAGCTTTGAGATCCCTCCAAAAATGTCATTGATGATCCAGCTGCAGGCCAGGGGAGTTCAGCATGTCCAGCAGTAGGAACCGGTTGAATCAGGGCTGAATTTAGAGTCACAGAATCCCTGAGGTAGGAAAAGCCCTCCAGGATCATCCAGTCCCAGCTGTGCCTGATGCCCACCTTGTCCCCAGCCCAGAGCTCTGAGTGCCACCTCCAGCCCTTCCTTGGGCACCTCCAGGGATGGGCACTCCAAACCTCCCTGGGTAGCCCCTGCCAAGGCCTGAGCACCCTTTCCATGAAGAAATTCCTCCCACTGTCCATTTCTGTTGAACGTTTTCCCATGGGCCAAATAGAAGGTGGAGAAAGGGCAGAGCTCTGTGGATTGCAGAACCTCTCCGTGCCTCACCTGAACCCCTTCCTTTGGGAAGCCTTTCCCGATGTGTGACAGCTCCAGTGGAGTGAAATGTGTCCTGGTGCAGTGAGGAATGACCATGGCATTGTCAGCCAAGGGCTATGTGTGAGTTCTCAGCCCTGGGGGGTGTTTGTTGAGGCTGTAACACCTTGCTGTTGATGGTGGTCACTTGGCAGACATGAACCTCTGGGCTCTGGTGGTTTTCCCTGGGAATCCTGTCCAGCTCCTGGTGCTGCTGTTGTGGGAGAACACAAGGTCAAGCAGCAGATTCCTGAAAGCAGCGATTCCCTTTTCCCTTTGCAGGAGGCTGGAGCCTGTCACCCAGCTCTATGTCAGCGTGGATGCCAGCACCAAGGAGAGCCTGAGGAGGATTGACAGACCCCTCTTCAAGGACTTCTGGCAGAGGTTTCTGGACAGCTTAAAGGCCTTGGCTGAAAAGGTATACACTGAAGAATGGACTTTTAAATGGCTTTTTTCTTCCTTCTGCACTTTGCTGACTCACCACACCTTTCCTCTTCCTTCTCACCTTACCTGCTCCTACTTTCTGCAGAAGCAGAAGACTTGAGAGGCTTTTAGATGAACCATGGAGTGGGTTCTGGGCGTGTTGGGAGTGTGTTCCCATGGTTTGGGCCTTCAGGTGTGGGAAGTGCAGCAGGTTTGAGCGGTTTTCCAGAGCAGGATGTGTCAGATGGGACAGCAAATGCTGTGAACATAAAGTGCTGTGAGAGATGAAGCGATGATCAAATAAGAGAAGATTTCCTAACAAAGGGGTTACGCTGCAAACAGGCTGCTGAAGGAAAGCTGGAAGTCCAGGGAAGAGTTGTAAATCCCCTGTGTCCCTTTGCTCTGGCTCTCAGAGGCTCCCTTGAAAGGGCCATAAAGGACATTAAAGCTGGAGTTTGGTAGCCCTGTCACCCTCCTGCTCCAGAGAAATCTGCTTTTTTCTGGAAGATTGACCCATCCCAGGGGATCTGAGCTCACAGCACGGGGGGCCTTTGCACTGTGTTGGACTCAGCTGAGTCCTGGGGGCCCTGGGGCGGTGGCAGCTCAGGCTCTGTGTGACAGGGGAGCTGTGCAGTAATTAATGAAGCACTCCTGGGCCCAGCAGCACGTGAGTGAGTAAGAACAGTGCCTCACAAGCATGTCTGCCTCTCTTGTTCCTGCTCTGATGGAAGCCAGGGCTGTGTTTACTGATCTGGCAGATGCTGACACGTTACCTGCTGGGATGAACAGCCAAGAGACGCTGTTGCCTTTGAATAATGAGGTTTTGTTGGAATAATGAGTTTTTCTGCCTTCTCGGATGACAGTGTTGGACCATTCCCTGCCAAGTGAACTTAGATGAGTAGATCTGTGAGACTCAGAGGCACTGAGTGGCACTTGCTGCTGCAAAGGCAGTGGGCAGCGTGATCAGGTGCTTTGTGTGTGGAGGTACAGCTGCTCTTTTGCAGAACCTCAGGCCAAACTCTGAGGGTACTGAAATCGAGTGCAAACTAAATTCTCTGTGAGCAGGGGAATCTGTGGGAAGAAGGGGAGCTAAAATACTGAAGGCACAAAATTCTGAAAAAGCCTTTTGGGAAGTTGCTTTTGCCCATCATTCCTTTCCTGCTGCCTCTCTTGACCCGGGGTGTTCATTACTGGGGGTTGTCAGAAGTTGCCTTGCAAACAGTTGAAGGTGAAAGTATTGGCAAGTCTGTCCATACAGCTAAAAATACCCTGGTCAAGGTGAAGAGGAGAGGAGAAAGCAGCTCCACTAGCAGGTGCATTTTCTCCTCCAAGCAACTCCACTTTGAAGGGTCCTTGAAACACTGATAACACAAGAGCCAATTAATGGTTGTTCCAGTTGGTGAAACCCTGCTCTGCCAGCCCTGCTCGGCTGCACGAGGCAGCATCACACAGGGGACATCAGGAACTCTTGGGGAAGCTGCTGTTTGTTGGTTTTTCCTCTTAATCCCAAAATCATTGAGATTGGAAAAGTCCTCCCAGCCCATGGAGTCCACCCTGTGCCCGATGCCCACCTTGTCCCCAGCCCAGGGTACTCAGTGCCACGTCCAGGCCTTCCTTGGGCACCTCCAAGGGATGGGCACTCCAAACCTCCCTGGGCAGCCCCTGCCAAGGCCTGAGCACCCTTTCCATGGAGAAATTTCCCCAATATCCAATCAGAATCTCCCCTGGCACAGCCTGAGGCCATTTCCCTTTGTCCCTGTTCCCTGGGAGCAGAGCCCGACCCACCTCCGGCTGCCCCCTCCTGTCAGGGACTTGTGCAGAGCCACAAGGTCCCCCCTGGGCCTCCTTTGCTCCAGCCTGAGCCCCTTTCCCAGCTCCCTCAGCCATTCCTGGGGCTCCAGCCCCTTCCCAGCTCCGTTCCCTGCCCTGGACACGCTCCAGCCCCTCAGGGTCTGTGCTGTCCCGAGGGGCCCAGGACTGACCCCGGATTGGAGGTGTAACCTCAGCGGTGCCAGCAGAGGGGACACTCCCTGCACTAATCAAACACAATGTTCTGGTAGCCAAAACCTCAGAGTGCTCCTGGGCAGCAGCACCTCTCCCTTTCCCCTCCCAGCCGCCTGGCCCGGAGCTCCCAGGAGCTGTTCTGTGGGACTGTGGAACACGGGAGGTGGTGGCAGCTAAAGCAGCTGTGAGCTCCTGGGAGATACCGGCCCTCTTCCAGGCTGGGTGGGAATGCTGCTGCGTTGTCTTGGGAAGGTGATGTTAATTTATCAGGAAACAAACACAAGTCCCAGATTTTCGCAGTGCCTGACAAACCTTCCAGACTGATTCAGTCCTTCCAGGCCGAGAGGAGCTGGCTCTGCAGCTCATCTGAGTCACTGCTGAGCAGCCATGGGCAGCTTTGGGCTGGGCGCAGTGGAAAACGAAAGTGGGCAAAGGGAGTTTATAGGAACACGAGTTGTACCTGCTGTGCCCACCCTCGTGGGGTTTGGGAGCTGCTCGTCCTGCTCTCTCCCTGCTCCCTGGCTGGGGCTGCAAGGGTGGGTGGTGGCAAAGTAATCCTCTGGTTTGGTAATCCAGATTGAGAAGTGGGAGAGAAGAAGAGGAAAGGACATGGATTTAAGTGAGAAAGGAGAGTGGATGTTTGTCTTGGCTGTTTCCTTTCCTCCAGCCAAAGCCCAGGCCTTGTTAAATACGAGAGGGCCCAGGCAAAGATGGGCTTCAGACCTCTTGCCTCAGTGAGGTGGTTATAGAACCTCAGAGTCCTGGAATGGTTTGGGTGGGAAGGGCCCTTAAACACACCCCATTCCAACCTCCAGGAGCCCCTTCCACCAGCCCAGGTTGCTCCTGGCCCCATCCAGCCCGGCCTTGGCCCAGTCATGCTGATAATGGATTTCATGCTTTTAACTGAACTTCTGCACAAAGTTCTTGAGCCTCAGTAAAGGGGTGAATTTAAAACAAATTTTTCCCAGGATGATCTGACAGCCTCATCCAGCATGTCGGGGATTAGTTGCTACATCCATTTTCAAAGGAAGCCCAGGAATAAAAGATAAAAAGCTTTTGTGCTATTTCTCTCTGCAGCAAACAACATGAACCCCCCCCTTTGTCCACTGCTACTTGGAGCAAGTTCGATCCTTCCTAGAGCTGCTCTCATTGAAATCATCTTCATGTTAAATTTTCTGTGCTGAGAAGCACTTCTTGAGAGAGGAGCTTATGTTAAACAGCAGGTGGACTCCAAAGGCTCCCTTTGTTCTTGTCCTGAGTCCTCTACCCCTGAAATTAAATGGAGAAGGAAAAGAAAAATATCAACATGTGAAATTCAGACTGTTCCCTTCCCAAACACCATGTTTGAGTTTTGGAGCCTCATCCTCTGACAGCCTTGAGTTTGTGAGAGTGATTGAGAGGTGACTTGGCTTGATAGACAAGTGCTTGGAGCAGGCACTGAGGGTGTGAATCCTTATCATCAGGATGAGAAATCTCTGCTGAAAGATGTTTCTTCCAGCCATTGCTGCTTCCTAATCCATATCCGAATGAGGAATGGGTTCCAAACTAGTGATGAGGGTCCAGCTCAGGAGGGAAGGGGGGGATTTTCCATCCCTGGAGGTTTTAGAATCAAGTTGATGCTTTTTTTTCCAAAATACCTTTAACCAGATGTGCTGAGCAGGAAAACAACCCATGGTCTGTGAGCTGTCATCCCCCCCAGTCAGATTTGGGATCCTCTGGTGTTTGGTTTGGGCTCTGTTCCCTCAGGGTGACTGGACCATGTTCTGCAGGCTGAGGAACTCTGGAAACTTGTCCTGGTCATTGTCCATAAATCACCAAGTGTTTTCCCAAGCAATAGGAATATTGGCTGGGGCAAATGGGAATCCCCTGCTGAGCTGCTGAGAAATGGATGGGGATGCAGTGACCCAGTGTGACAAAGTGCTTGTGGATTTCTACGCAAACTCTGGGAACAGCTGGAGAAAAGATGGTGATGGGATGGAGCAGCTCGTGTCCAATTCATGGTTCACATCCCTTGGCTGCAGCTCTGAGGGGGCTTTTTGCCTTCACAGAATCCCAGGCTGGGCCAGGCTGGAGGGGACCCCAGAGGGTCCCTGGTGCCACCTCCCTGCTCAGGCAGGGCCATCCCAGAGCACAGGGCACAGGATTGTGCCCAGAGGGCTCTGCAATATCCCCGCTGAGGGAGACTCCAGCCCCTCCCTGGGCAGCCTGTTCAGGGCTGGGCCCTGCCCAGGGCAGCAGTTCTGCCTCCTGTGCAGGGCAATTGCTGGGCTCAGGCCCTGCCCGGTGCTCTGGTGCCGCTGCCGGGCCCCGGAGCAGAGCCTGGGCCCTGCCCTGAGCCCTCCCTGCAGCCAGGGACAGCCAGGGCTGAGGGCCCCTCTCAGCTGGGGCTCCTCTCGAGGCTGAGCAGCCCCGGCTCCCTCAGCCTGTCCTGGGCACGGAGATGCTCCAGGCCCTCCTCATCCTCACAGCCGGCGCCGGCCCCACTCCAGGAGCTCCCTGGCCCTGCTGTGCTGAGGAGCCAGAGCTGGACACAGCTCCAGAGGTGCCCCTGGGGCTGGGCAGAGGGGCAGGATCCCTCCCTGACCTGCTGGGAATGCTCTTACCTGGGGAGAGTAAAATAGCTCTTGAGCAAGTGGCTGCTGGTCCATGGGTGTCCATGGGCTCGGTGAGCTCTGGGCTGAAGGTCCCTGCTGTCACTGGGGCTCTGAGGAACATCTTCCAGCCCTGGCATGGTGTCACCTCCTCTGTACCTCCTTGACTCCCTCATGATGACTCCTGTCCCATCACGGGCTGGCCTGGCAGGATTTGCTGTGCTGCCACAGCCAGGCTGGCAGTGCTGAGCTGCTGGGACCTGCAGGGGCCAGGTGCCAACGTTCCCTCCAACAGACTGGAGCCGTGCACAGAGCAGGAATGAGCCCTGCAGGCTGGTGGGATGGTGTGGCACTGCGGGAGCTGGTGATGGAGCAGAACCTTGTCCTTGCTGTCCTTGCAGCAGGGTCACAAAGCAAAGGAAGCAGCTCACTGGCACTGCCAGGAGCTCAGACTGTGCCTTTGGGCACCACACACCACACGTGCTTCGGATCTGGGATCTAACCTTGCCCTCACTCTTTTTCTGCCTCAAGGGGATTAGGAATTCCTGGAGAACCGGGGTCAGGGCTCGCTGGGAGAGGTGGAGCAGACGCCTGGGGTTTTTTCCTTTATTAAAAAAAGATCAGAAGGGGAATAGTTCCCTCTGCCTGTGCTAGGATATCACACCCTGGCAGTGCCTGGGTTCCATGGCTGGATATTCCTTGCTGGCAGCTGCTAGGAATGGTTTATCCAGGGGAAGGCACAGGGTAGAGCAACATCTCCCATCGCTGTCTCCAGCTCTGCGTTTTCACACTGCTCACAGGTAGTTCCTGTTACATTCCTGGGTGATGAAGAGACTGGTTTGATATTTAAACATTCCCAGCCTTGCATCTGCTGCTATTTACCTGAGTCTCTTTGTTTTCCCCAACGTTACCCTGTCTTCCAAGGTACCCTTGTCTTTGTGTGATTACAAACAGCATAAATACATTGAATTACATCCTCAGCAGGTTTTAGTGCTGATTATTATGTAATATATGACAGGAACAATTGTTTTTATGAAGAGACACATTTGATTTGCAGGGAGATGATTTATGTGGCTCCTGGGGGAGGGGAGCCATGCCTAAGGTTTCTGAGCTGAGGGATTTTTTAAGGAGAATTTAAATGTAAGATCTGTAACAGATGTTAGAATCAGTAATCAATTTTGCCACTATAAATTTAGAAGAATTTGACTCTTCTGCACAGTAAATGCTCTCACTGGCTGTGTGCTTGTTTTAATGGGATTGCTAATGAGACTCGTGGTGGAAGCCTTTGGCAATGCAGCCTGAGGAGTGTGACACAGGTATGATGTTAATATGGAGTTATTGTCTCTGAAATCCATCCTGTCCTTTCAGTGTCCTCACAGCAATCCAAACCAGGCTCCAGCAAGACGCTTGACTGCTGAGGGAGTGAAACCTCATTTCTCTGTCTGTGCCAGTCCCTCCTGCTTTGCTTGCAGGCAGGGATAGGGGGAAATGTTCATAGCACAGCTCCAAGCAGAGGGATGTGTAATCCCAGCTGGTGCTGTCCCGTGTGTCTTGGGAAGGCAGGGAGTGAGGCTGCGGGAAGGGAGGGGAAGGGTCTGAGGGCACCCAGCGAGCCCGAGGCACAGGGAGAGGGTGCAATCCCTGTTCTCTCAGCCCATGATCCCAGCTGCAGCCCCTGCTCTCACTCCTGCCTTGGGCTGTTTGCTGCTGGCTGTGGCTGCAGAGGGTGCCCAGTGCCACCTCGGGGTTGGGACAGGGCACCCCTGCCCCTTCCCATGGCTTGGGACATGGGAGTAACAGGGTCCTCCTCTTCCTGCCCTCCCAGCTGCACCCATCCCTTCCCTCCTCAGCCAGCAGACATTGTCCAGCATGCCCAGCTTTGCTGCTGCTGAACGTTCAGGGAGCATTTGCAGTTCTTAGCTTCTGTTAAACAGGGTCTCTCCTTTGCCTTGAGCTCTTCTAGAAGCTGCCTGAGAGATGCCAGCTCTGGCTTTTAGGGAGCTTGGTTCAAACCAGTCTCTGTTCCCTCTGCCAGGTTATTTCTTACCCGACCACCAGCCAAGGGCTGTTCCCTTCCCTGGGCCTGGCTCTGCGAGCCAGAACTCCCAGCTGCCCCAGCAGCCTCCGTGGCCTTGGGGACATTTGGTCACATTGTCAGTCTCTGGTTGTGAACTGGAGCCATTTTCATGTACAGGCACCCTGAGGAGGCAGAGCCTGTGTGTGCTTTTATGGGAACTCTCCAGAAGGAAAAAACAACCTTAAAATTCTGCTTGTGGCAACAAAGGAAACCTGGGGCTGCACTTTGCTTTAAACCAAGGTTTTATTTCAGCCCGTAAAGCTGAGCTGACAGGGCTGAGTGGCACAGAGGGGGCTGTGCAGGGCAGTGCACAATATTCCAGTTGCTGAGTGCATTAACTCCGGGTTTGTCTCCTCACTGACCCATTACCGGAGTCGGGTGAGGAGCATTCGCAGGGTCCGTCGGATCCGTTCATCTGGATCCTTGCGTTTGACATTTCAGGAAAGACGAGCTGAGAGAGCACCTGCAGGAGGGATGTGTTTGCTCGTGTGGGATGGGGACACAGGCACTGCCAGCAGGGAAAGGGACATTCTGGGACCTGGGGATGGTGGGAACGTACTCCTGCCTTTGGGAAAGGCAAATCAGGAAGACGTTGCTTTGGAGCGGGGAGAAATCCTTTCCTGAAGGGTGGTTATGGTGGGCAGGGGGGCAAGGCTGGAATGCTGGGTCCTGGCATGCACTGGCACAGGGACACAGGGACACCTGGACACTTGGACACAGGGACACCTGGACATATGGACACAGGGACACATGGACATATGGACACAGGGACACCTGGACACTTGGACACAGGGACACATGGATGCAGAGACACAGGGACACCTGGACACTTGGACACATGGATGGGGTGCCCAGGGCTGTTCAGTGTCACATCTCTGGTGGGGTGGGGTGGGCTTGGGGAGGTTCTCCTGCCCCAGGGTGAGACCCATGTGCTGGGCTCCAAGGGGACTGGCCCTGACTTAGCTGGGTTGGGCCCTTAGGGCAGGATCCTGCAGCAGGAGTGTGCAGCAGAGCTCAGGGACCGGCTGTGCCCTCAGTGCTCCTCCCTGATCTTCTCCCTCAGCTCCCAGTTCAGCTACTTTGGGTCAGAGAAGCCCCAAACTTCCTCTGTCAGGGTGACTTTGGGCAATAAACAGGCTCTTGCCAAGGAGTGCTGCTTCCCTTGTTCCATGGGGCTGTGGGTGCCTTGGCCCTGTTCCTTCCCACCCTCACCAGTCCATGGGGAGCTGGGGCTGGGAGCTGGGTGTTGGTGGCTCTGGCCACGTGCTGCTGGCTGGAAGTGCTGGCTGTGACCTCCCAGACCACGTGGCCCATCCCTGGTTTCCATGGCTGCTCCAGTGACCCCTCTGGAGGTTGTTGACTTGCAGGTTGTGCATTTGGTAGCCAAGCCCTGTGTGTTCTCCTTGGATGAAGCTGCTGTTGGATTTGCAGTGGGAGAAATGCAGGAACTCCAGCACAGGAATTCAGAGTCACCTCTGAAGCTGCAAAGCTGCTGGGGCACCTTTCATTGAATTCCCAGAAATTCATATAATTCTGATTATAATGTGCTAATTCATAGAATTCACCAGGGAAGATGGGGACCTGTTGGAGCAGCTCCAGGGGAGGCCATGGAGATGCTCCAAGGGCTGGAGCCAGGCTGGGAGAGCTGGGGGTGCTCACCTGGAGAGGAGAAGGCTCCAGGGAGAGTTCAGAGCCCCTTCCAGAGCCTAAAGGGGGCTTTTAAAAGGAGGGAGAGGGACAGGACAGGAGGGACAAAATCTGTTTGGTGCAAGAACCAAATGAGAGGCCGTGCAAACGATCTCTGTAAGTGCTTAGTGCTAAACCCAGCTTAGTGTAAACCCAGCAGGTCTGGAGCGTTTGGAGGTGATGAGCCCTGGAACAGAGAGCTGATGATCCATAGTAAATACAAATACTAGAAAACAACTGTTTACAGAGCTGTACAAGTGTGTGTGTGTGTGTGTGCATCATTGCTTTTATGTCCTTCTGGCTCAGGGCTGGGATTTGCTTAGCAGTCCTGGGGACTCTGGGTCCGCCTGGGCTCTCTGGGTCCAGCTGGCTGTGGAAGCAGCAGCATCTGGAGGCATTTCATGGACACATTCTCCAAAGGAGGGCTTTAATCGGAGGTGTTGGGATTTCAGGTGTCCCCTGGGCAGGCTCCTCAGGTGGAGTACACCTTGCACTGGGAGTCCACACACACTCAGGACTTGAGTAAATCCTTGGTTGGGATTTTTTTTTCATTCCCCTGCTCTGCTCCAGCACCTGCAGGAGTTCTCACAGCCGCAGCCCAAGCTCACGTATTTAACTGAATGGGCACTTTCAAGCCCGTAATGTTTGTTCTTTTAGAGCCCAACTCTTGAATTAAGGCTTTACAAGAGCACTGGGCTTGCAAAGATTGCTTAATCAATAAGAGAAATTTATGTCAGACTCCTTGTTTACATTGCTCTTTGTGAAGTGAACTGGGCAGGATTTTCAGCAGTCCTGATGGTGGGGCTTTCAGATCTATTTTTAGATGATTTGGACAAAACCCAGAAGAAAAATATAAATCATTTGCTTCGCAGCCTGTAAGAGTGTTTTCTAATGAGGTAATTATGTTTTTATGGCAGCTTAATCTCTGCTTTCATCACTGGAAGTTGCATTGCTGGTTTGTTATTTCCCAGGATAACGAGTGTCACTTCATTCCCATTAATACAGTCACCCCTTCCCAGGCTGTGGCTGGGCTCCTGTCTGTGCCACCCTCACAGGAAGAGTTCCTTCCCAGTATCCCATCCATCCCTGCCCTCTGGCAGTGGGAAGCCTTTCCCCCTGTCCTGGCACTCCAGGTCCTTGTCCAAAGTCCCTCTCCATCCTTCCTGTGGAATCTTTCAGGTGATGGGAGGTCACTCCAAAACTTTCCCTCCTCCAGGCTCATCCTGCAGTTACTCCCTCAATCCTTCAGTATTACAGGGTTGTTTAAAATGCAGTTTATTCTCCTTTCCTGTGTCCCCCATTGCTGAGCAAAGCAGGGATTTTGAGGAACAGTCTTTCAGAGCCCCGGGGGATCTCAGTGGGAAGTTGTTTTCCTGGCTGAGATTTCCAGCTACAGAGACCTGTGAGGAAGCATCCAAGCCTTTGGCTGGGTGTGTGAATAACTGGGATGGCTGAAAACTCCAGAGCAGCTGGCGGTGCCGTGGGGCGGGCTGGGCTCTGGCCCGGGGTCTGGAGGGACTCTGGGGATGTTCAGCCTTCGGCTGAGCTGGGGCTGGGTTTGAGCTGCTCTTTTTGAGCTGCTTTTCTCCCTCATTTCCTTTCAGCCCGTGCAAATGCCACTCTCTGGCTTTTTCTTGACATTCCCCAGTCTGTGTGTTCACATACTGATGTGTTGGTGTCCGAGGCCAGCTTCTTCTTGCCACAGAATCACTGAGGCTGGAAAAGCCTCCAAGGTCGAGTCCAGCCCTTCCCTCAGCGGTCCAAGGCCACCACTGCCCGTGTCCCCAGGTGCCACATCCTCACATCTGTTCCTGCTCGTGTCTGGTCGGGTGTGGGAAGGAAAAGGCTTCAGAGGGGGAAGAGCTGAAGGCAAAATCTGGGACTTCCCACAGCCTCCTCTCCTCTCACATTCTCCAAAATGTCCCAGACACAGCTCCACAGTCACATCCTGGTGCTCCAGGACCTGATGGCTCAGGCATGGCTGCTTGGCCACAATGGGGGAGGCCTTGGTGGTCTTGGAGGGGCACCATGGCAAAGCTGTCACCTCAGAGTGACAAACCTGTCACCTCAAGGTACAGTCAGACCCTGGCAGTGCAGGGAAGGCAGGAGCAGGAAAATACTGAAGAATAAACTACAGACAGGGAGGGGAGTTCCAAAGAAGGGGCTGGAGCGTGTCCAGGGAAGGGAACAGAGCTGGGGAAGGGGCTGGAGCCCTCGGCCTTGGGGGGCTTTTCCCCTAACCCCTGCTCTGTGTCCCCATCCCTTGCAGGTGGGGCCTGTCCAGGGGCAGCAGAGGAGGAACCATTCCTGTGGTCAGAGGGAAGGAGCCGGGACGCTGCGGAGCCGGCAGCTCCGAGGGAAGGGAGGATGGGCTGGAGCCACGGCCAGGGCTGGCTGAGCTCCTGGCAGGAGGCAGAGCAGCAGCAGGAGCAGGACAGGGCCCTGTCCCTCGGGATGTGCCCGGCGGGTCCCTGCTGCCGCAGCCGCTGCTGCTCCCACCCAGGGACAGCAGCCGAGCCGAGCAGGTGCCGATGCCTCCGATGTCCCGGGAGCCTCTCAGCAGCGTTCCCTGCCAGCTGCTGCTCTCAGGCGTCTGGAGGTCACGGGCACTTGGGCAGGAGCTCGCTGGAGCTTTGCTGCTGCTGGGAGGGGTTTGTGTTCCGCTCCCTGGCCCGGCTGCAGCCTGGCCGAGCCGTCCCTGGGGCGCGGGGCTGCGGGGAAGCACCCCCAGGCTCCTGCTGGTGCTTCTCCTGCCTGTTTGGGGTTAAACATCCCCTCTCACCCGCGAAAAGAACCGTCAGCAGCCTGGCTAACGGCGAGCTCGAAGTGGGTTTTGCTGCTGATTTGATAGGATCTGTTTTCGTGCTGTTCTATTTTAAGTCCCTGTGCATTGGGCTTCTTTTTCCCTGGGTATAAATTTTACATGATTCCTTGAAACTGCACTGGAAATGTGGAAAAGAAAGAAATAATCACGGGAATGTTGTCGGTGCTGATTTCCACGGGTGTGTTAAAACCGAGTCCATGGAAAATGCATAAGGAGCAGCCACGGTTCTGGATTTACTTAAGAAAAACATTTTCAGCTCTCAAAACAAAGCTGTTGCTGTACTTTGTTTTATTTCTAGAGATTTTTCAATAATCTGGTTAATTTCTGCTGAAGTGTGAAGCAATAAAGCAGATTACAAGCAAGTACAGGAAGAGTGAGTGTGGAGGGGAGAGAAATTTGGTGTTTTATTCTCCTTAGTTTCCAGTCCTGATCCCTCATTCCTGTGCTTCACACATCAGCAGGGCTGTGCAGAGGCTGAGGGGCTTTTCTGGTGTGAAATTCCAGCTTGGGAATTAGTGCTGATGTGTTCATCTCTGCAGGATTTTCTTGTTCTCCCCAGGCAGGATTTCAGAGCTGGGCACTCCAGAGGGTTTGGTGGGACAGCAGGGCACTGGTGTTGAGTGATAAAAAACCTGATACAGACCAGAAGTCCAACTTTGCTGTTTTCCTAATTATTATTCAGGACAGTTTTCATCTTATCTTCAAGGCCTTGGAAGAACAAGGAATTTCATATGGAGATCAGGCTTGGCTCCTCACAATAATTATACTTCAGAGAGACAATTTTGGTTCTTACACATTTATATAAAAGCTGAAAGAATTAGAAACTGCTTTAAAGGGACTGCCTTGGGCTCCAGGTTCAAGACAAGATGCAGGACCAGCCCCTCATCGTGTGGACATCACCTTGTAACTGTATTTTCCTCGATTCCCTAATTAGTTTTTTGCCTGATTCCCTCACAAGGAGCCGGAATGGCTTTTGCATGGAAAAGTAGTGCCAGGTTTGTGTTTTGGTGTGGGGTTTATGTTCGTTTTTTAATAAGTTTGGGGTTATTTTTTAGGAACATCCCAATTTTTTTGGCATTAGCACTCAAATCATGGAATCATGGAATGGGTTGGGTTGGAAGGACCTTAAAGACCATTTCTTTCCACCTCCCAGCCAGGGGCAGAGGTGCCACCCACTCCATCAGCTTTGAGGGAACTTCTTAAATCTCAGCTGAGAAAAACTGAGCACTTCAGGAGATATTTTGTGCTTAGGCATAGCTGAAAACACAAATCTTGGGTCATTTCTGAGCCCTGCTTTAGATACTCATATTTATCATTTTTGTTATACCCACCTAACAGTTACAAATTATTTTCTGATGGTCTTACACAGTAATAAACTTGGCTTCTCCAAATCCAAAGAAATCCTCACTTTTGGATGTGTAGTGTGACTGAAAACTCCAGGCTGACTCTCAGAAATTCCTCAATTCCAGTTAAGCTCAGAGTTCACAGTAACTTTTGGGTCACTGCAGGCAGGAAAACACAGGGCCCAGGGATCCATCTCCGGGTTTTGAACCTTGAGAAACTCCAGCCTCGTGGAAAATCCACATCCCCAAGTACTTGAGAATTTGGTTTTGCTTTTCCCCACACCCAGACAGGAGGCAAAGAAGGTCCTTGATATGGGGCTAAATGTTGGGCAGGGTCCAACGGGAGGTTGATGGTGGCTTTGTCCCCATCCTGGGGATGACGTGGAGACAGCTGGGAGATGCTGGGTGAAGCCCAGGGCTCTGGAGCTGAGCCTCAGGTGCAGCCTGGGGTTGAGCACTCGCTCCTCCAGCACTGAAACCCCTGCTCCGAGCTTTGCTGGGCTTTCACAGCAGAGTTAATGTGTTAATTAGCCTATGCTAATGAGCACCTTTTTAGCACTGGAGACAAAGGCTGCACTCGCTCTCACCCGGGTATTAATAGCAGCTGCTGGAACAACGTTCCGTGTTTCCAGTGGGTTCCTACGCAGCAGAGCCTATTCAGGGCTTGTTTAAGGATCATGAGCCTCAAGAAGGGAGGCTGAAAACTTCTGTGCTCTGCGCTGAGTTCAGCTGGGAGGGGAAAAATCCCTCCTGTGCTGTGCCAGTGTGCTCAGCTGAGCCCTCCCCGGGCCTGCAGTGACTGTCACAGGAGGGTGGCACCTCTGGTGATGGATGGGCCCGGTGCAGAGAGGAGCTCGCGTGGGGAGGGGAGGCTCCTGAAGAAGAATGGATCCGTCTGCATCCTTCCAAGGACACTGAGCCTTCCCTGATGATGCTCTAGAGTGTGATGGGTCCTACAGACAGTCCAGAGGAGGCCACGGAGCTGCTCCAAGGGCTGGGGCACCTCTTCTCTGGAGCCAGGCTGGGAGAGCTGGGGGTGCTCATCTGGAGAAGGGAAGGCTCCAGGGAGAGCTCAGAGCCCCTTGCAGGGCCTGAAGGGGCTCCAGGAGAGCTGGAGAGGGACTGGGGACAAGGCATGGAGGGACAGGACCCAGGGAATGGCTTCCCAGTGCCAGAGGGCAGGGCTGGATGGGATATTGGGAAGGAATTGTTCCCTGGGAGGGTGGGCAGGCCCTGGCACAGGGTGCCCAGAGCAGCTGGGGCTGCCCCTGGATCCCTGGCAGTGCCCAAGGCCAGGCTGGACACTGAGGCTGGGAGCAGCCTGGGACAGTGGGAGGTGTCCCTGCCCATCGCAGGGAGTGGAATGAGATGCACTTTAACATCCCCCCAGCCCAAACCATTCTGGGATTCTGTGATCTGGGAGCCTGGGGGCTCAGCAGAGCTGGGTTTGGGAGAGGCAGGAGTGGTCTCCAACCCTCCTTCCTCCCTGGGCTGAACTGGAAGGCTTTGGAAAGCTGTGGGATCTGGGGGTTGTTGGGATCTGAGATTTCCTTAGGCTGTGTTTTGGATCTTTCCTCCCTGGTGAGGTTTCTGCATTAAGCAGCTCCTTATCGACTGCGGGGAAGAGATTTTGGCTGCAGGGGCTTTTTTTCCCGATGCGCATCCCTGTGACAAGTCATTTCCAAGTGTGAAAACTGCTTTGATATCTTTATTCGGCGCTGGCTCGCTCAGGAAGCCGCTGCATAAGCGGGGCAGGGGAGTGGGCTCAGCCCGGGCAGCTCCGGAGCTGCTCCCGCCGGGCTCGGGCTGCTCTCAGCGCCCGTTTTTGGGTGGTTCGGAGCACGATCAGAGCGGTCCCTGGCAGCTCAGAAGCTCTGAGAACGTGTCATGAAGGGAGTTTGCAAGTGGAGCCTTTCCTTGAAGAGAGGAAGAAAGTCCTGATGAAAGGAGGTGCCTTTGAAGTGGTTCCTGCTCCTCATCCGGCGCTGGCAGAGGGGTGTGAAGTTGTGTGAAACAAAGGGCAGGTTCTCTTTGGAGTTTGCACCATCATTTCCTCCCCCGAGAGTGCTGCTTGCATCCAGCTGTTGAGAACGTTGAGATTCATTAGCTGCAAAAGTCGGGATTTCTGTGGAGGAGTCTGTGGATGAAATGGCAATAAAATAATTTCAGCTGTGCCTAGGAAATGCCTGTAAGTGTTCGGGGTATCTGAGCCTGAGCCAGCAGCTGAAACAAAAACCCACGTGTAATTCTAGTTACTTCCAAACAGGGGACATTGTCACTGCCTGAACAGAAGAGTGAGTTCAAGTGACAGGATCCAAGGTGAGGGTCTTGGAGAGGCTCCCCTGCCCCTCCTGGAGAAGGGAGCTGCTCCCCTGCCCCAGCCAAGGCCGTGTCCCTCCAGCATCCTGCTCTTTGCAGGTGATGTGTTCCCCCTTCCCTCTTCCTCCTGGGATTAGACCTGGGCTCTTTCATGAAGAATAATTACATTTGATCTGGGAAAAGATGAATGTCAAGGAGGAGGGAATTAAAAAGAAATGATAAAAAGAAGCAGCCCCAATCCCTCGTGGTTACTGGAGTGGGAAGGGAGCACTTTGTCAAAGTGACACCGAGTCCTCTGTTAGGGTGTCCTGGGCTGGGGCTGGGCCAGAGCTGTGCCTTTGAGGCTGGGCCAGCAGCAAAGCCAGCACAGGTCCCTTGGGACGTGTGACAGGCCTAGGAGGATGTGAGCGTGGTTTCCAGGGGCAGCGTCCCTGCCGTGGGCACAGGCTCTGGGCTCAGGGGGAGGCTGGCCCATTGCTCTCCAGGCTGGCCCAGGGAGCTTCCCAGTGCCTGGAGCTGCTGGAGGGGGCAGGGCTGCAGCAGCCTGGGCACTCCTTCGGAGGGAAGGAGCTGTGTCTGTGTCTGGGTGACCCCAATCCTGACTCTGAGCTGTGGGCGCTGCTGGTGTGGGACTGGGGCATGAGACACCCTGAGACAGGTTTGGTCTTTTTCATGGATCACAGAATGTCCTGAGCTGGAAGGGACCCCCAGGGATCACCCAGCGCAGCCCCTGGCCCTGCCCAGACACCCCAACAATCCCACCCTGGGCATCCCTGGCAGCGCTGTCCCAATGCTCCTGGAGCTCTGGCAGCCTCGGGGCTGGGACCATTCCCGGGTGTGCTGAGACCAGGATCTCAGACCTGCCCAGGAAAGGATTCTTTGTCCTCAGCATCCTCCCCCAAGCCTGATCAGTCTGTGTTTCCCTGGTGCCCTGTCCTGACACTGAAGGGCTGCAGTGCTTCCTGGGGTAGCTGGGAAGGATTTTAGCAGGAATTGCCCAAAGGGAAAAGACTGGGGTTCCCCAGGCTTGTTCTGCCCTCCTTTGCCCTCAGGAGTTTCGGGAACAGGAGGCTGAGCTGGACCTGCGTTTTTGGGACCCCCGGGGCTGCCGTTCCCTGCCAGGCCGGGTCTGTGCACAAAGAGATAAACCAGACCCATACCCTTCACTGCCACCCATCTGGAGGGTTGTTCTCACACCAGCTCCTCTTCCTCCATGTTCTCCTGGTGACTGGAGTGGAGTAACAGCTGCTTTTCCTGGAAACACGGAGTGTGGAGCATCCCAGGCTGCTTTTATATCCTGATGCTTTAGATCGTTAAATTCTCACGGCTTAAGCTCTTTATTTCTTGTTTTGCTGTGCTTGTGAGAGGATCTCCTGGGGCCCTATTGTACAACAAATACAAATAATCCATGAATAAAACAGGCTGGCTGTTTGTACTGCCGGCAGTCTGCAAGGATTGCTCCCAGATAACGTTTTGGGCCATTACTCATTTTGATCTGTGCCTTCTAGCCGCGTTTCTCTGCTCAACAACACTGCCGAGATGTTGCCCTCTGGAAAGAGGCTTCTCCAGATTAATTTTTCACTTTTCTACCTGTTTGCTGTCTGCCTTTGGCAGAGTTTCAGTTCCTCCCCTGCTTTCCCTGCCCAGCCGTGGTGAGTTCATGCAGCTTTTGGGATGGTTTGGGTGTGATGGACACACAGAGGCCGCAGTTACTCCTTGTCAGTGCTGCCCCAGGGGGAGAGGCCCTTGAAATTCACTCATAGCACATTTAGTTTTATGAAGTCCTTGACCTTAAACTTCTAAATGAGCTGGGATGTGAATTGGAGAGTACTAAAAATGAGATTTAAATGGGAGAAAGCCCCACTTCCCTGCCTGCGAGGATGCGCTGCCCTTGCTGGGGCTGCTGTGGAGCAGGACCAGTTATGTTAAACACAAACTGGTATTTACTGGTGCCTTGAGGCTGCTGCACTTGTTCCCCACTGGGAGCTGCCCTTTGGGAGCCAGCTGTCATTAACTGGTGTCTGATCATTCCACAGGACTGACAGGGTGTGTGCACTGCAGATTTTCCTCCTTAGATCTTTCCCCTCCGCTTGCTTCTTCTCCTGTTATGTGCAAATGCTGCTTCTTTTTCTGTATTAGCTCCTCTCTTGTTCTCTCTTCAGTAATTAACAGTTGATTTCCTGCTTGTCTCTTGACCTTTCTTTTGCCAATCCATTCAAATCACAAGAATTTCTTGTTCTTTAAGTATCTGCTTAAATGCCACGGGTAGAGGTCAGCCGGTTTAGTGCTGTCACTTGTGGGAGAAGATGCTCCTGGTGTTTGTTTCTTTGTCCTCTGGTTATTTCTTAGTAAATAACCTGGAATGTTTCCATAACAAATTGGTGTAAGAATGGCTTTGCCCCCTGTGGAACGCACAGAGATGTGTGGTAGGTGAGTTTGATTTTTCTACTGAGGGCAGAATTCACTGACGTGGCAGTCAGAGGCTCTGAAGGACTAAAATGTTCCTTCTCTGGGCACCCTGTGCCAGGGCCTCCCCTCCCTCACAGCAAGGAGTTTCTTCCTCCTGGTCTTGTCCCTCCATCCCTTTCCAAAGTCTCTCTCCATCTCCTTTTTGGCTCCTTCAGGTCCTGCAAGGCCACAGTGAGGTCACCCCAAAGCTTCTCCTCTCCAGGTGAACAATCCCAGCTCTCCCAGCCTCTCCTCCCAGCAGAGCTGCTCCATCCCTCGGATCACCCTGGAGCCTCCTCTGGGCTTCTCCAGCAGCTCCAGCTCCTCCCTGTGCTGGATCCAGGGCTGGGGCAGCTCTGCAGGTGGGGTCTCACCTGAGCACAGGGGCACAGGGACACAATCCCAGTCCCTTTCCTGCTGCCCCACTGCGATCAGCATTTACATTTCACAGTCCACAGTGTGCAGGGACAGCAAAGGAGTTAATCCAAACTGCAGATTCGCTGGAAAATTGCTCTATAAATAAAAATAAATTATAAGTGAATTTTAATTATAAAAATAAAAATAAGTGAAATAAAGCATCAGTATAAGATGAAGGGGAGGGGAAGGATGGAAACAAGCGGATGTGAGGAGTGAGGAGTGGATTTGTTCCATGGCCAAGTGCTTGTGTTGAGAGGCCTTTTGTCACCAGTGACTCCTTTGGAGAGCAGCCTTAGAGGGCAAATCAGAGTAACTCCAAGCAGAGAAGTTCTGGGAGTGCTGTCTGCCACCTTCCCAGCAGGAAGTTGGACCTGGGAATATTCTCCCCAGCTCCCTGACAGGAGGAGGCAGCTGGGGGGGTCGGGCTCTGCTGCCAGGGAACAGGGCCAGGAGGAGGGGGAACGGCCTCAGGCTGGGCCAGGGGAGGCTCAGGGTGGATTTTGGGGAAATTTCTCATGGAAAGGTTGTCAAACACAGGAAGAGACTCCAGGGTGGGGGTAGAGCGGTTTAACAGCCCTGTGGATGTGGCACTTGGGGACGTGGGGCAGTGTTGGCCCTGGCAGTGCTGGGTCAGAGTTGGACTTGATGCCTTCAGAGCTTTTCCAGCACAAATAATTCCATGTTCCTGTGGAAGTCCCCAGTGCCGGCTGGTCCAGCTGGAGGCACTGAAACACCTGTAACTAACGGGGACATTTTGTGCCTGGGGAAGCAAATCCAAGAGAGAGACATCTCCTGCTTGTTCTGTCACTGGTTTAAACTCCCGTGGAAACAAAGTGCCTGGGACAGGAGGTGTGGCAGGGGGAGGAGTTGGGTGGCACAAGGTGGCTCAGCCCAGGGGCTGCGGAGCAGATTTCCTGAAGGAACAGGTTTGGGTCTGGTCTGCTTCAGTGGACCTTTTATTCTTTGGAATAAAAGAATGATTTCATTTCTTTTTCCTGTTTGAAGCTGTGTGCAAGGCTGGAAGAACCCCTTTCCTCGGTCACAATGGGGTGTCAGTGGGATTTTCCCTTTGTTCCTGGGTCACAATGGGATGTCAGTGGGATTTTCCCTTTGTTCCTGGGTCACAATGGGATGTCAATGGGATTTTCCCTTTGTTCCAGCAACAACGCACCGTTTACAGGCTGACCCTGGTGAAAGCTTGGAATGTGGATGAACTCAAAGCTTATGCTGACCTGATAACCCTCGGGAAACCAGACTTCATTGAGGTCAAGGTGAGCTGCATGGAGCCGTTTTCCTTTTTCCTGCAGTATTCTCCACTGCTTTGTCCCCATTTCCCCCCTCCCTTTAGTTTAAACTTTCCGAGTAAGTAAAATCCTTCTAAAGTGATGCACGAGAAACTTCTCTCTTGCTTTTAATGTTAGTGAATGATAATTAATTCACATTCAGGTGGTGTTTTCCAGTATCTTATGTGTGCCTTTGGGGCAGGTTTCCCTGTGCCACCAGCCAAGCTTTGTGCCAGCCAGCCTCCGTTTCTGCCCAACAGAATCGTCACTCTCTGGCCTTTTGGTGAAAACAAGGATGAGCAGACATTGCTTCTTCATATCAACCAACAGTTGAAACAAAATATTCCAGGTCAAGCTGGTGCTTTGGGGTAGGATTCTTCCCATCCTGGTCTCGAATTTTGCCAGGAGAAAGTGAAAGGTTCAGTGATGGGCTTGTATTTGGCTGGATTTGAAGGGCTGCCAGCAGGAGATGGGAGGTACAGCAGGGCAGGAGGGGCTTTATCATGGTCTTAATCAATTGAGTAAATAGAGAATGTAAAAAAAGGTACAAACTGGTAAAAAGGGCACCTTCCAAAGTGCTCTGAGCATTTTCACCCAGGAGCTCCTGCAGAGCAGCACAGCTCCCTCAGCTCTGTGTTTGTGCAGCTCTGTTACTCCTGGACTTTCCTTTTTCTTTTCCCTTTTCCTTCTCTCTTTTGTTTTTTTTTAAACTTTCTTTTATTTTTTTAAGCTTTCCCCCCCCCTCAACCTTTTTTTAACTGCTGCTATGGAGAAAAAGCCTGGATTTTCCTGTGAAGGTTTGTTACATCAGCACGGAGAGTTTTTCTCTCTAGGTGTGCTGCTGGAGTTGGGAGCTTCATCCCAGCTCGGGTTTGGAGTTTGGTTTGGGGAAAACCCCTCGGTTTTTCACCTCCCTGGGTGTCCCACTGGCTGTGCAGGATCCTGCCAGGGAGGGCAGGGCAGGGCAGGGATGGAGCAGAGGGGCTGAGGCTGCTCTGCCCGGGGCATTAATGGTAATTAGTGAGATGAGGAGGATGTTTCAGCACGGATTCCCCTGGGAACTCTCCGGGCAAACATCTGCCTCCTGCAAGGCACGGCTGCTCTTCCCTCTGCCTCACAGAGCTTTCCCAGAGCTCTGCCCTGCAAAAATCCTGCCTTGCTCTGCCAAGGAAATGGGTGAGTGGTCCCAGATGTACTCCTGGTGCTCTTCCAGCTGGGACAGGGCTTTACATGGATCTCTGAGCCCAGTTTGTGTGAGCTGGGACAGGGATGTCTGTGGATCTCTGAGCCCTGTTTGTGTGAGCTGGGACAGGGAGGGGCTGGGTGACATTCCCAGAATCCAGCAGTGGGATGGTGGCACTGGGGTCCAGCCTCACACTGTGGTGATCACACAGCACTGGGGACCTGGCAGTTTTCCCCCAAAGACTTGGTATTTTTGATTAAAAGTAAGTTTTTTGTGTTCCTTTGAGAACGAAGCGTGTTTGGGGTGTGGATAGGGCTCAGCATTCTCTCTGCAGACCCTCAGTGTGCTGGGTGAGCAGCCAAGGCCCAGGTGGTGCTCAAAGCCAACCAACAGAGAGTGATAACGAGATGCTGCAGAAGCTCTGCCTGACAGTGGGGCTGAGCTCGGGGATTTGCTGCTTGAAGACTTGGGATAAATGATGGCCATTTCAGCTGAAGGGAGCTAATCCAGTGCTGCTCCAGAGAGGCTCACGGGGTGGATGGAGAGAGATTTAGATTCTCACAAGGGCTTAATCCTTGTTCTCATTTCCATGAGTGCCTCACACTCTGTGGGACCCCATTCTCCCGCTTAAGCCAATAGTAAAGGGAGACTCCGTCATTAAAAATGCATCAAATTGATTTATTGCCTTAATCTGTTCTAATGCTGGCGTGTCACTGTCACACTTGTACAGAGCTGATGGTGGTACTTAAGGTCTGGAACGTGCCAGAACTCGTTTTCCTGTCATGGTGCCCTCTTTGGGTTCTGAAAGCCACCGGTTTATGTGATGTGCACCATTTTTGTGTCCAGGGCAGGGAACGGAGCTGGGAAGGGGCTGGAGCCCCAGGAGCGGCTGAGGGAGCTGGAAAGGGGCTCAGGCTGGAGCAAAGGAGGCTCAGGGGGGACCTTGTGGCTCTGCACAAGTCCCTGACAGGAGGGGGCAGCCGGGGGTGGGTCGGGCTCTGCTGCCAGGGAACAGGGCCAGGAGGAGAGGGAACGGCCTCAGGCTGGGCCAGGGGAGGCTCAGGGTGGATACTGGAAAAATTTCTTCACTGAAAGGGTGCTCAGGCCCTGGCACAGCTGCTCGGGGCAGGGGTGGAGCCCCCATCCCAGGGGCAGTGTGAAAGATGACTGGACATGGCACCTGGGGACATGGCTTACGGTGGCCTCAGCACTGCTGAGGCAGTGATTGGAGTCGATCTTAGGGGTCTGTCCTTGCTGGATTCTAGAATCCCAGGATGGGTTGGGTTGGGAGGGACCTCAAAACCCACCCAGTGCCACCCCTGCCATGGGCAGGGACACCTCCCACTGTCCCAGGCTGCTCCAAGCCCCAGTGTCCAGCCTGGCCTTGGACACTGCCAGGGATCCAGGGGCAGCCCCAGCTGCTCTGGGCAGAGCCAGGCTTCGTCACTCAGCTCGCAGCAGCAGTGTGAGCTCCTGCCTGAGCAGAGCCTTCCTGCTTCCCCCTATCCCTCAGAATTTAAGGAAGAAATCCAAACGTGTCAGGCTGGCCCTTTGTCCCAGGGCTGTCCGTGCCACGGTGTCTGAGGGCAGGACTTGGGCACAGAATCTTCCCCAGCCTTTGTGGAAGTTTTCAGCCACTTGGAAGCTCTTTTCCTGCTGATTTTCCTGCTGATTTTGTTTGTGTGGATGGATAATCTGGGTGTCCATCTGAGCTCAGGGTGCTGCCCTGAGGCTGCAGCTCCTGCTCTGGTGCCTGAGGTTTGGCTGCAGTATGGAAATGCCCAAGTAAATGTGTGCAGGGATGGGCCAGAGGGAAGTGTCTGTCCCAATCTGCTCACTCCTCTCATGTTAAACAGTAAAGATCATTTAATTGCTTAAAATAATGAGGAAAATGAGCTGTGCCTTAATGAGTTTTTAATTGCATGCAGCAAGAGGCGATTGCCCCACCTGTCAAAATCCCCTTCAGGATCCTGCTGCCATCCCAGCTGGGGTTTAGATGAAGAGGTGAAGCTGAATCTCCTGTTCTGGTGCCTGCTATGAATAAACCCCAACAATGTTTGATCTCCACACCTGAAGAGAGACCAGCATTGCTCACTTGCTGTTGGAGAGTCACAGAATCGTTTGGGTGCCAGACTGAATCCAACCACCCCCCAGCACTGCCAGTGTCCCCACGTGCCACATGTTAAACCCCTCCAGGGGTGGGCACTCCAAACCTCCCTGGGCAGCCCCTGCCAAGGCCTGAGCACCCTTTCCATGGGGAAATTCCTGCTGCTGCCCACCCTGAGCCTCCCCTGGCCCACCCTGAGGCCGTTCCCTCTCCTCCTGGCCCTGTTCCCTGGCAGCAGAGCCCGACCCCCCCGGCTGCCCCCTCCTGTCAGGGACTTGTGCAGAGCCACAAGGTCCCCCCTGAGCCTCCTTTGCTCCAGGCTGACTGGTCACAGGTTGGACCTGGTGGTCCAGGAGGACTTTTCCAGCCAGGATAATTCCAAGCTTGTGACTCTGGGAGCAGAGGGGGTGATCCAGCAGTGGCTGCTCCTCCCTGGATCCCCACACGGCTCCTTGGGAGAGCTGGGGTGAAGGGCTGTGTCCTGTGTTGGAGCTGAGCTCTCCCAGGAGGAGTCACTGCAGCTTTCCAGGCAGTGCAGCACCGCCGGGCCCTCAGCCATGGCTGTGGGCTGTCTGGAGAGCTGCTGGGAAATACTGGGGCTGTGCTGCACAACCAACCACCTCCAGCCCTCCCTGCAGCTTGGAGTGACACAAAGGACTGATGGCCTCTGTTAAATCAGCTTGGAAGTGATTATTAAAAGCAGCCAAGGAGTGGAATGCTGCCTGGATCCACTGCAGCAGGAGCAGACGTGCGTGAGGCCTTGTGGTTGTAACTTGGGGGGTGCTGCTGCTCAGCTCAGGAGCGTTTGCACTGCAGAGCTGCAATCCATCAACGTGGCACTGAGGCTTTCTCTATTTGTCTGGGGTCACGGCTGTCCCAGATTTTAAACAGTGTCTCTGTCACTCAGCAGCTTGGCCCACACTTTGTTCTCTGTTAATTTGCACGAGCCTCAATTAAATTTATAATTTGTGGGCTCGGAGTGAAGAGAATTGCTTTGTTCAGTAATTAAATTGGGAAGTCTGGAGTGTGAGTGGAGAAACAAAGCGTTGTCAGCTGCAGTTGTTCCCTTCAGAGCCCTGGGGATTGGAAGCTTTGCTGGCTGGCTGGATCCCCGGGCAGGAGCCAGGTCCTGGGGGCAGGAATGTGCTTCCCATGCTTCCCACAGCACCAGCAACCACCCTGGCACAAGGCTCTGCTCAGTCCAGTTGTGCTCACCCAGCTCCATCACAGCTGAAAATCAGCCCTGGCCCAGCACAGGGAGGAGCTGGAGCTGCTGGAGGAGCCCAGAGGAGGCTCCAGGGTGATCGAGGGATGGAGCAGCTCTGCTGGGAGGAGAGGCTGGGAGAGCTGGGATTGTTCACCTGGAGAGGAGAAGCTTTGGGGTGACCTCACTGTGGCCTTGCAGGAGCCAAAAAAGGAGATGGAGAGAGACTTTGGAAAGGGCTGGAGGGACAGGACCCAGGGAATGGCTTCCCAGTGCCAGAGGGCAGGGCTGGATGGGATATTGGGAAGGAATTGTTCCCTGGGAGGGTGGGCAGGCCCTGGCACAGGGTGCCCAGAGCAGCTGGGGCTGCCCCTGGATCCCTGGCAGTGTCCAAGGCCAGGTTGGACATTGGGGCTTGGAGCAGCCTGGGACAGTGGGAGGTGTCCCTGCCATGGCAGGGGTGGCACTGGATGGGCTTTGAGGTCCTTCCAACCCAACCCATTCCACGATTCTGTGAAATCCAGAGTGTGCCCAGCACAGCTGCTCTGGATCCATCCTGGCAGAGCCAGGAAGAGCTGGGATGCTGTTCAAAGGCTTCCATTTCAAGGTACTTGGCCAGAGCTCTATGGATTAGGCTGCTCCAAGCACCCTTATTAAGCAGGTAATTAAGAGGCAGCATCGTTGCTGTTCCTGCTGCAGGGAGGTTGGGGAGAGAGCTCTGGGTGAACAATGGGATCTTTCCCTTTTTAATTCCTGATGTCTTAATAACTGTCTTCATGTATTACTGCAAAGCAGAACGTGACCGCCCTCATCAGCTCCGCATGGGTTTTAAGTGCTATCAGCTGTTAATTAACTCCAGTTTGAAGAAGTTGGGGAAGTTGAAAGCTGCTTTCCTTCGGTGTGCTGGAAGCTGATTCCCATTGATTTGTGCTGGGAATTAATCAGCCAGCCAAGCATTCACTTATTCCATTTGCCTCTGCACTTTCTTTGCTTGTAAACGATATCTTTGTAGTGTACTGAGAGCATGAATCACGCTGGAGCTTCTGAAGAATTTTCCCCCTCTGTACTCATACATTTTTCATGCTGCTCCAATCATAATCTGGATAATGAGTGTGGGGAGAATATTGCTGTGTGTCTCCAGCTGCACTTTGGGGATCCAAACCCCTGATTTGCGTGGCTGGCTGCTCTGATACAGCACTGACTAGCACAGAACGAGCCTGTTTCAACTCTGGGTTCAGACTTACAGAGCTGGGTTAAATAAAACTGAGTGTACATCCCTGGCGAGCACTCCCTGCCTGGGGCCCTGGCAGTCTTTCTCCAGGCTGGCTCTGAGTTACGGTGCCTGGGCAGCTTCATGGGGGAAGTCCCTCATAAATCTGTGGGTGAGAAAGCAGCTGCTTCCCAAACTTGTACAATTCCCAGTTCACAGCAGCTCCTGCGGCCCTGCTCAGCACTGTGTGCACCTTGCTGGGGTTGAAAGCGCTGGCAGAGGTGTGTCTGCACATGCCATGTCCAGGGAAATGCAGGTGCACCAGGGATTGGGAGCGTGGGGCAGCTGGGAGCAGGGCCCTGGGAGCAGGCGTCAACCTGGAGGCAAATTCCATTTACAGGAGGTAAAAGGGTTCTTCACAGGGGGAAACCCACGGGCAGGCCAGACACAACCATCCATAAAACTGTGCTGTAAAGGCTGGTGCTTGATGGGATTTTGTGACTGGAATAAAAGAGCTCAGCCCAAGGGCAGAGAGGCTGGAACCAGGCAGAGAGAGAGGCTGGAGCCAGGCAGAGAGGGGGCAGAGGGGCTGGAGCCAGGCAGAGAGGGGGCAGAGAGGCTGGAACCGGGCAGAGAGGGGGCAGAGAGGCTGGAACCGGGCAGAGGGGGCAGAGAGGCTGGAGCCAGGCAGAGAGGGGGCAGAGGGGCTGGAGCCAGGCAGAGAGGGGGCAGAGAGGCTGGAACCGGGCAGAGAGGGGGCAGAGAGGCTGGAACCGGGCAGAGAGGGGGCAGAGAGGCTGGAGCCAGGCAGAGAGGGGGCAGAGGGGCTTGGCCAGGGCAGAAATCCCAGCCTGGGCTCGGAAGGAAGAGGCCCAGAGCTTGTTCCCCTGTGGCACAGGGCCAGGATCTCTGGGAGTGTCACAGTGACATGGCGTTGGTTGTCCATGAGACTCTCCCAGGCTCGTCACGTTTCCCACCCCACTGACCCTCTCCGAGGTCCCTTGGTCACTCAGGAGCATCCCCCCTTGGACTCGTGGTAAAGCAGAGCTCCAGGGTCAAGCCCAGCCTGCGTGTCACTGCTGGGGACACCTGGCACGGTGCTTTGGGGATGTGTCACTGCGGGAGGGACCCACTTCTGATGCCATCTCCAAACCTGTGACCTCGCCAAGGCATCCGGGGCGAGGGGGCGCGGAGCTGGCAGCCGCGGGGCTCGCTGTGGCTGGCACTGCCCGGGCCCGGGAGGGCTGAGCTGACCGCCCTGGTCTCTGTGTGTCCCCAGGGCGTGACCTACTGCGGGGAGAGCTCTGCCAGCAGCCTCACCATGGCCAACGTGCCGTGGCACGGGGAGGTCGTGAGCTTCGTGCAGGAGCTGGCGCGGCTGCTCCCGGACTACGGCATCGCCTGCGAGCACGAGCACTCCAACTGCGTCCTGATGGCCCACAGCAAGGTGAGGTTGCCCAGGGGCACTCCCGGCACGGCACGGGGCTGCTCCGGGGAGGTGTTGCACAATTGCCTTGTGTGGTTCTAACAGACCTGGTCTCCAGAGTTACCGCGGAATCGCTCAGGTTGGAAAAGCCCTCTGGGGTCTTCGTGCCCAGCCCAGCACTGCCAGGGCCACCACCACTGCCCCACGTCCCCTGGTGCCACACCCACAGGGCTGTTAAACCCCTCCAGGGACGGGGACTCCACCCCTGTCCTGGGCAGCTGTGCCAGGGCTGGGCAGCCCTTTCAGTGAAGAAATTCCTGCTGCTGCTGCCCACCCTGAGCCTGCCCTGGCCCAGCCTGAGGCCGTTCCCTCTCCTCCTGGCCCTGTTCCCTGGCAGCAGAGCCCGACCCCCCTGGCTGCCCCCTCCTGTCAGGGACTTGTGCAGAGCCACAAGGTCCCCCCTGAGCCTCCTTTGCTCCAGCCTGAGCCCCTTTCCAGCTCCCTCAGCCACTCCTGGGGCTCCAGCCCCTTCCCAGCTCCCTTCCCTGCCCTGGACACGCTCCAGCCCCTCAGGGTCTGTGTTGTTGTGGCAGCTTCTCTGGGCAACCTCTGCCAGGGCCTCACCACCCTCATAGTAAAAGATATTATCTTATATCCAATGTGAATTGACCCTGCTGCTGTTGAAATCCATCACCCCTTGCAACAGGTCCTGCTGGAAAGGTTTGTCACCATCTCTCCTTCAGTACTGGAAGGGAAATTAAATGAAATACAAGTGAAATGCCAGAAAAATAATTCATTTTAAAGGATGCAGGAAATGAAAAGTAACGAGAACGTAGTTGCTTTCTGAGCTTCAGAAAAGATTAATGGAAAGACAGCAGAAATAGATAATGTGCCAGCTGATGGAATTGTAGAACCCTGGAATGGTTTGGGTGGGAAGGGACCTCAAAGCTCATCCCATTCCACCGGCAGGGACACCTCCCACTGTCCCAGGCTGCTCCCAGCCCCAATGTCCAGCCTGGCCTTGGGCACTGCCAGGGATCCAGGGGCAGCCCCAGCTGCTCTGGGCACCCTGTGCCAGGGCCTGCCCACCCTCCCAGGGAAGGATTTCTCCCAAATACCCTATCTAAACCGACTTCAGAATCTGCAAAGGGAGCAGCTGGGAAGGAGCAGAGAAAACCAGGACACCTGGCACTGGTTGTGTTTGATCTCACCTTAAATTGGCTTTATTTACAGTCTCACTCCTGGCTGTTGCCACTGGCAACTGTTCCTGAGAAAGCAAAATCTCCCTTTGCATTGTGAGGGCCAGGAAAGCAAACAAACAGATTGCAGAGACCTTCCTGAGGCAGGATTTAAGTAGCACCATTAGCAAGAAGAATAAATTGGTACCTGCCCAGGAGGAATTCAACAGCTGCTTCTCCTTCCACAGCCATTAGCAGAGGGTGTCTGTGGGAAACAATCTGGCCTCAGTGCTAAAATAGCCAATAAAAAATAAATTTATTTCCATTATGGTTTAATTTTTGAGTTTCAGGCTCTAGTGGAGAATAAAATCTGTCAGTGCCTATTATTTGCAGAGCTGTGCTCTGGGACTGATCAAACTGCAGCGAGTAATTGCAAAACCAAAGGGGTCTTCAAAAAATTAAGGAGTTGCAGGAAGAGTGAAACAAAAATCATTAAGAAATGTGATTTACTTCACTGTGTTTTCCTAGGTCCGAGTTTGGAGGTGTTCAGACAATGCTCCTGATAAATTCAATGCTGCCATTGAATGCCAGCCTGTAGGAAAGAGTCTGGGAATGTCAGGAATAGCTGATCCTGCAGCTGCTGCCTGGGATGGGTGGCACTCATTGACTGGCACCGCTTGTGCTGAGTGACAGCTCAGGACTTGAGTTCTGAAGTCTCTTAAGGGCAGGGATTTAGGGAGAAAAGGGATTTTAAGGGGAGCAAACTGCAGGTTTTGTGTCTGGTGTTACTTTCTCTCTCTGGAGGTCACGGGGTGGCGCTGAGATGGGAACTGGGGCACTTGGGGCCTTCAGCGCCTTACAGATCCCCCCTTCAGCCTCCAAAGCTCCCCCCACACCCACCCACATCCCTTTCCCTGCTGGCCAGCAGCGGGTGCTGCTCTCTGGGAGTGCCTGCAGTACAGGCGAGGTGCTCGTGGGAGCCCTCAGCACCCAGGGAGTGATGGATTCACTCCAGCCCCTGAGAGCTTTGGATCCCAAGGGAGCTCAGACAGCCTGAGAAACTGGAGCCTCACAGTGAAATGTTTGATGTCCAGTTCCTTTCAGAGAGCCCTGAAGATCACCCCAGAGAGGAACCCCTGTGCCCTGCTCCCCATGCCCTGAGGATCCATTTGTTCCTGGGATTTCCACAGCTTTGGGGCAATGGGTGTCACTCCTCAGAACCCCAGAAGGGTCTGGGTGGCGAGGGCCCTTAAATCCCACCCAGTGCCACCCCTACCATGGGCAGGGACACCTCCCACTGTCCCAGGCTGCTCCAAGCCCCAATGTCCAGCCTGGCCTTGGACACTGCCAGGGATGGGTGGGGACAGCCAGGGCCGAGTGCAGCCTTCCCTGAGCTCAGCTGGGCTCCCAAGGGCGGGAGAGCTCCTCTTCCCTGCCCTTCCAGCATCCTGCTTCCAGCTTTCCCATGGTTTCCATCTCTCTTTGGGAGTTGCCTGGTGTGTTTGGGCTCCATCCTCTTCGATTCTTTAGCAGCAGTGCTGAATTCTTGAGTAATTCTCTTTGCTTTCGAGTGAATCCCATAAACCACAGTCACAAAAATGAGACTTGTGGCCCCACTTTGAACTAATGGGCTGAGATACCAACACAGCAGCAGCTGTCTCATGTACCAGTTAGTCCAAGGGACCTTTTCCTGCCTGGGACGGTCACTGCACCCTCGGGAGGACCAAGCAAGCTCCTGGGAACGGGGAGGAGCTGCAGCTGCCGTGCAGAGGGGATTCCTCCGCAGGAAATTCAGGATCTTGGTCATTTCTGGACTAAACTCCTCAGCCCCACAGGGCTGCATTTGCTTCCCATGTGTGTTCCACCCTGTCCTTGTCCCGAAGCACTTCCCGGCACTTCCAGCCCATTTTGTTCATTAACCCTTTCCCCCCGGGAGCAGGTGGTTGTTTTCCAGCTCCCTGGGGCTCTCCAGCACCGATTTGTGGCCAGTTCAGTCTGTGCCGTGTGCTGCTGCTGCTGCCCTCAGCCGGCCTGAGGCACCGGCACCCCGCAGCTCTGGGGCAGAACAGAGCATTCCGTGTCTCAGCATCCCTGACTCCTCCCTGTGACCCGGGGCTGATTTCCGTGGCACCTCGGGTTGCACAGCTCAGGGAATGCTCTGGAATTCCATCCCTGTGACCCGGGGCTGATTTCCGTGGCACCTCGGGTTGCACAGCTCAGGGAATGCTCTGGAATTCCATCCCTGTGACCCGGGGCTGATTTCCGTGGCACCTCGGGATGCACAGCTCAGGGAATGCTCGGGAATTCCAGTGCCTGCTCTCTCTGGAGGTCTCTGCTCACAGGGTGACATGAACAGGGTGGGCTCAGCACGGTGCTGCCATCTGCCCTTTCTGCCTTAATTCATCTGTTAGGCCTGACTTAGAATCCTGGGATTGGTTAGAAGAGCTCTCCAAGGTCATTAAGTCCAACGTAAGTCAGCCCAGCAGCACCACCGTGTCCCCAAGTGCCACATCCACACATCTTTGGGACAATTCCAGGTGTGGGGACTCCCCCTGCCCTGGGCAGCTGTGCCAGGCCCTGACCTCCCTTTCAGTGAGGAAATTTTCCCTAATATCCAACCTGACCCTCTCCTGGCACAACCTGGGACTGTTTCCTCTTGTCTGTCACCTGTTCCCGGGGAGAGGGGACCAACACCTGCCTCCCTCCAGCCTAAAGCAGGCTTGCACAAGCAGAGTGCCCACTCCTGGATCCAGGCGTTCCCTCGTGGTGCAGCTGTGTGCTCCAGCCCTCCCTTGCCTCACCAGCTGCATTCTTTCCCTGCTGGTGTGGCCTGGGACAGCGCTGTGTTCTCCAGCAGGGCAGGGTGACCCACAAAGGGAGAGGCTTTTGGGGACATCCCTTCCATAAGTTCATTTCCCATACCCAAACTCCCCTGGCAGGGTGGGCAGGCCCTGGCACAGGGTGCCCAGAGCAGCTGGGGCTGCCCCTGGATCCCTGGCAGTGCCCAAGGCCAGGCAGGACACTGGGGCTGGGAGCAGCCTGGGACAGTGGGAGGTGTCCCTGCCCATGGCAGGGGGTGGCACTGGGTGGGTTTTGAGGTCCCTTCCCACCCAAACCACTCTGGGGTTCTGTGTGGCTGCAGTGCTGGGGGTGCCACAGCACCTCCCAGAGGGGCCCAGCCCCCTCCATCAGCCACGAAACCATCCCAGCCAGGAGGGACTTGGCCTTTCCCTGCCCAGTGCCGGCACCGCGGGGCTGGCATGGGGCTGGCATGGGATGGCATGGGATGGCATGGGGCTGGCATGGGCCCGGGAGGCTCCGGGGCTGTCCTTTGGGGAAAGGCACTGGATGGTTCCGTGCTGAGCATTCCATGCTGAGCATCCCGGCTATATTTAGGGAGGAAGAGGAAGCACTTCAGTCCCAGCTGCACATCCCCTGACAAGGGTTAGATCAGGAACAAAGAGTCCATCACGTTTAGCTCCTTCCTGCCTCAGTCCTTCGGAGAGTGGGAGCTGTCCTTGTGATCCAGCATCCGGATCCAGGGACAGCATCACAGGGAGCGCCAAACTTGGGGCAGAAGGTCACGAAGAGGTGGAATATCCTGGGATCTGCAGCAGAGCAGGGATGGGGTGGATCCCAGGTGTGGCCAAGGTGTCCCCAGGTGTGGGCGAGGTGTCTGAGCAGCCGAGCAGCCTCCTTCGAGCAGGTGTGAGCACGGAATGGTGGAATTCCCGAGGGTTTTCCCCCTTCCCCTTGTCCCGTGCCAGCAGGAAGGTGGCTCTGCAGGGCTGCCTGTGTCAGTGATTAAAAGCTGCTCTCCGTTGTGCTGAATAACCCGGCGCTGTTCATCCCTGGGAATGGGAGCTGCCGGGATGGAGCCCTGGCTCCGCTGGCAGCGGGGCTGGATTAAAAACGCCAAATCTGCCATCATGAACTTCCCTTGGAATAACTGCCCGGGGTCAGCGGGGCCAGCACGGGGGCCGTGGGCTGTGGCACTGCTCGGCTCAGCTCGGGGCAGTTTGGGTTGTGCCCCTCTTGGGGAGTGCAGAGCAGTGAATCCCATCCCCAGGCATTCCACGCTGGCTCTGGAGCTGCTCCCTCTGCCCTGACACCTCTGCCTGCCCCCGAGCAGGGGCTGCAGGGCTGCTGCTGGTTCCCATCTGAAGCTCACGGGGATTTTGGTGCTGGCAGCTGTTCCCAGATCCCGTCTGCGGAGCTGCTGAGGGATTTAAGGCTCGGTTATTCCCAGGGCTGTGTCCCTGGGCTGGTTTTCCTTCAGCCCCATGGATTGGGATGTGGAGAGGCTCAGCTGTGTGTGCCTGGTGTCCCACTGTTTGTGAGACCAGAGTCAGGGAGTGGTTTGGGTTGGAAGGACCTTAAAGCCCATCCAGTGCCACCCCAGCCATGGGCAGGGACACCTCCCACTGTCCCAGGCTGCTCCCAGCCCCAATGTCCAGCCTGGCCTTGGACACTGCCAGGGATCCAGGGGCAGCCCCAGCTGCTCTGGGCACCCTGTGCCAGGGCCTGCCCACCCTGCCAGGGAAGGATTCCTCCCCAATATCCCATCCATCCCTGCCGTCCTTCCTCTTAAGGCCATTATTCCCATCTCTTGCCTCACCTGCAACTTAAAACCAGCTCAATTCCTTCCTAAAGCCTGAGCTTGGGATAATAATTGTAAAGGAGAAGTTTGTAGGGTTTTGCCAAGCCGTGTGACCCTGTTCAGAGCCATTTCTCCACAGTATTTCTCCTTGTTTTGCTGAGTGGCTCCAGTTCAGTCACTTCCCTGTCAAACAAAGGGAGCCTTAAATAATTGTGAGCTTTAATGAGGTGAGAAACCGGGGGTGATAATTCTGGGAATGATTTGTTTGTCTTGGAGAGCTGGTGCTGGCAGGCTGTGAAGTGTGCTGGGTTTTATGGCAGCCTGTGGGAAGGTGGAAAAGCTGCTGCTCTGTCCCGGGGATGGGCTGTCCTCAGAGGGCGACGGAGGAGTTCGGGATGGAGCCACCCGGGTCGTTTTTCCAGGAGCCTTTCTGATGCCCTTTGGGATCGGGATTTTTCCTTTACGGGGGCACGGTGTCTCCCCTGCCACTGCTTTCCTGGTGCCCACCCTGGCACAAGACAAACGAGCCCCGGGCACCTCGATTTATGGCAGGGCTGGCTCCCGGTGCTGCCACCCTGCAGTGTCCCCTCCTGGCCCGGCTCCGGCAGGGATGGAGGAGCCTCAGCCACGGCTCACTGCAGAATTTCAGGGGTGTCAGCAGATTTTCCACCCAAAAAAGCTTTTAGCTCTTGGGCACAAAGTCAAGTGCCATTTGAAATGCACAGCCATCAAGTTTGGGGGGAGAAAAAATCCACAATAACCAAGGAGCCGGTCTGTTTTCCCTCTTTTTTTTTGGATGAAACGGACAATAAGCTCTTAGCTGAGATAAATCCTAACTGAGGCTTCAGCCAAGGCTGGGGCTGAGTGAGCAGAGCAGGTCTGGGAGACAAATGCAGCTCCAGCTCGTCAAAGGGAGCCATTCTTCACGTGGAAAGAGGATTTGTGTCATTACACCTCTTCATCTCCCCCGTTCCCAAGCACAGCCCTCCTGCTCCTTTCCAGAGTCTCCCAAATCCATCCCAGTCCTTGGCACGTGGCTCTGGTGCTGCTCCTGGGCCGCTGCCCAGGCTGTGCTGCCCTGGAGTCGCAGTCCCATGGGGTTGGGGTGACCTTGGCAAGGTCCCTCCTCGAGGGGCACCTGGGCATGGCCCCAAATCCACACCTTCCCCCCGGGCTCTCCCAGCTCCCCACAGCCAGGGATTCCCATGGAAGTGGCAAGGGCAGAAGGCCTGGATACGTTTTAGGAGCCTCCCTCCTGGACAGCGGGGCTGAAGTGGGGGAGGATCCGGCACTTTGAAGGCTCCAGCAAAGCAGTGCAGCCCTCATGGAGATCATCCCAGGATCCTGGCGTGGGTTTGGGTTGGAAGGACCTTAAATCCCATCCCATCCCGCCCCTGCCAGAGGCAGGGACACCTCCCACTGTCCCAGGCTTCTCCAAGCCCCAATGTCCAGCCTTGCCTTGGGCACTGCCAGGGATCCAGGGGCAGCCCCAGCTGCTCTGGGATTTCCATCCCAGCCCCTCCCCACCCTCCCAGGGAGCAATTCCTTCCCAAGATCCCATCCAGCCCTGCCCTCTGGCACTGGGAAGCCATTCCCTGTGTCCTGTCCCTCCATGCCTTGTCCCCAGTCCCTCTCCAGCTCTCCTGGAGCCCCTTTAGGCCCTGCAAGGGGCTCTGAGCTTTCCCTGGAGCCTTCTCCTCTCCAGGTGAGCACCCCCAGCCCTCCCAGCCTGGCTCCAGCCCTGGCTCCAGCCCTGGGAGCAGCCCCGTGGCCTCCTCTGGGCTCGCTCCAACAGGATGAGGTTGTTCCAGTGCTGAGAATTGCAGAGCTGGAAGCAGCTCTGGGGGGCGGGGGGGGTCTCACTAGGCCAGAGCAGAGGTGGAGAATCAGTTCACTGCTGCCTCTGGGTGTTTATCCACCTGGATTCCTTTTGTTTCCCTGTTAAAGCTGTGTGGTACAGGAGCCCTGGATGGCTCCACCCTGCACCTCCCCGTGGTGCAGAGTTAACACAGCCCCAGCTGGGATCCCCCTTCATCCCCACCCGGCTGCTCCCACCATAACCTGGCTTTGGTGCTCCCTGGCCCCTTCACCGTTTCCTCTGCTCCAGTTCCAGGTGGATGGCGAGTGGAGGACCTGGATTGACTACGGCCGTTTCCAGGAGCTGGTCAGAGAGCACGAGCAGAGCGGCGGCTCCAGGACCTTCTCAGCGGCCGAGTACACGGCCAGGACTCCTCCCTGGGCCCTCTTTGGGGCCAGGGAACGGGGATTCGACCCCCTGGATGTGAGATTCCAGCGGAAGAACAAGGCACGGGACATCTCGGGGTGCTGAGGGCTGGGGCTTGCCGCACCCTGCGCTTCCCAGGACTCCGCTTCGGGCTGCCACCAATTCTGGATCCATCCCCTGGATCATCCTGATCTTTGAGAAGGGGGTCAAGCCTGGATTTAACCCTTCCCTCCTGTTTTTAGGGCTTCCTGGATGAAAATACTGATAACGTTCTTACCTCGAGATAAATCAGAACTGGTTCAGCAGCAGCATCGGGGGCGCGGTGCTGGGGTCTCCTCAGTGGGGAATGTTTGGGGTGGGATGTGGGGCCAGAGGCTTCCTTGGGCTCCTGTGCAAGGAGAGCCTGGCAGCAAAACATTCCACATCCCTAAGGAAAAATGCCAGGGGATTGCAGCCCCACAGGGTTGGATCAGGGCAGGTGGGGGGACCTGGATCCAAAACCTGATCCCTGCTGGGAGCGTCGCCTTAGGGCCTCTGCTCAGGCTTAGGTATTTTAAACACCGTTGCCATTTCCTGTAAAACCCCATCCCCAAGAAGCCAAGGCTTGGGAACGGTGTAACAGCGCCCTGTGGACACCAGCTGCAGCTCCTGGTACCGCTCCAAGGATCTTCCAGCAGGAGCAAGGGCTAGGAGCAGTTCTATCCCATCCCAGCAGCCATAACAACAGGTCCAGTGCTTCAGACCCTGTCAGGCTGCGCCTGGCTGTGCCCAGTGTCCAGCAGGGTGTGCCCAGTGTCCGGCTGGACGTGCCCAGTGTCCGGCGGGGTGGTCCCGATGCTGTGGATGGAGCATTCCTGGGATGGGGATCCCATTTCTTTTTAAAAGCAGCCTCTTTTCTTAGGCTGTACAGAGTTTCTAAAGCAGAAGGGAAATAAAGGAGCTTTGCCTCGAGCGCCCGGGCTGCATGGCTGCCGTGCAGGGCTGCAGGGAGGGTGGAGATTGATTGGAAGGAGATGAGAACACAAATGTTGTGTAAGAGCTCTGCTAACAGGTGTGGAGTGGCAGGGAGAGCATTGGTGTGTCCGGGGCTGATGGATGGTGGGGGCCTTTCCTGAGCCTATTCTCAGACAATCACAGAATCCTGGGATGGGTTGGGTTGGAGGGACCTCAAAGCCCATCCAGTGCCACCCCTGCCATGGGCAGGGACACCTCCCACTGTCCCAGGCTGCTCCCAGCCCCAATGTCCAGCCTGGCCTTGGGCACTGCCAGGGATGGAGACTCCAAACCTCCCTGGGCAGCCCCTGCCAAGGCCTGAGCACCCTTTCCATGGAGAAATTCCTGCTGATGCCCACCCTGAGCCTGCCCTGGCCCAGCCTGAGGCCGTTCCCTCTCCTCCTGGCCCTGTTCCCTGGCAGCAGAGCCCGACCCCCCCGGCTGCCCCCTCCTGTCAGGGACTTGTGCAGAGCCACAAGGTCCCCCCTGAGCCTCCTTTGCTCCAGCCTGAGCCCCTTTCCAGCTCCCTCAGCCGCTCCTGGGGCTCCAGCCCCTTCCCAGCTCCATTCCCTGCCCTGGACGTGAGACTCCAGTTAACCCTGGACCATCAGCTGGAATTTTGGGGTCTGGCGTGTTCGGTGTCCACCCGGACCCACCACATTCCCCTCGATGGATCCTGGCCCTTTGGCACCTCTTCCTCTTTCCTAAATCCCCTCCATGCTGCACCCACCCCCCTGACAGAGCCCCCCAGTCCATCCCAGTTCCCTGCTGGCCCCAGTGAGCCCTGGCAGCTGCAGGAGCTGCTTTGGGAGAGGGGCCCCAATGCTGGGGGATCCTGGGGCTGCCGCCCTCACGGCTGCCCTGGGAATCAGCTCTGAGTGCAAAGTGCTCCATAAGCCCCTGACAGCGCTTCCCTTGGGAATCCAGGGGGGCTCTAAAGAAAAATGGGTTTGCTTGGCATTGGTGCCATTTGTCCTCCTGCCCCCCGGGACACCCAGTCCCTGCTGTCCCTGTCACACAGCCCCAGTCCCCGGGGCTCGGCTGGAAGGACTCCCTGGGGCTGTGAGAGGCCAACCCTGACCCTCCCTGTGCCCCCGCACTCCCTCCTTCTCCTGATCCTCCCCGTGTTCCCTCCATCCTTCTCCCTGGTCCTCCCTGTGCTCCCTCTATTCCTCTCCCTGGTGTTCCCCGTGTCCCCTCCATCCTTCTTGATCTTCCCTGTGCTCCCTCTATCCTTCTCCTGATCCTCCCTGTGCCCCCACACTCCCTCCATCCTTCTCCCTGCCCCTCCCCGCTGCTCTCAGCTGGCGCTGGGCAGGGAGGGCAGTGCGGGGACAGGGTGGGGACAGTGCGGGTGACACGGGGTCAGTGCCACGGCGTTCCCATGGGAACTGGCACCTGCCCTGTCCTAAAACGGGGCTTTCGCCTGCCCTGGGGGAAAGCACAGCCCCGAGTGCCAGGCAGGGTGGAACCAGGGCATCCACCTGCAGCAGTTCCCACCTGGAACTGCTCCGAGAGCAACCAGGGCAGGATTTGCTCCTGCAATTCCACTGGAATTGCCTCGGGCTCAGAGTGAATTTTCCAGTGCACAAATGCACCCGGGATGTGCTCACAGCCAGAGCTTCCAGTGGGACAAGGGAACGCAGGTCCCCAGAGCACACCCCTCTGGCTGGCTGGGGACTCCCTGGGCTGGGGACCTGGCTGGCACAGCCGGAGCTCCGGGACTGTGCTCCGGGAGCAGGGATTTGCTGCTCTCCAACAGCAGCACCTCCTGCCTCACCTGGAACTGCTCCTGGTGCAGCTAAACACAGAGGCTCCCGTGGGCTGAGGTGTGGGATTGCCCGGGGGAGCTTTCAGGGAATGGGATTCACTCCGGGAAAAGTGACCCCAGTTCGGTGAGGGGTTCCTGTCCTGCAAAGGGCGGTGAAAGATCCCAGCGGGGGAAAAACCTCTCCGGGGCACCATTCAGGGTCAGCCCAGGCTCTTGTGGTGCTGTGTTTGACTCAATAACTGTAATTCCAGCCCCTTTTCCATAGGGTTGATCTGATCACAGCCCATGCCGGGCTGCAGGGGGTTCCCCACCCTCCTCCTGCCCCAGTGCTGCCCAGGACCCCAAAGAGCCCCCGCTCCAGTTTGGGGGTTTGCCCAAAGCATGTCCTGGCTGCCCCTTCCAGCAGAGGGGACCTGGTGCTTCCATATCCAGCCTGGAGACTCGGGAAGGGGCAAAATGGGCAGCATTCAGTTTAACCCCATAAAGCCAGGGAGAATTTGAGGAGCCCTGAGGACTCCTGTGCCCGGTCCCGTTCCCCTTTCGCTGGCACAGCCTGGATCTCTCCTGGCTGCTCCACAGGCTCTTCCCAGCTGTGCTCCCGCTGGATCCTGACTCAGGGGCTGACTCACCCGGGATGGGGGCTGTGTTTCAATTTTGACAGAGGATAAATATATTTGTTTCCAAAAAACTCCAGCAGGAAAACATTCCCCCAAGCAGAGCATTGTCATCCATCAGCCTTGGCTTCATCTGGCTCTGCTCCTAAATCATTTATGGTCTTGGAGCTGCTGCTGTGCCCTGAGAGGGAAGGAAGAAGAGATGGGAATTAATTGAAGGAAGGGCACTGTCCCCATTTTGTCACCTGCAAACTGAGACAGGAGCTGGCAGAGGGAGGGACCCGGCTCAGCCAGGACATTCCTGCTCCTTCCCTGTGGGGAAGGGGAGGCAATAAATCCCAGGGAAACCTTTCTAAGGAAGCCCTGGCCCTTCTGGAGCCGAGCTTTCCCGCAGGTGGGGGCTCAGCAGGTCCCCTTCTCCTGGGTCTCCTCCCTGCCCTGGCCAAGCGGTCAGAGCAGGGACTGGAGGTGGCCGGAGCTTCTGGTCCCGTGTCCAGCAGTGACACTGGGGAGGAGGGGACCCAACCCAGGCACCGGCCCAGCTCCTGCCAGGCCACACCTTCACCCCTGAAACCCCGGGAGCAGCAGCACCACGGAGCCAGCGGGAGCGGGGGTGATTCCAGCCCGTGCAGTGCAGGGGATTTTATGGCTCCCAGAGCCCCATCCCTGGTGCCCATGGCCAAAGGGGGCCCCAGAGCTGCTGCCAGGGCTGGAGCCAGGCTGGGAGAGCTGGGGGTGTTCACCTGGAGAGGAGAAGGCTCCAGGGAGAGCTCAGAGCCCCTTGCAGGGCCTGAAGGGGCTCCAGGAGAGCTGGAGAGAGACTGGGGACAAGGGCTGGAGGGACAGGACCCAGGGAATGGCTTCCCAGTGCCAGAGGGCAGGGCTGGATGGGAGATTGGGAAGGAATTGTTCCCTGGGAGGGTGGGCAGGCCCTGGCACAGGGTGCCCAGAGCAGCTGGGGCTGCCCCTGGATCCCTGGCAGTGGCCAAGGCCAGGCTGGACATTGGGGCTGGGAGCAGCCTGGGACAGTGGGAGGTGTCCCTGCCCATGGCAGGGGTGGCACTGGATGGGCTTTGAGGTCCTTTCCAATCCAAACCATTCTGGGATTCCTTGTGGATGGGTTCTACCTCCAGGATGTGTTTCCACCTTCTCCCATCCCACTTCAGGATAGGCTCAAGCCCCTCAGGAGCTGCTGGGATGAGTGGATGCCTCACCCAGGCATGGGGTGCCAGACCCCCAGTGCTCAGTGACTGGGGACATCTTCCAAATTCAAATTTTTAAACCAAAACCATCCCCATCTCTTCAGGACAGACCCAAGTCAATGAGAAAGTTTGTGAGCAATTACTCCAGCCAAAAAAATCCCCAAACAAACTCTTGAAAAAATTCAGAAGGCAGCAATTACCCATAAAAAAGGCGGTGAAATCCTGATGGGAGAAATCCTCCATCCCCTCCCTGTCCCTGCGTGCTGTTCCCAGCACCGGGATTTTTAGGGATGCTGATAACAACATAATCCTCACCTCTGGGGCACCATCTGGGAGCTTGAGCACTGCTAAACTCTCTCTCTGTGCCAGGGGCCGGGCTCAGCTCAGCTGTGAAATCACCTCAGTGCTGAACACGTGTTGGCTGGGGAACAGGAGAGCATCAAGCCAGCGATAATCAGCTGCTGCACGAGCAGCCCGCGGTGCCTTTCCCGGCAAAGCTGCGCCTCCTGTCAAGTTACCCCCATCTCCTGAGCCTCAGCCTGGCTGCTCCTGCCCGGGCTGGGACTGGGGGAGGTGGCACTGAAGCCCCTCCGGAAGGTCGGTCCCACAGAATTACGGAAATGGGGCCTGGCTGGGAAGTGCTGCAGTGAAATGGGTTTGGTGCAGCCTGGCCATGGGGACCCTGAACCCTGGAATGTCCCTGAGGGGCTGGAGCGTGTCCAGGGCAAGGAACGGAGCTGGGAAGGGGCTGGAGCCCCAGGAGCGGCTGAGGGAGCTGGAAAGGGGCTCAGGCTGGAGCAAAGGAGGCTCAGGGGGGACCTTGTGGCTCTGTACAAGTCCCTGACAGGAGGGGGCAGCCGGGGGGGCTTTGGCCTCAGATGGATTCAGGTCCCCTTCCCTCGAGGGCACATCTGGGTGCCTGCTGGGTTTCAGGGAGCTGGGGGCTCCTATCCTCTCTCAGCCCCTCTGAGCTGGGGCAGCTCCTCCCATCACAGCTCCAACCATTCTGGGGCTGCAAGGCAGAGCACTGGCGATGGACTTTTTTGAGCCTGGAGGTTTCGCTTGGGCTTCTGTTTTATTTCCTTCTTTCCCAGGCTCAGGCTGGGCAGGTAAAACCTCAACTCCTCTTTTGTCTTTCTGACTGACCCCCACCCACTCTGTGAGCCAAGGGCTGCTTCTCCCCTGCTCAGCCACCAGCACGGGCTGCTGGCAGCGTTGGGGTGATGAGTTTAGCACAGAGTTGCCTTCCCCAGGGAATGGGCACGGCCCCGAGGCTGCCAGAGCTCCAGGAGCATTTGGACAGCGCTGCCAGGGATGCCCAGGGTGGGGTTTTTGGGGTGTCTGGGCAGGGCCGGGGCTGGATCAATGATCCTGGTGAGTCCCTCCAGCTCAGGAGATTCTGTGATTCTCTGACTCTGTGATTCCGTGATTCTGTGATTCTGTGACTCTGTGATTCTGTGCCTCTGTGCTGCTGCCAACACCTGCAGCTCCTTCCCCAGGTGTGGGCTGGCCCAAGGTGCTCGTTTAGCACCCCAGGCACGCCTGCAGGCAGAGCTGTTTCCAGCTCTTGGTGTCCCTGAGTGACACAAGCAGCTCCCGGTGGCAGCAGTGGTTTTCCCTCTGTCTGAACAGCCCTGCAGACTGAGATCCCAAACTTGAAGCCGGGGAGGGGCGGTTCTGTGGGAATGCTCCACACCCAGAGCAGGTTTCCACCTCCACACCCAGAGCAGGTTTCCAGCTCACACCGGCTGCTCCCTTTGCGTGTTTGTGCTGAAATCGCTTTAACTACGACTCGTGCTGAATACACTCAGACAGATTCGCAGAAAAATCACTGTGAGACTAAAAATGAGCGTTCACATTGTTTAGAGATCCGATACTATTTTTCATTAAAGCATTCAGTATTTTCTAGGCTCTTTGCAGGCTGGCCTCGCTCCTGCTTTGGTAACACTGTGAGCTTCTGATGTTTCTTCTCTCCCATCTAAAGCCTTCAAAGCCCATTGGGGAGGCCCCTGGGCTGGGCTGGCTTTGCGCTCCTTGGTCTCCAGTTCTCCCTGTTACCTGGAGGCCCTGGAGATCCCAAAACTCCTGCACAGAGCAGGGGCAGCTCCTCCCTCCCTGCCCACAGCATTCCCTGGGAAAGGTGGGAGGTGGGAGCAGCTCTGGTGCTGCCTCAGTCCCCGCAGGGTTTTATGACCCAGAGTGACCAGGTGTGACCCCACTGCTGACCAGGAGGGAGGAGGTTGGGCTGGAGGCCTCCAGAGGTGCCTTCCATCCCAAAATATCCGGGGATTGCTCCATGTAAGAGCTGAGCTTTGCCCTGGGCCATGCCAAATGTCCAGCTCCTGGTTCCCACCACGGCCAGCCATGGATTGGGAGGTTTTGCTCCCTGTCCCATAGAGGGAATCACCGAGTCCCTCCTGCAGCGAAGGCAAACCCGCTCTGCTCTCTGCACCTCGAGGCCACCAGAACAAGACCCTGTTCCCCCCTCTCCCATTGGCTCTTCCTGTGGTTTTAGGGTGGTTTGGGGGGTATCAGGTTTTTTCTTAAAGATCTTCAAGTTGTTACCCCAAATCCAACTTCCGCCAAGGCTTTCTGTGTCTGATCAGCAAATATCACCCGATTATGTGGGGATGAAGTCATTATGCCTCCTCAGCAAAAACCTCCTTCTCCTGCCCCTGCAGGGGGAGGAGAGGCCTTCCCTCAGGATTATGGGATTAAGGAGAGGTTTAAAAGAGAGATCTTGCTTTGTTGCTTAAAGAGCTTAATCTGAAATCCCCTCCAAAGTGAGTGGGGCTTTGCAAACGCTGAGTAAGGGATTGGAGCTGATCCCTGCCCGGGCCCACCCAGCCTGGGAGCTCCAGGTGGGATCAGCCCCCGGGCAGAGCCTTGGAGCACTCCTGGTGTCCTTCTTGCTGGCTGATCCCCCTGCTTTTCTCCTGGGATGTGCTTTGGCACAGCTGGATGGGCCCCCCCTGCTCCAGGGATTCCGGCCTTGGGTGGAACTCACAGAGCAGCCTCGGGATGAGCCTAAACATCCCTGATCCATGGGATTTGCCACTGGATATGGCTGAGCTGCCTCTCAAGGCATCTCCCCCGTGCTTCACCCCGCCCTGGAGAAGTTCCAGCAGGCCCAGGAGGTCTCCAGGCGTGGTTTGGATGGAGCTGCCCATGCCCAGATCCCACTCCATCAGTGGCTTTCCCTGCTCCAGCCCTTCCCCAGACGCTGCTCTGGGGGGACAACGGCCAAACACCCACCAGCCAAAGGCAGGTGGGAAATCGTGGGACAGCTGTGTGTACCTGCTGCATCTATTTCTATTTCTATTTCTATTTCTATTATTTCTATTTCTATTTCTATTTCTCCACTCGCCAAGGCACGAGAGCTACGGATGTGCTTGCAAAAAGCTCTCTGAGCTCCCAGCCAGCAGAGGAGCTGCTGCTGGGATGAATCCATCCAGTTCAGGCCAAAACACCCCAAAAGCGGCTCTGTCTCCTCAGCAATAGTTTGCCGTGTTCTGCCTCTAAACCTCTGTGTGCGTTTCTGGCCCAGAGGAGGAGCTCTGGCCGTGGGCCTGTCCCACACTGTGGGGAATCGCACCCAGAGCATCTCCCGATGGAAGGAGCTGGGGACAGCTCTGCCTCCTTCTTCCTCCCAGCCAGAGCCCCAGTCCCAGCTGGAGCTCTCCCGGCAGCCCCGGGCACAGGTGGGAATTCCTCAGCAGCTTTCACCTCTTTCGGAGGGTCGGGAACAGAGCTGGGACACTGACAGGCCTCTGTCACCGACGGAAATCCAGGAGGCTCCACTGAGGGGCTGCAAAGCCCTTCCCGAGCTTTTCCTGATGTTTGTGTTTGCCTTTCAGTTCGTGCTCCCCAGGACTGCCCTTTGTATTCCAAAGAAAACACTTTGGGGGGATTTGGGGGAGTTCTCGGTGTGTCGAGCTGTCACAGGTGAGCGTAGAGCCACAGAGTATTTGGGGTTGGAAGGGACCCTAAAGCTCAACTGTCCCAGCCCCTGCCATGGGCAGGGACACCTTCCAGCATCCCAGAGCCCCATCCAGCCTGGCCTGAGGTGTTTCCAGGGATCCCGGGACAGCCACCAAACAACAGAGCAATGCAATAGGAACATCCAGGCTGGGAAGATTGTCCCCCCCAGTGCTGGGCACCGCTGTAGGCGCAGCTCCAGGGACACCTCAGCGGCCTGTGGCTGCTTGAGCCCCAGTTAAATTCCAGCTGGCAGGTGCAGGGATGGGATCTGCGGCAGCTATTCCCAAAGATGCTGCCGGGAGTGGGACCAGCACTGCTGGGAAGCCACCACAGCTCCTCCCTGAGCATTCCCAAAGCCTGGGAAACATTCCTGGCAGCTCCCAGACAATTCCACCTTGTGTTTCACCACGCTGGACACCGCAGTGTCACCCTGTCCCCTCCTACTGGCCGTGTGCTAGTGCCAGAGGCGGCTGCCAGCCCAGCCTAGCCCAGCGCCAGGCTCTGGACATTAAAATTGCGTGGAGCTCTCCCAAGGTGTGGTGAAAGGTGTGTGGAGGCTCTCTCCTTCCTCCTGCTCTTCCGTGGATGCAACGTTGCCAGAAGAACTCCGGGGAAAGTGTGTGTGAGTGCAAACCAGGGCAAGGCAGGGCGAGAAGAGGAATTCAAGGAGATCTGCAGCTCCCAGGAGGCTGCCCTAAAAGAAGGCGCCAGGCCGGGATGAATGATGCATGAGATCCGAGCCTGGGCACGGCAGGGAGGGGGAAGGAAGGGTGGAGGAAATGGGGAAGCGGATGGGAGGGACGAGTGGAAGAGCCAGACAAGCAGGGACGGCGTTTAGCAGGAGCAGCTTCGTGTTTGCAAGGGGGAAACAAAATAAATCCGTGCAACCGAACCAAAAACCTTGGGGCAGAAATTCCAGTGAGCCTCGGGGAGCATCGTGGAGGGCGGGAGGTGACGTGAACGGTGTCACTGGGAGCTGTTTTCCGTGTTCCAGAGGGAGAAACAGCTGCAGGAGCCCAGCAGGGCCAGGTGCCCCCAGCCAGGCCAGCAAGGGGTGGATGTGCTTTTAAATGGGCTCCTCTGGGCTGTAGGAGTGGGAAGGGAGAGGGAAAACAAAGGGAATGAGAGCCCTCGGGCACTTGGAAATCGTTAAATTGAAAATGTCCAATCTCATGGCTGTTAACGATCTGAATTTCTGGGAGTGTGGGAACGCATTTGTGTGCGGGAGCAGGGGCCGGGCCGGGCTCCTCAGGGGCCGGAGCCAGGAGGGTGGGGATGGACAGAGCACGGGGGCGCTGGGAGGCAGAGCCGGCAGGAGCTGCCGCGGGGCCGGGAACCGGGCGGGGAGGGCGACCTCGGGGGCCGGGAACCGGGCGGGGAGGGCGACCTCGGAGGCTGGGAACCGGGCAGGGGAGGGCGACCTCGGAGGCTGGGAACCGGGCAGGGGAGGGCGACCTCGGGGGCCGGGAACCGGGCGGGGAGGGCGACTTCGGGGGCCGGGAACCGGGCAGGGGAGGGCGACCTCGGGGGCCGGGGTGAGCCTGGGCAGGTCCCTCAGAGCCAGCGGTGCCGCTGGGGGGGGGTCTGGAACCGGGGGGGTCTGGAGCTGGGGGTCTCTAGAGTTGGGGGACTCTGGGGCTGGAGGGGGGGGGGCTCTGGAGCTTGGGGGTCTGGAACTTGGGGGGCTCTGGAGCTGGGTTTGGGTTAGGGAACTGGGGGGGTCTGGAGTTGCGGGGCTCTGGAACTTGGGGGGGCTCTGGAACTGGGTTAGGGTTAGGAAACTTGGGGGGGTTCTGGAGCTGGGGGGGCTCTGGAACTGGGGGGCTCTGGAACTGGGGGGTCTGGAGTTGGGGGGGTTCTGGAACTGGGGGGGGTTCTGGAACTGGGGGGGTCTGGAGTTGGGGGGGTTCTGGAACTGGGGGGGTTCTGGAACTGGGGGGGTCTGGAGTTGGGGGGGGTTCTGGAACTGAGAGGGTCTGGAGTTGGGGGTGTTCTGGAACTGGGGGGGCTCTGGAACTGGGGGGTTCTGGAACTTGAGGGGCTCTAGAACTGGGGGGGGTCTGGAACTGAGGGGTTCTGGAACTTGAGGGGCTCTGGAACTGGGGGGGTCTGGAGTTGGGGGGGTTCTGGAACTGGGAGGGTCTGGAGTTGGGGGTGTTCTGGAACTGGGGGGGCTCTGGAACTGGGGGGTTCTGGAACTTGAGGGGCTCTAGAACTGGGGGGGTCTGGAACTGAGGGGTTCTGGAACTTGAAGGGCTCTGGAACTGGGGGGGTCTGGCGTTGGGGGGGTTCTGGAATTGGGGGGCTCTGCAGAGAGGCCTGGGGGAGCTGGGCTAACAAAAGCTGAGCCTGGGGGGAGGTAAGGGAAGAGCCGGGGCTGGGGCTTGGTTAAAGGGCCTCAGAGCCAGTGAAGGAGCTGCTGGCCCAGGAGGAGGGGAGAGGCAGGGCCTGTCCTTCCCGAGCACACGGAGCTGTGTCCTTGCAGGGCTGCGAGATCGGGCTGTAAATCTGCTGTGCGCTGCAAGGAGAGGCAGCTCCAGGACGTTCATCAGCTCCCTTTGCACGGGGCAGGAGCCCATAAACATCCCCATAAACCCCGGTGTTGCTGTGGCTCCAGGTTATCCGGGGTCTCATGCACTTCCCATGCGGATCCAGCCCGGCTCCAGAGGTTCCAGGTGCCCCTGGAGGATGGTCCAAGTTCCCTGAGCTCTGCCTGCTGGACCCCACTGCCCTCTTGTGCTCTGGTCCTGTCCTGGGGTGCTTCAGCCGAGGAATGGATCCAAACAAAGCCTTGCTACGAGACTTTAAACCCTCGGCCTGGATTCATTCCTGTGCCCTCAGCACTCCTGGGAGTTCTGCTGGCCATGGATTTGTTCCGCTGCTGTTAAACCTTGTCCAGCAAACCCAGGCTTTGGGAGAAGGGCCCGTGCTTCCACAGTGAGTGAGGAACCAGCTGCAGGAGCTGGGGCTGCCTCTCCTGTCTCCTGACCACCCTGCCAGGCTTTTCCAAGCCCTTCCCGAGGGCACCTCTCCCGCGGGTGGTGCAGGGCAGCTGCTGCCAGGGTCCCTGCAGGACCCCCACCCACTGCCCGGGCTGCTGGTCACCACTTCATTCCCGTTCTGTGTCCAGGTTTGTGGCACCAGGGGAGGATCCCCAGCTCTCCCTGGGCTCTCCACGGCCCTGAGCTCCGCCCTGTAAATATCAGCGAGAGTGGTTCAGTGGGGTTAAGTGGCCGCATTAATTATTCTTCGGTTCCTCAGGCAGGGGGGCCGCCGGCTCAGCGCGGCTGTGCCTTTGTGCGGGGAGCGCTCTGGGCAGCCGGGGGCTCTCTGAGTTCGGTGCTCGGCTTAACTGGAGCCTCAGCCCCCCCGTGCAGAGCAGCAGGCACAGATAAACCATGGAAAACCCACGTTGGGCGCCAAATGAGGAGGTATCTTTTCAGCTTTTTACCGGCTGGCGCTTGTAGTTCAATGCCTTAGAAAGCCTTGAGCAACCCAGAGAGGTAGCACGGGCGATCCAGCACTTTAGTAGCTCTAAAATCGGTACCTGTATCAGCTGCAAAGCAAATACCACCAGCAGAAGCAAAGAGGGAGAAATACAGCTCTCTGCTCGCTCAATTTCCCGCAGTTAGAAGCTTTCAAAAGAAACAGTCGACAAGACATCGTTGCAGAAAGGGTAGCAGAGCCAAGAGAGCTGTATTTCTCCCTCTTTGCAGCTGATACAGGTACCGATTTTAGAGCTACTAAAGTGCTGGATCGCCCGTGCTACCTCTCTGGGTTGCTCAAGGCTTTCTAAGGCGTTGAACTACAAGTGCTAGCCAGTAAAAAGCTGAAAAGATACCTCCTCAGAAAACCGAGCCCCCCTCCCTACCCAGCTCCAGAGGCAGCTCGAGCTCGGCCCGAGCCTCCCTTCAACGAGAGCTCTGCTCCTCGACTGAAAATGTGAAGCCTTTAGTGCTCCCCCTCCTCACCCCGACAGGGGCTTGGAGAGCTGCGGGATGGAGCTCCCGGTGAAGGCGCGGGGAGCAGCCAGCGAGCCCCGCAGCTGCTCAGAGCACAGGGCGGTCCCTGTGGGAGCGGGTCGCGCTCAGTCCCTGCCCTTCACCCTCCCCACCGCAGTCCGGTGGTGCCAGCAGCTCCGGGCAGTTCCCCTCTTTCCGTGTCTTTGCTTGAACCGTTTTCTGGCTTTGTCCTCGGCTCCATTTCTGTGTGAGAACCCCCTCGGACCCAGGAAGGTCAGGTTTCCCAAGCTCCTGGTGCCTGTTCTGCACATGGAACACCGGTCTGGGAGCCTCCTTCCCGAGGCTGCTGCTGTGGGTGGAGATGCTGAGGCTGATTTCAGTGCCTGGCCGGGGGTCGAGACCTCCCCAGCCCAGCTGTGCCCACTCTCGTCCCCCCTGAACTGAGGCGCAAACGCCCCCAGCCCTTCCCAGCACAGCCTCTTCTTTTCCTGGGCGATTCAGCTGCTCCAGGAGTGACCTGATCCCCGGGAACCCAACGGAGCCGAGCCCTTCATCCAGCCCAGCCTGGCTGTGCTGTGCTCGCCACAGCACCAACTGAGCCCCAGCGAAGCCCTGCCCAAGGCCCCGGGGCCAGGAGCCAGCCTTGAGGAGCTCTGCCTCCCGCTGGATCAGGCAGCGAGGAAGGGCTGCAGTGATAACCCCACCCTGACCTGGCCCTCAGCACCACATCCATGAGCTGAGGAAAGCTTTGCTGATAACCTCGCACTGGCACAGTCCTGAAATTCAACAAAACCCAGGAAAAGAGGACAAACACTGGTGGAGACTTGGATTAAAAAATAGAAAGAGTCCTGCTGGCAGATGCAGAGAAGGAAGGAACCCCCAGCCAGCACAGGAGCTGCTGTGACCACCTTGCCCTGGGCAGCTGGGGCTCCAGGGCAGGCGCATTTTGGAGCATGGATTTAGGGAATTGTCAGTGTCAGCTTTGTGTCCTCCCAAGCACACCCTCCTGTGCACAGCACAGGGAACATTTCTGTAATACCAAACGTCTTCCCTGCTTTGGAAGAGGTGCTTCATGTCGAGCCTGAGCTCACCCGGGAGGATGAGGGGTTTTGCTGTGAGCTCAGCAGGTTTGGGCCTGCACTGGAAAAGCTGTGTCTGAAACCCAGGGAGACCCAAGTGGGATAACCAGGAGAGGAGAGCCAAGACAGGGTTAGGGCTATTCAGGATAACCAAGTGTCCTGCTCTTCCTGAGGTCCAGGGCAGCCGCCTGAACCCACCACCTCCTTCCCCAGTCCCACAGTGTCCAGCTGATCCTCAGGGAGGTGACATTTGGAGGGCTCTGTGAGAAATACGGCTTGAAACAGGGCCAGACCCTCCCAGTCCCCCTTGGAGAGGTGCAAGGAGCTGGGAAGGACAAAACCGGACCATGAAGAGCCTCCCGCCTCCTCACAGGGGCTCTGTGGTGGCAGCTCATTGTCCCCGTGATGTCACCAGTGACAGCAGGGGCACAGGGGTGCCAGCCACGTCCTGGTGCCCTTGGGAACAGGTGCCCAGCACCTGCAGCTGGTGGCAGCTGTAAAACCAGGGAGTGCAGCCCTGACTCACTGCCCCTGATTGCTGCTGCCTGGGAACGGGAGGAGAGGATCAAACCCCTCGGGAGAACAGGAAAGGGCACTGCAGGATCCTTGAAATGCACGAGGAGCTCTTGTCCCATCTCTGAAGTGCACATCCTCAGCAGTGCAGGGATTCTGGGAATGGCAGGAATTCTTCAGGGAAACCTTCATTGAAGGAAAATTGGGGCTTTCTCCAGCTGGGGCTCCCGGAGCTCTTGGCCAGTCCTTCCTTTCCTGTCCTTTTCAGCCCCTTGCTCTACAGGCTCAGGGCTGGAGCCACCCCCGCCTCTGCTGCAGGAACGATGTCCTTTGGTTTTCCATCTCCTCTCCTCTCCTGATCCCTGGCCCTGAGCAGCTCAGGGCCCTGCAGAGGCCACGGGCTCCAGGAGAGGTGAAAAGCTGGACGAGGTGACCTGTGGTGGCCTTTGCTCTGTGTGGGTGTCACCCCTGCCCAGGCTGGCACTGCCAGCCTGCATCTGCTCAGGCCACGGAGAGGGGTTTGATGGGTTTGGTGAGATTAATGAGATTAATGAGATTAATGAGTTCAGGGACCCTGGCTGAGCCGCTGCTCCAGAGGACTCGATGGGAGAGGATCCCAGATGGAGAACCAGGCAAATCTGGGAGTGTGGGAGGATCCTCACGGCCCCTGGAGAGAGCCAAGCCCAGCCTGGAGAGCACCGAGTGCAGGGAATGCAGGTGAGACAGGAGGTTCTCACCACTGCTCCTGACCCGGGGACCCCCCGGCATCTCCCCTTCCAAAGGGACCCCTGTGGGAGCCCTGGGCTGGGGAGGCTGCAGGGGCAGCTGGGGGTCACCGCTGGCTGGGCCCTGGGGCTGAGCCCACGCTGGCTCTGTCCATCCAGGCTCCATCTCCAGCAGAGCCCCAGGGGCGATCAAAGGTGACCTCTTCTCCCTGTGATCCCCCAGTCTCGGCATCCCCCCGAACCCAGAGCTGCTTTGTGCTGCCTGCTTTAAACTCCTCGGTTCCAAACAGCTGCTCCTTGGTTTTCCTAAGGAAGGCTCCCATTTTGCCAGCCCTGGAGATCCTGGATCACAGTGTTTCCCTGTGCACGGTGTGTTTGCACACCTCACTCCTGTTCTATTCCTTCTCCGCACGCTGCTTCCGTGTTTTATTCCGACGGTCCTGCTGTGCCTCGGGAGCTTCTGAGCTCTGATAATAATTGTAGGGGTCATCAAATAAATCATCCTGAGCTACCTGCATGGGCTTGGCTACTTTCCTTGCATTTCTAGTAAGAGCTGGACTGGATCTGATGGGGAGTTTGGACATTTTCCTTTGAGCTCTCCATGTCTGTCACTCCCAAACCCATCACAGCCCAAACAACTCAGCAGGGCCCTACAGCCACCAGGTGCCATCAGCCTGAGGGTCCTCACTGAGGCTTTTTTAGAGGTGAAATGCCAAGGGATTGAGGGCTGGCTGTTCAGGGACCCCAGAGTGTGACAGTCACTGACTGAAGGTGCTGAGTCAGCACTAATGAGCTTTGGATTGCCATGGTGGAAGCAAACGAGAGCTGGGAAGGGGCTGGAGAACTCCTGAGGGAGCTGGGAAGGGGCTCAGGCTGGAGCAAAGGAGGCTCAGGGGGGACCTTGTGGCTCTGCACAGGTCCCTGACAGGAGGGGGCAGCCGGGGGGGTCGGGCTCTGCTGCCAGGGAACAGGGCCAGGAGGAGAGGGAACGGCCTCAGGCTGGGCATGGGCAGGCTCAGGGTGGGCAGCAGCAGCAGGAATTTCTTCACTGAAAGGGCTGCCCAGCCCTGCCACAGCTGCCCAGGGCAGGGCTGAGTCCCCATCCCTGGAGGGGTTTAACAGCCCCGTGGATGTGGCAGCTGGGGATGTGGGGCAGTGGTGGTGGCCCTGGCAGTGGTTGGCCTGGAAGATCTCAGAGGATTTTTTAACCACAGTGACTCTGGGATTCTGGGATTTGTGCTCAGAAGAGCCTTCAGGCTGTGGGATTTTTTCAACCATCTCTGGCCATGGCAGTTTCCAATTTTAAAACAGGAGAGCAGCAAAAATTTGGGAATAAAATGAATCCTTCAGTGAGCTGCCCTTGCAGGTGGCAGAGGGGCATGGGAGGGGTTGGTTCTTGTCCAGTTCCACACCAGAAGCGCTGGCTGAGTCACCGACGCCATTCCCAGAGCAACAGTTTGGGACCGCAGCCACGTCCTCCTTGCTCTGCTGGAAATGATGGATTGGAGATGTTCTATCCTCACCTGGAGGCACAAAAAGAGGAAGTTTTGGGAGGCTGACGTGCTGGCTGGTGAGCTCAGAGTGGAGCTCTATCCATCCCAGCCCTGGAACTCCTGGCTCTGTCCCCAAGGGGCAGAGGAAGGAGGGTCCTGTGGCTGTGGAGAGCCTGGCACAGCCAGCCCTCCCCCACACCCTGGCTGCAGCAGGAATTCCCTGACCAAGCTCCACCTGTACAGAGTTGAGGGGATTTGCTCCATGTCCAGCTGAGGAAATGGCAGGAGAAGGAATATACTGGTTGTTTCCCTTTGGTGTCCCAAAGACAGGACGAAGGAGGCATCAAAGCCTGTGGCTGCCGGGAAAGTGTTTTTGAATGGAAAAAGCCATCCATCACTCCCTTCCTGCAGCTTCCAAGCCCTCAGCCACCCCAGGATTTATGAAGCAGCACATTTGTGGTGTGTTCAAGTGCTTGAGTCCTCCAGGGCGTCCCTGTTCATTCTGGATTTTTGGGATGAGGGAATGAAGCCTTGGCAGGAACCGGGGCGAGGGGAGAACTGCACAGAGCCAGCTCCGAGCCAGAGCTAGCCAAAGTCCTGGAGACCCTGAACTGAGGCACATGTGGTTCTTCTGTGCTTGGTTTTGCCCTCTGTGCCCCTCCTGGTGCCACACAGCTGCTGCTCCTGGGGCGCAGAGCCTCCTGAGGAAATCCAGGACCATGGATGGGCTGAGGGCTGTGTTCCCTCTGGGCAGCACACCCAGGGCAACGCTGGAGGGTCTCCAGGGGATTTTTGGAGGGGTTTAATAACCGGTGTCCCATTGGAGGGGGGATGGTTGGAAACACAGCTGAGGGAGCCAGGAGATTCCCATTAGGAATTTGGTGTGCAGCTCCCGGGGTGCTGGCGCTGGGCTGAGCTGGCTTTGGAGGAGAAGAGTGATGGGGACTGTCCCTGCTGGACAGCACTGGACAGAGCATCCCTGGGTACCCTGGGCCTTTGCCAGGGATGGGCCAGAGGGTCCCTGGGAGGAGAAAATTCCTGCATGAATGGACATGGAAGCTGGAGTGGAATGTAGAGGCTGCGCTGCCCGTGTCCTGGGCTGGGGCATAAGAGGAGATCAAATGGATCAGGAGAAGCTTCCTTGGCTGCAGGAACGGAATGAAAAAGCAAAAGCCCCATCACTGGAGGGGTTCAGCTGTTCCTCCTTGCAGGGAATCAGGCAGCATCCCAGGGAGCCTCTCCTGGGAGCTGATTTACCGAGGGATAGAAACCAGCTGGGCCCTGGAGCCAAGTGCTGTGCCTGGATCCCCCCCTGCACACCCATCCTGAGGAGCAGGGCCCCAGAGTGGCCTTCCCCAGCCCTGCCCCCTCCTGTGCTCCCCAAACCCTTCCCTGCTGTCACTGTGTGCTGGGCAGCCCGGATTCTGCATCCTCCCTTTGTGCTTCCGTGTCCCTGATGCACAGGGCAGGGCCTGCCCGGGGCTCCCTGCCCCTGCTTTTGCTCCTTTTCTGTGTTCCAGGAGCCCGTGGCCGCAGCCTGCTCCCCGTGAGTCCCCTCTGCATCCCAGCTGGCCGCTCCTGCCCTCCCTTCCAGCCTCCCAGGGCAGCCCCTGCCCACTGCTGGGCTGTGCTCAGGGGCTTGCAGCCCCTGGCTCCTGGTCCAGCTGCCTCTGCAGCCCAACCCAGCCGTGTCCACTTGCAGAAATGGCATTTTGGGCAAAGCTTGGCAGTCTGCCTCCAGTCCCACTCCTGCAGTGGCTCAGGTTCCTGGGATGGATCTGCAGGAGCCTGGCCAGAGGCTTTGGGACATGCTGGTCATGCTGAGGGACTTCAGAGAGCAAACCTCCCATCCTCAGAGCCCGAACTGTGTTTGAGGTATCTAAATATCCTGAGGTCAGCTTCTGTGTAGCTCAGAGCTTGCTGGCAGCCCATGGAAATTAAAGTCCTGCGTAAAAGGGAATTGAAGCTTCCTAAACCCCTCCTGGAAATGTCTTTGCTTGCACCTTTATTGCTGTTTCCCTGGACCCTCCATGGCACATTTTCTTTCCAGGCTCTGGTCCCCTCTCACCTGAGGTGTTCATTATTTCCCTCCCAGCATCAAGTGCTGCAGTCCCTGAGCAGCCTGGTCCCTCCCTCTCCTTCCCACCTCCATCCCATCAAATATTCCTGCTCCCTTTGGCTCATTGCACTTTATATCCCGACTCCAGCTGCAGCCTGGGCCAGGCCCCAGCACCCCGGGAGCTCCGTGCTGGGACTCCAGGAATCAGGGAATGCTTCTGGAGCCAAGGCAACAAACGCTGTGGGTTTTTCCCTGCTCCCCTGAGGCTTTTCCAGGACAGGTTTTTCAGCCAGGTGTGGGTGCTGAGGAGGTTTGGGGGTACTGGGGCAGAGCCTGGGGAGCAGCAGGACACAAATCCTCCCAATTCCTCTGCTCCTGGAGGGATCGAGAGCCCCGGCTGACAAACCCTGGCTGTCTCTGGCAGCGCTCCATCATTTCCATCTGGATTTTGACACCGTGTCTCTCTCTCCAGTCCTAACAGAATGGGGAAGGAAATTACGAGTGTTTGAACAAATCACAACACTCTGACAGGAGTCAGGAGCAGTTCTAAATGAAGCGGATTCGCTCCTGTCTCATCCCCCTGACTGGCAAATTTCACTTGACTTTGTCCCTTTAAATAACAGAAATCTGGGATGTCACGTCTAATGCTCCATCAGTGCCTGGAATGCCATCAGTCACAGGAGCAGTAATCTGACACAGATACTCTTTTAATGATAAATGGCTTCCATCATTCTGGAAAAGATCCCGCCTTAAATGGATTGAGGTCGTGCAAAAAGATTCCTTTGGATTAGTTTGGGGTTTTTTTCAATTTAACTGAAGTGAGGGTTGAATTGGCTTGGAAATGGTGTTTGCGGGGGGAGATTGGGAGGGAGGAGCCCCTGCCCGGCCGGAGCGTGCAGCAGAGGGCACTGCACGATGGCACATGCCAGGGGCAGTGGCAGGACACGATGGCACATCCCAGGGGCAGTGGCAGGGCTCCATCCCCGGCCAGCCATGCTCGGGGTGTGAGCCCAGGCCTCGTCCCACAGCCAGGACATTGCCTGGGCCCGGCCTGGTGCCAGTGCCCAGCTCATGGAGGGCTGGCACTCAGTGCCAGCAGCTCCTCGCTGCCATCTCCCACCCCGGCTCCCGAGGCTGTGCCGCCCTGGGCTGGGGTAGCCAGACCCCTCCAGGCCTGCGAGGTTCTTCCCCCCCCTCTGCCCTTCTGTCCCATCTCTCACCCACTGAAGCTGCTGCCTCCAGCAAAAGGAGGCATTTTTTGGGCAGAAGCATTCCTGCTCCAACTGTGGCACCACATCCCCTGGGGCTGCGGGGACGGTGCTGGGCTGGGGCTGCTGTGGGCCCCGAGTGCCACGTGGCCAGTGCTGAGCTCCGCTCTGTGACAGGGACCGAGGGGAGGGCTGGGGCTGGGCCAGGGAGGGTCAGGCTGGAGATCAGGGAAAGGTTCTTCCCCCAGAGGGTGCTGGGCACTGCCCAGGCTCCCCAGGGAATGGGCACGGCCCCGAGGCTGCCAGAGCTCCAGGAGCGTTGGGACAGCGCTGCCAGGGATGCCCAGGGTGGGGTTGTTGGGGTGTCTGTGCAGGGCCAGGGGCTGCGCTGGGTGATCCCTGGGGTTCCTTTCCGACCCACGCTGTTCTGTGATTCCATGGCTGGGACTGTCCCTCTCTGCACTCGTTGCCCTCAATCCATTCTCTTTCAGTGCCTGCTCTTTTCTCAGGTGCCCCTCACAGGAACAGCCCCAGCCTCGGGATTTGTTTCCCTTTCATTTTTTCCAAAGTTTTCTTCTTTAGGTTTGTTTTTTCCGTTCTTCTTTTCTTTAACAGCTGAGCTCACGTGTGATGCTGCCACCAGTTCATTTCTTTCCCCCTAAACTGGAGAAACTGGTGCCCTTCACCTTTCTGGGCATGACTCCCAGGGGAGGTGGGGCAGAGCAGAGGGGTGATCACAACTGGAGCAAGAACAGATGGAAACTGGAACAGGACAAGTGCCCAGGAATTCCCACTCTCAGCTCCAGCTGGGAGATGTGTTTTCTGTGGGTGAAGGGGGTCCTGGCAGGTTGGTGCCAGATGGGATTGCGCTGCTGGGATGGCCCAGGGCAGGCTGCAGGTGCTGCCTCTTTCACCTTAAACTTGAGGATTCCTTCAGTCCAAATAAGCCCTGCAGGAGCAGCTTTGTGTTCCCAGCAGCCCCAGTCCTGCTCTGTGCAATTCCAGGCTGCCTCTGGAACTGCCAGGAATTGCAAAGGAGTGATGGAGCCGGAACCTGCTCCTGCTCCTGGTTTTTATCATTTGTGGCAAAATCCTGCGGCCTTTTGACACTCACTGAACAACCACAGGAGGGAAAGCACTCCTGGGGAGGAGGTGTTTGTGAGGGTTGCCCTGCTGATGTCTCCCTGGATAATCCTTTGGAAGGGGAGCGGAGCAGGAATTCCCCTCTCTGCTGCTGGAGCCGGCCAGGGGATTATTCCCGAGCACTCCCCCGGCTGGGGGATTTCCTGCAGGGACAGACACGCTCATGCCCTGGGGATGCTCCTGCAGGGGCCTCTGAACCCTTCTGCAAAAGCGTCCCAAGCTCCTGCACGGCCCCAGGGCTGCGGCTCAGGAGAGCCCGGCTGGGGCTTTGGGCTGAGGCTGAGCTTTGGGAAGGGGCTGGGAAGGAGCAGCTGGGGTGGCCATGGGAACAAGCCCATCCCAGGGATTTCCCAGCTCCTGCTGATCCTGAGCCCTCTCACCCTGCTCCCCTCCGGAACCCCTTTTGCCCTGGGACTCCTTCCAGGTCTTTCAGGGTCGCACTCCCAGCTAAGGATGATCCCTCTGGAAGTCCGGGACCAGGCTGGAGGGACTTCATGGGGAGGGTCCCTCCTCGGCGCTTCTCTGCCCCGCTCACCCTCCTGGCTCACAGGGACTCCCTCTCTTCTTGTTTTCCGTCAGCTCCTTTAGGTCCTGGAAGGCCACAGTGAGGTCACCCCAAAGCTTCTCCTCTCCAGGTGAACACCCCCAGCTCTCCCAGCCTCTCCTCCCAGCAGAGCTGCTCCATCCCTCGGATCACCCTGGAGCCTCCTCTGGGCTCCTCCAGCAGCTTGAGCAGGAGTTCCCAGGGAGCTCCGCAGGTGGACCTGGCGTGGAGGATCCCCTCAGACCAGCAGCTCCCCAAACCACGAGTCCAGGTGTGCCCAAAGGCATTTCCCAGGATTCCAGGTGTGCCCAAAGGCACTTCCCAGGATTCCAGGTGTGCCCAAAGGCATTTCTCCTCCAGGGTCTTGCCCCTCCACCCCCGAGGAGATCCTGCCTGGCCGCAGGGTGACCAACCAGCAGCTCGGTGGCCGAGCCAAGGGTGGCACTGGGACACTGTCACCTGCCTGTCCCATTTTATTCCCATCTCTCTCTCCCATTTATCCCAGTCCTGCTGCCTCCCCTGCTCCCCTCAGGACCTGCCAGGACTGTGCTGTTCCCTCCTCATCCCAACGGGATGGTCCATGGGCTGCTCTCCCCCTGCTGCCCCTCCAGCGAGGGGCACGGCCAGCGAGAGGCAGCAGCAGAGAGGATTCCCAGGATGTGCTGAGGGCCACAGGAAGGGTTAATCCACGTTCTCCGGCACGGAATTGAATGGATGTAATCCCACACAGGCTAATGGGAAGCTCTCCATGATGACATTTGTTGCTCTCATGTCCTTGCCCTTCAATTATTTGATTCATTCTCAATTAGGATAAATACAGGATTAACCCAAAATGAGGTTTTAGGAGGGACAAGTTCTTATTCTTTAATTTTAATCTAAAATTCATTCAAACAATTCCCTCTGGTGATTGAGGGGAGGTGATTTAGGGAGGGATAAAGGCATGGAGCAGCCTGGGGCAGCCACAGTGGGCACAATGTCAGCTTTGAATAAACCCAACACATCTCTCTTCTTTCCCCTCTCCCTTCCAAGACCCCTTGATAAGCTCTTCCTCCCAAATTTGGGGGTTTATCAGATTTTTTAATATTTTTTTTTCCTGGGCAGACCCTCAGGACATTTCCTCTCCCCTGGGGGCTTCGTTAAGGCTGATGGGTGTGGACACCACCTCTGCCTGCGGGCCAGGGGCAAGGTGAGGAACCATCATCCCATCCCATTCCATGCCTAGAGGCTCCTCTGCTCCTCCTGGGAGGTGCTGGAGCAGGAGGAACCCAGCCCTGCCCTGGGCAGAGCCGTGGGGAAGGGGCAGCACAAACACCCTGAGGGATTTGGGGCACAGCCCAACCTCTGGGCACTCCTCAGGGTTCCAGGTGGGCACGAGGGGGGGGTTGCCTTTGATTTGAGGGTTTCCTTGCATGTAGAAGAGCAAACCCCAGTTGCAGCTGGTACTTCTGGTGAGCTGTGCCCATGGGGTGCCTGTGCAGGGGACAGGGGTGACAAAATCCCTCCTCGGCATGGCTCACCCTGTGCCGGGGTGGGGAGCAGGGAGGGGATGCTGGAGGTGACTTTGCAGCCCCTCCACAGGGCTCTGCAGGGCACCTGGAGCAGTGGGGTCTGTCCATCTCCCCAGCCTTTCCCCGAGGGAGGGTTGGACACAGACAGGCAGCTCAGCTCCATTCCCGGCCATCCCATCGCATCCCATCGCATCCCATCGCATCGCATCCCATCGCATCCCATCGCATCCCATCCCATCGCATCCCATCCCATCGCATCCCATCCCATCGCATCCCATCGCATCCCATCCCATCTCATCGCATCCCATCCCACCCCATCCCACCCCACCGAATCCCATCCCCTCTCACCCCACCCCACCCCACCCCATCCCCTCCCATCCCACCCCATCCACCCCATCCCATCCCATCCCAGATCATCCCATCCCATCCCACCCCACCCCACCCCACCCCACCCCACCCCATCCCACCCCCTTCCCATCCCATTCCCTCCCCCAGCACAGAGCCGGGAGAGCTCCTGGCCCTGCCCCGCTGCCCGGGTAGCCCGAAGCGGGCCCGCTTTGGCCCGGGCTGCCGGCGCTGCGCTCGAAGAATGACGCAGAGCATCGCCATGGAGACGGGAAGCCGAGGGAAGGAGCCAGGGCTGCTCCTGGCACGTTCCGGGAGCAGGAACCCGATCCCGCAGCGTCGGCTGGGGACAGGGGGACAGAGGGACAGAGGGACAGGGGGACAGAGGGACGGGGGGACAGAGGGATGGAGGGGATAGAGGGACAGAGGGGACAGAGGGGACAGAGGGGACAGATGGACATGGGGACAGGGGGCCTGAGGGGACAGAGGGGACAGAGGGACAGAGGGACGGAGGGACAGATGGACAGGGGGACAGAGGGGACAGAGAGGACAGAGGCACAAAGGGACAGGGGGACGGAGGGACAGGGGCACGGAAGGACAGACATTCCCAGCTGCCAACACCGAGGCCATTCAGGTGTTCTCATTTCAAGCGCCGCCTCGCAGCTGCGCTCGGAGGGGCGGGCAGGGCCCATGGGTGCCCCCGGGCAGGGACACAAGCGGGCAGCTCGGAACGGAGCTTTGCGCTGCGGGGAGCGAGGGAGCCGCGCTTCAAAGAGCGCTTCAGTGCCTGCGCCGAGCCCTCGGGGCCGCGGGCACCGCAGCGGAGCGGGAGCTGCTCCCAAGCCACGCCGGGCTGCGGCTCTGGAAACGCCACCAGCGAGGGTTTGTGGGACAGGAAGGAGCCCGAGGGCACAGCCCCCTCTGCCACGGCCCCAGCGCTCCAAAATCCACCCAAAATCAGAGCAGAGGGAAGCACGGAGGGGCTGGAATGTGATTGAAACCCACCCTGGTTGTCAGGATGTTACGGAATCACAGAATCCCAGAATGGTTTGGGTTGGAAGCCCATCGAGTGCCACCCCTGCCATGGGCAGGGACACCTCCCACTGTCCCAGGCTGCTCCCAGCCCCAGTGTCCAGCCTGGCCTTGGCCACTGCCAGGGATCCAGGGGCAGCCCCAGCTGCTCTGGGCACCCTGTGCCAGGGCCTGCCCACCCTCCCAGGGAACAATTCCTTCCCAATATCCCATCCAGCCCTGCCCTCTGGCACTGGGAAGTCATTGCCCCCTGTCCTGTCCCTCCAGCCCTTTCCAAAATCTCTCTCCATCTCCTTTTTGGCTCCTTTAGGTCCTGCAAGGCCACAATGAGGTCACCCCAAAGCTTCTCCTCTCCAGGTGAACAATCCCAGCTCTCCCAGCCTCTCCTCCCAGCAGAACTGCTCCATCCCTCGGATCACCCTGGAGCCTCCTCTGGGCTCCTCCAGCAGCTCCAGCTCCTCCCTGGGCTGGGCCAGGGCTGGGGCAGCTCTGCAGGTGGGGTCTCACCTGAGCACAGGGGCACAGGGACACAATCCCAGTCCCTTTCCTGCTGCCCACGCTGGGATCAGCCCAGGATTTGGGGTTTCTGGGCTGTTTCCGGTGCCCACGGATCACTGTTTTCCTTCCCTTATGATCTGGGAGCCAAACTCTCTCCTCCCCTCTGGGGACACTCGCCCAGCCAGGGCGGGGCGCTGGGGCCGGGTCCCTGTGCTGGGGGAGGATCCCATTCCCGGACAAGCACCTGAGCCCGGCACAGGCCCCTTTCCTTGGCTCTTGGTGGGCTGCAAAGCCTGGACATGCCAAGAAAATAAGGCAACTTCTTCCCAAGTCCCTTTGGGGTGTGATTTATCTCAGATGGAGAGGGCAGTGCCTGGCTCAGGGACTGAGCTTCCATCGTGCTGAGGGTTCCCATGGTCCAGCTCAGAGCTGGGTCTGTCCCGCGCTGCCAGGGCCACCCAGCAGGACTGGTGGCCCCAGGACAGGGCTCCTGGAGCTGGGCATGGACTGGTCTGGCCACACTGCATGGAGAACTGGTGGTGGCACACATTAAAACCACACCCGGGGGGATGTGGCTGCTGAGCCTTGTAATAAAGTCTGGCTCGCTCCATCCTAAGTGTGGGCTCTGTGTCCTCCTGAAAGGGCAAAACAGAACAAAGTGACCCCAGGAGCCTGAAAAATGCATCAGGAATCCCTCAGGAACAGGGAACAGGGCAGGGTGGGCTCTTTGCTGAGGCTCTCCTTGGTTCCCCTCCTGCCTGGTTTGAGGGATGAAGGGTCGGGACTGGCAGGTGGGAATTGCTGGGATGGAGGAGCCCTGCAATGCAGCCAGGCCTGCAGGTGTGGGGCGGGGAGGGCACGTCAGGGGCACAGCAGACTGCAGGGACAAAACCTTGGGGAGTTTTAGTTGGATGTTTCCCGGATTTGAGGCACTTTGGAATTTTCCAGCTGTGTCTGACTCAGTTGAAGGCAAGAAAAAAACACTTGAAGAGCTCCGTGAGCAGCAGAGCCTACAGCTCATGGAGCTGCTTTCCATGGAGTTATGGCCTTCAGATCCTCACCCAGCACTCCCAGCTCCTTCCCTCACCCCCCACCAGGCTGGCAGGAAAACTTTCCTTGGGGAAAGGGTTGTGCAGCCCTAGCAGAGGCTGCCCAGGAAACGGCCTCGAGCTGTGCCAGGGGAGGCTCAGGTTGGACACTGGGAAAATTTCCTCAAGGAAAGGGCTGTCCAGCCCTGGCACAGCTGCCCAGGGCAGTGGCGAGTCCCCGTGCCCAGAAAGGGTTTGAAATCCATGTGGCTGTGGCACCTGGGGACATGGTCAGTGGTGGCCTTGGCAGTGCTGGGGGTGGCTGGACTCGATGGTCTCAGAGGGCTCTTCCAGCCCCCCTGAACCTGTGGCTTTCGGGATTG